>NC_088859.1:51669121-52869121 GCF_963853765.1 Magallana gigas | reverse complement strand
CACGTCACAGAGGAGAATGTCCAGGTGAGCTATTATTTTGTCCAGAAATCCACGTCACAGAGGAGAATGTCCAGGTGAGCTATTATTTTGTCCAGAAATCCACATCACAGAGGAGAATGTCCAGGTGAGCTATTATTTTGTCCAGAAATCCACGTCACAGAGGGGAATGTCCAGGTGAGCTATTATTTTGTCCAGAAATCCACGTCACAGAGGAGAATGTCCAGGTGAGCTATTATTTTGTCCAGAAATCCACGTCACAGAGGAGAAAGTCCAGGTGAGCTATTACTTTGTCCAGGGTCCGTAGAATTGGAATATTTGAAACATAATGTTTTCAAATTTCCAAAAGTACTGGTTTACTTTTTTATGTTCAATAATTACCAAGAGTGGAAAAAGAGTGTTGTGTTGCATTAAGCCATTTTGATTAAATTAATTATTAGCAAAACAAGCTAATGGATTCTTGAAATGAATTTAAAAAAATTATGGACACTTGATTTGGAAAAATGTGTAGGTGTTGAATTAGAAAACTATTGATGATATTCTGACTGGTAATGGGTTCTGTAAATGGACCCAAAAAATAATTAAGCCTGGAAAACCCGTGCACTTAATAGAACAGAATCACATAATTCTAGCAAGAATGTTATGCCTGATGAAGGATGGGTAGTATACAGCTGGTTGTTACCTAACATTGCTGGAGTGCTCTGTACTTCACATGAAAATAAAAATAGTTGGGTTTGGAAATGGTGTTGTAGTTTTCTCAAGTACCTCTCTAGTAGAAACACAGAGAAAGAAAAAGTATTAACAGAAAAAGTATGAACAGAAATGCTTTTTGTTTATAATTTTACAGAACCACTTAAAACATTTAGGAGTTTCATGAAAAAGGAATTTTTGTTTCTGTAAATGCTGAGTTGTGAATATGTGATAACAGGTCATTAGTTAGGGCCATGCCATGCAGTTAGTGCATCTTTGAAGTGCTTGTAAATGTGTTACAGTGACCTTGGCTTTTTTTCTAGATTAAAGGTCAAGGTAAAAAAATCTTTGTCCCTTGCATAAATCATCACCAATGTTCTCTATCTGAAACATATAGGTATGCATTGACCTTGAAACACATTTGTAGGTGACAGGTCAAGGTAAAATTATATCTATTTAAAATACTGGTCTTGAGCATATTTTTCTTTCTCTTGGCTGAATCTGGCACGTGATTTACTTGAAGTATGCCAGTGGGTAAAGTGAGGGTCAAAAGTCAAGGTCAAATCAGTTACTCTTTAAACCTCTTGTGTGTGCATATTTTCCTTATACTTTAACCACAGAGTACCAGCAAGCAAAGCGTGTGATTCTTATTATCTGCTAGCAAGACCCTTTGAAATAACCACCATCTCAATGATATCTAGTTGCATCTATATCCATGTAAGACTTTTGGGGTACCTTCAGATGCATAGTATACTTATGACTTCTGAGTTTATATTGCATAATTGAAATAACGTTGCCTTTTATGTGACTTTGCAGACTTTGCTGCCAGTTGCCAACATCCTTCAGATCACGGAGGTCCGAGATGCCTGCTGTGATTTTCTACAGTCCCAGCTTCATCCCTCAAACTGTATTGGAATCCGGGCCTTCGCCGACCTTCACGCCTGTACGGAGCTTCTGAACTATGCCCAGACATACACAGAGCAGCATTTTGTGTAAGACTTGAGCAAGCTTTTCACTCAGTGATCTCCAAAATGTTACTGCTAACCAACTTTTAATCTTGTGTGAGAAATTTTTGCGAGGTTTGCAAGAGCCTCTACATCGCAGAGATTTTTTGCTGCTAAGCAATCTTCGCCATGTGATTGTATTAACATGTTATAGACGAGACTTGATCATGAAAAGTATATTCAATTAATAAGTTCATCTCCAGAAATCGTAAAATTAAATTATCGTGAATAAAAGTTGTGTCTGATTAAAATCAGCTCTTCTGATACGCTTTCACTCTCAAACATCTGAAACATCCAAATGACATTATGATAAACCAGTCGTTGGTGGGCAAAACTCTAGCCACCAGAAAAATTTGAGCATTCATTCAAGGTGGCCGTTTTGTTAAGAAAATGTATAACTATGCAGTATGTGCGTATTGTTTGGTTTTTCTTTTCTGCAGACATTCGAAATCTCACTGAAAAGGCTTGGAGTGCATTTAACGACATGGGTACTTGCTGTTACTTCACCCAACAGTATTTAAGAAACACAAATTTTGATTGGTTGAAAAAGGTTATGACCTTATTTTTAAATATTTAGATTTTTGGGTCGTTTAGACTTGACCCAAAAGTGGGTTGTTTCAGATGTTGGAGTGGTAGCCTATCAGAACAGCTGATTTTAATCAGACTGTGTTTACAATCACTGGTACTGAAAAAGAATCCAGTCCGCCACACTTCTACTAATAACTGGAAGAAGTGTAAAACATGGAGAGGTTAAATTGAAATTCAAATATGAACTGATAATAGAGATGTTGAACAAAAGGTGACATGTTTATAAGGCTTAAATGAATTTAAAAGTCTGCCATAGCCTTTATGTGAATTACTTTATATGAAAACAGATTGAAAATTTTTAACACATGATGTTTGATATAATACCTGGTATATGCGAACTTCCCAGCATACACCTGTAGCTTACGCGGCTGTTTAACTTTCAGAGATGTGGTCCATTTTGATGAATTCCTCTCGCTGAATGTGGACCAGATATGTAAACTGATCTCTAGTGACAGGTTGACAGTTGTTACAGAGGAACAGGTAAAGGGGGATAACTCACTTCATTCTTCTGAAAGCTTGTCTGAGACTCTTGATGTAGAAAGCATTTTGTTAAATATTAATTTTTTCCCGATGGAAAATGTTTCTTTTTTAATATTTCTGTGATTACATGTGTAGGTTTATGAGGCGGTGTTGTCATGGGTACAGCATGATTTGACCAATCGGCAACAAGAAATTGACCAGCTGCTCGAACATGTCCGCTTGCCTCTGATTGCCCAGGAATACCTTGTACAGAAGGTGGAGGAGGAGCCGCTGGTGAAGACCAGCAGTCGGTGTAAGGACTTCCTGATCGAGGCCCTCAAGTACCACCTGCTGAAGACCGACCAGAAGGCAGTGTATAAGACCCCCAGAACCCTCCCCCGCACTCCGCTCGGACTACCCAAGGTACCGTTCAGTAGAGTCAAGGGCTGTATCACTGGGATAGGACTTATGTAGTCCTTGAAACTTCTCATTGAAGGATATTTCTAGCTATAATTTGATCTACAAATAAAAGGATATGTATTTGTCTGTATATATTTTATTTAATTTTTCAAATAATATGTACATAAATAAATAAGGGTATATTTATTTTCATGGAAAAATGAGTGTTTTAATTTCTTTTCATTGAAAATACTGAATTATAATATTGGTAACAGTTTATATTTTTCTAAGGTTCATTGTTTGTATTGTAATGATGGATGGCAGGGTTCAGTTTATCTATTTCAAGTAAAGGTGTATGTTGTAATACATACCTAGGTTTTGTTGGTGATTGGTGGACAAGCTCCAAAGGCCATCAGAAGTGTGGAAAGTTACGACTTTAAGGAAGAGAAGTGGCACCAGCTGGCTGAGATGCCGTCACGGAGATGTCGATGTGGTAAGAATTTCATCCACTGATCTTCTTTTTCCATTGAAGTGAAGGGCATTTTATCACTTTGATGTTCTTGTAAGTTTGTTTTACAGAACTAAAAAATTATATCCTTTGGTAATACTAAAGGTATTGTTAAGGGATCAAAGAAATGATGAATTAGAAATCAGTAGGGGTAAGAAATACATGTATATCCATTGTTAACCCTTTAGGTGTGTATAATCTAAAGGAATTAGAAGTCAGTGTGTTAAAAATTATATCCACTGATGACCATGTTGGGGGTATTATAGAGTCAAAGAAATACTGGTCCCAATGTAATACAAACTTTCCTCATGTCAATACTCAGCCTCAAGTCTTAAGTTTTTATCTCAAATTTATGCACAACATATAACTCAAAGATGGATTTTTGTTATATTCAGGGGTTGCAGTGATAAATGGACTTGTGTATGCAGTCGGGGGATTTAACGGTTCCCTGAGGGTCAGGACAGTGGACGTGTATGACCCAGTCAAGGACATGTGGACGTCCTGTCCCAGCATGGAGGCCAGGCGGAGCACCCTGGGGGTGGCCGTATTACATGGAAATATCTATGCTGTTGGAGGCTTTGATGGGTCATCAGGTTGTTATAACGGTTAATTAATTATTAGCATTCAAAAGAATGGAGAATTAGCAGTGGGTTTTTTTATACTTGAATGTATGTTCATTCTAGGGTCTGGGGGCATAGAACTTAGAGAAGTTCACCTTTAATCTTAGTTTCACTTTAACAAAAAGAATATATATAGAAAAAGGAGACTGACTTTGATCAAATTAAGCTGTTTTAAGTTTTATGAAATTGAGAAGTATGGCCACTGGACCTGATCTCAAATGAATTTTTTAAAAGATGTGTTTATAACCAGTTATTAAAATAAACTTATGTCTAGGTCATATTTTCACAAAATAACACATTATGTGTATAAGTTGAACGTATTTGCAAGAAGATATCAAAACAAGTGTTCTGGCATCGTCTGTAAGTGCCTGTGTTGTAGGACTTGACACTGCCGAGTGTTACGATGTCCGCTGTGGAGAGTGGAGGATGATCTCACCCATGAGTACCCGTAGAAGCAGTGTGGGGGTAGGAGTAGTTAACGGTAAGTAAATATCACACTTCATGAAAAGTTAGAAACTCCTACCTCAGGACCCTTGAACATGTAGCAAACTCTTGACTTGTAGTTGTTTGAAAAAAAATCCTGTTAAATTATGAATGGAATGAAAACTTTTTGACTCAGTGATGCAATAACTCTAGGCTAATAAAAAAGCAAACTTTTGACTCATGAAAGGAATTAAATCCTTTTGAAATATGGATGCTAAGAAAATTTTAGATTCATGAATGTTAAGAAAACTCTGTGTGGTGATTGTTGAGAATCTCAAAGTCTTGAGTGATTGACATTATAGGATGACTACACAAATGTTTTGTCTTGCCAATAAATTGATACCTCTCTCTCTCCCTCTAGGTATGCTGTTTGCTGTAGGGGGGTATGATGGAGCGTCCAGACAGTGCTTGAGTTCTGTAGAGTGCTACAACCCAATGACAGACATGTGGTCCCCGGTCGCTGAAATGTCGTGTAGGAGGAGTGGTGCAGGTACATATCCAGCGTCTCTGTTGACGTCAACTTTTTATGAACATTTTTAACTCCTTCTTTGAAACCACTTGTGAAACTTGCCACAAAGCATATTTGTATTAAAAAAAGGATATAAGGATAATACCTTTTTTCAAGGGTAGATAATAAAGAAATATGTCAAAATGCCATCTTTTGATGAACCACTTGTCAAAATGACATCTTTTGATGAACCACTTGTCAAAATGACATCTTTGCATGAACCACTTGGCCAGTAAAGATAAACCTTATGTCAAAGCTTTGTCACTTAGTGCGATTCAGGTTTATTCAACCTTTGACCCCTTAATCAAATACAGGAATTAGGAGGGGTGTGAGGTTTAGCATTAAAAAGTAAAAGTCTTAAAAATCTTCTCAAGTACTACAATGCTACACTTGTAATTTTACTCTAAAGACATTGTGATTTAGTGTAATTTCCTGTGTTTAAAGAGGGGATTTCTATGTATGAATATGAAGAAAAAAAACTTTCCAAATTCTTTTTTCATAAGTTAACGGGAACATGTTGCAATTATATCACTGTAGAAACATCCTTAGATACTAAAGATTTTTATTAAAACCTTGACCTTTGCTGTGGGGCTCCAGGATGGAGGAAAAATCATTAAGAATTTTCATCCAAAGAATGCTAAATGATATTTGTAATGCAAATAAAGGAAATTTAGGGCTATGTAAAGGATTATATGGAGTGGAATACAAATACACTAACACAGTCTTTAGGCAAATTGTTGCTCAGATGAGGAATTTCACCCATGTACCTTGATCTTGTTTACAGGTGTGGGAGTAGTGGATGGGTTACTGTACGCGGTGGGCGGCCATGATGGACCGTTGGTCAGGAAGAGTGTGGAGGTCTACAATCCAGACACCAACAGCTGGTCACAAGTCAGTGACATGCACCTGTGTCGCAGAAACGCAGGTAGGTCCTTGGTTCTGAAACTGCTTCCTGATCTCAATTGACCTTTAATCAATTTTAATCCGTTTTATATGATTTGTAGTAGAGAGGTATATAGCTATGACTTATTATATGTAGGTGTGGTGGCTAATGGTGGATTTCTGTACGTGGTGGGAGGGGATGATGGATCATCAAACCTGGGCTCTGTGGAATGTTTCGATTATAAAACCAACCAATGGACACTCTTACCCTCCAGCATGATGACCGGTCGCAGTTATGCTGGGGTCACGGTCATTGACAAACCTGTGCTAGAGATTTAAACAGTGGTCAAGGTCATAGATAAACCAGTGCTGGAGCGACATGCTGGGGTCAAAGTCATGGACAAACCTGTGAGAAATGTAGACTGGTATCGTTCATTAACAACCAGTGCTGGAACTCTAGGCCGGGCACCAGTCAATAAATAGTGCTCTCTAATTCAAGGACCACAACTCTTCAGATCTTCAAAGCATTTTTGACTGGCATTAGGAAAAATCCTTTTATCTGTGATAGCAATCTGAAGAAAATGATGTGCAATATTTACAATGGCATGAGTTTCTGTGTTTTGTTTCTGTACATGTATTACATGTATTTAGCCTATGAGGTGATTTGGTTCTACTGTAACTCACTGATGCTTATTATAACCTGTGTGTGTTGATGTGTGAAGTGCTGGTACTTTGATACAATCAGTGCAGTGCTTCTATGTAGATTAAGATATAGACCCAGTACACCCTGTGTTGATACTATGGGTGACTGATTAGCACTCTCTTTGTTATTCCTCCTTGGAAAAATTGTAACTGTACAGTTGGTTTTTATAAGTAAAATATTGTGTGAAAGCAGTGAGATACTACATTGTATGTTTTCAAGCTTAAGAGATTTCAAAAGACATATCCTTGTTTCTTGGTCCAGACTTTTACCATTCCTTTATGTAAGATGGATTACATGGAACATCAGTTTATGTATCTGTTAATCTTGGAAATATTGATGTAAAAACATGGTGACAGTTAAGATGATCTTTTTGTACTTGTCAAAGAATAAGAGACAACCATGTCTTGGCTGGTTTATGAAGTCCAGTTTTATTGATTCAGAAGCTTTAATAAATGGGACCAAAGTATTGGTACCAATTGTGAGTATAGGGGCCACAAAGTACTTACCCCATAGTCTTTTAAGTATGGTTCCACCATATTTGAGACAACAGTGGCAAAGTATTATGTCTCGGTTGAAATCTCAGTGTTGTGCTTATATACAAAACATGAAATATGCCAAAAGAGGAGATTTTTAATACTGTTCATATGTATCCCTTAGAATGATTGTGTATAAGTTGTACTCTGTCTTTCCATACTGAAATAAGAGGTTGATTAGGAAGTGTTCGATGTATACATTTGTTCAGCACCAGAATTAATGATTCGGTGAGAATGAACTTAATGGTCGGGGTTTTTGTTTGAGATGTATGAGGTTAAGTATATTGGGGATCAAACTTTAATTTATATGTGTATTGTTGTTTACTACATGTATTGCATATTGTATTTAATAAAATATGCAAAAAGGTATTTCTACTCATTTTTTGGTGTTTCGGAATAGAATATCAATGTATTGAACTAATTGATTTTTTTTGGTGAAAGTTATTGTTATTATTTTACTTCCTCCTTAAATGATCTTCCCTTGAAAATATGACACTCCTCACACTCTTTATCCTGGCTAGAATTATAAACCTAGCTGTCAGTTCCAGGGGTTTGCTAAATATAACGGGATGAGAGGAAAATTCCATTGGGGATTTGAACTTGGGTCCCTGGAATCTCTAGTCTAGTTGCTCTACCAACTGACCTTAAGCTTAAAACTACTAGTGCTTAGGTATTCAAACTGCTGTGACTTTTACACAAACTTATTAAATTAACTTAGTATAATTTAATTCTGGTTGTAATGTGCTTTCTGATTGGCTAAAAAATTATTTTATATCTTATAAAGAATGTTGCCTACGTCATAGTAAGACTTACGTCAAAAACATATCAATACGCCTGATGTTACGTTTGAATTTTGTACAATTCTACTTCATTTTAAAGGTCAAATGACGGTTTTTTTTTATCTACAATGAAGAGTAAAAAAATGAAATTATAAGCAATGAATTCAATACTTATTAGTTTTATACGATATAAAATGGTTTGAAACAGTTTACACTTTTTTATAAACCGCTTCACGGTTTATAAAGCGTAAACTGGCCCCAAACAATTTTATATCGTTTAAAACAAATAAATGAATTCATTCCTTAAATTTATAATATTTTTAAGTCACAGAAAATAGGCCTCAGACCTCCCCTGTCAAACAAAGTTATCCTTTGGACCCCCACCCCCCTTTCAGTTGAACATTTTTTCTGTGCATGCAACTATATTAATATTAATATTAATAATTGATGTGAGAAAGTCAGAGGTTGTTAATTAATTAATTAATTTTAGGGAAGGGATAATCTCTTCTTAGTAATTGAACCCTTGACCCCTTTCCATTAAAACCATTTTACTCTGCACTAGGAAAACATTGTGATTTGAATATGATTTACACTTGAAAAATTCTGAGTTTGTTCTTAGACTTTTTATATTTCGCGCCTTTAAAACCGGAAGTGATAGCAAGTTGTTCCCCGTTCGGCTGTTCCATTAATTGTGTAAACAGAATTTAAAAAGTAAAATTAACAATATATGTGGCAATTTTGGCGTAGTTTAAACAAAAAAAATCAATATAAATGCAAAATTAATTTCGGTTTATGCATGTTTTACTTTATTCAGCTTTCATATCAACAATGAACTATTCAAGTACTAAAACGCCGAGTCGTACGACCATCCAACACTTGCTTTTCACTCCAGGAACAGCGAGGTCAGTATTTGTTGTCAGTAGATACATGCGATCGGATATGCATTTAATGATGAAGACGATTTACCGTTGATAATCGTTGTAATATTCCTTAAATTTATTGATTAGAGGTAATCAATGTTAGTGTCTTTGACGTTTTACCTTGCCTAAAGTTATACGTTAAGGTAACACTATTTTCTTTGGAATTTTTTCCAAACCGTTAGTTCGAGTTTGTTCAACATCCCTAGTTGTGGATTTTTTTTCACCGTTGTGATGACTTAACAAATAGTGGCATACGGTTTTCATATCCTTTAATGGCTTTAGTGGTTGACCATAATATATCTGGAGAGTGAAATCAACACAGAAGAAGCAACGAAATTAAATGCAAGCGATATTTTATGCACTTGTAGCAGACGATCTGTTTTCAACATAGTGAAACGCAGATTAAGAAAAAAAAGTTAAACTAATTGGTTCCAAGATGGTTCGATAGTTGGAGTGTTCTTTTATGTTCAGGTGAGTTGAAAATATTCGGTTGTATTTTTCCATAAATTAAGGCATGAATTGAGGTTAGATATTATAAAGTTACAATGTACTAGTTAATTAGAAAAAAAATAAGCATACTGTATACATACATGAAGAAACATGCAAGCCATTATCTAGCTATGTACAGTCTGTATATGTAATCCAATCGTTTTATTATCAAATAGGTTTTTCAATGCCAAAATCTAGCATTGTTTAGTAAAATATATCTGCAAATTAAATATTACATGCAATAGACTTTCTATCATTTCTACATTAAGATATTTTAAATTAGAAAAATTAAGAACACCATATTTGATTAGTTTCAAAGCTAAGTAACTATTTTAGTGTCATAAAATCTTATGTTTTAACAGAATTTTTGCTGAAAAAACCCTTCCTTTAATAGTTTAGATAATACAATCTGAAGAAAATTTAATTGATTACTTACATTCATTAGATTTTTGATTTTATTTTGTACTTATATTGAAATTAATTTCAAGTGCAGTAGAGCCCCATTGAGAATTGATACACATGAAGAAAATGTCTAAAGTGAGTAAGGCGAATTACACTGTCGTGTTTCTTGACATGTTTGTAGCTTTGTTGTAATGCATGGAACAAATGGTGCATGCATCCATCAGCATCGCTCTTTATATATATGCACATATATATACATGTGTACACATGCAGGCATAGAGAAAATCTTTGCTTACTGTATTTAACCCAAAAACAAAAATGATAAATAGCAGATGTGGAAAACATGCTAAAAAATTAATAATTAAAAAAAAATTATTTTAAAAAAGTATTTTGGTATTTGAATAGCTGAAGAATCTGTAGATGATTGTGCCACAGTGTCATTAATCATGATTGTCAGTTTTTATGAACTCCATAAAATAATGGCACTATATAGTTGTATGTTGTGAACTTTGTCAAGTTGATTGTGTAAGTCCATGTACCATGTATATACATATATATAAGATGTAAGAAGTTGTCAGTTCAAGTTTGTCACAGTCATGCAGACTTGGGTATTTGAATTATACCTTCGTCCACTAATGAAAACATTACTTTATGTTCCTATTATGTGAAACAAAATTAACAAATAAAACAAATGAAAAAAAATGAAATAAGGAAAAAAAAAAAGGCTTCAAATCCCCACAGGTACCTTCTCAGCTGGAAAATTTCAGTCTAATTAAGCCTCAAACCAACACCCTTTCAATATACTATTGAATAAAAGTTTTTTGACTTGGAGGTCATTTACTAGAAGGCAGAGTTTAATAAGGTCATGCATTTCTTGAAATTTTCTCGGTCATTTTTTCTCTTTCAAAATTAAACAACTTGGTTTGATTTTTTACATGTGGACTTTTTTTTGGTCATTATTCATTTCTCAAAAAACAAACGTATGAATCTTTATAAAACATCAATTAAAATTATTAGAGAATTTCATAAGAGATCGAAGTAGGAATATTTGGTCACACATCTTGTTCAAATGTTCAATGCCTGTGTAGACATGGGTTTTAATCTGTAAGTAATTTATACAGGTATAATACTGTAATAATAACTTGGGCATTATCCAGGAATAAGCCGTACAGAATGTTTCACGTCAAACAGCACAATTCATGTGCACAGAGCACAACAGACTTATAAAGTTGTTTCCAAAAGTTCCTTTAAAATATGTGAAAGATTATTTTCTGCTAGTGATTAATACAATGTAAGTGCTTAAACCTTTAGATATGATCAAATATTGTGATCGAGTAATAGAGATCTTATTGGATTCATACATGCTGACCTTACCAAATTCTGCATAATTTAAACGACTATTTCTTTAGAACCAGTTGACAGTGAAATGTTCCCTTTAATTATCAATTCAGAGTTAATTAACTGTAAAATTTAATCAATTTAAAACCAAAACGTGAATTTCAAATGTTGATGTGGTATGTATTACAGACATTAGATTTTACTTTACTGTCATGTTTGTATGTACTCTACTGAATTCAAAATTTGAATATAGGTATATGTTAATATAGCTCAATCTTTAATTATATCTAGGCTATGCTCATATTTTGTGTATAAAGTAATATTGAAATCTAAATGTATGCTAACATTGTCAGGTATTCATATTGTACAATGTCATATCAACTTGGTAAATGAAAGCACCCACTACAGACACTAGTAATCCATGAATGCTGAGCATGGGAATTCAATCACATACAGGGCTCTATAAAGATCCTATCTTCAGGGTATGGAAATGGCATACAATGAAACTGACAGTTTTCATTAATTAAGAATAGTACACAGACCAATGTCATTTATAAAGAGATCATTCAAACACTTGTCAGTGCAGTTGAACAAGTCTCCAATGCTGAGCCACACAAAGCAGTGTGACTTCACTTGTACAGGTTGGCCTTGTTTTGTAGACTCTTCAAGTGAGAGGGGCGTCGCTGCTACGTGCGATGGAGAAGTATGAGAACCTGGGTCTGGTGGGGGAGGGCAGCTATGGGATGGTGCTCAAGTGTCGCCACAAAGAGACCGGTCAACTGGTGGCCATCAAAAAGTTCCTGGAGAGCGAGGATGATAAGATGGTCAAGAAAATCGCTCTCCGCGAAGTCAGGATGCTTAAGGTAGGTGGGGGCAACAACCAAGAGGATGGGGTCTGAAAAGCTGAATGTCAACTTTTAAGATATCAAAAAGTTTGGTGGTAACCCTTACATAAGCAAATAATTAAACAAAAAGCATTGTTGTGACCAGTTATGGAGAGTTCTGTTGTCATTTGTGAAGGTATCAGGCTGACTGATGGGTTAGAGCAGATCATCGAGCCTCTTATCCACAAAACCTCTCCCTCATTTTCTGTGTCCATGCCTTGTGTTTGGAATCTGTGAATCTCTTTGTATGCAGCTATTGTTATCACTTACTGTAAATGTATTACGTTTGGCTATGTATTCTATTTAGCGTATTTGGCCGAATGTGGCTTCCGCTAAATCGAGTACATCGCTAAATGTCATGCATATATGTATAAGAATAGTCTTATTCAGGAATGCTACGCCAATTTAGATCCATGCCAACTTGATCAAAATCTAGTTTCCGCCAAATATTGTACATGCCAAATATAATATGTTTACAGTATTTTGTTAGTATGCAACTTCTAATGAATTGAATACAAAGCATTCAATTTGTTTGCCAATGAAAAGAAAGATGTTTCTTGTGTCAAAAGTCATATCTGTCTTTGTATTTGTGTGTCCCTTAGAGAATACTACTATCTTGTAAATACCAATTCTAGTAATAGAGGCTTTAGATGATTGTAATTGAACAAGCGCCTTCTTCAAGACCAAACCTTACTTTTTTAACCAAATTGATTGATCACCACTTTCTGTGTTGGGATTTGAACCCAAAATACAACTGTAATACACTATTAAGTTTGTCATTAGGTCTTTCCACCTTTCAGGTGAAAGACCTCTTGTTTTCTTTATGTTTTTTCTTCTTCTTCTTTTTTTCTATTTAGCTCGGGGTGACTTTTTTATTATTAGAGTTATCCAAACAACTTAAACTTTATGTAATTGCTCATTAAAAGTTATGGTACCAATTGACCCTGTGTCAAAGAACTCCCAGAACTTACAGAGTTATTGCCCTTTGAGAAGAAAATGCTTGTTATCGCTACTCCTCTGAAACCATAAGAGATACGGATTTGGAACTTTTACCAATGTCTTCATTACACTTAGATGGTTCTTCAATCTATTCATACCAAAAGGATTTGAGGCCCCCTTGTAGTAGTTATTGCCCCTGAAAGTATTTAAATTTCCATAAAATCACTTCCAACTTTTTTATTATTTATCATAGAGACTTCTAACCACTTGGGATGGAAGAGTCTACCTTGGCCGAACAAAATGACATAAAGGTCAAAGGTCAAGGTCATTTGAGAAGCTGTTAATTAACGAGTTTTTATATCTCTTTTGTTTAGGGTGGTAGAGAAAAACATTTTTATGGATGTAGTAGGACATCTTAAGACATTTTAAAATATAGCCCCTTGGCTCATACCTTTGAATAATTACAGAGTTATAGCCCCTATTGTACGAAATGCTTGTTATCGCTACTCCTTTGAAACTATAAGAGATAAAGACTTGGAACTTTTACCAATGTATTCAGTATACTTGGAGGGTTCTTCAATCTATTCATACCGAAAGGATCTGAGGCCCTCTTCTAGTAGTTATTCCCCATGAAAGTTTTTAATTTTCTATAAAATCATTTCCACCTTTTTTATTATTTGTCGTACAGACTTCGGACCACTTGGAATAGAAGCGTCTACCTTGGCCAAACAAAATGACATAAAGGTCAAAGGTCAACGTCATTTAGAAGTCTTTTAATTAATGAATTTTCATATCATTTGAAATACAGAATTATAGTAAGGGTTTCAATAGCTTGCTGGATTGCGCAATAAGGTATTCAATTGGGTCAGCCAGGTATCACATAAAGTCCTGTGGCTACTCAAGTGGAACTTGTTATTCATTTTGTACAAAGACAGCTAGCCTGTAGAACACTCTCTTCTATTGTTAGCTTTACTGTTTATACGATTGTGTAAAGAATATTCACTTGGCTCAGTTTTGTTCATAGTAAGTGGAAAAAAATTCAGAAAAGTAATTAGATAAATCTTTACCGATATATACAACATGGAATTTAAAAAAAAAATGGCTTGATAATAATAAAAATAAAAAATCTCTTTTAAAACCATTTATCAATTAATGGCCTTGTGGTTTTCCCATTTTATAGTACAACATATATCATAGGTATAGTAATGTTTTGTAAATCTTATAGAGCAATCTAGCAATTCATTAAAATATTAGGTGGAAAGACCTCTAATTGTTCTCGAACAATTAGCCTACTAGTTTATTTAGTGATGTTTCCAGCCATACACTTCTATCTGATCTGTGGGACTTAATATGCTTTCCAGAGAAACAGTAATTGCAAAGGCTCATTTACATCACAAACAACTATATTATCCAAATGAAAGAATGAGGTACATGATGATGTAATTGTAACAGAGTTTCACCTGAAACTTAATTAAATATTTCTGTAAATGATCCTATGCCTGATCTTGGGTGATTTGTAGGGAAGATGGGGACAAATGTTTAGGGAAATTCTTATAAAGAGATGGTTGATTGCAAAAGCTCTGTCTATTGTCATAAGATGTCAGTATGGAGAAAACATAGTGTAAAAAGACTTGACTTCAGTCATTGTAGCAATAAATACAGAGACTTTAAAACTTGTTAGGCATTTCATTCTTGTTACAGATATCATCTACAACTGTCTACTCTCTCCTATTTTAAGTGTTGAAGTACCAGTTTAAAACTTAATGACATTTTCTTGTCTTGGATAAAATACACAATTCTCCCCTGATGTTTGATCAAGCCAAGTATATAACCTTGAATGTATGCATGTTGTTCTTGACAATTTGCATAACACTGGTTGCGTATGAAATAAATATAGTCAATATTGATATGTAATAAGGGGATTAAGGCTTGTAGTTTAATGCTATTAGAACTATTGCTTTCAGTGAGAGTGTACAGTGTTGAACTATTGAATGTAATGATCTCTGGGCCTTCTGTTATAATCAGCCAAAGTTCTAATACACATTAAATAAATTTGATGAATTATTTAAAATGCTAAGATATCTATCCGGAAGTTCTGAATATGGTACTGCAGTTAAGGCATTTTAAAGTAAGAAAAATCAAGCTATAGGAAAAAGAGTATAGTGAAAGTTTAATTATCGTGAGAATGGGCACATAATTGAACGGGTGCAAATATGTAACCTAGAAACATCAGTTATAGAATCCCTTATAAAATACATGAACATATATACTAGTCTATAAAGAAACAGAATATGCAAGTTACATTCTAAAGTGTTTCTTTATACAATACCAGTTACAGAATACATTTATTTGTAAGCTTATTAATGAAGGTAATTAGTATAAAGTGGATCTGTTAGTAATACAGTACATTGTAATAGATTACAATAACAGAGTACCTCGTAAGTTGTAATTAAAGATACTATCACAGAGTATCTTGTAATTATGGTTACTATTACAAAGTACCTTGTAATTATGGTTACTATGACAGAGTACATTGCAATTATGCTTACTATTACAAAGTACATTGTAATTGTGGTTATTATTACAGAGTAAATTGTAATTGTGGTGACTATTACAGAGTGCCTTGTAATTGTGGTAACTATTACAGAGTACATTGTAATTGTGGTGACTATTACAGACAACATTGTAATTGTGGTATCTATTACAGAGTACATTGTAATTGTGGTGACTATTACAGAGTGCCTAGTAATTGTGGTGTCTGTTATATTACAGAGTGCCTTGTAATTGTGGTGACTATTACAGAGTGCCTTGTAATTGTGGTGACTATTACAGAGTGCCTTGTAATTGTGGTGACTATAACATAACACATTGTAATTGTGGGTTCTATTACATAACACATTGTAATTGTGGTTACTATTACAGAGAATATTATTAAGTTACACTATACATTTAGAGTCAAAGTCAAAGACCAGTAAGTTGTAGGTGCTTTGTAAGCTTGTTACATTCCATGTTATAGTCAGAATCACAGCTATGCTACAATAATAGGTTACACCCCACGTTACAGTCAGAATCACAGCTATGCTACAATAACAGGGGACACCCTATGTTAGAGTCAGAATCACAGCTATGCTACAATAACAGGTTACATCCCATGTTATAGTCAGAATCACAGCTATGCTACAATAACAGGTTACACCCTATGTTACAGTCAGAATCACAGCTATGCTACAATAACAGGTCAACCCATGTTATAGTCAGAATCACAGCTATGCTACAATAACAGGTTACACTGTAAGTTACAATAACAATATGAAGTATTTGGTTCATGCTTAGTTACACTCATTTATTGAAATTTTACCGAATTTAGTAATAGTTCAACTATAAGTAATAATGAAAGTTGTACATTTGTGTTGGTTGCATGGTAAATACTAAGTGACTGTCACAATCATCCAGTAGGTCTCCCTGTATCCCTCTGCCTCAGATTATTGACTTATTGTCATACAATGTAAAGGTGTAATACATGTATATATAAGTTTTACTGCAGTGTTCTCTGAAGAGTTTTATCATAATAACTGAACCTATTGGCAAAGAATTGAGAAGAAAATGTCCAGCGGTAAAAAAAAAAAATTATTACATTGAATTATTTTGCTTTTGTTATGTTGATTAATGTTATTAAATGGCTCTGTGGGGTTTGCTGAAAACTTTCTTTTCATGCACTACCTTTTAAATTACAGCCTTTATGTCATTAATTTTTGTGAATAATGATGAGGGAATGTGCTTTGTAATCTGTGCACTTGATAAGCATGGCTCTGCTGGTTACCTGTAGCCATGGCGGTGTGCAGAGTTGGCATTTCATTCCTTTCACCGACTGGTGCTTTGTGAACGTACTCAAACACTGTGTATCTGTCTAGCCGGCCCGTGTGAAGCAGTAAAGAGTTGATACCATACCAGAGTGTGTGTGGGGACAAGTCACCTTGTTAACAAATGGCAGACAGGCATCAGAAACGATTAAAGCAGAGAGAACAGGGACCAGAGGTCAAGGTCACATGTTGAAAGTCAGAAAAAACGGTGTAGGTGTTGGTTGGCTTGGTCTGATTAATTGTATGAGTTAGGGACATGCTTCTGTAAGCATATATAGGAGGATACCCGACCGGTGACAAAACGATACATTGATAGGAATGTAAAGGTCGTGACCTCACAGACATGATTATGACCTTGGTATAAGTACACCATATATTGTTAAGGCTCTTAGTTGTACTTGGTGCATTAGCAGAGTTAATGATTGGTTGGTATCTTTACTTGTTTATTTTGCCAAGGGCTTGCATTTTTACCATTATTATTTGATTACAGTAAAATAATTCAAACACACCATTGATTCAATGAAGAATAGTTGCTTTCATTACGAGATGAATGATTTTCTTTGAACCCTGTCTGCTTTTTGTAGACAATTAATTTTACATTAGTTTATTACCTTGTGTCTGTTGCATAAACGATAGATTTCATACTAACAGATTTTCTTTTTCAATTAGGTTTCGTCAAATAATAAAGTGTAGAAAAATCCTGAAAATTAGTTATTGTGCTCTCTGGCATCAGTGCATGACAGAGGGACAATGAGTTGTGAAATTAATAAATCCCAGGAAGTCAATAGATGGTCAATGTAGCCGTGTCTGCCCTGAGATTTATTCATTTATAGAACTCATCTCAAACACAGAAAACAGACTTCATCTCAATTCATTTCTTTAACTTCACAAAGGTGTTATAAAGCTATTCATTATTGGTATGTGTATACATGGTTTGTCTGAGCAGTTTTTGTCCATTCAGGTTAATTGAATTCTATCGCAGCCGGCCATGTTTTGGATTGTAGTAAGTAGCTTCGTGCAGTCAGCCCAGCCTGTTGGCGAGGTTTTAAGTTTCTGCAATCTTTTATTGGATGTTAAACCGAACAGGTTTACACTTGGAGTCAGAACAATATCTTCGATGGGGCATACACATAGATGTTTGTTTAATCCTTTATAAAATAATCACCAATATATCTATAAATATTTTGGATTGTTGTTGGTTAAATATGCATTACGGCACATTCATCTCCAGCCATGCACAGACATTATGAGTGGCTCATGTGTTTGTCTCCACAAGGGGAGGATGGCATTAAAGGGTCTGCTTAATTCAATTGTTCATTCAAATTCAAATAAAGCAGCGTTGGTGCACAGCTGGCCTTTAACTCGGGTATATATATCTATACCTTACTTATCCTGGTGGACCAGGGGACAGATTTGGTGTATATATAAATGTACACCAGGGAAGAGATTAGCGCTAAATGCAGACCTTGACAACAAGGTTTCTCTGATACAAAGCTGTGCATTTGACTTTTTGGTAGCCCAGGCATCAATTAAGCTTGAGGTTTCTATAGGTTATGGGTTCTATATTAGCAGAAAAAAAATCTCTATTTTGATTTTTTGATAAATTTGCTTTGATTTTTTTCCCCATTAAAATAGGATAGAATATTTAGAAAAAAAATGTCTAATTTTATAATTGAGGTGATTCCATGAAGGACCTTGGGACAAATGAGATTATATATATTTTTTTAGTTTTATACGATATAAAATGGTTTGGGGCAGTTTACGCTTTATAAACCACTTCATGGTTTATAAAAAAGCATAAACTGTCCCAAACCATTTTATATCGTATAAAACTAAAAAATATTGAATTCATTGCTTATAATTTAATTTTTTTCTATTATAGATAAAAACAGTCATTTGACCTTTAAAATGACATCAAATTGTACAAAATTCAAACGTAATGTCAAGAGGATTAATACATTTGACATTAGTCTTACTTTGATGTAGGCAACATTCTTTATACAATATAGACTAATTTTTTAGGCAATCAGAAAATTAATTATATATATATATATATATATATATATATATATATATATATATATATATATATATATATATATATATAAATATATATATATATATTGGTATGCATAGTGTTGGTTTCTATGATGATTTTATTTTTTAGGGGACAAATGAGATTCTATAAATATATATCAGTATAACTAGATTTATATATTGGTTTCCATGATGTTTTATTTTGGAGGACACCTCGGGACAAATGAGATTCTATAGTGGTATACCTAGAGTGTTGTTTAATCAATCAGTAGATTTATTTGAGGACCCAGGAACAGAGTAGCATTCCAGTCCTAGAAATATCTGTATCTGTGTCGCCAAGTTTAAGCCTGCTAAGTGGTTCCTCTACTTTTGTTTGATATGTTAATCTTACATAAGACTCTCTTCAAACACTTCATTTCTGTGTGGTTTAGCAAGGGAACTAGAAGATACAGAGAATTACAGATAGGCTAAACATAGATAGATTTACAAACTTAGGTGTTACTAAAACACAACTATTAAGTTGTCGATATGACGGATCACTCGACAGCGAGATTGTGGAGCAAGTGACCGAGAGTCAAACTCAAACCATAGAATCAAAGTCTCCTATTTAACAGAGTGTGTATTACAAACATGGGGCAGGAAAATTGATTACATAACTGTGTAATTCTAAACTACAGGTATACTTTATAACACAGGTGTACCCTAAACTACAGGTAAACCCTAAACCCCAGATATACCCTAATCCACAAATAAACCCTATACCACAGATATACCCTAAACCTCAGGTATACTATATACCACAGATATACCCTAAACCACAGGTATACCCTATACCACAGGTATACCCTATACCACAGGTATACCCTATACCACAGGTATACTATATACCACAGGTATACCCTATACCACAGGTATACCCTATACCACAGGTATACTATATACCACAGGTATACTATATACCACAGGTATACCCTATACCACAGGTATACTATATACCACAGGTATATTATATACCACAGGTATACCCTATACCACAGGTATACCCTATACCACAGGTATACCCTAAACCACAGGTATACTATATACCACAGGTATACTATATACCACAGGTATACTATATACCACAGGTATACCCTATACCACAGGTATACTATATACCACAGGTATACTATATACCACAGGTATACTATATACCACAGATATACCCTATACCACAGGTATACCCTATACCACAGGTATACCCTAAACCACAGGTATACTATATACCACAGGTATACCCTATACCACAGGTATACCCTATACCACTGGTATACCCTAAACCACAGGTATACTATATACCACAGGTATACCCTATACCACAGGTATACCCTTAACCACAGGTATACCCTATACCACAGGTATACCCTTAACCACAGGTATACCCTATACCACAGGTATACCCTTAACCACAGGTATACCCTATACCACAGGTATACCCTATACCACAGGTATACCCTATACCACAGGTATACTATATACCACAGGTATACCCTATACCACAGGTATACCCTTAACCACAGGTATACCCTATACCACAGGTATACCCTATACCACAGGTATACCCTATACCACAGGTATACCCTATACCACAGGTATACCATAACCCAAAGGTAAACCCTATACCACTGGTATACCCTTAACCACAGGTATACCCTATACCACAGGTATATCTTTAACCACAGGTATACCCTATACCACAGGTATACCCTACTCAAAAATGGTCTGAAGCACATGTACCTATAATGTCTCTTCTTTAGCTGGATTTCTAGGCTTAATGAAGAAAAGATTTGAAGATTACCAATTTCTTTGTAAGTTAAGGGATTTACGTAGACAATGAAATATTTTGTGGTTGCGTAACTCTCCCACCTATTGATTAAGTCTCCACATGTACTTTTTCCTGGCTATAGTGCAGGCATTAAGAATTGATCTATCAATTAGTTTTCCTTACATAGAGATGTAACTGGATTATACTGTGCTGTGACCGATTGGTTCTCTGTCCCACTGATTGGTTCGCTCACCTGGCAGTGACTAGGGCCGATCTGTTTTGTGCTCTGTACTTTATTATTACAGGATAGTCTATGCTTTCCCACTTATTAAGTGAGAATACTTTCTATCTGACCTGAAATAGTCCAGTGGATGATACTTGTATCGTGTGACTTCTTTAACAGGAACCATTTCTAAATGAAGTAGCTTAAAAGCAGTTGCTCCTAATGCAAATTAATATTGTATTTATATCCCAGTTACAGGGTTGTTTATATTTGTTTTTATTTGATAGATTTAAACACCAATCTCTGAGTTGTAGTACAAGTCAATCTCTGAGTTGTATAACAAGCCAATCTCTGAGTTGTAGAACAAGTCAGTCTCTGAGTTGTAGTATAAGTCAGTCTCTGAGTTGTAGTACAAGTCAGTCTCTGGGTTGTAGTACAAGTCAGTCTCTGAGTTGTAGTACAAGTCAGTCTCTGAGTTGTAGTACAAGTCAGTCTCTGAGTTGTAGTACAAGTCAGTCTCTGAGTTGTGGTACAAGTCAGTCTCTGAGTTGTGGTACAAGTCAGTCTCTGAGTTGTGGTACAAGTCAGTCTCTGAGTTGTGGTACAAGTCAGTCTCTGAGTTGTGGTACAAGTCAGTCTCTGAGCTGTGGTACAAGTCAGTCTCTGAGTTGTAGTACAAGTCAGTCTCTGAGTTGTGGTACAAGTCAGTCTCTGAGTTCCGGTACATCTCAATCTCTGAGTTCCGGTACATCTCAATCTCTGAGTTCCGGTACATCTCAATCTCTGAGTTCCGGTACATGTCACAATTGATGTACCTAGTCTATGTTTGTTAAACTTCAACTGATTGTGAAGTTTATTTTGTTGTATGTTTTGTGATTCAACAAAGAAGATACAATTTACATAATTTATGGATTTCATCTTGTTTTTATGCCACAAATTATGTTTGTACACTGAATTACCTTGTTCACATCATCTATATCCATCTTACTTAATGATAAGCAGATATGGTAATTCAAAACCCCCTGAAAAGTATTACAAATGGTTTTAATTTACCATATTTGTGAAGTTTCTGCAAACATCATGCCATGTGATTATTGTTTTGCAAAGATATGAATAATTAAAAGGATAAGAAAATATTTGAATAACTGGAAATTAGACGATTTTGATATGTACTTCCAAGGGAAATTTTTAAAATTTTACACAAGTTGAATAAAAAGATGTGCAAAGTTTCTCCATTGTATTGCAGCAACTGCGGCACGACCACCTGGTGAATCTGATTGAGGTGTTCCGGAGGAAGAAGAGGCTGTACCTGGTCTTTGAGTTTGTGGACCACACAGTTCTGGACGAGCTGGAGAAGTGTCCCAATGGTCTGGACGAAAACACAGTGCGCAGAATCCTGTGGCAGGTCCTGAAGGGGACAGAGTTCTGCCATCTACACAATGCAAGTTCACCTTCTCACATTCTCTCTGTGGTTTTATCTTTCTCTTTTATTTTTAAAAGCTTTAGTCAAATTTGACTTTTACCCAATAACTGAAGCAGCATTTTGGATGAACAGATTTTCTCAGCAGTGTTAATTCTATTTTTTTAAAAAGAATTTCTTTCCCCTAAACCATAAACTGATTCAAAAGCTAAAATTTGACTTAAGTAAGCATGTTCTCAGTTTATGATCTTGGGGCCAAATATGAAGTTTGTTATGAAATTTAACCAATACCAGAAAACGTGAAGCAGCATTAGAGAGAACAGATTTATCTTTCAGATTATCCACAGAGACATCAAGCCAGAGAATATACTGGTCAGCAAGTCAGGCATTGTAAAGCTGTGTGACTTTGGATTTGCTCGGACGCTCGCTCAGCCCGGGGAGACGTACACGGACTATGTGGCGACCCGTTGGTATCGAGCCCCAGAACTTTTGGTGGGGGACACCAAGTATGGCAGGTAATGACCCACTAGCTAGGTCTGGATGGGGACACTAAGTATGGTAGGTAATGACCCAGTAGCTAGGTCTGGTGGGGGACACTAAGTATGGCAGGTAATGACCCAGTAGCTAGGTCTGGTGGGGTACATCAAGTATGGCAGGTAATGACCCAGTAGCTAGGTCTGGTGGGGGACACCAAGTATGGCAGGTAATGACCCAGTAGCTAGGTCTGGTGGGGGACACCAAGTATGGCAGGTAATGACCCAGTAGCTTGGTCTGGTGGGGGACACTAAGTAAGGCAGGTAATGACCCAGTAGCTTGGTCTGGTGGGGGACACCAAGTATGGTAGGTAATGACCCAGTAGCTTGGTCTGGTTGGGGACACCAAGTATGGCAGGTAATGACCCAGTAGCTTGGTCTGGTTGGGGACACCAAGTATGGCAGGTAATGACCCAGTAGCTAGGTCTGGATGGGGACACTAAGTATGGTAGGTAATGACCCAGTAGCTTGGTCTGGTGGGGGACACCAAGTATGGCAGGTAATGACCCAGTAGCTTGGTCTGGTTGGGGACACCAAGTATGGCAGGTAATGACCCAGTAGCTAGGAGTCCACTAAGAGCACCTGCTCTGTGTAGGTGATTGATCTCGATCAGTGATTGATACCGTATCAGTGATTGGTTCCTTCACAGGAGCTTATCTGATATCAGGGTTACCAGCCATCACAAGGTGACACCTAATGAATTAATCCACCTATAAATCAACACACTGAAAACAGTACTAAGTACAATTACCACATCATATCTCAAGAACTGAATTCAATTTGTCATTGACTGGTTTGAAGTTTGTGATATCAGCTGATAGCTAATTTATCTTCAGTACCTCAGGTACAAATTGCTTATGTACTTATTGTTGATAAATGGTGTATATTAAATCATCTCTGATGCTACTTCACATAATTATATATTACTTCTCATAACTCTGTGATTAAATTTCAATTCATTGATGGCCCCCCTGCCAGACTCTTTGGTTCATCACACCTACTCCTCTCTGGGTATATTTACCCTACAGTTGCCCATCAGTCATATATAACCCCCAAATCTCTTTATCATAATGCTAACAGTTGATCCATTTACCTGTAACTGTGATTTGCCCACACCTGAGTGTGTATACACGTAGTTATGAGTGGTTATAGAGCCTCGGTTTGATGTTGTAGGGCTGTAGATATCTGGGCAATAGGATGTCTGGTGGCGGAGATGTTGACCGGGGAACCCCTCTTCCCCGGGGACTCCGATATAGACCAGCTCTACCATATCGTCAAATGTTTCGGTAAGTTATGGAAGATTTTAACATCAAGAAGCATTTATTAATTGAGTCATCATCAATATGAATTATTAAATGGGCATTTCCTTTTGTCTTTTTTAGGTAACTTGACCCCCAGGCATAAGGAGGTATTTCTCAGGAACCCATTATTTGTCGGGATGCGACTACCAGAAGTTAGAGAAATTTCACCACTAGAAAAGAAATTTACTAGGATATCACCCCAGTCATTAGAATTAATGAAGGTTTGTATAGATAACAAGCACCACCTGACAATGCAGCCAGCATCAGGGGCAGGCTTGTTTTCATCGTAGACCAGAACCCTCTCACTAAGACATCAGTTTCCTTTACTTCTTTGCTACTTTGGTCCTTTAAAATAAGAGACATTTTCACTTTATTAAAATTTGTGCAATTTAATAAAAGGTGTATCAATGCTATTTCTTGCCACTGTTTATTGCTTTGTTTGATTTTAGCAATGTTTACGACTTGATCCCGATGAGAGGCCAACATGTTCTCAACTAATCAAACACGACTTCTTCTCCAAAGACAACTTCACCACACGCTTTCAGAACGATTTAAAACAGAGGATAGAGCGGGAGAATCAAGGCAACCCGCTGAAAACTCCCAGTGACAAAGATGATGATGACAGCAAGGGCAACAAAAAGAAGAAGAAAGCAGACAACAATAAGGTAAAATCATACTTATTTTGGTGTGGACACGTTTCTTGAGGATATCCAAAATGGCCCATTGCCTCACAAATACAAAAGCTGTAAATACATCATTGAAATTCATCTTCCACTTTTTGTACATGTCGTTTGTTTATGATACATGAATGTACATACCCATTATTTAGATTGTTTTTCTAAAGGATTCCAAAGCTTCAGAAGATAAAAAGAAAAAGGTGCAAGATAATGAAAAGACTGTGAAAAAAGCAGCAAATCCAAACACTGTTAATGGAACTGGTAATGTGTCCCTACCCGGTCCTAGTAATCAGTCCAAAAACAAGTCAGACAGCTCGGTCAACGAGGCCAAAGTGGACATTAAGGACAAAAAATCGGACAAAAATGACCGCAAACCAGATGACAAATCCGACAAGAAGTCGGGGGAAAATAAACGAAAGTCTGAGGAGACAAGTGAGAAAAAAGACGGTAAAAAAGCAGAGGATCATAAGAAATCGGACGATAAAGTGGAAAAATCGGATGATAAACAGTCTGAGTGTAAAGAGAACGAGAAAGACAAGGAGAATAACAAGGACAGCACTGTGTCTGCTGTTTCCTCGTCCAGTATACCCCCCATCAACAGTTCAGGACACACCGTTCATGTATCCACCCCCCCATCAATGCCCGCAATCAGCAGGTAAGCAGGACGAGAGACCTTTAACTCGGCCAGATCAATATCGGCCCGATTCCTACAGAATATAGAGCCAAATAGTCTACATAACTAGTTTTTAATATTGATGAAGAAGGAAAGTCATTGACACATAATTGTTGGCTTTTTATCCCTTGCAAAGATGTCTGGGGGAGCCTTGAATTCCCTCTGACAGTCCTCTGTTTACACACAACCTCAGCCTGGTAAAGGACAACCTGTAGGTAGACAGTTAATCTAGTGAGACATTACATGCTGCCTTTATCTAGTATGTTTAAGTTCTGATTATAGAGTCATTAAAGGGTGTAATGGACCCTAATCCTACTGTACAGACATGTCTGACAGTCACCTCAACAGACAAGATGTCCAGGGCTTCTCTGTGACAGCCCATTTCTGTATGCCAAAGGTCAAAGGTCAAACAAAAAAACCTACCAAACTCGGCACAGTGCTGTATGCAAGATTCAGTTATACATGCATCAATGAAAGTATCATAGGTCTTCACTGCTCTAGATTATAAACAGGCTTTTATCTAAGTCCATTTTAAGGTCAAGACAGGATTAGCTTTCTGATATGAAGTAGGGGGTCGGGACTCGGGAGTGATGTGAGAGATTTTATGGATATAAGTCAGATAGAGACTTTTTTAGTAATAAATTTTTGATTTTTTGAATGATACTGTATACAGGGTTATTTTTGCCCCGTGTTATTTTCACCCATTAACAATTGCAAATGGTTTTGCCCCATCTTGAATTCACCTAGATGCAGTTTTGTTAACATCGATATTATTTGCAATATAGAATTCACCCGGTCTTAAATTCACCCTTCGACAACGAGCGCAAAAGGGGCAAAAATAAAACGGGGGTGAATATTTCCTGGTATACGGTACTTTCAAAATAACATTTGTGTGAAAGTTTATCAGACTGGACTAGCTGTGAGATATAAAATGAAAGAGGCCAAATGTTCACTATTGATGAAATGTTTCTGATCCTCCACTAGTATTATATGGTATAAGATTTATTTTATTAGATCTTATTGAAGAAGATGTATATGTACTGGTACTCATTTAATTGAATAGGAATTAAGATATGCACCAATCACTTGAGGAAAATCCTATACATGTAATAATGATAATATTCCTTAACGAGGTCTTTTGGACACGATTAACAGGCTAATATCTATCAAGTTTATTAAAAATAATGAGAAGCGGGCTGTTAACTCTGAGGTTTGTCTGATTAACTGAGCACATATCTTTATATTCATGGTTTTATGTCTCAATATTGGTAATTGTTGATTAACAAAACGTCGGTGATATCAGCCTTTTTTAAAGTTGTATTGTTGATGTTAACATGACATCTGATATCAGCCTCTGTTTCACTTTGAAAATTTGATGTTAACAAGTCGTCAGTGATATCAGCCTCTGTTTCACTGTGAATTATTGATGTTAACATTTAGATTGACGTCAGATATCAGCCTCTGTTTAAGTTGTATTGTTGATGTTAACAAGACGTCAGTGATATCAGCCTCTGTTTCACTGTGAATTATTGATGATAACAAGACGTCTGATATCAGCCTCTGTTTGACCTTTATTGACAGACAGCCTCTAGTCATTAGATCCCAGTACTTAAGTCTTGCCAGGTTTGTACACAGATTTCCCTTCCTAGAAATTAGATCATAACTCTAGTCAAAACCAATAACACTATAGAATAGCATGTTAACATTGTACCAACAACTGAGAGTTTTTTTCTTTTTATACTCTTAATATGACATGATATATTTTCTATATTACATTTATATGTGGATGTATAACTGATTGTGATAATGTAGCATGTAAGCTTGGCTGTTTTCTTTACCATATATTAAGCTGTTTTTGTCAAGAGTCAAGATCAATACAGACTTGTCTTTATATATTGTGAATTTTTTGTCCCTAGCCCTCTCCATAAGGTAAACTATCAGCAAACTATGGTAGGCTTAGGACTTAGTGTATACAGGCATATCAATCTAGACATTAGACAAGCTCCTAGTTAGTCTGGTGTATATCATGTCTACAAACATTAGCTGCGGGTAGGTGTCTGTCCTCTGTCTATAGGTCTAGGTCCTCTCGTTTAGCGGGCGTCTCGTATAAAGTAGTGGTGTCTACCTGAGGGTAGAGGTCACTGAAGCAGGGTGAGTACAGCCGTACCTAGGATAGATGTAAACATGTTGATACGATTAAGACCACTGCTAGTTATATAGAACTCATGGTTTATCATCTTGACTGTAGAGGCTACACCGTACGAGGAGCTTATAGAGGGTGTCTCTTATGGAAAGCAATGTAACACACCCTATACTGAACTCACAGCATGCATAAATACCATATTTTTTTTTACAATATTTACCAAATTATATATAGTGGAGCTTCATTTTTTCTTGTAATGTTATCAAATTCAAATGGGTACAAATTATTTTCACAAAATAACCCACATTTAATCAAACCTCAAAACCAATTCATGCATTAAATTATTTTTTTTATTGAATAAACTTTATTTAAAAAAAAATTCAATAAACTATTGATATGATGAATAAAATATTTGAACACAGTGAATTGTAATACAGTAAGTTTCTGAAAACATGTTGTTCCTCCATACCCTCTCTGTTATCCTGAATTGCTCCATTTGGGAAATAATTGAAAGTCAGAATTAAGACATGCTGCCATTATATTCTTGCAGTCCAACCATGGGTTTCAATACTGCAAACAATCTAAGTCTGTCCAATTTAATGAGTTCTTCCATCTCTGGTCCTCCCCCGCTCAGGTAAGCTGTAGTGAGGGGACAATTATCTCAGTAGTGGCCGCTCACTAACTCACTCTCTCCTTCTGCATGCCACTAACAGCCGCTGTGTACTCGACTACTAACGCTCAACTAACAAATCATGCTGCAGCAGAAATTCTCTCTTGTCCAATCAAATTAAGCATTGTATTTACTTATGTAAATGAGATACAGGTGATCGATTTGCTGGAAATATCTGATTTTTTAAATAGACTATTTGAGATGTGTTGAAATTATCGAATTGAGTATCATTAGTTACATTTCTTATATCTCCAGTAAAAGTCATATTTTAATCCTTTAAAATGTTTGTAGGGAAATTTACCATGGGTAAAACTCAATCTCAAAAATTCAGTTTTACATGTTTATGAGACAAACTCTGCTTACATATTCTTGTTGCTGAAATTTAGTATTTTTTTCATGGAGCAGTTGTAAATTGCACACCTTATTACAAATTGAAGTTGTTGTCACACTTTCTATACATATATCTATTGTCTACCTTTTTATGAATAAATAATTCCAGTCTTCTAAAACATCTATACCCAGTGGACACAGATTTTCACCACTCTCATTCTGACTAACTTTTAGTGATGTATTCCTAGATTTTTATTATTTTTAGTTAGCGATATATCTCAGCCACGTGTAGGTGGCTCGTTTAGCAATATATCTCGGCCACATGTAGGTGGCTCGTAGGTGACATGATTAGCTTTGTTTCTATGTTAAATGAGATGGAGATGATGATAATTTTGTTGACTGCTGTGACTCTGTCATGTAGGGATATCTGGTCCCAGGCTTGGTGAGTATGAGAGAGGGAGACCCGTCCTCTGTCTGTGAATATAACTGTTTGAGTCTTCAGTAACAGCCTGAATCATGTCACAGTAGAGTCGTTATAGTCTAAACCTTATAGGCACAGTCATCAAGATCAGAATCACGTTTACCGTTTTAATTTAATACAAAATCATTGTAACTCTGCATTCTTCACTCGATCAGCATATTAAAAACTCCATTGACGAGTTCAGCATGTGCTTATGTTGAATGTGACCCTGCAATAATTTAAATGCTATCTACATTGAAACTTACTGCCGTGTTTAAAAACTGATCTTGTCATTAATTGGAACAAAAAAAATATTTGAATGGCCATACTTATATCAAACATTTTAATTTATGACCTATTTAATAAAATAAAAATTTTGCACTTATAAAGCTTAAAGTGAATTGGAGTCAAATCATATTTCTTATTTTATCAGTCAAATAAATGTTATATTCCTTGGTGAATTTCCCCGCATATTGATTTCTTCTACCAAGTGATAATGCATGCATTGATGCCCTTTTCAGGGTTAGTGATAAGATGGTCAAGAAGCCGCCACCCAATCTGAGTAAGAAGACCCCCATCACCAGTCACCACAGCACCACCCTCAGTCCCCAGCCCCTTCAGTCCGAGCGAAGCTTCCTCCATGATAAGGTGCAGGAAAAGATGAAGGCCAAGAGTCCCGACAAAAGGGAGAAGGAGTTCATAACCCTACCAGAGGTCAAAGGTGCTGAAGGTCAGTCAGGTCAAGGACACATCTTTATTTATCTGTATTTATATGCATTGACATAGAGCGGGCTGTTGTAACAATCTCTTGTTTTGTTGCAGCTCATCCGACTAAAACCAAACTGAAGCAGAACCACTCCCTGCAGAGGTCCTCTGTAGCCACCATACCTCACATCACTAACATCGACCCATTCTCAGGAACGCCAGTAAGTCCAGGGTCCTCAAGCAGAAAATGTATATAGATATATTGCCTGCTGTTCAATCCTTTCAATGTATTTCTATTATACTTGGATAGAATAAAAATTTGTGAAAAATTGAGCAAGTTGTCTTTTATCTAGCATCATTTGAAACCTACAGTCAGTCTCATTTACAATTATTGACCTTAAGCCAACTCATTGAACTTTTTTTGTTTACACGAATACTTATTACCGGGTATTCTAAATCCTCAAATGAGAAACAAAAACTCTAGTTTTTGGAGATACACTATTAAAACGAAGATCAATTTATGAAGATCAATTTATAAAAATAGCAGTCATTAACAGAAACAAGAGTAAGGAATGATGTGATTGGTTGGTGTTTCTTCACAAAAATGTGAAGTGCCCAATGGACAAAAGGCATGCATTGTTCAATTAATAACTAGAAATATTCATTGAGTTGGCCCATGGTCAGTATTACTAAGCATATGTTAGACAGGACGTAGGTTTCTTGTGATAATCCCTCGCTACATTGAATCGGTAGATTGTTCTGAATTATGAGTTGATAAATTTGACTACTTGTAATTATGAGTTGATAAATTTGACTACTTGTAGAATGACGCTCAGAGTTCTGATGGGAAAGAGGGCAATCTCCCTAATGTCTGATAAACATAGATATATTCCTGGAGTCTTGATAATACGACGTGGATATATCCCAGGAGTCTGTCAGATTCCCGAGCCTTACCTCTACAAAAGCAACACACGATGTTCACAGGAGGAGAATGTGGAATAAGTAGACTGTGGACTTTGTGTTGACTACATGTACTTGTATTTTCATATCCAGTCGTTCAAAGTATGTAAATGTCCGACTGTTGCCAGCAAGAAAACAAAGCCATTTTGAATGCATTTTCTTGAGCAAAATTTGGAAGTGGAATTGATTGTTTTGTGCAAAGATGTTCAATCATTTATATTTTTCATGATAATATAATTAATGTTCCTCATACAATTATCTGTACATGTTTTATGTACTTGTATCCAAATATTTCTTCCAAGAGCAAGATTTATTGTATGTGATGTATCCTATACATTATGCTAAAAGTGAAGAACTTGGTATAAAATATAAGTCTAGAATAATTTAGTACAGGGTCAGTAGATTTAGGATTCCAGTAATTTATTGATGATGCAGAATTGTACGTCATCCTGCTGTAATGGTGCTGACTAAAAATCTGTTGCTATCTAAATTCTCAGTGATGGCAGAGTCTGCTAACGGTCTTCTCTATTTCCCAATGAATAATACTCACTCACCGATTCTGTAGCTAGGCGACCAGTGATCTAATATAATTCCGATGTATCAGTATTATCAGTATTACCACAGACCTAAATCTGATTGGAGAGTTCGTTGTAATGAGGCAACACTGTATGGAGATTCTTCTAATCTTGAGGTGACTGTAGAAATGTGTGCGTAACTTCTAGAACTTATTCAGTGCAGAGACAATAATAGTGAATCTACCTGACTACAATTTAAATCATGTGTGAAACTGACTGGACAATGAAATCACAGTGAACTGAAAGGTGACTGTAATTGCATGAATCTTGAATTTACAGGAAAATTATACAGGTGATTCCATGAACATTATGGTGACTCGGGAAATATCAACTGATGCCAGGAGTTTCGTTGAGACTTTACTACGGCTATTTTTTTTTTTTATGGCTTTCCTGTATTTGAAAAAAAGTTCTACATAGATTATTCTTCATTTTGAAATATACTGTTGGACTGCTCGTAATGTATTAAAGAATTAAGGAGAATATAAGTAATATCTGATGATAAACTACGCAATAATTACTGTTCTGAAAATGACAGCATACCAATACAGCTCGTAATCCAGTAACCAGACAGTTGGTCTTGTATAGGCTTGTGTATAGGAGTAACCAGACAGTTGGTCTTGTATAGGCTCGTGTATAGGAGTAACCAGACAGTTGTCTCATATAAGCTCGTGTATAGGAGTAACCAGACAGTTGGTCTTGTATAGGCTCGTGTATAGGAGTAACCAGACAGTTGGTCTCGTATAGGCTTGTGTATAGGAGTTCTTCTATGAAATCTAGTCAAAACACATACTGATCGTGTGTGTCAAATGATTTCATTTATTATTACTAATAGCAACCCAGGAAAGTTTACCTGCATGCCGTGTGCAATTAAACATCTAGAGTAATAGCTAAATAGAAAGTTTTGCTCAAAGAGCTATTGACTGGAATAGTATAGTGTAGAAAATGAAATAGGAAATTGTTCATCCACAGCAGAAGAAACCTAAACAGTGAAATACTTTACATGCAGTAGAAGTCAATGAGTGTGAATCTAAATCATCAGAAAACCATTAGTTTAAATCAAATGTAAATTGATGGGGCATATTGCACATGTATGGCTATGTACAAAACATATACTCCAGTGCTTTGAGAGAGAGAGAAAGGGAGAGAGAGATTTATTTGATGATTTATCTATTTATTGTGTGTGATCATTCCGAGAGTGCACCAATCAGGGGCCTTCTCTCTATTTTCTTACAGAGCTTCATCTCTTTCAGTGTTCAATGTGTTCCAAACCAAGCATCATTACTATGTTGGTTCAGAAAAAAATCCTTATTAGTTTCTACCTGGTATTATATTATTTTTCTACCAAGTTGAATGCAATGCAATGTCGATTAACTGTTAAAGTGCTTATTTATGCTGGTAGTTAAGTATGCATCAAACAATACAGATAGGTGTCTAATACGCGGTTGCATTATTTACCACTGTTAAGTTTGAATTGTTGTAAACATGTGTATGGGGGTATTTTTTGCAGTTTAAAGCTTACAGCGTAACTTGTGTAAATCCCCCCCCCCCCCATGCATAAATAACCATTTTTACAGTACTATGTAAAATATTGCACATCAGCAACTTTTGCAAACTATTTTTTATGAAATGAAAAGGGAGATGACTCATGGTTTTTTAAAATTTCATACTTCCATTAATTACTGGAAATTCAAGCAAAAGTCTAGCTGGTGATTACTTTTTTGTAAAAAGAGTTTAGACTGAATTGATAGGGAAAACCATTGCTCTATGCAAAAAGAATCAATGCACCAAGAGTTGCTGTGTTAAACCTCATTTTCACACCAATTGCTCAAACTTCTCCTGATCATATGATAAATGCATTTATATACACATATCCAGTATTGTTTGCATAATTATTGATTATTCAGTATTGAAACCTATTTAAATATTGTTTACACTTGAACCTTGTATAATTGTTAAAGGATGTTGTTTTGTTATATTAATGTGTATTTTTCACTCTTTGGGTGCTTGTATCATACTTCAGTAAGAAATAAATATGGAAATTTGTTTGCATGATTTTTTTTTCATGAATGAAAAAAGAGATGACCTTTGACTCCATAAGAATACTGTATTCCTTTACACAGTAATCTTCTCCACAATGTTTTATTATGCCCCCCTTCGAAGAAGGCAGGGCAAATTGCTTTGCTGCTGTCCGTTTCTCTGTCGGTCGGTTCACCAATAGTTACTGTTAATTTTCTTCGCAGAGGTTGCACATATTAAAATTAGAAATTAAGTATACCGATTTATAATGATAATATCTAGGTCAAGTTAGATTTTGGGTACAATCGAGCAAATTTTTGACAAGAGTTATGCCCCTTGAAATCAGAAAACTTCCACTGATTTGCAGTTTCTATTCATTTTCTTCGCAGAGGTTGCACATATTAAAATGAAATTTGGTATAAAGATTTATCATGATAATATCTAGGTCAAGTTCGATTTTGGGTAGGATCGTGCAATTTTTGACAGAGTTATGCCCCTTGGACCTAGAACAAATCCCCATTGCAGTGTCCGTTCATTTTCTTCGTGGGCGTTTCCAAGGGAGGGGGGCATAAATTTTTCACAAACATTAAAAGAAATTTTATTGTTTGGTCTAATTTTCAGCTGGCAATTTTTTTTTTGGTGTTTTTCTTTGCTGCTGTCCGTTTCTCTGTCGGTCGGTTCACCAATAGTTACTGTTAATTTTCTTCGCAGAGGTTGCACATATTAAAATTAGAAATTAAGTATACCGATTTATAATGATAATATCTAGGTCAAGTTAGATTTTGGGTACAATCGAGCAAATTTTTGACAAGAGTTATGCCCCTTGAAATCAGAAAACTTCCACTGATTTGCAGTTTCTATTCATTTTCTTCGCAGAGGTTGCACATATTAAAATGAAATTTGGTATAAAGATTTATCATGATAATATCTAGGTCAAGTTCGATTTTGGGTAGGATCGTGCAATTTTTGACAGAGTTATGCCCCTTGGACCTAGAACAAATCCCCATTGCAGTGTCCGTTCATTTTCTTCATGGGCGTTTCCAAGGGAGGGGGGCATAAATTTTTCACAAACATTAAAAGAAATTTTATTGTTTGGTCTAATTTTCAGCTGGCAATTTTTTTTTTGGTGTTTTTCTAATGTTTTTAGATTTAAAATCTCACCATGTTTTATACTATCAATATCTATATTTAGAGCTCTTCTTCTTGAGAAGATTGATATGGTCTAAAAATGGCCACAACGATTAAGCCCTCCTTAAAAAATCTGATCTTTTTTCAACAAAATTTGGTTACAGTAAGGTGAATTTAAAAGGGGGTAAAATATAATGTGAACGGGTAAAAAAACCCATCAATTCAGTAGAGTCAAACAAAACTGTATATAAGTCAGTACCATAAACTGAAATTTCTGTGGATGATTTTCTAAAAATGTATAAACATTTTTATCAAATATATACATTACACTACATTTGTGGTAGAATTTCTTGTTTTTAATTTTAATAAGATTGCGCATAGGGTGACAGAAAACCAGAGTTTAGTTATAAATATAATGTATTTATTGCTTGTAAAATGTGAAAACTGATTCACTTTACAAAACATAAGCAAAATATGAACCAAATGTGAAAAATATATAATATTCATATTAAATATGCCCATTAGCATAATAAAAATAGAAATTCACATACACTCCAAAGATCTTTTTTCCCACTCAAATAAACAGATAAAACTCTCCAAGAAATCAAGCCGATATACAGCCGATATACAGCCGATACACAGCCGATACACAGCCGATATACAGCCGATACACAGGGCATGGATTGTTACAACTCTCATCTGATAGCACAGATATAAAAGAAGAGAGTAAATTGCAAATGAGAAAAAAATGACTAGAAAAAAATTAATACAATCTGAATCTAAAACAAGGATATTACCACTCCTTTCAACGTTTCTATACTTCCTGTTTATCAAATAAAAGTCCTTGTAATTATGATCAGACTGAAAAAAACCCCGCTAATTGAACACTTTTAACTGTTAAATCAGTGAAAAGTTACTTTTACTTATAAAAAAATAAAAAAGAAAGAAACACTCTTCAGTGAACACACAGACCTCGCATTAAATAAAAGTCTTTGTTTTTATAATCAGACTGAAAAAAAAACAATGAAACACTTTGAACTGTTAGATGAAAGAAAATTACTTCAGCTTATCAGAAAGAACCAAGTTTCAGTGAACACATACTAGCAACCTCACAACCCTTGTTCACATTTGTTTGAAACAATAAAAAAGAAAACACATGAAGCTGAATCTGCACCTATTAGTAAATCAGTTTTAGTGATATACGGAGCCATCGCTTCCTCCTCCCTTACTGTGGTATATCATTCTCTACAAGGGGCGCTCAGGTCAAGCAGTTCGGCTTGTTAAAATTGACACAATGCTATATAAAATGATATGGAGATAATAAGATTGGGTACAACCTGGTAAAAATCTATAGACGCACATTTACCTCAGCTTAACAGCACTTGTACTCTACAAAAAATATAACAAAAGTGAAAAAAATAACATGGTGGACATCTCCATAACAACCACTGATACAGAATCACGGTTTGTTCTGAATGACAGCAGTCGCAATATTTTAGGAAATATAAACTAGTAAATAAGGCCACTAGGCTGATGTCAGTTTGACATCAGTTCTCTAAGTGCCACCTAGTGGCAAATCAGTTGTCCAACAGTTCATATACTAATTTTATTTCTACACTTTGACAAATACTAATTGTTAAGATTGCTTTTAGAATGGATTGTAATTAGTATTTAAATCTTATTTTGCAAATACATTCATAAAATGTCTCCATATTGAAGGCTTAAAAAGAGAGGAAATTTAGGATCAAATTACAGAAAATGTATGTATAAGCAGGTTCAACACTAGCGGTAGGTTTGTGCATAGAATGGAAGATCATTCCAATTTTGATTATCAAAACAATAATCTGGTTTGTACAATATCACGAAAGTTTGTGATTTTGGTACATTAATCACAAACTCATATCACAAGATACGACGGTTAACTGGATTGTATAATATAAAACAGTAGGTCTCGCTGCTCAACAAATAACGAAGGATTACACAAAATCTACCCTAGACCGCTATTGATACTGTAAATTCCTTATTATACGCGGGTACTTAAATCCGTGATCCAGCTGTTTTGTATCAAATCACGAACACTGAACATTTATCCATATTTTCTATAGTTTTACGCGGATATAAATTCCTCACGTTTAATTAGGAATTTATAGTATTGAACAAGTTACAGGAACCACTGGGTGGGCTCGTGAGCAAGAATTTGACACAGATCTTTACTATTCACTCAACAATTGATCAAATCAATAATTACCTGCTTTGACAAGCAACATTCATCTTAAGTTATCAGAAAGCATTTTTCTAAAATTAACATATGTCACACGTAATCAAAATGATACTATGTCATCTAAGAACAATAAATATATTTGAACACAGCTCTGTTGTTCATCTACAACCATGAACTCCACATGCATACAAATAAAAAATTTAAGGGAAATATCAAATGGAATAAAACAAATTTGGGGGGTTGGGGGGGGGGGGGGGTTGGGGGGGGGGGGGGGGGTGTCAAAATTGAAAAGTATGAAAATGTGAGCAAGTATCGCAAAAAAATCTAATCAAGGGAATAAAAATGGATAAATATGTAGGTGGAAACTTGAAAAAGAAGTTAATATCTTTCAGGATTACACCTGGAGCAAAGCCCTGCTCTGTATGGATTGAGTGACCTTCCTTTACTGCAGATACCAAGGCATCAGACAAGGTGACAAGTCCTGCTGATTTTCCTTACAGCATATCACGGTCGAACCTATCCTAGTCCCTCTCCATCAGCCTGTGATGTTAGGTCTTTCCTGATTGGTCAGTAGATTCGGTGGCCTAGTTTCTGTAGTTTTTTTTTTATAAAGCTGTGCTCTCCGTTATGCGGGGCCTCATCAGTTCATGGTAGTCCGGGGGGTCCTTCAGTTGGCCGACCGCAGAACGCAGTAACTCACCCCCTGTCACTGTGATTGGATTACTCTGAAAATTTCCAAATTTCTCTAAATTATTTCCTTTTCCAAACATCAAACTTTTTAAACAGAAAATGCTGCCATCTTTTGAAAAAGCCAAACAGAGATTTTTAAAAGAATTCAGAAAACTTTACATCAGAAACTTAATAAATTTTTCTTTTCTTTATAACAACAGGACTACTGTAATAATTACACATCAGTCATTTCAACGATTCTGACATTGACTTAATCAAACTTCGCTGATTACTGTCGAATTCATGCATTATAAACTTAATTCATATTTATGAAAAACAAATTGAGTTCAAATTTTATATTTGTTCATGATGTAGAAGGTTACCACCAAACTCCAAGGAAATTCAACCATCACAAGTATTGATGATTCCACAGTATCTTGACATGTACTAGTAATTTTAAACAGCAAAATTAGCTTTTAAATAACATGTCGCAATGTTGTGTCAAATTTTACCTTATGAAAATTGATAAGGTCGGCTAGACTTCTATGTACAAGCTGATTAGCTCCAAAAAACTGGTAGCCTTGTTCCGAGGTATCGACCAGGAAGTGTTTGCAGCGGTCCTCAGCGCGATAGGAAATCGTGTAGCCCCAAACTCGCTCACTCACTCGCACCAGGTAACTGCCTAACGTCATGTTGAGTAAATAATTCTCCGCCTCTAGCCGAGAGATAACACCTGAAATCACAAAAAAGCATCAGCATCAATAAATGACTGTATGAAAGCTGTAGAATTTTAACTAATCTTTTGTGGTAACTGGCAAGACAGATGATTTATTTTGGTTTGAGTTTTAACATTTTGATTACGAAGATTCCTTATATCTTACAACTTTATGTATACTTAAATTGTAATGTACAAATTGAAAAGTTTGTGTAATATGATTTGCCTATATTATGCCTTGTGACCACAATATTTTAGTCTGCTTGACATAATGGTAAAATTCTGGCCCATTAATTATCATTCATTAGGGCAACCTATCCTTATGTATAGAAAATTCCTTTAAATGAATTAATCAAAAACCATGTTTATTGAGTTTTAATTGTAACACCTTATTTGATTGGCTCAACAATTATATCTGTATTGTATACACAACTTGCCGACATGTTCTAGCAATATGATGCCAATGCACAACATATTCATATGCTTGACATTACATCAAAACTTTAAATTAATGCTGCATGAATTTGGTGAAGACCTTTTCAGTCCTTGTATATAATGGGTAGCTAATGGATTTTTTTATCCTCAGAGCATGAATTTAATGATGACCTTATCTATAGTTGTATGAAATGAGTGGCTAAAATATTAGTTCTGTTCCTTTAAGGAATCAAACCACAGCATGGTACACTCACCGTGGAACCACTGGGCCACTTTACCAGTGCAGGGGTCAGTCCCCACCCCCTTGGGTCTCTCTTCCTCCAGGAACCAATTGACCACTGCCTGTTTGTTGGGGGGTCGGGGTGGCCTCTTCTTGATCACTTTGGCTGCACTCTTTCTTAACTCGTCACTTCTGTTATATACGAATGATAGAAGACATAAAAGGTTAAGGCTTAATACCAGTAAAATAATCATCATTTCTTATTAAACATGAAGTGAAAAATATGTGAAAATCTGCTTTCATTCTTTTTGTTGTACATTATAGAATTAGTAAAGTTAAAATAATCTAGTAAACATTGCATTGGTTACAAAATCACACATTGCAATTTGCCTCGTGTCAGATCCATGTGCCTTGCATACATTTTTAAAGTTTCATACATTTGAATGTTCTTTATGATCAAACACTGTCCTTTTTAAAATCTTCGTCTTCCAGTATTAGAAGAGCAAACATCCTCCTTTTTAATCTTCCATTCTTCCAGTATAAGAAGATACAAGAGGCCCATGGGCCACATCGCTCACATGAACAGCAGTTCCTTGTAACATTACATTTCGTAGCATATGCTTTTTCTATTTTAAACATTGAACCCCTTTCTGGGGACCCAGTTATGGTCCGAGGTTTATGGTTGGCTTGAACAACATAAATAGTAACATAGGAATGAAAATGTGAAGCACTGCGGTGGGACCGCACGTACACAACCTGAAAAACTGAACATAGCAGAGTTCCACTTCAAGAGGAATAACTCTCAGACTGTACAGAACACAAGAAAGATAACTCTTGGTTCCACTACATTAGAGTTTACACAATTTGAGGATCCTTGCATAGTAATCTCACAAACTGTAGCATTATAGTTCTTGAGAAAACTTTTTAAAAACATTTTCAATATATCTTTCTATGTTAAACTTTGAACCCCTCTTGGGGCCACAGTATTAGTCCAGTGCTAAAGTTTTAATTATTTGGAATCTACATTATTTAAGGATGCTTGCCTAGTTATCACACAAGCTGAAGCATTATAGTTCCCTAGAAAAAGATTTTTCAACATTTTCCCTCTATATTTCTATGCTAAACTTTGAACACCTCTTGGGGCCCCAGTATTAGATTGAGATCACGGCTTTTATAATTTCGAATCTACACTATTTGAGGGTGCTGACGTAGTTATCTGACAAATTGATGCATTGTAGTTCTCGAAAAGAAGATTTTTAAACATTTTCCATATATACCGGTACTTCTACATTTAACTTTAAACCCATCTTGGGTCTTTAGTATTAGTCCAGGGGTCACTATTTTAAAACTGTCGAACCTTCATTATCCAAGGTTGTATGCATGATAGTAATCTCACAAATTGAAGCATTGTAGTTCTCGAGAAGAAGATTTTTTAACATGTTACCTTTATATTTCTTTAATAAATTTTGACCCCATCTTGGGGCCCCAGTATTGGTCCGGGGGTCACGATTTTACCAATTAGGAATCTACATAATCGAAGGATGCATGCATAGAAATTCCACAAACTAAAACATTGTAGTTCTTGAGAAAAAAATTTTTAAACTTTTCCTTTATGTTTTTTAAAATGTTTAAATTTTGAACCCCTCTTGGTGCCCATCAATTGTCTGGGAGTTACAATTTTTTGAATCTACATTATTTAAGGATGTACATGTATGCATAGTAATATCCCAAACAGTTGCACTATAGTTCTTGAGAAGAAGATTTTAAAACATTTTCCTACATATGTTAAAATCTAAACCCCTACTGGGGCCCCACTTTTTGTTCGGGGGTCACGATTTTTACAATCTTCACTATGTATACAACCTTTTGTGTATGTATTGGCATTTTTGGTGAAGTGGTTCTTGAGAAGAAAATTTTTAAACATTTTTCATATGTAGTTCTATGTTAAACTTTGAACCCCGCCTGGGGCCCCAGTCTTGGCCCGAGGGGCACGATTTCTACAATTTAGAATCTTCATTATACATACAAGCTTCTGTGTAAATATTGGCATTTCTGGTGCAGTGGTTCTTGAGAAGAAGATTTTTTAAACATTTTCCTAAGGTATTTCTATGTTAAACTTTGAACCCCGCCTGGGGCCCCAGTCTTGGTCTGAGGGGCACGATTTTTACAATTTAAAATCTTCACTAAACATACAAGCTTTTGTGTAAATATTGGCATTTCTGGTGCAGTGGTTCTTGAGAAGAAGATTTTTAAACATTTTCCTATGTATTTCTATGTTAAACTTTGAACCCCGCCTGGGGCCCCAGTTTTGGTCCGAGGGTCACGATTTTTACAATTTAGAATCTTCACTATATATACAAGCTTTTGTGTAAATATTGGCATTTCTGGTGCAGTGGTTCTTGAGAAGAAGATTTTTAAAAAAAATTCCTATGTATTTCTATGTTAAACTTTGAACCCCGCCTGGGGCCCCAGTTTTGGTCCGAGGGTCACGATTTTTACAATTTAGAATCTTCACTATATATACAAGTTTTTGTGTAAATATTGGCATTTCTGGTGCAGTGGTTCTTGAGAAGAACATTTTTTAAACATGTTCCATATGTTGTTCAATGTTAAACTTTGAACCCCGCCTTGGGCCCCAGTTTTGGTCCGAGGGTCACGATTTTTACAATTTAGAATCTTCACTATATATAAAAGCTTTTGTGTAAATATTGGCATTTCTGGTGCAGTGGTTCTTGAGAAGAAGATTTTTTAAACATTTTCCTATGTATTTCTATGTTAAACTTTGAACCCCGCCTGGGGCCCCAGTTTTGGTCCGAGGGTCACGATTTTTACAATTTAGAATCTTCACTATATATAAAAGCTTTTGTGTAAATATTGGCATTTCTGGTGCCGTGGTTCTTGAGAAGAAGATTTTTAAAGACATGCACCCTAAACTTACTGTTTCGCAATTATCTCCCTTTTGAAAAGGGCTGTGCCCTTTATTTTAACAATTTATAATCCCCTTTCCATAAGGATGCTTTGTACCAAATTTGGTTAAATTTGGCCCAGTGGTTTTTGAGAAGAAGTTGAAAATGTGAAAAGTTTACAGACGGACGGACAGACGGACGGACGGACGGACGGACGGACGACGGACAACTTGCATGCTTTTTTGATGATGCATTGAGTTGTGACCATCTTTGGGAGAATGGGTGGTTTCTTATTATATTGGAGGATATTTGTTGTGACCTACTTTGGGGGTACTGGTGGTTTCTGATTTTATTGGAAGATATTTGTTGTGACCTACTTTGGGGGTACCGGTGGCTTCTGATTGGTCCCGTTCCCTGAGAAAGCTGACACAGCGTTCAGGACGTTCATGCCTTGTCGCAGCGAGTTCTTGTACTCTATCCTGGCCCTCCTCGCCAACTCCTTCACCTCCTCCTCTGCCTTCTTCGCTTTCTTCTCTGCATTGAAATTAACAATTAATTAATGCATACAATTACGTACAATGTTGGGTAGAGTGAAGCTAATGAAGGTAGATTAGAGAGGTGTAACTAATTTAGACAGAATGATTATACATTATATGTAAGCACGGATAATGTCAATCAAAGAATATTGGGGCATGTCACAGCAGGTAGAAAGATAGCGAGTGGCTAATGCCAGTACTGGGGCCTGTAACGTCAACAAAATACTGGGGTATGACTAATGTCAGTAGAATACTTAGGTGTGTAATGTCAATACGAGGAATACTATGTACAAGGAAGTACCGGTATTTGCCCCATTTCAATTTCGCACCTTTTGCCTTCGCTGTCAGCGGATGAATTTAATACTGGGTGAATTGCAGGTGTTCAAATTATTTCTCTTTAAACACAACTTTGTCTGGGCGAATTCAAGATGGGGCAAATCATTTGCAAGTGAAGAAAGGCGAAAATAACACAGGGCAAAAATAAGCCTGTATACAGAACTTAGGTGTGACAAATGTCAGAAGAGCACCTTGCTCCTGCCAGCTTAATTCCACTTCCTGTAGGTTCTGCTCTGCTATCTTCTCCATCTCCTCTCTTTTACACATATACTCGGTGAAGATTTCCGAACTGCGACGATTTTTGTCCTTTACGAGTCTTTCTAAAGACCGTCTCTGATCCTCAGCAAACCTGTGCTGTAAACGATTGATAAAAAGATATTTCTGAATATAGTATATACGTCAAATAATACCATCAGATAATAGGTTGCAATTTTTTGGTGCAGATGTGCTTATGGCCAGTGGTGTATCAACAGCCTACACCTGTAGTATTAATGATTTATTGATTTGTGCAAGAAAAAGCTGTACTCATTTAGAAATGTTTTTTTTTCAATTACAGTTAAGATATCCTTATTCAATTAACACATGTAAACACCATGCTATCATTCCAAAGTCACACTAAAAACCAAAAGGACCTCTTGTTAAAATCATTGCTCATCAAAATCAAACCATGTGTTTTGAAAATTTAAAGAAATACAAGAAATAGATCAAATTTGTTTATGCTTAAGTGAATGCTTTAATTGAATCATAAATACCTCAGAAAGTAAAACTTGGTGTTTACTTCATAAATTATAAATACACCTAGGTATCAATAATAAATGACTTGACATTTACAACACATAATATTTGTAAAGCAGGCAATGCATGTCTACAGCCAAACACACCATGTTATATCACCAGCTTCTTACAAAGCAATCACGAATAACACACAAAACTGAAATCATTATTGAGGAGGTGACCACCAAAAGTGAAGACATTTAATGAACTACAACCAGCTGTAAATGATGGATCCAATGCCTTCTAAGATGATCTGGTGCACAGCAAAAGCCCTTGTGTTAGCTACATGTAGGGGGAACTAGATCATTCAATCGGTAGAACTAATTTATTCAATGAACCGAACATATGCTAACACTACACGGGCACCATTAGTTCACTGCATCTACCACTTGTAAATTCTTTCACACACACAAACACACTTGCACACAAAAAATACACAACTTCACCAAATGATGCATGCATTACGTTAAAAGACAGTCTTAGTCATCTAAGTCTAGGAATAAGAAATTAATAATATAATCAAGTCTTGTTAGACTGAGGACCGTTAGATTCGTGTATACATTGTGTAATAGGTTATGGGAGACAACTCTTTTGGACACATTTAGATGACTAAATCTGGACAGGACAAAGCCAGTAGTATCTTCTAGAATCTCAGTACACATGCACCAAATTGACAGTACCTCCACAGCATCTAAATCTTGACAACTCCGGCACGCTTTCTGCTGCATTACAATAGATAAAGTGTCAATATATCAGTGAAACAGAAGGCGGAGAAGCAGTAAGATGTGGAAATAACATACAAAAATAGTTCTTTATTTAAGGAATGAATTCAATATTTTTTAGTTTTATACGATATAAAATGGTTTGGGGCAGTTTACGCTTTATAAACCGCGAAGCGGTTTATAAAAAAGCGTAAACTGTTCCAAACCATTTTATATCGTATAAAACTTAAAAATATTGAATTCATTCCTTATAATCTAATTTATTTGCTATCAATTGTTGATAAAAACGGTCATTTGATCTATAAAATGACATCAAATTGTACAAAATTCAAACGTAACGTCAGGCGGATTGATACGTTTTTGACGTTTGTCTTACTATGACGTAGGCAACATTCTTTATACGATATAAAATAAATTTTTCAACCAATCAGAAAGCGTGTTACAACCAGCATTAAATTATTTGTCAGTGAGTAACATCTTATAGCTTCTGACCAGTGTTATTTAAATAAAAGCTAGTTAATTGAATTTATAACAGTGCAACATTTCTCCTTTTCCCGAATAACAAACAAATCAACTATCTTATCATAAATAAAAAGAATTTAAGATATTACCGAAACGTCAAGTATATTGCTACAGCATAGATAAACAAAATATCTTGTTATACCCTTAAAATATCCTTCAATATAGTTCTTATCAACAAAAAGTCTGCCAGTGCAACATCCAAATTGTTAGATCGCTACATCACAGCTACAAGTAATTTAAAATATTTGTCAGATCTGGGCTGTGCAACATGAATGGCTGGATGCTACTAGATGATACTATCTGTAGCGAAGGGTATAACAAAATAGTTATTGGCTGGAAGTTGGGTAACATATGATTAGTTGGACCTTCAGTCAGAAATGTTATCCTCAGCCTTTGTCCTTGAGCAACATTTCTGACTTCAGTGCAACAAATCATATATTGCCCTTATACCCAGTCAATAATTGCATTACAAAACTTTTAACTATAATATTATTTACATTAAAACAATGTCAGACAGCCTGCTACTACAGCATAGAAGACTGACAATGTCAGACAGCATACTGCCACAGCATAGTTAGCTGGTAATGTCAGGCAGCACACTGCCACAGCATAGAAGACTGACAGTATCAGACAGCATACTGCCACAGCATAGATGGCTGATAATGTCAGGCAGCACACTGCCACAGCATAGAAGACTGACAGTATCAGACAGCATACTGCCACAGCATAAAAAACTGACAGTATCAGACAGCATACTGCCACAGCATAGATGGCTGATAATGTCAGGCAGCACACTGCCACAGCATAGAAGACTGACAGTATCAGACAGCATACTGCCATAGCATAGAAGACTGACAGTATCAGAGAGCATACTGCCACAGCATAGAAAACTGACAGTATCAGAAAACCTACTGCCAAAGCAAAGACAACTGACAGTTTTGGACAGCATACTGCCACAGCATAGAAGAATGACAGTATCAGACAGCATACTGCCACACCATAGAAAACTGACAGTGTCAGAAAGCATACTGCCCACAGCATAGATGGCTGATAATGTCATGTAGCACATTGCTACAGCAAAGTAGACTGACAATATTAGACGAACATACTGCTTCAACAAAGATAAAATTAGACAAGAGGCTTCTTTGTATGCTTTACAAAATATATAGCTCAGTGAATGTGTATCCTATATTTACCCTGAGTTCAGTGATAAAGTGTATCCTTTATTTACCCAAGCTGAATTATACAGTGAATCCTATATCTACCCCAAGCTTAGTGATACAGTGTGCCCTATATTTACCCTGAGCCCAGTGATGCAGTGTGTCCTATATTTACCCTAAGCCCAGTGATACAGTGTGTCCTATATTTACCCTAAGCCCAGTGATACAGTGTGCCCTGTATTTACCCTGAGCCCAGAGATACAGTGTGCCCTATATTTACCCTGAGCCCAGTGATGCAGTGTGACCTATATTTACCCTGAGCCCAGTGATGCAGTGTGACCTATATTTACCCTGAGCCCAGTGATACAGGGTGTCCTGTATTTACCCTGGTCTCAGTGATACAATGTGTCCTGTATTTACTCGATCTCAGTGATACAATGTGTCCTGTATTTACCCTGAGCCCAGTGATGCAGTGTGAACTATATTTACCCTGAGCCCAGTGATACAGTGTGTCTTGTATTTTCCCTGAGCCCAGTGATGCAGTGTGACCTATATTTACCCTGAGCCCAGTGATGCAGTGTGACCTATATTTACCATGAGCTCAGTGAGACAGTGTGTCCTGTATTTACTCGATCTCAGTGATACAATGTGTCCTGTATTTGCCATGAGCCCGGTGATACAGTGTGTCCTGTATTTACCCTGAGCCCAGTGATGCAGTGTGTCCTGTATTTACCCTGAGCCCAGTGATGCAGTGAGCCCAGTGATACAGTGTGTCCTGTATTTACCCTGAGCCCAGTGATGCAGTGAGCCCAGTGATACAGTGTGTCCTGTATTTACCCTGAGCCCAGTGATACAGTGTGTCCTGTATTTACCCTGAGCCCTGTGATACAGTGTGTCCTGTATTTACCCTGAGCCCAGTGATGCAGTGTGACCTATATTTACCCTGAGCCCAGTGATACAGTGTGACCTATATTTACCCTGAGCCCAGTGATATATATCTAGTGTTTTATATTTACCCTTAGCTGCTCAACACGGATTTTCTCCTCTTCCTCAGCCTTCTGTTTTTCTTCCTCAAGCTTCCGCGCCATCTCCCTGGCTTGCTTTAGCGATGCGTACAGTTCAGCCTCCTCCCTCTGTTTCCTACAAACAGATTGTATACACATTTACAATTACAGTTAACAGAATAAGTTGACACGGTACATTAACTCTTGCACTACATGACATGTCACCCTTGATTGACATAAGATTTATTTGAGGTAAACACAAAGTGGATGACATAAAGTGTATACATCATGTTGATTTACAAAGGTTTATACAAGATCTTTTTATGATAGAAAATTGATTTTTCAAGCTATTTGACATAAGATGTATAATTTATTGACATATGGTGTGTTTTTTATTTGACATACGATATAAAATTTTTAACATAAGGTGTATATCTGGTATACACTTTTTATTTCATTGAGATCAGGTGCATATTTGATTGACATCAGAAAATTAGTTGATTGACATGAGATATATAATTGATCAAAATGAGATGTATAATTGATTGACATGGGATGTATATTTGATTGACAAGAGATGTATATTTGATTGACATGATATGTATATTTGATTGACATCAGATGTATATTTGATTCTATATTTGATTGACATGATATGTATATTTGATTGACATTAGATGCATAATTGATTGACATGTGATGAATTATTTGATTGACATGAGTTGTATATTTGATTTACATGTGATGTATATTTGATTGACATGAGATGTATATTTTGATTGACATGAGATGTATATTTAATTGATATAAAATGTATATTTGATTGACATGAGATGTATATTTGATTGACATCAGATGTATATTTGATTGACATGAGATGTATATTTGATTGACATGTGATGAATTATATGATTGACATGATATATATTATTTGATTGACATGAGATGTATATTTGATTGATATGAGTTGTATAATTGATTGACATATGATGTATATATGATTGACATGAGATAAATATTTAATTGACATGAGATGTATTATTTGATTGATATGAGATGTATATTTGATTGACATCAGATGTATATTTGATTGACATCAGATGTATATTTGATTGACATCAGATGTATATTTGATTGACAACCTGAGCTCCTCCTCTTTCTGATGCTGCTCTCCCTCCATGCGTTCTTTTTCCTCCTCTAACTTCCTGGCCAGCTCTGCTTCTTCTTGCCTTCTGTGTATGGCCAAAACACAACATTTAGAGAGGTGAAAAAATGAATGTGAATTATGATACGGAATTTATATTTCAAATAAGTAAAAAATAACCATTTCTTTATAATTTGCAATTACTTTTTTTTAAGTATACAATGTGCGAGACTAAAAAATCATTCACAGGTAAAATACTTTTCCTTCAAATATATTCACTCTTCTGTAACTATATTTATAAATCATTTTTAACCTAAAACTAGATGTTCATCCTTATAAAATAATGCAAGTGAACAACATATTACTGATCTCATAAAGTTTAATCTTCTCCTATCTCATTGAAAATCTCACAATATTAAAGATGTCCAAACAGAAATTCTGATCTAAGGTATCTCACCTGATCCGCTCAACCAGTCCCTATGTTTCATACTTGATCTCACTATATCTCACCTGGAATTCTTAAACTGTTCCTTTAACTCGTCTGATATCACTTTACCTGTCAGCATTTCCTCTGACTGTCCTATTATTCCATCTGATATAACTAATTCTCAAAACAGCTCCACATTTGATCTGAAATTACTATATTCTATCTAGCTTGTTTTTCTCAACCTGTCAGTTTATCTCATCAGGGATCTCACTTTATCTTGACTGATCTCCCCACTCCCACAATCAAACTCTGTAAGTGCCCCCCTTACATGTACTTACCTGAATACCTCCTCTAGAGATTTGTCATTTTATGTTTTCCCATTACCAACACCCTATATCTCATTCATGATACCTTTTGTGTTCCTTTATCACCAAGAGTCAATATGTCATTACTGATCTCACTATATCTCATCTGATCTCCTCGATCTCGCGCTCGGTCTCCTTGAGTGCCCTCTCCTGGATCTCTAACTTGATCATTTCTTCTATAGATTTGTCAATTTTGGGTTTTCCCATTACCAAGACTCAATATGTCATTACTGATTTTGCTATATCTCACCTGATCTCCTCGATCTCGCGCTCGGCCTCCTTGAGTGCCCTCTCCTGGATCTCTAACTCAATCATCTCCTCTATAGACCTGTCGTGTTTGTGTTCTCCCATCACCCAGACCCACTCCCTGCCGTTCTTGCCCAACAGGAAGTCCACGTTCTTTCTACCTACTCAACAAATCAAACGCATTAATAACAAAGCTATGATGAAATAAATGGGAAAAGTGATCAGAATAAAACATGTATGACATCCAGAATCATAGCCACCTCAAACAAATCCAAAAAAAGACACACAAATACACAAAGAACTTGGAAGATAGCTATCATCTGTACATGTTCCTTGAACATGAGCTCTGACATATAAATGGACTTTTAAGTGACATGATTATTTAGATCAATTACGGGTAAAAAGAGGGCCTGAAGTTGTCTCCCTTCAAATATCTAACTGTAAGGAAGTTTGTATCTGCAATCGCTCCATAGTCCACACCATAAGTATTTTTAAAAAAACCGCGAACAATTGAATTAATCTTTAAGCGGTGCTGTGTCTAAAAACTAAAAGCCATCATTGATCATATAAATCTGTGAAAGCATTAAAGATTGTGGTAGCTCAATTTTCATTCAGTTTTAATGGTACCCCTTCACCGTCAATTTTAATGCAAAAAACCTGTGAAACATAATCTTTCTTCATTAATTATAGCTATACTTGAAAATTTATAAATGATGACCTTTATGAAACTTTAAAACATTACAAATCCTACAAAACTGGCTATCTTGAAGTTATTGTAAGCTCCTGACCAAAATTATGATATATTTTGCTTTATCAAATAGCTTCTCTTCCTTTATTACATTTTACTTAATAATTAATTCTTATCAATACAAATATATACAGTATTTTCCTGAGTATCATTAGAGAGTTCAATAAGATAGATTGCTATGAGTTCTCCAATCAGCCACTAATTACTTGCACATACACACTTAAAGCATTAATTATCTGTAAGATCATTGATGGTCTAAAATCAGGAAGTACTGACGTTAGTGAAATCAGTTTAATTAAATGAGAGTTACACTGTGACACTCAGACCAAGGTGTTAAAGTCGATACCTTGACCCCGGGGAACCGCTACATTAACCTGTAATTAGGGCAGGAAGCCATTAAAACAGACCACCCTCTCTGTTAGGGTGGAAAGAAATACTCAAAGTTTATCATCAACATATCTCACAATTTCTACATTGAAATCTTTAGAATAGTATGACAACAAACTTGGAGCATTGGTTTGTACCGAAACAATAAAACAGTAATAACAGTAATTAACAACAGTATAACGGCCAGCGTAACTGTACAACACATAGCATACAACCGATGTGTTAGAGCATACCTTTCTTGGGTTTCCTTGGAATCCGGTCATCTTGATTCTTCTTCTCAAACTCATTGTACCTCCGGACTTGTTCCTGGGTTAAAAGATAGGAAAACATTTGTCAGATTCAATCAACTCACATTAAAAACCATTAATTAATTCTGCGTTTCTGAAGATTTATAAAAAATAAACAGTTAAACTAAATTAATTCAAGCAAAATGGGCATAAAATATTCATTTTTAAATCTATAGTGTTGATATTTTGCAGAAATTGACTTTTCTACATAATTAGGTGCATTTATGAATGCATTTATTCAAATATCTGTATACATTATATTTAGAAATGTACCTGATTTAGCAGAAGCTGCTCTCTGCTAAAACCACTAATTAGTCTAATTTAATGAAATACACAGCCAAATGTAATACATTTATGGTATATTAATTTCAATTGAACATAGAATGTTTACATTTACGGTATATTGATTTCAATTGAACATAAAATGTTTAAGGGACATCACCAACCTGCTGTTTACAGACAAACCATGGCCTTCTGTATGATATACATGTATAACTGTATGTGGTACTGACAATATCAAGGTTTATTATACTTTTATGTTAAATACTGAAATCTGATTGCGTCGGTTGACAATGGTTTTCTCGGGGTGTCAATTTCAACAGTTACCCTCCCAAACAGTTAAATACTGAAATCTGATTGCGTTAGCAACACACTTGGCAATGGGTAACACAACAAATTGTTACATGCTTATACATTATGCGCGTACGGTTCCCCATAGAATTCACTTCATTTCTTCATGTATATAAAAGCAGTAAAATTTTCTTTAAAATTTAGACATTCAATATAATAAAATAAATAGTGCCTGTTTGGGAAGATTACAGTTGAAATTGACACCCCTCGAAAACCACTGTCAACTGACGCGAAGCAGAGGTTGACAATGGTTTTCTCAGGGTGTCAATTTCAACAGTTACCCTCCCAAACAGACACTATTTATATAATATCAAACACCTCCAATATCTTGATAAACAGTATGGCCTTTTGTATAATATACATGAATAACTCTACATGTATGTGATTTAGACAATATTAAGGTACATCACCCACCTCCCAAATTCTGACAAACATTATGACCTTCAGTATTATATACATATATAACTGCATGTGTATATCTGTGGTACAGATTAAGGTACATCACCCACCTCCCGTATCTTGACAAACAGTATGGCCTTCTGTTCGTCCGACAGCTCTGACAGGAGGTCAGGGTCGACGGTCATCGTCTGGAGAATCTGCTGCAACATGGTGGACTCTTACTGACCTGTAACCCACAAACAAACCAAACATAATTTACAGTTTGTTTTAATGATGAATTTTTCGTTAATTTGAAAGCATTACAATGAAATAATTACTGTACTTGTTAGAGTAAAAATAACACTGTAAGAGAACAATATTTGCCTATAAAAAGAAACTTTCAAACTCATATTAAAATTTCATTCAATACATCTGGTTTAAAAACTAACGCAATCCTTAAATGATGAATTTTATTACTTTGATATTAATACATGTACAATGAAAATTTCACTACATATTTTACATTGTTACCAACTCTACAAATTTAACACTTTACCACGTTTACAGACTTTCTCTCATATTACCTCTAGATCAAATGGAATCCAGGGTATACATGTTAAAGGCAATAGATCTATTTTTATGTTTTCTCTAATTTAGAAATGCACAAGGAAATAGTATGTTGATAAATACTTTACTAGACTCAAGAATGTTTGAGTGTTCACAAACAACTTCCTCATAATAATCATTGGCCATACTTCAGTTGTAATGCTTTCTACCTCACGGTCGCTCCGTTAGATTAATGTTCATTGAGACTTTCAGAGTGTGAGAGACAACTTTACAAAGGATTTCAATTCTAAAAATCACTGATATGTATTTTACGTTTAATGTCTCTGTCCTAAAAATTTCAAAATACATGTTTATCTACATACTTTAAATTACCTTACACAGATGTCAGCTATTTGGTTACAATAAAGCTATTTCTCTGTATTAATTAATTCTAAGTTTCTAACTCTTTCTTCCTCTTCCTTAGATTATGGACTTAATTGGCCAACATTTAAATAAAACAAATGAACCGCTGATTTAACGGTTTTATATCTTTTACATGATGTTTGTATGTAATTTCAATTCTCTTGGTACAAGACAGATTCAACTGATTCACAGATGAACAGATAATGGTGGTTTAAGATAGAGAGGAGTTTATATATATATAGTGAATTCACTTCCGCTGGGAGTTGGATTGATACGATGACCTGACAATATCTAGGATGACTCCAGTCTGCTGTCATCCCGTTATCTTACCGCTGCCAAAAACAAGCTGATCACATGACTCACGCCAGTCAATCCCTCCCCCTACCGTACACACGGCATCCTGGTACCCCAAACATCTCACTCCTACCCCCCTCCAGTAAGTAATCAACACCAGATACCTGGGAGCAGAGTCAACACACAGTTTTTATCATATCACTACAGAGTTCCAATCACACTGAGAATCTACAAAATGTCTTGTAGAATTCCGCTGAATGGCAGTTTTTAATCTTGAATGCTGAGGATGTTTTGATCTGACTGGTTGATAAGAAATCAAAATACACACATCTATATTTTTCTTTCTTCCAATATAAATAAAAAAATTTAGACAGGAGTTTTGAAGAAAGAGAGAAGCGATGTTTTACTAAATCTCTGCACAACAAGGAATACAAAAACACAAACAACTTGTGTATATATCCTTTGTTTTAACAACATTGGGACATTAACTGTTTGCTGAATCACTGCTTCCCAGATGTTCCCTATTCCTTCTCCATAGACCTAATGTGTGTAATAATGTTTGTGTTGTAAGGTGGAGAATGACATTCAATGAACTGGTATCATTGTCTTGTTTATCAGTAAGTAGAATACTCCTTCCTCTGTATATTGTTACATCACAGTACATCATATCATACAACACTGGTATCAGCGACTAACTACCCACCACAAAATCATGAAAGTTAACTTAGGAACAGATGCATTATTTGACTACAACAAGTTTTGTAAAGACAGCCCCCCCCCCCCCCCCCCCGCAAAAAAAATCATTGCTCAGTGCAAATGTAAATCAATAACACACATGATTTTGTACAGTGTAGTTTTCTCTTCCATGAAATTCAATACAGTATAGCTGACATAGATATGTCAACAATTGGTAAGTTTTATCAACATGACCTCAATTTTAAATTGTTTAATGGGGACAAGAATATTTGCATGTTTGAATAAATTAAAGCAACTCAAACAATGTAAATGATCAGTGAAACTATTTATTATATAGGTCAATCAGTTACAGCCCTTAAGGTCAAATTCAAAACAAGTTTGTCCATTAGCTTGTAATGACAATCTTCAAGTCATCCCATTCTGACAATGTCATCAAAATGAAAGTAATTACACTCTCTGATTTCTCTCTTAATGCAGACAAGTGAAAGGTATAGTTTAAAATGTCCAATATCATTCCATTGCTTACCAAAGCATTAGTTGAGAGAGAGAGAGAGAGAGAGAGAGAGAGAGAGAGAGAGAGAGAGAGAGAGAGAGAGATTTTCACAACGAGATAATCGTACTCCAGTCAATTTAATATGCGTGTATTCGCATCACAGACATTAAGTAAATAGCAAAAACAACCAACAACTGAGAATTGCTAACCAACAGGCCGCAACAACCGAATATTTCGTCTCTTCTCTTATAACAGCTGTGTAACAAGGGGCAACACATTTTAATGCTCTACTTACGATTCGACCAACGCAATCAATGCCGTGCTGAAATGATATGGCGGAAACTAATGCATCATTCTTCCATAGTTAATATCTTCTACACTAAATATAAGTCCATAGCATCATGCTGTTTTGTGAAGTACAGCACCTTCGCTTTCTACTTCCACTTTACCAAAACTTCCTGTTGGTGGCGCTGCTAACCCGGAAAAAATATTTCACGATGTTATGGCGGGAAAAATGAATTTTCTCAAGGGAGATAATCATAAGTCATCATAATTCAATTTTAGCAATGGAAGAGAAAAACATTAAATTATCATTTTATTTTCTTATTGATCACCGTAATACCAATATTCAAATTATCCTACCAGAAAGTATAGACCTATTATACTATTTTTTATGAATCTGATTTTAATTTAATTCCTTTGAGCTGCATTAAATATTATATTTTCTTTTTCAAGAACAAACACATTTTTATGTGACTGAAGGAAATTGAACAAAATAATTTTAAAAGTTCAGACTGCAAACTATACATATTAACCAAAAAAGACAAAGCATTAAAGTTTCTAATGAATTCTCAAATGTTGTAAAAGCATCTTAAAACATAGGAGAGAGTAGACGGAATAAAAAAAATGAGAAACAGAGGAAATCCAAGATTCTCGGTAAAACATGATATTAACATCTATCCAGTATTTCCTCCCTTACTTTTTTCTTTATTTATAGAAATTTGAGTTACTACATGTAAAGCCACTGACAAATTAAGCCGTATCATCATTAATCTAATTTGTCTGCTTATGACTGTACACAATATATAAATAGTGCCTGTTTGGGAGGGTAACAGTTGAAATTGACACCCCGAGAAAACCATTGTCAACCGACGCGAAGCGGAGGTTGACAATGGTTTTCGAGGGGTGTCAATTTCAACTGTTATCCTCCCAAACAGGCACTATTTATTTTGTTATACTGAATGTCTTTTTTAAAATTTTTAAGAAAATTTTACTGCTTTTATATAGAAATAACGTGAATTCTACAGCGAACCGTACGCGCATAATTTTCGCGCATGTAACATTTTTTAATGTTACCCGTTGCCAAGTGCGTTGCTAACGCTGAGGGTAATAGTAAATATTATTAACTGCGTCTTAACCAATCAGATTTCAGTATTTAACATGAAAGTATAACAATATGTTTTAACCCACAGCCTACAAATGCATCATCAAGCAGTGATTGGCCTATGAAATGACACATTTAATAAAAGTAATGATTACATTGTTAAATTGGGGTTTATTCTATAACTTTGAAGTGAACTATGCTTTGATTAATCTGTGATTGATTTAAACTTCCTCTACAATGCATGGGTGGAGCACGTGGCTCAGTGGTCAGAGGTGTTAGACCAGTAAACAAAAGGTCACATATTCAAATCCCTCTGTGGTCTCATGATGTTATGTGTTGTGCAAATTATAGTCAAGGAATACTTTCTCTACATTTTCTAAGTCCACCCAGCTGAAATTGAGTACCAATTTGCAATGGACTGGTGACCCATTCAGGGGGAGTCAATGACTCACATCCGCTTAGCACCACGGAAGCTGGGGATAAGCACCGGCTTAATGCGCCTTCATGCCATGGAGAATGATTTGACTTAACAACAGCAGCGCACGGACTCAGGTCAGACTTAGGGGAAAGGAGAAACTATATATGGCAAAGTCTCAAGACAGGGACTTTACACAGAGGTTGACTATGGCCTGTGACCATCATACTTTGTTCAAAGTCACTGCACATCCTTTACCCCAAAACACTCTGTGGGTGAAGTATGACCCAGATTGGGCCAAGAAAAAGAAACTATATGCTCTGTACTAGTATGTGATATCGGACATCCAGATGGATGGAATGATGGATAGAAGGAATAATAGACTCATGACTATAAGGTACCTGTATATCGAGACCCTAATAATGGATAACAGAGAGAGAGAGAGAGAGAGAGAGAGAGAGAGAGAGAGAGAGAGAACTATATCTAGTAAAGTCCTGTCTTTGGTGGTTGATATGAAGGTCAGAACAACTCTCCCCAAAACATGTCGCCACAGAGACACCAATTAAGAGACAACCTGCCCCCAATTCAGGACAACACCCACCGGTCAAGACAAACTTGACTCCAACATAAAGACCACTTGTCCCCTATGATATTCTTTTTAATTTTTTATGAATGTACTTTTGGCTTCCCCGAGAATAGAGTGCAAGGTTGTTTCAGCCTCATGTACTCAAGCCCACGCATCATTATTTTCTATTTTGTTACACTTCACAATAAATAATGGTATTGAAGCAAACACACCCTTCATGCCCCCCCCCCAACCAATTAAATCCGGGAAGTACCCAATTTTTCATGCCAAAACACCAATTTTGTGGAACTAAATCATTTCATACCTCAACTATGACATCAATCAGGTATATGGACTTTACTTTTGATATAAATAAATTGTATATGGTTTTAATTATCTTTCAGCCTTCTACACATGTTAACGTTCTAAATTCAATTTTCTGAACTTGTTGGCAGAAAATTCTTTTAATATATCACAAATAATCATGTGGCTGACATACTCAGAGACTTCTACAATGTTTCAATAACAGTTTCCACATGATCCCCAACACAGGACAGACAGAGGGGGGAATAAAAGAAATAGGTCATCTATTTAGTCTGTCCCTGACATTTAAATCTATCACGTGACTTTAGGCAGGTAACCAGACCAGGAAGAGTAAATACCTGGAGCCGCCATGATAGAAGTTTAAGGTAAATCAGTTTGTACCTATCGGAATAACAGATATATTCTACTTTGAATGGATAAAAAATAGTGAAAATATCTTTTTATTCATCAGACCAAGAAAGTGTTTTGATATTTATATTATAATTATGATATCAATTTTAACAATTACACTGTAAAAAACATGCAAGGACAGGAAAAGGTCAAAGTACAGTATATATACATGTATACTAAAGATAAATATGAATGATACACACAGGCGGTTTACTTTATAACAGAATAGGTATGTACATGTAGTCATAATAACAAACATTTAATTTCTTATAGGCACTAAAGCATTGGGGGTTTTAAGAGATAAATAATCATAGATATTTGATTTCAGGATCTAGTACTCCAGTAATTTACATCGTGTGCCTGACCATGTACCCTAGGACTTGGGCCCAGGATGTGTTACGGTGTCGTCTCTGTGAGACCCCGGGGCCCCCTTTGTATTGTGACATTTGTCACATACATCTGTGTAAAGCATGTGTGGGGGAACATCTCTTGGATGATTCCAAAGAACACAAAGTGGTGCCATTTAAAAAGAGGGGATCTACTCCAAATTACCCAAAGTGTCCTAAACATTCCACAAAACAATGTGAACTTCACTGTGAACAATGTGACATTCCTATTTGCACACTCTGTATTTCTGGAGAACATTTAGGACATACACCAGTTGACATTGTTAAACATATTGAAAGCAAAAAAGAACTTTTACAGAGAGAAATGCAAGAGTTAGAGAAATCCATTTCTCCTAAATATCAACAGATTGCCTCCAATATCCCAGTCCAGAAAGCTGCTCTAAATAAAAACAGACAGAAATTGACATCAGCAATAGACAAACATGGAGAAGCCTTGCACAGAGAAATAGACACCAGGATCCACAAACTGAAATCTGATCTGAATGAAATGGACACCAAACACCTGGCCGTCCTAAATAAACAGGAAGATGAAATCACACGCACCATTGATGAAATCACACAGACCATTGCTGATCTGAAGAAGTTAGTGGACTCCAATGATGTCAGTCTTGTCTCTGCCTACAAATCAAGGAATGCTGAATTCAGAAGATATTTGCCTCCTAAACTCACCGTGTCCTTACCAAGTTTTACCCCTCAGAAGATCAACAAAGAACAGCTTTATCAACAGTTTGGTTCTCTGTCAGCGTCATCTATTAAAACAGAAGAACAAGTCTACACCATGGATTCCCCCGGTGCTGAGTCCTCTCCCCTGGACAGACCGCTCATTGATGTACCACGGATCATCACACAGATAAACACCGAGTATGAAGGCTCTAATGGATTATTCAGTGTGTCCTGTCTGAGTGATGAAGAACTATGGGCGTGTGGTGGGGACAACAAGATGAGACTGTACAACCTGCAGGGAGAACTAAGGAAGTCAGTCCAAACCAAGTCAGGGAACGATCCACTGGACATAGCAGTGACAAGGAGTGGGGATCTAGTTTATACTGATTACAGTGATAGAACTGTGAACATAGTGAAGAATACACAGATACAGACAGTGATCAGACTACGGGGGTGGAGACCTCGCAATGTCTGTAGTACCTCCTCTGGTGACCTCCTGGTTGTCATGGACAGTGATGATGATAAACAAACAAAAGTTGTGTGTTACTCTGGCTCCACAGAGAAACAAAGTATTCAGTACGACGACAAAGGACAACCTCTCTATTCATCTGGTAAATACACTAAATACATCAGTGAGAACAGGAACCTAGATATCTGTGTGTCAGACTGGAGAGCCCATGCAGTAGTGGTGGTCAATCAGGCCGGGAAACTCCGGTTTACCTACACTGGTCCTCCCTCTACTACCAAGGAATCATTTGATCCATACGGCATCACAACAGACAGCCAGGGTCGGATCCTGACAGCAGACTATAACAACTACCGTATCCACATCCTGGATCAGGACGGACAGTTCCTCTGCTACATTGACAACTGTCATTTACAGGGTCCATATGGTTTATGTGTGGACACCAGAGACAACCTCTTTGTGGCTGAACACGGCACAGGTAAAGTGAAGAAAATCCAGTATTACATGTAAACAAACTGTGTGTATTACCAACAAATATGTAAGCTGTGGGAATGTTTCATTGATATGAACTATATATAAATACAGTATATGTATTATTTACAAACAAACCATGTGTATATATTATATGTAAACAAAGTGTGTGTATAAATAACAGAAAATGTACACGTAAACAACATGGCTGTTTATATTACAGGTGAACAATCTCTATAATCATGATACTTTATACATGTACTTCATTGTATACTGATGCATGTAAGCATTAATGAATATACTACTGTATATAGTAAACAAACTGATAAAGATATTACATACAAATTAATTATGATTGTGAATAATGCTGATTTTTTTTATTTTTAAAATAATAACTCAATGTATATCTATATTTCTTACTATGCAAACTTTGTTTTAATAAATTATTGAATCACCTGTTACTGCCGTTTCTTTGATTGAGTAATGATGAATTTAATTACCTGATTACTTACTTGTATTTCGTCTGCAAACAGTCCTTCCAATTACATGTATAATGTTGTAGACACTTAGACTGTCACAGCTGTACCTGCATATGAAATATATTAATTAAAAAGCATATAATGCCTCTATGGCACTTCAGAAGTAAGATTTAGGAAGACAATAGATTTATCTCACAACAAACAACAGGCCCAAGGGCCCTAAAGTACACCTGAGTATGAGATAAAATCCAGGAGAGGATTCACAGAATGGCAGCTTAATTATAATTATTAAAACAAAATAGACTATAGTATTTTGCTTAGAAACAAGATTACACGATTCATGGGATTTCAAATGATTAAGAGGATAATGGATTTGGTATTCTGAAATTTTCAAATATTTGATTTTATTCATTGACTGGAGAAGGGAGAATTATGACCAATATGAGTAATTTGACTTATTTTGTCATGAGGCAGGTTAATGTTCTTTTATTTGCAGCATGTAAATCATAAATTATCTATATATATATATATATATATATATATATATATATATATATATATATATATATATATATATATATATAAATATATATATATATATATATATATATATATATATATATATATATATATATATATATATATGTATATATATGTATTTAAAAAAGAAAGAAACAGAACCACTCAACCAAAGGTTAAAAATTTTACTATTTAGGTCAAATATCTTTATCTCATCTAAACCACCTGCTCAGTTTTTGTTGTTGTCCCCCCCCCTCCCCCCACACGAATCTTTAATCGAAGGGTCATGCATTTTACACTTCTGGTTGATCCTCATACTGCACTTAGATGACCAGTCACCCCCCCCCCCCCCCCACCACAAAAAAAAATATTTTCATCCCGCACAACACCAGCGACATTGACTCAGTAAAGTCATCAACAAAACCAAGAACTTAGTTTTCTGCAAGATGCTAGGTAGTATGATATAAAATTTCAATGATTTGCCATATGTTTACTATATTACAAAAAGAGTCCCACCATAACACCAGAACCACTGATTGAGAGGGTATAAATTTTCACAATTTTGGTACAGACTTCCTTCTCCATCTGTATTACGTACATAATTTGACTGCTAATACTTCAGTAGTAGAGAGGAAATTCCTCAAAGAATCCATATTTAGTATATGGACGCTAAAAACCAAACTTAACACAACCCCGGACCCAGCGGCCAAAAATTTACAATTTTCTTGTTGGCATCCATGCATATCATAACCATGTACACTGCTTAATGTTCGACAACATAGGGAATTTTTCAAAATTGAATTTATTTTTACAGTTTTTACCCAAATTATATGACACATTAACACATTAAATATAGTCAGGATAGGTAATCCTAGCTAGCAGGCTAAAAAAACGCTGAAAATTTTTAAAATTAATGAGTACTAATGCACGAAGGACGACTGCACGACGATGAACGAAAACGCATCGCAATACATGTAGGTCACCCAAGTCACTCAGGTGACCTAATAAGGGAGGTTACTTATAGTGCTTTTTACAATGATAATTATTCTGATTTTGTACAAGTACGAACCTCCACATGGTCACGTTGGTTAGAATTATAACTTCTCTCTGCCCCTCACAGGAAACCGTCCAAATGCAGCGGCGTATCGAAAGTTCTCTCCCCTACAATATTCACTCTTGTTTTAATACATTGTTAGGGTTTAATACAGTTTTGTACATATAAGATAACTAGCCTGTTTGTGTTGTATTTGTATATAGTTTATCTCCTTATTATACTGTAAAATTCATTTATTTTACAATTTCTACAGATTAAAATTAAATAAACGTGTAAATCAATAACAATTGAAGCATTGCCATGGCATTGATGAATGCTTAAATGGTGAGGTACATTCTTGAGAATATTATTGATCAAATTTGTTTAAACAGTTATAAATCTATATAAATGAATACACACAGTTGTCCATGTTCCTGATACCTACACAAAGGTTTACCTGATCTGTTTTGTTTGAAACTTGGTAGGTTGGCACTTGTCTCTGTATTTAACAGGACCAGTTTAACGTATCTGTAGATTCATGTAGAAATGATATCCTTTAGAGGAAGAAAGAGTTTTAGAGTAACAAAATTTATTCAGTCATGTTAAATTGTCCCTGTATTTAATGTATCTGTAGATTTCTTGTAGAAATGACATCCTTTAGAAGAATAAAGAGTTTCAGACTTACAAAATTTATTCAGTTATGTTAAAATGTTATAATTGTCATTGAATTTTTTAGTCATAATAAACATGGTGATTAGTTTTCACATCCCTGTCACACATTATAAACAAATAGCCCATTGAAATATTCGGAGCATATAAATATTTTTTGTTTAAATTTTTGCATTATTTAATTGTTTTGTATCTTAACAATATTATTAGTTTTTCATTTCACTCCTGCATGTTTTCTGAAAAAAATGTGATATATTAACGTGTTATATTTTAAAGAAATTTATTTTAAAACCACTGAATTCTTTGAGAAAAAATAAATTGCTACAAAACTTAGACATGACTAGACATCAATACTCTACAGCGAAACTGCATTCAGTTTATGTACTGTATTCATTCAGTACGAATATATTTGGCATTGATAGCCTATTTACCACAGAAATGGGTTTCAAAGCAATAAATCTTCACATCAATAATATCGTCTGTTTTACTTATACAAAAGTTGTATCTCGATCCCGATCGTTTTTCTGTGACGCTAAATTGCTACAAGAGACACAGCATATTAATGGCATTCATTAAAAGATTTCAATGATAAAGATTAAAATGCTCGTAATTCAAATAATAATAGATAAAAATCTCAGTATTTTGATACACATAAGTTCTTGCAAAATGTGATGGCACTTGTTCAAGGTCTTCCACACAGTTGTTTATTTTATTAAAGTTTATTTTATAAATGTTTATTTTATAAATGTTTTTCTGATTCCTGATGGTTATTTAAAACGAACATTATATAATTATATTGGTGATTAATTTTTATGAGGAACTGAAACATATCTTTTTATCAAATAAACCTTTATCATGTAAAATAAATAAAAATGAAACGTCTAAAAAAAATCAACGTAATTAAGCAGGCCGACTTTAAATTTTTTTGCGTAAGAACTACAACACCAAAACTTCAAAATTTAACATTGTGCAATGTACACCAACCCTAGTGTACCTGCAAATATCCTGGAAAATCTACCATCTGTTTTTATTTAGGGGTCCTCTTAAAATATGGGCACATTTACGATTGGGATATACGTTTATAGGAAGTTGCAATTTTTTGCACTTCAAATCAAAAAATGCTACAATACATAGACGTCGAAAGCAAATTGAAAGTGGGGGGGGGGGGGGGTTAGCCTTATCCGAAATCTTGACAAGACAAAAAAGCAAAAAAAAGAACAAAAACAAAAAACTCCGTCTCCTCCTATCCTCACGATTCTAATTCGGGGGTGAGGTTTATAAATGATCGATTTATTCATTCTGTTTGATTATGTCTACAACATAAATTCCACCATCTGGTAATTAAATTGAGTCATCTCAAGATATCAAAAATTAATGCACGAAATTTGCAATTTATTTTGAGTGTATTGCAAACGTAGATTGGTACAATGAATTCATTCATTAGAAAATTAGAAAAATTAACCACAAGCATGACAAGGAGAGAATATTTTTGTTTTCATAATTTCTAAAGCTTACTATTTCTACTTTTTATTTTATGTCAATTCATCTAGAAAGCTTCATTTTATCATTCCATCATAAAATCACGACGACAACACCCCTTCACCCCCCCCCCCCCCACCCATCAAATGACGCCACGGAAAAATAAAAAAATTCAGAACGAAATTTTTTTATGTATGTGTATTTTGTTAATTGTGTTCCAATTTTCAAAAATCAAAAAATATATAAAAAATATAATAATTTCTGAAAAGGTGCAAATACATCTACTTTTACAGGAATCATCAAAAGCAACTATAAAGTTGGCCATCTTAAACCTTTTTCATTGCTGGATCCTCTGATTATTTCCTCCTCTATATCCTAAATAAATCTATTTTTAACCCCAAAAAACACTTTCTTGTCGATCTGGTTTTTGAAAACAATTTTTCTGTGTATTATAAATGAAATAAAAAGGTTTTGTTGTTTGTTGTTAAAGGTCCATTCAGATACATTTGTTTGTCATGGAATAAATTAACGTATTGTAGTTGATGAACACAATTTTCTCTCCTCCTGTGGAACACAAATCTAAAAATAAGATATATTTCAGACAGCCAGGAACACGTCGTATTTAATTACAATAAAACACAAGCTGTCTTAAGATTATAATTAGAGTCTGTTATACATTGTAACATTTTTAATTTTTTAAATAAACAATAGCCCTCTTATCATTAATTATTTGAAGAAAAAATCGTCCCAAGTTATTCAAAATGATATATTCGAAGAACATTTTACGGATATTCTTAGCGTGACATTGGCCTATGTCCTGGATAAAGCATACTGTGTGTCCCATATGAAAAATATGGTGGCATATTGCTGACCCCTACATGCAAGATAAATTAAATTATGTCAACATAAATATCTTGCATGTTGACATAATTTATTTTGCATGTAGGGGCAGAACTAACCAAAGAAAAGGGATCGACAACAATCTAGGCTCGAAGAAAATTCATTTCACTGTCTACTTTTACAGACGGTTAAATAATACAGAGTTTTTTCATTTGTAAACTGCTAAAGACTTCATGTCACTATAGATATCAATGTCCGATGAGTATTGTTTACAAGATCTTCGTCCACATGTCAATGAATTTAGATACAAAGGAGACAATAGTAGGAGAGTGAGGACATTGAACATGACCCGTTCATAAAGCAACCCTTCTCAAAACACGTGCATTTTTCTGTAGTTTGTTTGACAGAGACGGTACTAAAACTCAAGGATACACGATTATTTAATAGACTTTCATCATTTATGTAATTTAATGCACTGCCATTACACATCCTATGCCTAGATAAATCAATCAGTCTACCAAAACTATCGTCGGATGCTCAACATGATGATGTAGGATTAACGGCCAAATTTCATCTCATATCTTGTTGTAAAATTGTGAACAAATTTAGAGTAAAATAACTGCCTACAGTTCTAGAGACCTTGGCCAAAGCTGACAATGGATACCCCTGGGTGTGCCCTTCCTGTACTCAGCGTTCGGTAGCTCTCATGGCCAAAATTTGTCAAGGTATAAATACAGTCTGGAAATGTAGCATCACCCCTGGTTACCCCTACAATCATAATCTGAGGACGGAAAACGATAGTTTTACGAGTCCCAGGAAATGTGTCTGAAGCTTACCTCAAAGATGACTTAGATAAGGAGAAACAGTTAACATTGTTAAATGGGGTCTTATTTCATACTTGTAATGGTTACTTTATGTATATCTAAGGAACAGAAATCATTCTTTGAGTACAGTATTATGAGGTTATCATTTTGGTCGTAATGCCTCTCGATATTAGTACTCAGAAATGATTCCTTTTTATTTCAAGCAATTGTACGATTAAATATTTATTAAATGTTTTTTCTCAATATACGCTGGGTATCACTCATGAGATTAATTTTTGATATTACACTGTGTGTTCTTACGCGACGTGACGTCATAATTAAACATTGCGTAGGTTTAAGCGGTTGATTGACGTATAATAAAAAACTAAATAATAATATTCAGTTGAAAAGTGTTGAGTTATAAATGTGAAGCATTTAATGTTGTTTCAATTATTTTTCATGAATTCATAAAAAATGTTCGAAAGCGAAATGTTTGTTTGTTAAACTTCAAGGAACTTTTTTCCATGCGTAAAGTTGTTACGTCTTGGCTCGGGGATACAAAACACACAACTCGTTGGATAAAAATCATACACCATCGCAAATCATGAGAGATCCTATATATATATATATACATGTATCAGTGACATGTTTACGTTATTTTTATCTCATATACCAGCATGTAAACTCCAGCTTGCGCCCCAACAGTACGTCATTTGCGTCATTGATGAAATTATTGAACTATACATTACAAATTTGATTTTTATTGCTATTACAGACAAGACACTGGGGAATGTAAATATAACATTTAAATGTTTCTTTGGTCAGATTATTTAAGTGGGCGTTCCTAATATTTTATTAGCAATACAAAGATGCCTTTAATGCAACATTACACACGTAATACAATTGTGAATTCAGCCAAATCTTTAAAAAAGATAACCCTAAAACATACTATTTCAATATCATTAAACATTTCCATAACTTTACATAAAGTTATATAATATGTATTGGACCCACGGAGTTATCCTCACGAAAAATTTCTTTGGAACAAACAAAATTGGAACTGTGATCTTTTTAACATTGCAAAATTGAAAGAAAATAACAACCAAAAGAAAAGAATACACTTTTTTTCCAAAATTACTTTTATTTATCCAACATCCTAGTTTTTCATTGTAAAATTCCATAATTGCAAGGAATAATTATAAAATGATCACGTTGCTACGAGGCTGTTGTAGACGTTGCTATGACACCAATCAGCACCGTAACCAAGGGAAACATCTCTGTCATAGTGTTGTACTACATCCATATTTCCATCTGTAGAAAAAAAGGTTAAAGTTGATGAAAAAAAACCCAAGATATGTTTGTAAATCTTAAATAAGTTCCTTTTCTACAACCAATTGACAAGGCTTTATTAGCAACCCTGAAGACATTTGCCCTAAGTGATATTAAACCATGACCTTTATCACTGTCAAAAACGTGTATCTAGAGATATTAATGAGATATGGGTCAAGCAATGTAAATAAAGAATTTCTCGATATATGTGTGACCAAATGAATATTCTGAATATATACTGACAAACAGTAGATAATCAGTCTGCACTTTGATTCAATGTAAACATCAAAATTGTTTTGAATTTCCTCCAAAAAAGACACAACTAATGGTAAAAATGTGGAAATTTTCAGTTTTTATATCTTTTGATTTTCTTTATTGTATATTCACTTTCTCAGGAAAGTACCTTCAATTACTACTAATAACAGGTGTGTTATTACCTGTGGTATGTTTATTGACCACCACATGGTAACCTACGTACAAGGTGACAGTTTGGATATAAACTACGGGCATGTTATGAACCAGAATCATCCACCACATGGTAACCATTGTACATCGTGGCTATGAGATCACTTATTCCAGGTGTGTTTTTACCTGAGATGTGTTCAGTGTCCACCACATGGTAACCATTGTACATTGTTCTCATCATAACACTAATTACAGGTGTGTTATTACCTGAGGTGTGCTTAGTGTCCACCACTTTATTTTGTGTTGCACCGTGTTGAAAAACGAACGAAAAAAAATATATATCAAAATGTTTATCTTTATAGACCAAATATTGTCAATTTAACGAGCTTTTTTCCTCAAACAATGTGAGCTTATCAGTATTGTTAACATGAAGGCTATTAATTCCTATATATTTATCTCCATAAAAAATGTACATTTATACTTCATATATATTTTGTACAGAATAATTTCTCCTCTTCTCACTCATAAAGTGTTTACAAATTGTGTATATGTTTGTAATATTTTCTATGTTGTAAACTACAACCAATGAGAAAAAATAAATTGTTCAACCATATGGTAACTATTGTACACTGTGGCCAGCAGAACACTAGTTACAGGTTCATTATGACCTAAAATATGCATAGTTTCCCCCACCTCATAGCTATTGTACATAGTGGCCACATTATGTATAGTGTACACTACATCATAGCTCTTGTACATAGTGGCCGCCATGACACTAATTACAGGTGTGTTATTACCTGAGATATGTTCAGTATCCACCACATGGTAACTATTGTACATAGTGGCCGTCATAACACTAATTACAGGTGTGTTATTACCTGAGATATGTTCAGTGTCCACCACATGGTAACCATTGTACATTGTGGCCCTCATGACACTAATTACAGGTGTATTATTACCTGAGATATATTTTGTGTCCACCACATGGTAACCATTGTACATCGTGGCTGTGTGTGACCAGGGTGCCAATTGACCCTACAGATGTCCCGCCTAAATGTGTGTCTGCCAGTGGATGCTTCATCTGTCTGCAGTTCCACGCAAGGAGGTGCTCATCATAGCTACAACACAAACACACCTCTATATATTAACATGTCTCATCAACAATGCATGCAGTCTTATGTTTGAATTGTTGCTAAAAAGGAGAGAGAAAACTATTTGTAGACATACAAATGATAATTTGTGATACACATATTTAGGACATAAAAAACATTTTATTTATGTATATATTTATAATGTATAAAGGATAATTCTTTCCTTCCTGTATAAAGTGGATGGTCTCTGACTGGACAATACTAAATACTGCACATGCCCATCTCATGTCTTCATATTAGCAAAATATTGACATTAAAATCAGTAACATTATAATAGACATAATTTTTCTGTTTGTTTGAAAATTAAATACAAATTTTCCTTAAATGGATTTTTATTTTTACCAAATCTTGCAAAATTACAAAACTTACTGTGTCATACATGTATTTATTAAAACTAGTATATGTAAATCATTAAATTATTTTGCTGATATCTGCATGTAGTGTAGTATGTTCCTTCATAGCTAGGTTATTAAGAGACCTACCTTTTACTGAAGAGTATTAGTGAAGAAGACTTTTTCATATTCTAGCCCATTAGTTAACATCAAACCTACAAATTTATATATTAAGGTTTCTTATGTAATGGTATTGAACAAAACATACACAGCAGAATAATCGGTTAATGTACAATATCTTAGATTCAAAACAGTAAATATGCAACTCCATGCTAATCAAGAAGGTTGATATCTTGACAAGAACAATTTAAGACAGATAAAAACCTCCTTTAAAATTATTGAAGTTCGGATGATTATGGACTGTTAAAATTTCTAGATATTTGTGTAAATATGCCAACCTGTGCAGACAACATTGGTGTCTCAGTAACTGAAACTGTGATCCAGGCCTCATTATTATGAACTTTCAAGGATGAAACAGGAATGGGCTCCCCTGAGCTCAGCTGGTGAACTTGTACACAACCATCAGATGAGGAGGTGGTCAACATTTGGTGGTGCTACAGAGGAAGCAAAGCGGTCAAGTTAACAAAGGTATAGTCCACTCTGAACAAGCGTTCTGAATTTGCTTCATGATATGACGTTTGTTTTAGAATTCTACAAGAATTAATTTCTTCTTTACAGGAGATTTTCAGGATAGAAATAAACTTACCCATTGAAATATGCAGCTATATGATATTTTGATAAAAGTGAGTCATTTTTCTCTCGTACTATTTTTATATTATTTTCATCATTTTGTGCCCCAACAGTGTATGTAATTTGATACGTATCAATTTTTCAAGTAACGCAGATTTTGTGTTTCCATGCTGAGAAAAACCACTATGTGACTTCGTTGAAGAAGCAATGTGCCGATAATGAATTTATTAAAAAATAAAAACAAAATCTAAGTTGGTGTTTTATCACAAAAAAGACATTTCAAATGTAACCATTGTTTAAACGTCTTATTTTTATTTTCAAATTTACTGTATGCATAAATTGTGACCAATCACATCTTTTCTGTACGTTGAAAATACAAAATATATCAACAAAGGTAAAATTTCTACATGTAAAACTTATCACTTTCTTCTACGTTGCAAACAGATCAACAATAGGAACATTTTACAATTGCTAGACCATGGTGTACATTTGAATTATTTCCATGGCATTGATGTATTCTTAAAAGGTGTAATACATTCCCAAAAAGAATAGATATCAACCATATAAATCATGTTTTTTATTGATTCCTGATATGTACACACATATATACCTGATATGATTCAGATGAAACTTGGTAGGTTGGCATCTGGCACTGCATTTACTTAGAGGGTATTTCAAAGTGGAAAAATACACATTTATGGTTGCAAAAGAAAGTCAAAACTCAATGTTAAATATTCACATTAAGTGTATTTTTTTCGTTAAAATGAAATATAAAAAATGAAATATTAAGTTTGATTCAATGCAAAAAATTGAAACACACCGAATATAACACATGTTCATGTAGTGTAGACTTATTAACTTGGATGAGGATTATGACCTTACTTTCAATCTTATTGAAGATATGGACATTTGAAATCCTTGACTCCAACTATGACATTGACATTGCTTAATGATATATCAGAAAGCCAAAGCTTAAATATAGGCTAAAATCAAATAGTACATGAAACTTCTGATTCGTCTGACCAACTCAAAACAAAAATTTCATCACCGTAACTTTTCATATGAGTGTACATGTTATTGATAAACTTTTAACAAGTTAAAACTACAAAATAAGAATTAAAATAAACATTTAAATATCAATGAAATCTTAAACAACCCATTTTAAACAAAGAATTAAAACTACACAAATGACATAATATGTAGGTCTTTTGACTCTAGACCAAAAAAACCTTAGTATGATGTTTACGAGGCATTCAAATTTTCCAAGGTAAATTGTTTTTGCAGCGGTTGACATTTGCATAAAATCATTAAGGAGTCAAGATTTGTTGCATTAATTACACAATCAAACACTAAACTCCAAACGTCATACAATGTCAGGACTGTTCAGCAGAAAATGCTGACTCCTTCATGCCACCTGATCCTACCTCTAATTTTTGTAGAGGTCCATGTTTGCTCTGCTCCTGTTTTGCATTTTTTCTTTGGACTTTGGAACATTTTTTATTATCACCACATTTCATTTCTAAAATACAATTCATACTTTTAAAATTAAAACATAAAGGGTTTGGTTGCAAATGGTAAAAACATCTCTTACACTTCTACTCTGAAGCCACTCCCAAAAGCAAAGGTGATGATGAGTCTTTGTATCACAAAAACACACTTATGTTTTACGAACCCCATCACCAAGACTCAGCATGTCATTATTGATCTCACTTTATCTCACCTGATCTCCTCGATCTCGCACTCGGCCTCCTTGAGTGCCCTCTCCTGGATCTCTAACTCGATCATCTCTTCTATAGAGATGTCGTTTTTGTGATCCCCATCACCCAGACCCTATATTTTATTACAGATCTCACTATACCTCAACTGATCTTTTGATCTCATACTTGGCCTCCTTAGATTAACTTTCCTGGATCTTTAACTTGATTATTTCTTCTATAGATTTGTCAATTTTGTGTTTTCCCACTACAAGGACTCAATATGTAATTACTGATTTTCCTATATCTCACCTGATCTCCTCGATCTCACGCTCGGCCTCCTTGAGTGCCCTCTCCTGGATCTCTAACTCGATCTTTTACTCTATAGACCTGTCGTTTTTGTGTTCTCCCATCACCCAGACCAACTCCCTGCCATTCTTGCCCAACAGGAAGTCCACGTTCTTTCTACCTACTCAACAAATCAGATGCATTAATAACAAAGCTATGATGAAATAAATGGGAAAAGTGATCAGAATAAAACATACATGTATGACAACCAGAATCATAGCCACCTCAAACAAACCAAAAAAAGATGCACAAATACACAGAGAACTTGGAAGATAGCTACCATCTGTACATGTTCCTTGAATTTCAGCTCTGACATATAAATGAACTATTAAGTGACTTGATTGTTTAGATCAATTACGGGGCCTGAAGTTGTCTCCCTTCAAATACCTAACTGAAAGGAAGTTTGTATCTGCAATTGCTCCATAGTCCACACCATGTGTATAAAAAAAAAACGCGGAAAAATGAATTAATCTTTAAGCGGTGCTGTGTCTAAGAACTTAAAGCTATCATTTGGATCATATAAATCCGTGAAAGCATTAAAGATTGTGGTAGCTCAATTTTCATTAAGTTTTAATGGCACCCCTTCACCATCAATTTTAATGCAAACAAGAGGCCCATGGGCCACATTGCTCACCTGAGGAACAATAGGTATGATAAAATCAGCTTAATGGAGTCACAATACAAACTATCTGGACAATGTACAATAATACATGTAGATCCTGTATAAACAAAATCCATTTCCCCCCCCCCCCCTGAATATTCTTATGTTTATAATCATTAGTCCCTTTTCTAACAGGATGATTTTATAGTCATATCACATGTTGAGTATTGCAGTTCTCAAAAAGATCCTTAACACTAGTTTATATATGGGATATAAACCTACATCAAAATCTGAACCTTCTTGTGAGGCCAAATAATTGTCCTGGGGCCAAAGTCTTAACAATTTTAAAGAATCATCTGGCTGATTAGTTTCTGAGGAGAAGATTTTTAAAGATTTACTCTGTATATTCCTATGTAAAACTTCAACCCCCTATTGTGGCCCCACCCTACCCCCCGGGGGTCATGATTTTCATAACTTTGTATCTACACTACCTGAGGATGCTTTCACACAAGTTTCAGCTTTCCTGGCTGATTAGTTTCTGAGAAGAAGGTTTTTAAAGATTTACTCTGTATATTCCTATGTAAAACTTCGACCCCCTATTGTGGCCCCCACCCTACCCCCGGGGGTCATGATTTTCACAACTTTGAATCTATACTACCTGACGATGCTTTCACACAAGTTTCAGCTTTCCTGGTTTTAAGGTTTGTGAGAAGAAGATTTTTGAAAAATTCTCAAAAAGTTTCATAAATTCCTAATTATCTCCCTTTGCAAAAGGGCGTGGTCCTTAATTTTTCACAACTTTGAATCCCCTTAGGCTAAGGATGCTTTGTGCCAAGTTTGGTTGAAATTGGCCTAGTGGCTCTTGAGAAGATGTTGAAAATGTGAAAAGTTTACAAACAGACAGACGGACGACAGACAAAATGTGATCAGAATAGCTCGACAGACAAAATGTGATCAGAATAGCTCACTTGAGCTAAAAACTTGTGAAACATAATCTTTCTTCATTAATTATATCTATACTTGAAAATTTAGAAATGCTGACCTTCATGAACCTTTAAAACATTATAAATCCTACAAAACTGGCTATCTTGACTGAAATGAAGTTATTGTAAGCTCCTGGCCAAAATTATGATATTTTTTGCTTTATCAAATGGCTTCTCTTCCTTTATTAAATTTTACTTCATAATTAATTCTTATTAATACAGATATATAATTTCCTGAGTATCGTTAGAGAGTTCATTCACTTAAAGATAGATTGCTATGAGTTCTCCAATCAGCCACTAATTACTTGCACATACACACTTAAAGCATTAATTATCTGTAAGATCATTGATGGTCTAAAATCAGGAAGTACTGACGTTAGTGAAATCAGTTTAATTAAATGAGAGTTACACTGTGACACTCAGACCAAGGTGTTAAAGTCAATACCTTGACCCCGGGGAACCACCACATTAACCTGTAATTAGGGCAGGAAGCCATTAAAACAGACCACCCTCTCTGTTAGGGTGGAAAGAAATACTCTTAGTTTATCATCAACATATCTCACAATTTCTACATTGAAATCTTTAGAATAGTATGATGACAAACTTAGGGCATTGGTTTGTACCGAAACAATAAAACGGTAATTTCAGTAATTAACAACAGTATAACGTCCTGGATAACAGTACAACATATAGCATACAACCGTTGTGTTACAGCATACCTTTCTTGGGTTTCCTTGGGATCCGGTCATCTTGATTCTTCTTCTCAAACTCATTGTACCTCCGGACTTGTTCCTGGGTTAAAAGATAAGACAACATTTGTCAGATTCAATCAACTCACATAATAAGCCATTAATTAGATCAGCATTTATCAATATTTATAAAAAGTTAACAGTTATACTATAAAATTCTTCAAGCAAAACTGGCATAAATATATTCTTTTACACTTTTATAGTATTGATATTTTGCAGAAATTCACTTTTCTACATGCTAACAAAGATTTGATTAAGTACATTTCTGAATGCATTTATTCAAATATCTGTATACATTATATTTAGAAATGTACCTGATTTAGCAGAAGCTGCTCTCTACTAAAACCACTAATTAGTCTAATTTAATGAAATACACAGCCAAATGTAATACATTTATGATATATTAATTTCAATTGAACATAGAATGTTTACATTTGGTATATTGATTTCAATTGAACATAAAATGTTAAAGGAACATCACCAACCTGCTGTTTTTAGACAGACTATGGCCTTCTGTATGATATACATGTATAACTATATGTGGTGCAGATAATATTAAGGTTTATTATACTTTCATGTTAAATACCGAAATCTGATTGCGTTAGCAACACACTTGGCAATGAGTAACACTATATAGATAGTGCCTGTTTGGGAGGGTAACAGTTGAAATTGACATCCTGAAGCGGAGGTTGACAATGGTTTTTCGAGGGGTGTCAATTTCAACTGTTATCCTCCCAAACAGGCACTATTTATTTTGTTATACTGAATGTCTTAATTTTTAAGAAAATTTTACTGCTTTCATATAGGAATAACGTGAATTCTACAGCGAACCGTACGCGCATAATTTTTTGCGCATGTAACGATTTGTATTGTTATACTTTCATGTTAAATACTGAAATCTGATTGGTTAATAAGCAGTTCATAATCCATTCTATTACCCTCAGCGTTAGCAACGGGTAACATTAAAAATTGTTACATGCGCGAAAATTATGCGCGTACGCACCTCCTAAATCTTGACAAACATTATGGCCTTCTGTATGATGTATATGTATGACTCTATGTGTATAACTGTATGTGGTATACACAATATTAAGGTACATCATCCACCTCCCAATTCTTGACAAACATTATGACCTTCAGTATTATATACATATAAAACTGCATGTGTATATCTGTTTGTGGTACAGATTAAGGTACATCACCCACCTCCCGTATCTTGACAAACAGTATGGCCTTCTGTTCATCCGACAGCTCTGACAGGAGGTCAGGGTCGACCGTCATCGTCTGGAGAATCTGCTGCAACATGGTGGACTCTTACTGATCTGTAACCCACAAACCAAACATAATTAACAGTTTGTTTTAATGATGAATTTTCGTTAATTTGAAAGCATTACAATGAAATAATTACTGTACTTGTTAGAGTAAAAATAACACTGTAAGAGAACAATATTTGCCTATAAAAAAAACCTTTCAAACTCATATTAAAATTTCATTCAATACATCTGGTTTAAAAACTAACGCAATCCTTAAATGATGAATTTTATTACTTTAATATTAATACAATGAAAATTTCACTACACATTTTACATTTTTACCAAAACTTTACCACGTTTACAGACTTTCTCTCATATTACCTCTAGATCAAATGGAATCCAGGGTAAGTTAAAGGCAATAGATCTATTTTTATGTTTTCTCTGATTTAGAAATGCACAAGGAAATAGTATGTTGATAAATACTTTACTAGACTCAAGAATGTTTGAGTGTTCACAAACAACTTCCTCATAATAATCATTGGCCATACTTCAGTTGTAACGCTTTCTACCTCACGGTCGCTCCGTTAGATTAATGTTCATTGAGACTTTCAGAGTGTGAGAGACAACTTTACAAAGGATTTCAATTCTAAAAATCACTGATATGTATTTTACGTTTAATGTCTCTGTCCTAAAAATTTCAAAATACATGTTTATCTACATACTTTAAATTACCTTACACAGATGTCAGCTATTTGGTTACAATAAAGCTATTTCTCTGTATTAATTAATTCTAAGTTTCTAACTCTTTCTTCCTCTTCCTTAGATTATGGACTTAATTGGTCAACATTTAAATAAAACAAATGAACTGCTGATTTAACGGTTTTATATCTTTTACATGATGTATGTAATTTCAATTCTCTTGGTACAAGACAGATTCAACTGATTCACAGATGAACAGATTATGGTGGTTTAAGATAGAGAGGAGTTTATATATATATAGTGAATTCACTTCCAATGGGAGTTGGATTATTACGATGACCTGACAATATCTAAGATGACTCCAGTCTGTCAGTCTGCTGTCATCCCGTTATCTTACCGCTGCCAAAACAAACTGATCACATGACTCATGCCAGTCAATCCCTCCCCCTACCGTACACACGGCATCCTGGTACCCCAAACATCTCACTCCTACCCCCCTCCAGTAAGTAATCAACACCAGATACTTGGGAGCAGAGTCAACACACAGTTTTTATCATATCACTACTGAGTTCCAATCACACTGAGAATCTACAAAATGTCTTGTAGAATTCCGCTGAATGGCAGTTTTTAATCTTGAATGCTGAGGATGTTTTGATCTGACTGGTTGATAAGAAATCAAAATACACACATCTATATTTTTCTTTCTTCCAATATAAATAAAAAATCTAGACAGGAGTTTTGAAGAAAGAGAGAAGCGATGTTTTACTAAATCTCTGCACAACAAGGAATACAAAAACACAAACAACTTGTGTATATATCCTTTGTTTTAACAACATTGGGACATTAACTGTTTGCCGAATCACTGCTTCCCAGATGTTCCCTATTCCTTCTCCATAGATCTAATGTGTGTAATAATGTTTGTGTTGTAAGGTGGAGAATGACATTCAATGAACTGGTATCATTGTCTTGTTTATCAGTAAGTAGAATACTCCTTCCTCTGTATATTGTTACATCACAGTACATCATATCATACAACACTGGTATCAGCGACTAACTACCGGTACCCACCACAAAATCATGAAAGTTAACTTAGGAACAGATGCATTTTTTGACTACAACAAGTTTTGTAAAGACAGCCCCCCCCCCCGCAAAAAAAAATCATTGCTCAGTGCAAATGTAAATCAATAACACAAATAATTTTGTACAGTGTAGTTTTCTCTTCCATGAAATTCAATACAGTATAGCTGACATAGATATGTCAACAATTGGTAAGTATTATCAACATGACCTTAATTTTAAATTGTTTAATGGGGACAAGAATATTTGCATGTTTGAATAAATTAAAGCAACTCAAACAATGTAAATGATCAGTGATACTATTTATTATATAGGTCAATCAGTTACAGCCCTTAAGGTCAAATTCAACAAGTTTGTCCATTAGCATGTAATTACACTCTCTGATTTCTCTCTTAATGCAGACAAGTGAAAGGTAAAGTTTAAAATGTCCAATATCATTCCATTGCTTACCAAAGCATTAGTTGAGAGAGAGAGAGAGAGAGAGAGAGAGAGAGAGAGAGAGAGAGAGAGAGATATTTTTACAACGAGATAATCGTACTCCAGTCAATCTAATATGCGTGTATTCGCATCACAGACATTAAGTAAATAGCAAAAACAACCAACAACTGAGAATTGCTAACCAACAGGCCGCAACAACCGAATATTTAGTCTCTTCTCTTATAACAGCTGTGTAACAAGGGGCAACACATTTTAATGCTCTACTTACGATTCGACCAACGCAATCAATGCCGTGCTGAAATGATATGGCGGAAACTAATGCATCATTCTTCCATAGTTAATATCTTCTACACTAAATATAAGTCCATAGCATCATGCTGTTTTGTGAAGTACAGCACCTTCGCTTTCTACTTCCACTTTACCAAAACTTCCTGTTGGTGGCGCTGCTAACCCGGAAAAAATATTTCACGATGTTATGGCGGGAAAAATGAATTTTCTCAAGGGAGATAATCATAAGTCATCATAATTCAATTTTAGCAATGGAAGAGAAAAACATTAAATTATCATTTTATTTTCTTATTGATCACCGTAATACCAATATTCAAATTATCCTACCAGAAAGTATAGACCTATTATATTATTTGTTTATGAATCTGATTTTAATTTAATTCCTTTGAGCTGCATTAAATATTATATTTTCTTTTTCAAGAACAAACACATTTTTATGTGACTGAAGGAAAGGGAACAAAATAATTTTAAAAGTTCAGACTGCAAACTATACATATTAACCAAAAAAGACAAAGCATTAAAGTTTCTAATGAATTCTCAAATGTTGTAATTTAAGCATCTTAAAACATAGGAGAGAGTAGACGGAATAAAAAAATGAGAAACAGAGGAAATCCAAGATTTTCGGTAAAACATGATATTAACATCTAACCAGTATTTCCTCCCTTACTTTTTTCTTTATTTATAGAAATTTGAGTTACTACATGTATAGCCACTGACAAATTAAGCCGTATCATCATTAATCTAATTTGTCTGCATATGACTGTACACAATATGTTTAAACCCACAGCCTACAAATGCATCATCAAGCAGTGATTGGCCTATGAAATGACACATTTAATAAAAGTAATGATTACATTGTTAAATTGAGGTTTATTCTATAACTTTGAAGTGAACTATGCTTTGATTAATCTGTGATTGATTTAAACTTCCTCTACATTGCATGGGTGGAGCACGTGGCTCAGTGGTCAGAGGCGTTAGACCAGTAAACAAAAGGTCACTGATTCAAATCCCTCTGTGGTCTCATGATGTCATGTGTTGTGCATATAGTCAAGGAATACTTGCTCTACATTTTCTAAGTCCACCCAGCTGAAATTGTACCAGTTTACGCTAGGAGTTTACTTGCAATGGACTGATGACCCATTCAGGGATCGAGTCAATGACTCACATCTGCTTAGCACCACGCAAGCTGTGGATAAGCACCGGCTTAATGTGCCTTCATGCCATGGCGAATGATTTGACTTAACAACAGCAGCGCACAGACTCAGGTCAGACTTGGGGGAAAGGAGAAACTATATATGGCAAAGTCTCAAGACAGGGACTTTACACAGAGGTTTGCTATGACCGCTGTGACCATCATACTTTGTTCAAAGTCACTGCACATCCTTTACCCCAAAACACTCTGTGGGTGAAGTATGACCCAGATTGGGCCAAGAGAAAAGAAACTATATGCTCTGTACTAGTGATATCGGACATCCAGATGGATGGAATGATGGATAGAAGGAATAATAGACTAATGACTATAAGTCACCTGTATATCGAGGCCCTAATAATGGATAACAGAGAGAGAGAGAGAGAGAGAGAGAGAGAGAGAGAGAGAGAGAGAGAGAGAGAGAGGTAACTACATTTAGTAAAGTGCTGTCTTTGGTGGTTGATATGAAGGTCAGAAAAGCTCTCCCCAAAACATGTCGCCACAGAGACATGCACCATTTAAGAGACAACCTGCCCCCAATTCAGGACAACACCCACCAGTCAAGACGAACTTGACTCCAACATAAAGACCACTTGTCCCCTATGACATTCTTTTTATTAATTTATGAATGTACTTTTGGCTTCCCCGAGAATAGAGCGCAAGGTTGTTTCAGCTTCATGTACCGGTACACAAACCCACGCATCATTATTTTTTATTTTGTCACACTTCACAATAAATAATGGTGTTGAAGCAAACACACCCTTTCATGTCCCCCACTCTAATAAAATATTGGAAATACCCAAATTTTCATGCCAAAACGCCGATTTTGTGGAACTAAATCATTTCATACCTCAACTACGACATTAATTAGGTATATGGAGTTCAGTTTTGATATAAAGAAATTGTATATGGTTTTAATTCTCTTTCAGCCATCTACACATGTATTAACGTTCTAAATTCAATTTTCACTTGTTGGCAGAAAATTCTTTGAATATGTCACAAATAATCATGTGGCTGACATACTCAGAGACTTCTACAATGTTTTAATAAAAGTTTTCACATGATCCCCAACACAGGACAGACAGAGGGGGAATAAAAGAAATAGGTCATCTATTTAGTCTGTCCCTGACATTTAAATCTATCACGTGACTTTAGGCAGGTAACCAGACCAGGAAGAGTAAATACCTGGAGCCGCCATGATAGAAGTTTAAGGTAAATCAGTTTGTACCTATCGGAATAACAGATATACATTCTACATTGAATGGATAAAAAATATTGAAATTATCTTTTTATTCATTAGACCAAGAAAGTGTTTTGATATTTATATTATAATTATGATATCAATTTTAACAATTACACTGTAAAGAACATGCAAGGACAGGAAAAGGTCAAAGTATATATATACTAAAGATAAATATGAATGATACACACAGGCGGTTTACTTTATAACAGAATAGGTATGTAGTCATAATAACAAACATTAAATTTCTTATAGGCACTAAAGCATTGGGAGTTTTAAGAGATAAATAATCATAGATATTTGATTTCAGGATCTAGTACTCCAGTAATTTACATCGTGTGCCTGACCATGTACCCTAGGACTTGGGCCCAGGATGTGTTACGGTGTCGTCTCTGTGAGACCCCGGGCCCCCCTTTGTATTGTGACATTTGTCACATACATCTGTGTAAAGCATGTGTTGGGGAACATCTCTTGGATGATTCCAAAGAACACAAAGTGCTGCCATTTAAAAAGAGGGGATCTACTCCAAATTACCCTAAGTGTCCTAAACATTCCACAAAACAATGTGAACTTCACTGTGAACAATGTGACATTCCTATTTGTGCACTCTGTATTTCTGGAGAACATTTAGGACATAAACCAGTCGACATTGTTTTACATATTGAAAGCAAAAAAGAACTTTTACAGAGAGAAATGCAAGAATTAGAAAATTCCATTTATCCTAAATATCAACAGATTGCCTCTAATATCCCAGTTCAGAAAGCTGCTCTAAATAAAAACAGCCAGAAATTGACATCAGTAATAGACAAACATGGAGAAGCCTTGCACAGAGAAATAGACACCAGGATCCACAAACTGAAATCTGATCTCAATGAAATGGACACCAAACACCTGGCCGTCCTCAACAAACAGGAAGATGAAATTACACGCACCATTGATGAAATCACACAGAGCATTACTGAACTGAAGAAGTTAGTCGACTCTAATGATGTCAGTCTTGTCTCTGCCTACAAATCCAGGAATGCTGAATTCAGAAGATTGCCTCATAAACTCACAGTGTCCTTACCAAGTTTTACCCCTCAGAAGATCAACAAAGAACAGCTTTATCAACAGTTTGGTTCTCTGTCAGCGTCATCTATCAAAACAGAAGAACAAGTCTACACCATGGATTCCCCCGGTGCTGAGTCCTCTCCCCCGGACAGACCGCTCATTGATGTACCACGGATCATCACACAGATAAACACCGAGTATGGAGACTCTAATGGATTATACAATGTGTCCTGTCTGAGGGATGAAGAACTATGGACGCGTGGTGATGACAGCAAGATGAGACTGTACAACCTAGAGGGAGAACTAGTGAAGTCAGTCCAAACCAAGTCAGGGAACACACCACGAGACATAGCAGTGACAAGGAGTGGGGATCTAGTTTATACTGATTACAATGATAGAACTGTGAACATAGTGAAGAATACACAGATACAGACAGTGATCAGACTACGGGGGTGGAGACCTGACGGTGTCTGTAGTACCTCCTCTGGTGACCTCCTGGTTGTCATGGTCAGTGATGATTATAAACAAACAAAAGTTGTGTGTTACTCTGGCTCCACAGAGAAACAAAGTATTCAGTACGATGACAAAGGACAACCTCTCTATTCATCTGGTGTGTACACTAAATACATCAGTGAGAACAGGAACCTAGATATCTGTGTGTCAGACTATGAAGCCCGTGCAGTAGTGGTGGTCAATCAGGCCGGGAAACTCCGGTTTACCTACACTGGTCCTCCCTCTACTACCAAGGGATCATTTAGTCCATACGGAATCACAACAGACAGCCAGGGTCGGATCCTGACAGCAGACTATAACAACGACCGTATCCACATCCTGGATCAAGACGGACAGTTCCTCCGCTACATTGACAACTGTCATTTACAGAATCCATGGGGTCTATGTGTGGACACCAGAGACAACCTCTTTGTGGGTGAACTAAACACAGGTAAAGTGAAGAGAATCCAGTATTACATGTAAACAAACTGTGTGTATACCTACATATATAAACAAACTGTGTGTATATCTACATATATAAACAAACTGTGTGTATTACCAACAAATATGTATACTGTGGGTATGTTTCATTGATATGAACTATATATAAATACAGTATATGTATTATATACAATCAAACCATGTGTATGTATTATATGTAAACAAAGTGTGTGTATATTAATAACAGAAAATGTACATGTAAACAACATGGCTGTATAAATTACAGGTGAACAATCTCTATAATCATGATAATTTATACTTCATTGTATACTGCTGCATGTAAGCAAATGAATATACTACAGTATATAGTAAACAGACTGTTAAAGATATTACATACAAATAAATTGTGATTATGAATTATGCTGATTTTTTTAATTTTTAAAATAATAACTCAATGCATATTTATAATTCTTACTATGCAGACTTTGTTTTAATAAATTATTTAATAACCTGTTACTGCCGTTTCTTTGATGAATTTTATTACCTGATTACTTACTTGTATTTCATCTGCAAATAGTCCTTCCAATTACATCTATAATGTTGTAGACACTCAGACCGTCACAGCAATACCTGCATATGAAATATGTTAATTAAAAAGCATATAACACCTCTATGGCACTTCAGAAGTAAGAATTAGGAAGACATTATATATATACCACAACAAACAAGAGGCCCAAGGGCCCTAAAGTCCACCTGAATATGAGATAAAATCCACTAGAGGATTCACAGAATCGCAGCTTTCTTTTAGTTATTAAAACAAAATAGTATTTTGCTTAGAAACAAGATTACATGATTTATGGGATTACAAATGATTAAGAAGATAATGGATTTGGTATTCTAAAATTTTCAAAATCTTTGATTTTATTCAATGGCTGGAGAAGGGAGAATTATGACCAATATGAGTAAGTTGACTTATTTTGTCATGAGGGGGGTTAATGTTCTTTCATTTCCAGCATGTAAATCATAAATTATTTAAATATATATAAGTGTTTAAAAAAGAAAGAATCAGAACCACTCAACTAAAGGTTAAAAATTTTAATAGTTAGGTAAAATATCTTTATCTCATCTAACGCCAATCAGTACACACCGAACTCCGGAGTATTAGCACAACACGTTTATTCAGAAAACGGCGGTGAACATAAGCAATACACAAAAGGGGGATAATAGAATGTCGAGCCCGACTTATAAACATAACATAAATACTGGCGTGATCTCTTTTTTTTTTTTTTTTTTTTTTTTTTTGACATAGAGATAAATGGTTATCATAAGGTAGACTACCTTCAAACCATAGGGGATTATTCTGCCCCTTACAAAAAAAACTGATACAAAAAAACTAGTAAAGTTCATAGTCCTGTAAATATGAGGGTAAGGTTTTCTGTCTGACTGGACGAGATGGTACTGCTTTGGTAGCGACATGTGGGAGAGTTTGTGAGAGAGTGTGCTGATCAAGTACATCAGGAGTGTGGTTGTCAGAATGAAGATCAGGAGTGACTCCGTCGTCCCTTACTTCTGGGTAGATATCCTCCTCTGGGGGTAAGCGTATCTCATCAGGTATATCTGGAAGGCTGGGAGGTTGGGGCTCTTCAGGAGTCCGTGGAAGATTTTCATCCTCTTCCTCTGAGGAGTATGACGCAATGTTAGCAAGATGTTCGGAATAGAGGCTTGAAGAGATGGCACAAGGAACCTTGTAACATTCATTCTTTCTTACACGATAAGATGCTTTTCTCAGCTGATTACCCTTAAACTTGCGCACGTTACACCATGATTGGTCACAAGAAACCACGAGGTATCTATCGCGTCCTTGTGTTTTGTTGCGATCACTGTATAAGTACACCAGATCCCCGACATGGATTTCTGGTTCTGGTCTGAACCCAGATAAAGGAGCTTTACTGGCTTCACTGTGTGCATGGTTTTCAATGCGGTTTGAATGCTGTTGTTCGATGAGTTGTCTGTCCTTTATTGGTAGCTGCATATTGCTGAACTGATCCCTCTGGGTCAACATTTCTCGTGCAGAGAGACCACGGTTTCGTATGCGAGAGTTGAGCGTGGCAACGGAAAGAGTCAATAGCAATGGCGTTATGAAGCCTGGCATAGGATCCTGGCGAAGGATTTCTTCTTGTAGTTCTTGAATGGCTCTTTCTGCGACAGGATTCTTGTTTTTATTTTTGATGCGACCAATTTCAATCATTATGCGATGCTTCCTGAGCAGAGGGTCATCAACAAGAGACTGGAATCCTGGTGCGGGGTCTGTACGAACGACAGCATTTGGGCCATCTAGGGGGCGGAGTTCAATGCACAGACGAAGGAGGCCATCTCGGAGAGAATCTTTTCTTTCGTTGTCGATAATGATGGCAGATGTATATGAAGTAACGCATTCACGCAGGACTAAGATGAATTGCCTTTCTCGTCGCATTACATCTGCAGCAAATGAGACGCCTATGGCGACTTGGGGCTCTGATGTTGTCTGTTCTGTTGCTGTGTGTGTCGCTTTACGTAAAGCAGCACAATGGAAGCAGTTTTCGGAGACTATTTCAACAGCTTTATCCATGTCTAAGGCAAAGAAATATCTGTTTACCACTGTGCGGAGCTGGTGACACGATGGGTGGTTCAGCTGAACGTGTAATGAAGTTAGTATGCCATGTAGGACGTTTCTTGGGACAATAATACAGTCACGTGTAGGAGAAAATGGCGAGTCTCTTTTTACAACAAGGAGGCCATCATGTGCAATAGTGGCTACTTGTAGGTATCGTTTGACGTCGCGAATGTTGTTTAATTTCTTCGATGGTCTGGTACCCTGCTTTAAGTGAGCACAAACATGACGCAAGTCTGGGCATTCAGTTTGAATAGCTAGCCAAGTGGATCGTCCAGTAAAAGGGAGCTTGGAGGTACCATTAAGGACTTCATCGATGGAAGTTTGGCGCACCACACTATCTTCGGATTCCCGAATGAATGCGCATAGTTGGCAGTTTGCTTCGACACAGTCCGGAGCATTACGACTTGCAAAATCAGATGGTAAGATTGCGGCACCTTTCACGTGGCGTATAGATAGTTGATACCGACTGATCACGGAGAGAAATGTGGAAACTCGAGGACTGACAGAGAATTCACCTCGACACAGTTTTTCAAATGCCATGACACATGGTTTGCTGTCTGTTAGAATGCACACTCTGCTGCTGGACTATATGATGTAAGGACTGAAGTGTTTTACGGCAATGGCTATGGAAAGTGCCTCTATTTCACAGGGGATCCATGAGGCTTGTCTTCCTCTGAGCTTCGCACTGAAGAATCCACAGAGAAGTAGCTTGTTATCTCTAGTAGCATATAATGTAGCACCTACTCCATGGTTTTTAACTGCACCATCAGTAACAATCCACAGTATGTCGTTTGGGCGTGGTAGGTGAATTGTTTCATGGGAGGAAACAGCGTCTTGTACGGTTTTGAAGTTTGCTAGTAATTCGTCGGTCCACCTGACATTATTTGTTGAATCCTGTCCAGCGATCGCATCATCTAATGGGGCAATGAGAGAAGCACAGCCAGGGACGACTCGACTAAGAACCTTCACAGCACCTATGAATGACTTCAGTCCAGAGACTTTCTCAGGAGGGCAGCAACTAGATAATGTTGCTATCCTGTGAGGGCTTGCTTTGAGTTTGCCCATTTCCCATACCCATCCGAGAATGTTGGTTGTTTTTGGAGCTATGATGGTTTTGGTTGGTGACAGTTTCAGATTGCATTTTTGAAGGGCGGCAAGGACTCTTGTCCAATTATTTAGGAGGTCCTCAGGTGAGTTGCCGCCGCAGTACAAGTCGTCAGCTAGTTTCACAACAACGCCTTCCTCTAGTAAGTCTCCGAGTACGCGGCACATTAATTCTTCGAGCGCGGTCTCTGATCCAGGCATGCCCATGGCCGATCTGGTATACACGCGCACTCCTCGAAACGGTGTCACAACACCACAGTACTTCATAGATGATTTGGACAATGGGATTTGGTAGAAGGATTTTGTTAGATCTAATACCGCAATGTATTTCCACTGGGCTATGTGTCGCAAAATACCGTCTATATTGGGCATCAAGGATGGTTGTGGCTTTGTGTATCTACCCACATCTGCGAAGGCCGTTACCAAGCGAAATCCACCATTTGGTTTCTTGACTAGGAATGATGGGTTCAGATATTCTACAGTTACTCCAATCTCCTCTGGACGTATAAAGACGCCCTGTTCCTCTAGTAGATTGAATTGTTCTTGGAGTTCGGAGAGTTGGTTGCGCGAGTATTGGGGAAGCCTTCCTTTGCGCTGTGGAGGTAATACAGGTCCCATGTTAACTGTTGCTTGGAACGGTCCAGCTTTACCGTTGTAACCGGGTAATGACGGGCTAAAAACATTGTCAAATTCTGATAGAGTGTCAAGGAACGCCTGTCTGTCATTTTTGGTAAGAACATTATGCGGGTCCAACTGTACTGTAGAAGAGTAAGGTACACTGTTCTTCGCTGTCAGGGTTTTCTTTGGGCGCAATTGTTGTTCACTATTCTTGGAGCCAATGCACGATTCGGCAACTTCAGATGTGATGTTGTCTGATATCACGGCTGGTCGGATCTGACAAAGGTGTTCATGGCGCTTGACTGTAAGTGGTTCTGGAGTGAGATTGGGAATCCTCACTTTGTTTGAAACACTGTGTAGTATGTCAGGACACGGCCACATGTTAGTACTGTCACTAGTTTTAAGATTTGGCGAAGGATGATGAGGTTCGATGGCGTAGCATTGGTCAGGCAAAGCCAAATCGCTTGGAACGTTAATTTCGATGTACTCTCCTGGCCATATGGTGGTGGTAGACGCAGCACGCACTGTTATAGCACGGCGGATCGAGTGTTGCGAAGCTGATGCGGAGTTTGAACCATATGGGTAAGTATGTTGTCCACCAATTACGAGTTGTCGCTTGGCTGGGCGTACTGATATGTCGTTGTACTCCATGAATGGAATTCCAGCTAGTATGTCAACGTCAAGGTTGTCAACAACCAAGCCTTCAAAGTACAATGAGTGATCATCTCTAGTGAAGAACAGTCTAGTTTCACCAACAACGTTCAATGGAGAGGAACCGTCAGCCTGGTGAGCTGACTGAGATGTGCTTTGGATTTTCACATCGAGTAACACGGCGGTAGACAAACGTATCATATTGCCCGTAGCACCTGAATCTATGGTTAGGCGTACATGGTGGTGTTTATGAAATGTGTCCAAGTAGGGGGACTGTCTGATCTGTACCCGAAAGGCTTGAGTCGGTTTTTGTTGAGAACAGCAAACCGTCAACTGTAGATCTTCTTGATACGAGGGGTCCTCTTCATCATCTGAATCAGAGCCTATGATTTGTCTGGCCTTAGCAAGGTAGTTTCTATCGCGTTCTGGAAGGAATTTACATTTACTGAGGAAGTGGTTATCTGGTCTTCCTGCTTCCTTACACAGAGGGCACTTCTTAGGTAGCGACGGACGAGAGGTAAGTTGTACCTGACGTGGTTGTCGGTGTCTGGGAGAATTGGTGAACGGTTGGAGTTGCGATCTCATCACTTTTGCATCATTCATGGTGTGAATTTCTTCCAATAATGAATGTAAGGCTTGTGAAATTTCAGGCTTGATGGAAGTGAGAGTTCGTGATCGTAGTTCCGTGCCGTATCGTTGTTTAACGAGTCTTGGCAGGTCGGAGTGGAGAAGCCTCAGCCACGTTAGTACGATGAAATTTTCAAGTGTAGGTGTAAGTTCTTCATCTTCATCAATAGGGTCACCGTTATGGGAGATACCACCTCCATGCTTCAGTAGACTGTCTTCCACGAATGACACTAACCTTTGGTACAAGTCTTCTGGCTTCTCTCCTGGTTCTAACTTGATGTTGGTGAAGTCAATGAAATGTGCACCGGTGGACTGAAAACCGTAATGCAATCGTATTTTTTGCCAGACTTCTTCCATTGAGGTCGATTTATCCACTATGGAATTTCTAGAGATTAATGGGCAGTAATTCGCTATCTGCCCTAACATTAGTTCTAACAAAGTTGCTTTTTGTTCTTTTGTTTTTCGCTTTCGTTCGGCCACATCTTCTCCATCGTCGGTAAAACCGCGGTACGGAGCGTTCTTTGATTTCTTTTGCCATTGGAAGTTGCCTACCAAGAAAGGGGCGAAGTTTGGATCGAGGGAAAGTGTATATAAAATGTTCTGCTTCCAATTTTGAAATGTATTTATAGTCTCGTCTTTTCCGAGAGGCCATTGTTTTGGCGCGCGAACAGTGGTCATGATTTACCTCACCGTTGTGCGTTGAACAGGTCTAGGCAACCTCCGTTTTTGGAGGATAGATTTTATCCTCCGTTTTTGGAGGATAGATGTATGCGCCCCCTGGTGGATCTTTTCAGATGAAGGGCAATTAACTCTGTTTTTACAAAGGGAGTTAACTATGAATAAAATATAAATATTATACTATAAAAATATCACCTTATTTAGCTATTAATAATTATGATTATTGATAATATTTAATAAATATTTAAGTTTAAATAATTGCAGGGCTGATTTTAAAGAAAAATATCTTATGTGAAGACTCTCACATTTTTTTTCAATATTCTGGATAATTGATATCTATAAATGGTATCATTTTGATTAATAAAATTTAACAATGTCTTTTTGTGTGAAGGGATTAAATTTAAATGATACTTAATAACATGTGAATTAATTAGAATAAGAGCTACAAAGTTCCTAAGGTATATGCAAACATTTACTTTGTACATGTACAATATAGCAGATCAAGATATCTATTGTGTGTCTCTAAACGTGAATGAACTCATTAATGTTTTAATGAGTAATAAACATCACTATTTTGTGATTTTTATTAAACAGTTAAATGAAACATGTAAATAGTCTATGTCATTTGTAAAACTGAACACAGGAAGTACACACTTTCAAAGCATATTGTGAAAATACTATACATAGAATTTCAAATCGCCGCATACAATCATTAGTTTATTCCCTTAACTTTAATTCCCATATGGTCTGGTGCTTGCATTTTCTCATTAAAGATATGCACGAAGCCTTTGAAATATACCCATGCTATCCTCCAAAAATGGAGGATAATTTCACCCACAATGCAAAGTGACTTTCCATATATGGTAAAAATCAGCAGCCATCTTGAAATTGAGCTATCCTCCAAAAACGGAGGTTGCCTAGACCTGTTGAATTCTTCACAGAGTTATATAAGAACACCTCTTAGTTCCTCGGGTGCAGGATTTTATTTTCCTCTCTGAGACGTAGGACGAATCCGCTGCCACCACGCCAATCAGTACACACCGAACTCCGGAGTATTAGCACAACACGTTTATTCAGAAAACGGCGGTGAACATAAGCAATAGGTCACATACCACTATTTTTACCTTTGGGCATCGCCGTCTGTGGTAACATACCGGACTAGAACATCTTGTAGGCCGAGCTGAGTGCCGATATCCTTTCCCATCTCGTATTCCGAGAACGGAGCAGCCGGAGACAGGTTTGCAGTACATTCCGCATGACCGCCAGGACAGTCCACCTCCATGCCTTTGCCGCGCAGCCATGCACCAGTCCAGCAGAGTTTGTTCTGTACAGCACAGGCAAGTATGTACTTTCTATCTGTATTTGTTTCTACTGCCAGAGAAAAGGCTTGACTGGCATTCTGGCCGGGGGTCTTCCGACTAAACATGACGCTGCTGTTGTACCTTGCATCTGTTGAAATGTTGATGATATTTTCAGGGTGTCCTCGAGTAACGTTAACCTCTTTGACTTTTTGTATCTTGTCATTCATGTCCAGTTTGTTAAGTTCTGTCATTTTTCTGCTTGTTTTGCACAGGAGTGTCTGCATGAATGATTTGCTGGGAGCAGGTATGTCCAAACAGGTGAGGAGTTCAATTATCTTTTCGGCCCCGATGGCAGTGTCTTGAATGGCATATGCGAGAGCGATGTTGGTTGCTGATGGATTACGGCCTGGTCCCTCTTGATGAATCTCATGATACAGGTTGAATGTCGGAGAGGTAAACGGACAATTTGCGCATTTTATCTTGTACTTCCAAGAGATGCCTAGCTTTCTTGCCTCGAGTACAGCAAAATTTGGCATGGGGCAGGTGCTTGAAGTAGTCTGATGAATATGGGCTGTGCTCGTCATCATATCTATCATTTTCTCCTCACTCACTACACGTTGTCCCCCTTCATATTCATTGCTGTTAGCATTTTGTAGGTATCTGCAGCTTTCTGACCGTGGCCGAAGAATACACGAGGATCCACTCTCCCCATCACAGTCGGGAGTTATGTAGGATTGGCAGTCTAAACTTGGTCGTGTTACCAGGGCATGGTCCCCAGCGGATAGCCGGACAAAGGAGCGTTTACGAGTTGTCTCTTGGTCCTCTGATGAAGCCTTGGATCTGTTAGTATTACCTTGCCGAAAAAACCTCCTGCTGGGCGGCTTCCTTTGGCAGAGTTCCCTCCCTTTGTTCCATGGCCTTTGGTTTTTCTGAAACATTTTGATAACTTCTGTAAGTACTTTCTGCTTGCTGTATCAAAGATGGTGTGATGGATTCCTTTATTTCTATCATATTTATAGTCTTGTATGTTTGACAGTACTTCAAATGGCATTTTATACCTATCCATGTCATCTAAACTGTACCCAGAGCTAATCCATTTTGACCTGTAAGTGCCACTTCCTCAAGTTGGTTGCAGTGGCCATGTTTGATTATCTGCTTACAACAAAGGGATTACTTGCTGTTTATTTACTAGCATGTCTGATTTCTATAGTATATTAAATGTAGAAATTTTACATATTTTTTCCTACTGAAAAATCTGTGTCTACATATTTTATTTTTGGGCTTTTCTGGGGATTTATAGCCTTATTTGGGGTATAATTTCAAAAAATTATTAAAATTGCATAATATTAATCTTAATGAGAAAAAATGTCAGATGTCTTTGGGCAATAAGTTGAAATATGACATATTAAAGTTTCAAGGAAATTGATTATAAAATAAGGTCATTGTGAGTACTTTAGTGAAGTGAATTTTGTGTGAGATGCTGGTGTTGGCATACAATTTCAGCTATTCCTGTACCTTTTTTCAGGGGCCCATAACTCTGGTGTAAGGAGAAGGATTTCACCGAAACTTCTAGGAGACATTGGAAATACCCACAGGTGCCAACCTACCAAGTTTCATCAAAATCAATAAAGGTATGTGAAATTATTAGGTCACATACCACTATTTTTACCCCGTGCTCATTGATCAGTCAAGTAGTTCTATTCTGAAAATGTATGTTTTTTTCCAAAAATTCCCAGGGGTGCTAAATGGGCGAATTTGGCGCCTTTTAGGGCATGGATGGAAAGAAGAAGGTTTGAAAAAAAATACTAGCTAAAAATAATTGGGAAAATCGATCTTTAAAGGCGCAATAGGAAGGGTGTAAAGAGGCCAATGTTTACAAATATTCCGAAGTGAAAGTGGATATTGCAGGGTAGGGGTTATTGTAGGGGCCATATCTCAGCCCCCTTTCGATTGATTTTCCTGTCCTTTGGAAATATTGTTGGACTAATGTTTGTCTGTCATTATGCCAAATTTGAATAGATTTGAGCCGGTGGAATTTTTTATATGAATTTTTGTTTTATAAAGGAATAAGAGGGAAAAATAATTGTGGTCTGTGTCCTATCAGGTCAAAAGTGAAATTGCTTATTTAGGGTTCTATCCCCCATTTCTTAACAAATATCAATCGTTTAAGGTAATTTATGGAGAAATTGGGCCTTTTGTTCAATTATGAAAATTTAATTTCACCAAAATAGAGGAAAAATTGGGGGTGGGGGGTGGTTTTATTGTTGGGTGATTAGTATGACCCGCATATGCAAATGAGGTAAGTCGTATTTCTATGTAACCATGCGTCGGCACTATTTTTGTCGTCTGCAACTTTCATTTCGTGGCTATGGACGAATTTCTAACAAAATACAGAGAAAAAGTGCGCTCGGGCTCTGCTCCTAGTTTGAACGGTCAGTGTCGCATCTGGACTGGTGCCAGAAGCAGCAACAACAAATATGGTGTTGTATGCTACAAGCATCCAGTAAAGAACAAGTGGGTTACCATGCATGTACATAGACTCAGTGTCATGCTACATCATGGTTATCATGAGTTGGATGCATCCATTGTTGCATCACACTTGTGCCACAACAGGCTGTGTGTTGTTCCGGAGCACATCACTCTGGAACCACATGGTATTAACAACCAGCGACAGACCTGCCGAGCTAGGGGCACCTGCCTGGGCCACTTTCCGTACCTGCCTTGCAGACTTGACCTCATTATTGACATGAATTGAGAAAACAAAGAATATAGGTAAGTTTATCATATTTATTAGAATGTTACACCGCTAAACATTGGAGAGTCATGCATTTCTCCTCACAATAATGGTTTTAGTATATGCCTGATGGCACATGATGGATTCAGTTCAATTAAGCTTTAAGGTTAGTAAAAGTCAGTATCATTCATAAAATGGGTATAAAGTCATTCAGTCACATCCTGGGCGAGGCCTCAGATGATATTGGCATGCTCCTCTCCTGTGGTAGGGATGATCACGTGCTGCAGGTAGGTTCATATCCAATTGTCCCTTCCGGTAGTCTGACTTTGTCCGATGTTCCTGTCGATATAGATGGTGTTCCTCCATTTTCCTACCCTGCTGTTTGTTTCTTCTGGTCTTAATCTTTTCCTTTTTATGGTATTCTTGTCTGTAGAGGAACTGCTGGTCAATCCTGGCTAGTCGTCGCTTGCCGGAGTCTGAGTATTGGACACCGGCAGATTCACACTTGAGTCTGGTTGAGGTTCCTGGTAAGTTATTCCTCCTGTGAATCATGGAGTGCAGACGGCCTTCCATTGTTCTTGAGAATTTCACATTCTTGGGCATGTTAGCACTTGCAGATCTATGGTAGGACTCGTTGGCATTGGTGTCAGTCAGAAGTTTCATGGCAGAGATAGCCTCCACGCTCAACTTCATTTTCAGAACTTCTGTCACAATTCTTAGGTCGTTGTCATTCATTTGCAGGGCGGTGATCCTATAGATGGCCAAGTTGCGGCTAAAGTTCCACCAGTTGGAGACCACTCCCCCCTCACAGACCAAGGAATAGGCGGCACACATAGAACAGTCTCCATCATAACATGCAACAGTTGCCTCCAGGACTTTGGGTAAGAAACTGCTCATTTTCTCCAGGTCTCTGTCATACTTGGTGAATAGCTTTTTCACTATCATGGAACATCTGGATTTTAAGTCATTGCTAAACACCCTTTGTAACTCTTTCTTTTCTTCTTTTGTCTTAGAATGGAACATTTCATCGCTGTATACTGCTCGGTTGCTGGCACGGAACTGTGATTGCCCAAGATGGACATGGTCTGCTAGGCGCTCTACTCTCCACAAGGGATGAAGAGCCCGCATGGCATCGTCCACTCCTTTAGCACCTTGGGCATCGCCGTCTGTGGTAACATACCGGACTAGAACATCTTGTAGGCCGAGCTGAGTGCCGATATCCTTTCCCATCTCGTATTCCGAGAACGGAGCAGCCGGAGACAGGTTTGCAGTACATTCCGCATGACCGCCAGGACAGTCCACCTCCATGCCTTTGCCGCGCAGCCATGCACCAGTCCAGCAGAGTTTGTTCTGTACAGCACAGGCAAGTATGTACTTTCTATCTGTATTTGTTTCTACTGCCAGAGAAAAGGCTTGACTGGCATTCTGGCCGGGGGTCTTCCGACTAAACATGACGCTGCTGTTGTACCTTGCATCTGTTGAAATGTTGATGATATTTTCAGGGTGTCCTCGAGTAACGTTAACCTCTTTGACTTTTTGTATCTTGTCATTCATGTCCAGTTTGTTAAGTTCTGTCATTTTTCTGCTTGTTTTGCACAGGAGTGTCTGCATGAATGATTTGCTGGGAGCAGGTATGTCCAAACAGGTGAGGAGTTCAATTATCTTTTCGGCCCCGATGGCAGTGTCTTGAATGGCATATGCGAGAGCGATGTTGGTTGCTGATGGATTACGGCCTGGTCCCTCTTGATGAATCTCATGATACAGGTTGAATGTCGGAGAGGTAAACGGACAATTTGCGCATTTTATCTTGTACTTCCAAGAGATGCCTAGCTTTCTTGCCTCGAGTACAGCAAAATTTGGCATGGGGCAGGTGCTTGAAGTAGTCTGATGAATATGGGCTGTGCTCGTCATCATATCTATCATTTTCTCCTCACTCACTACACGTTGTCCCCCTTCATATTCATTGCTGTTAGCATTTTGTAGGTATCTGCAGCTTTCTGACCGTGGCCGAAGAATACACGAGGATCCACTCTCCCCATCACAGTCGGGAGTTATGTAGGATTGGCAGTCTAAACTTGGTCGTGTTACCAGGGCATGGTCCCCAGCGGATAGCCGGACAAAGGAGCGTTTACGAGTTGTCTCTTGGTCCTCTGATGAAGCCTTGGATCTGTTAGTATTACCTTGCCGAAAAAACCTCCTGCTGGGCGGCTTCCTTTGGCAGAGTTCCCTCCCTTTGTTCCATGGCCTTTGGTTTTTCTGAAACATTTTGATAACTTCTGTAAGTACTTTCTGCTTGCTGTATCAAAGATGGTGTGATGGATTCCTTTATTTCTATCATATTTATAGTCTTGTATGTTTGACAGTACTTCAAATGGCATTTTATACCTATCCATGTCATCTAAACTGTACCCAGAGCTAATCCATTTTGACCTGTAAGTGCCACTTCCTCAAGTTGGTTGCAGTGGCCATGTTTGATTATCTGCTTACAACAAAGGGATTACTTGCTGTTTATTTACTAGCATGTCTGATTTCTATAGTATATTAAATGTAAAAATTTTACATATTTTTTCCTACTGAAAAATCTGTGTCTACATATTTTATTTTTGGGCTTTTCTGGGGATTTATAGCCTTATTTGGGGTATAATTTCAAAAAATTATTAAAATTGCATAATATTAATCTTAATGAGAAAAAATGTCAGATGTCTTTGGGCAATAAGTTGAAATATGACATATTAAAGTTTCAAGGAAATTGATTATAAAATAAGGTCATTGTGAGTACTTTAGTGAAGTGAATTTTGTGTGAGATGCTGGTGTTGGCATACAATTTCAGCTATTCCTGTACCTTTTTTCAGGGGCCCATAACTCTGGTGTAAGGAGAAGGATTTCACCGAAACTTCTAGGAGACATTGGAAATACCCACAGGTGCCAACCTACCAAGTTTCATCAAAATCAATAAAGGTATGTGAAATTATTAGGTCACATACCACTATTTTTACCCCGTGCTCATTGATCAGTCAAGTAGTTCTATTCTGAAAATGTATGTTTTTTTCCAAAAATTCCCAGGGGTGCTAAATGGGCGAATTTGGCGCCTTTTAGGGCATGGATGGAAAGAAGAAGGTTTGAAAAAAAATACTAGCTAAAAATAATTGGGAAAATCGATCTTTAAAGGCGCAATAGGAAGGGTGTAAAGAGGCCAATGTTTACAAATATTCCGAAGTGAAAGTGGATATTGCAGGGTAGGGGTTATTGTAGGGGCCATATCTCAGCCCCCTTTCGATTGATTTTCCTGTCCTTTGGAAATGTTGTTGGACTAATGTTTGTCTGTCATTATGCCAAATTTGAATAGATTTGAGCCGGTGGAATTTTTTATATGAATTTTTGTTTTATAAAGGAATAAGAGGGAAAAATAATTGTGGTCTGTGTCCAATACACAAAAGGGGGATAATAGAATGTCGAGCCCGACTTATAAACATAACATAAATACTGGCGTAAACCACCTGCTCAGTTTTTTGTTGTCCCCCCCCCCCCACCTGCACACACTAGAACCTTTAATCGAAGGGTCATGCATTTTTGCATTTTACACTTCTGGTTGATCATTATACTGCACTTAGATGACCAGTCACCCCCCCCACCCCCCTCCCCCAAAACATTCTCATCCCACACCACACCAGGGATATTGATTCTGTTAAGTCATCATCAAAACCCAGTACTTAGTTTTCTGCAAGATGCTAGGTAGTATGATATAAAATTACAATGATTTGCTCCATGTTAACTATATTACAAATAGAGTCCCACCATAACACCAGAACCACTGATTGAGAGGGTATAAATTTTTACAATTTTGGTACAGACTTCCTTCTCCATCTGTATTATGTACATAATTTGACTGCTAATACTTCAGTAGTAGAGAGGAAATTCCTCAAAGAATCCATATTTAGTATATGGAAGCTAAAAACCAAACTTAACACAACCCCGGACCCAGCGGCCAAAAATTTACAATTTTCTTGTTGGCATCCATGCATATCATAACCATGTACACTGCTCAATGTTCGACAACATAGGGAATTTTTCAAAATTGAATTTATTTTTACAGTTTTTACCCAAATTATATAACACATTAAATATAGTCAGGATAGGTAATCCTAGATAGCAGGCTAAAAAACCCTGAAAATGTTTAAAATTAATGAGTACCGGTACTAATGCACGAAGGACGACTGCACGACAATGAACGAAAACGCATCGCAATACATGTAGGTCACCCAAGTCACTCAGATGACCTAATAAGGGAGGTTACTTAAATGCTTTTTACAATGATAATTATTCTGATTTTGTAGAAATACAAACCTCCACATGGTCACGTTGGTTAGAATTATAACATCTCTCTGCCCCTCACAGGAAACCGTCCAGATGCAGCGTATCGAAAGTTCTCTCCCGGGCCTACAATATTCACTCTTGTTTTAATACATTGTTAGGGTTTAATACAGTTTTGTACATGTAAGACACCTAGCCTGTTTGTGTTGTTATTTTATATAGCTTATCTCCTTATTATAATGTAAAATTCATTTAATTAACAATTTCTACAGATTAAAATTAAATAAACGTGTCAATTAATAAAAATTGAATCATTTCCATGGCATAGGCGTCGGAACCGGGGGGGCTAGGGGGGGCTTAGCCCCCCCACTTTTTTTGCAAAGTTATACCTAACCATTAGAAACATAGCATGATAGACGGTTCAGCCCCCCCCCCCCCACTTTTTCTAGCAGGAAAGACTATTGTTCCTAAATTTACCTTGAAAGATTGAGAGGTTAGATTCAGAAGCATACTATCCCCCCCTCCCCCCCTCCCCCTAGGATTTCCATGATTTTGGGAATTACTTTTTTCTCAATATTTCTGAGGATTAGTCTAGCCCCCCCCACTTTCAATTTGCTTCCGACGCCTATGCATGGCATTAATGAATGTTAAAAAGGTGAGGTACATTCTTGAGAATATTATTGATCAAACTTGTTTAAACAGTTATAAATCTATATAAATTAATACACACAGTTGTACATGTTCCTTTTACCTACACAATTAAGGTTTACCTGATCTGGTTTTTTTGAAACTTGATAGGTTGGCACCTGTCCCTGTATTTAATGAATCTGTAGTTTTCTTGTAGAAATGATATCCTCTAGAAGAATAAAGAGTTTCAAACTTACAAAATTTATTCAGTCATGTTAAATTATTATATTTGTCATTAAATTTTTTTTTTAATGATAAACATGGTGATAACAGTAGTTTTCACATCCCTGCCACACATTTTAAACAAATAGTCCATTGAAATATTCGGAGCATATAAATATTTTTAAATTGTTTGCATTATTTAATTGTTTTGTATCTTACCACTATTATTAGTTTTTCATTTCACTCCTGCATGTTTTCTTAAAAAAATGTGATACATTAACGTGTTATACTTTAAAGAAATTTATTTTAAACCACTGAATTCTTTGAGAAAATATGGGAAATTGTTACAAAACTTAGACATCAATACTCTATAATGAAACTGCATTTAGTTTGTTTAATGTATTCAGTAAGAATATATTTAGCATTGATAGCCTATTTACCACAGAAATGGGTTTCAAAACACTAAATCTTCACATTCATAATATCGTCTGTTTTACTTTTACAAAAGTTGTATCTCGATTCCGATCGTTTTTTCTGTGACGCTAAATTGCTACAAGAGACACAGCATAGTAATGACATTCATTAAAAGGTTTCAATGATAAAGATTAAAATTCTCGTAATTCACATAATTATAGATAAAAAATCTCGGTATTTTAATACACATAAGTTCCTGCAAAATGTGATGGCACTTGGTCAAGGTCTTCCACACAGTTGTTTATTTTTATTAAAGTTTATATTATAAATGTTTATTTTATAAATGTTTTTCTGATTCCTGGTGGTTATTTAAAACGACCATTATATAATTATATTGGTGATTTATTTTTATGAAAAACTGAAACCTATCGATTTATAAAAAAAACCTTTATCATGTAACATAAATAAAAAGGAAACATCTAAAAAAAATCAACGTAATTAAGCAGGCCGAGTTGGATTTTTTTTGCGTAAAAACTACAACACCAAAACTTCAGAATTTAACATTGTGCAATATACACCAACCTTAGTGTACCTGCAAATATCCAGGAAAATTTACCATCTGATTTTATTTAGGAGCCCTCTTACGTAGATTGGTACAAAGAATCCATTTATTAAAAGATTAGGAAAATTAACCACAAGGAGAGAATATTTTTTTTTTTTAATTTCAAAAGCTTACATTTTCTACTTTTTATTTTGTAACGGGATGGGAGAAATAATGACCGACCAGACCGGGATTCGAACCCGGGCCCCCTGAATCTCTAGTCAGGTGCTCTACCAACTGAGGTATCTGGCGCCGGTATTCGAACCGGTCTGACCGTCACATTCCTCCCCCCTTAAATGATCTTCGTCCCCGAAGATCACCACAGGCTCTTCCCCTGGCAGGAGTTAACCTGTCAGTTCCAGGGGTTGGTCACGGCACCAAATGTAACGGGATGGGAGAAATAATGACGGACCAGACCGGGATTCGAACCCGGGCCCCCTGAATCTCTAGTCAGGTGCTCTACCAACTGAGCTATCTGGCGCCGGTATTCGAACCGGTCTGACCGTCACATTCCTCCCCCCTTAAATGATCTTCGTCCCCTGGCTCCTCCCCTGGCAGGAGTTAACCTGTCAGTTCCAGGGGTTAGTCACGGCACCAAATGTAACGGGATGGGAGAAATAATGACGGACCAGACTGGGTTTCGAACCCGGGCCCCCTGAATCTCTAGTCAGGTGCTCTACCAACTGAGCTATCTGGCGCCGGTATTCGAACCGGTCTGACCGTCACAATTTTATGTCAATTCTTCTAGAAAGCTTCATTTTATCATTGAACCATAAAATCACGACGAAAACCCCACTTCCCCCATCAAATGACGCCACGGAAAAATTCAGAACGAAATTTTATTTATATATGTGTAATTTGCTTATTGTGTTCCAATTTCCAGAAATCAAAATACATATCCAAAATATCAAAATAATTCCTGAAACGGTGCAAATACATCGACTTTTACAGGAATCCGCAAAAGCAACTACATGTACTAGTATAAAGTTGGCCATTTAAATCTTTTCACTGCTGGATCCTCTGAATATTTCGTCCTCTATATCTTAAATAAATCTTTTTTTAATCCAAAAACACTTTCTTGTCGATCTGGTTCTTTGAACACAAATTTCCCGTGTATTATAAATGAAATAAAAAGGTTTTGTTGTTCGTTGTTAAAGGTCCATTCAAATACATTTGTTTGTCATGGAATAAATTAATGTATTGTAGTTCATGAACACAATTTTCTCGCCTCCTGTGGAACACAAAGTTAAAAACAAGATTTATTTTAGACAGTCAGGAACACATCGTATTTAATTTCAATAAAACACTAGCTGTCTTAAGATAATAATTAGGGTCTGTTATACATTTTAACATTTTTAATTTTTTAAATAAACAATAACTCTCTTATTATTAATGATTTGAAGAAAAAATCGTTCCAAGTTATTCAAAATGATATATTTGAAGAACATTTTACGTATATTCTTAGCGTGACCTTGACCTGTGTCCTGGATAAATCATACTGTGCGTCCCATATGAAAAATTCTGACCCCTGCATGCAAGATAAATTAAATTATGTCAACAAAATAAGCTTGCATGTTGACATAATTTATATTGCATGTAGGGGCAGAACTATGCCACCAAAGAAAAGGGATGGACAACAATCTAGGGTTGAAGAAAACTCATTTCACTGTCTACTTTTACAGACGGTTAAATAATACAGAGTTTTTTCATATGTAAACTGTTAAAGACTTCATGTCACTATAGATATCAATGTCCGATGAGTATTGTTTACAAGATCTTCATCCACATGTCAATGAATTCAGATACAAAGGAGACATTAGTAGGAGTGTGAGGACATTGAACATGACCCGTTCATAAAGCAATCCTTTTCAAAACACGTGCATTTTTCTGTAGTTTGTTTGACAGAGACGGTACTAAAAATCAAGGATACACGATTATTAATTGACTTTCATCACTTATGTAATTTAATGCACTCTCATTACACATCCTATGCCTAGATAAATCAATCAGTCTACCAAAATTATCGTCGGATGCTCAACATGATGATGTAGGATGAACGGCCAAATTTCATCTCATGCCTTGTTGTAAAATGTGAACAAATTTAGGGTTAAATAACTGCCTACAGTTTTAGAGACCTTGGCCAAAGCTGACATTGAATACCCCTGGATGTGTCCTTCCTGTATTCAGCGTTCGCTAGCTCTCCTGGCCAAAATTTGTAAAGGCATAAACACAGTTTGGAAATATAGCATCATCCCTGGTTACCCCTACAGCCAAAATCTGAGGACGGAAAACGATAGCTTAACGAGTCCCTGTAAATGTTTTTGTCTGAAGCTTACCTCAAAGATAACTTATATAAGGAGATACAGTTAACATTGTTGAATGGGGTATATTTTATACTTGTAATCCTTACTTTAGGTTTATTTTAGGAACACAATATCTTTACCAGTCCCTGCAAATCTTTTTGTTTGAAGCTTACCTCTGAGATGACTTATAGATAATGGGATACAGTTATCATAGTTGACTGGTGTCATTTGCCATACCAGTAATACTTACTTTGTGTATATTTAAGAAATAAGAACCATTCTCTGAATATTATGAGGTGAACATTATGAAGTAGCGTTACAATTGGGCGTTGTACCAAGAATAACAATACTAATGGTTCGAATTTTATACTCTGTATTAAAACGAAAACCCTGAAATATACAATAAGAGTATGCCTTATAATATGCATAACATGATAATGATATAAATAATTTATACACAATAATTATACGGTGTTCATAATTATATGAGTTATCGCTCTTACATAAACAAATACTCAATCCATGTAATTTCTAAACATTCATATGCAACATTACTAAATCATATATTTATACATTTAGAGATCGATATATCATATATATGCATCTCCATAAAAACAACAATTTATAGATATATTTAGGTAACAAAATATTATAATACCTGATTGTGGATCAGGGTCCACTCCAAACAATAATGACAAATGCTGTTAACCAAGTCGGGATCCTGTTAAACATTTATATTATGCGTATAGAACATTTTTTTTATAATCTTTTTAATAAAAAGTATTTTTGATAAAATTCCAACAAATAATAATTTCTACGGAATTGAATTTACCCTTTGTGGACTTAACTATGTTGGTGAAACCAAAGGTTCACTGAACAAACGAATATCAGGTCATAGATTTCAAATCAATTGCGGCGGTCAGCAGCTTTTACTGTAAACGTATTACATTTGGCTGTGTATTATATTGAGCGCTTTTGGCGGAATGCGGCTTCCGCTAAATCAAGTACATCGCTAAATGTCTTGCATATATGTATACGAATAGTCACATTCAGGAATACGCTAATTCAAATCTACGCCAACTTATTCAAAAACTATTTTTCGCCAAATATCGTACACGCCAAATTTAATACGTTTACAGTATACAAACATTTTAATTCCCCTGATCATTCTATTTTGTCTATGTAGTTAGAATTCCATAAAATATTTACCATCATAACAATAGCCTATCACTGAGTACGCCATTCCGTAGACAAGAAGAAGAACTTTGGATAAGAAAACTAGGTACGGCCTTTCCGTATGGATGCAACGATAATGTGTTGGGAATCTTTCAATTCCTCAGCGTAAAAATGTTAATGTAATGAGATTTTTAACAATACCAAGAGACGTACGTAGAGGAAGTCATGGACATCGGTCTTATAACAAACCAATTATACACGATGTTTCCTTTGATTCATTATTAGCTTGTGTAAATAAACATTTGGGTCTCCATTACATTCGCATCAAACTTTACTCTGTCCCTTTGAAAGAGTTAAACAATGTTCTCGAAAAAGTCAAGGAAAAACCGCTTATTGACTTTTCTACACCGGAATACAGACTCGAATCCATGATTATGGATATTGCTTATCATCGGCTTTTTAAACCTACAAAAAACAGAAAATACTGCTCATGCACCAGGTTATTTTTTCAAACTGCAGTATGCCAACAAGGGAATCAATGCCGTTAATACTAACAATATTCTTAATCCTGCATTCCGCCATATTTCAAGTTAAAGTCAACCCCTTGTATTTCCTAAAATTATACTTCAACCCTTCAATTAAAACCAAACTCTACAAGACCTTAATATTAAACATCTAAATGATAATCCTCCAACGTGCTCATGTTCCTCCTCACCCTACAACTATAGCCCTGCCGGACTTGTCATTGCTGGGGATGTTAATCTAGTTAACAACGAAGACCTAAATCACTAATCATGAAAGGATCAAAATTTAGGGAATCTAGATCCTTCACATGGCGTCATATCATGAATTGTGTTGAAGATTACGCCAAACGATGGGCAAAATCGGAAAAAGAAGACATTGATACCTTGTCAGAGTGGGATAAGGCATCAGATGTACATTGAAATCCCGTATTAAACGATTGAGAGATCAAATGAAAACCATCTAGCCCTCTGTTTTCAATAAAAGAGAAGTGAGAAAAGAACTAGAAAGATTGGACGATCAGTATGTACTGGAACCTGCTGATAAGGCAAGTAACAACATTGTCTTTGTTTGTAAGGCACATTATATAAAATGTATTTTTAAAGAACTAGGTTTTGATCCTACACATGGTAATCCTATTTACACCCATAGCAGTCTTTCCAAGCAGGACATACTTCAAAATCATAAATCAGTTATGGATATCTTTAATATCCCCAATAAAACAAAATGAATTTGATTGACCTTATTTGTACTGGATTCCAAAGCTTCACAAAAGTCCCTACAGACAGAGATATATAGCAGGTTCCAGTAAATGATCTACCAAACCTCTCTCTTTACTCCTTACTAAAATTCTTACAGTAGTGAACGAAAAACTTCAAGAGTACTGTAAAACAATATACTCCAGAAGCGGTGTTAATCAGATGTAGATACTAAAAAACTCTAAAGAATTATTAAAAACATTTAGGTCACAAAATCTTATTAAAAAGATGCTGGATTTTCTGATAGACAACATATATGTAGTTGTTGGAAATCAAGTCTTCCAACAATCTGTTGAAATTCCCATGGGTACAAATTGTGCCCCATTGTTAGCAGACCCATTTTTGTATTCTTATGAAGCAGGATTTATTAAAAAACTTTTACGTGGAAAAAATAAATCACTCGCTGTGGCCTTCAACTCAACATTCAGGTATATCGACGACGTATTGTCAATTAACAATTGCTATTTCCATAATAACGTCGACTCGATATATCCCAGTGGATACCACTGAGTCTGCGTCATCTGTTTTATACAGTGAGGTCGCCTTTAACGAATCACTAGTAAGTAAATTCGCGTTGATAGTACGTAACCAATCCCGAGTTAAATTCATAATACAACATTGTTTTATTGTACCATACTTGACTCATAACATCATATATTTCTTTCCCAACAACCAATGATTTAACAAAAATTATCGCTGTATTTTGATGAACGATGTTTTCTCCTTTAGCGGATCATTTTCTCCATTACCGAATCACGTGATATACAGCTGATTATTTTTTGTTAGGGACAGTGTCGAACTATTTTTTTTAAAAGTTTTATATGCTTTAAAGCATGGATAAGAAACATGGAAAGGCTAATGTTTTTTTTTCATTTTGAGTTAAGTGTTCATTCTATTGAAACCGACAATTCATGAAAAAATAACAATGAATTCAATGGTAAAAAAATGACTGCATGATTTGTAAACTTTGATCATTTAGTTTTAAGTCATTGTAAGTCATCAATATTGTTAATTTTATGAGATACGTGTATACATATGAACATCTTTTCATGAAATTACAAAGAAATATACAACGGCATGTAAATGGATCGAGAAAAATCGAAATACAACATGTACGAGGGTTTGCCGCCCAAAATGGCATAGACAAGTGACGTTATTCAGTTCATAGAACTCACAGAATGATGAAGTTTGTGTCGCAACGGGTTTAAGTTATTTGCATTGAAATTATGTGTCGACATTGATTGTATCAGATTGGGGTTTTATAACATAAATGTACCACATCATAAATTTTTAATGCGGCGCAACGACACTTAAAAAATAAATAAATAAACATATAGAGACTTGAAGAATATCGTGAGGAAAATAACTCATCGAATAAAAAATTTAAAAAAAGAAGAAGAAAAAATGAATTTATATATCTGCATTTTTTTTTTTATTTATTCAAAAAAAACTTAGCCATTCCGAATTTTTTAAAGATTTTTTTAGCATACGTTAGAAAGGTTGAAGTTTGAATATATACACACGGTAACTAATTATAAAAAAGGTTTTAAAAGATCTAGAAGCATTTCCAAGGGCGATTTTAAAGTAAACAAATCAAAATACACAAAATTGCCTAGAAATGTGTTTAGGGATTGTATCATTAAGCAACAAACCCCCCCCCCCCCCAAAAAAAAAAAACAAAAACAGGACCCAGTATTGACATACAGCAATAAAAAACGAAGAAACCTCCACCGATAGAAATGGAAGAACAAATACCGGGAAAACAGACGTTTTGAATCGGCGATCATTTGTACTATAAAATATTTTAAAACAAATCTAGAAATGTATAGTGAATGACTGAATGTGCAAACTGGATGTGTGTTCAAGGAAAATAAATATTTTCCATGTATGGAATCAGTGATCGTTTGTACTTACGAAATATTTTTAAAACAAAAATAAAAAGTATAGTGAATCTGCAAACTGGATCCATGTTCAAGGAAAATAATATTTTTAGGAAATAAACTACTAAATGACATCGAATACGAATAGCTTTAATTTGTAAGGCATGGGTTTTTAAATCAATAAATATCCGTATTATTACAGGGAATTGGGGAAACCAAAATATGGTTGAAATCATAATCGAATGGAAAAATGTTCTAGAAAATGGGAATGAGATGTGTTTTTAAAATCTTTTATTGTTGTTTCTGGGTTTTTTCATTGCAGCAGATGTGCAAATAATCGTAGCGGTATGAATTAATTTGGACATAATCCATCCATGATCCCCGCATCTCGGTGATTCGCTATTGGAACCCTGACTACCCACAACATTATAGCTAATATAATTATTCTCTGATTAAGAAAAGGTTTGACGCTTTCAGTGCTTGTAGACAGATAATTTTATTAAACATCTGTACCAAATATGCTTACATACAATGAGCCGTTCACATCAGAGCTCAACCGAAAAGTGAAAGTAGTCAGCTGCACGCATGCTTTTTGTCTGCGTCTTCAAAAAGCTTGTTCATGTTTGTTTAGAAATTACGACATAAAACGAGATAAAATTTACTAATTTCATGATAAATTATTAAAACAAGAATAACTCTACATGACAGGATATGTTAAGTATTGAACCTTTAATAGAAAAATACAGAATTGTTTATCTGAAAGTGATTCGTTAACGGAGACGATTCGTTAAAGGCAACCTCACTGTATTTGGATATTTTACTGGAAATGGACGTTGACGGTAACCTAACAACAAAACTTTTTGATATACGCGATGACTTCAATTTTTCTATATTCAACTTTCCTTACTTATTTAGCAATACACCTTCATCACCTGTATATGGTGTTTTTGTCTCTGAGTTAATTCGATACGCAAGGGCTTGCTCTTTGTATGAACAGTTTCTATGGCGAAGCAAGCTACTGACAAACAATAATAAAATGATAAAACAGTACTATCAACAGTCTCGTTTGAAGTCATATTTTCTTTAGTTTTCAGGTCAATACAACTACCTTTTCAGCAAACAAATCTTCCACTGGGTCGCATGCTGACTGACATTTTTCATACTAATTGTTAGACCATAATTAAACACCTAATTGTCTACGGACTTTATCGTTTTTTTCGATTACGACAAAAAGCACATGGCGGGTGTGATTGGTCAGCTGAGGATGTTCACTCCCCCTAGGCACCTGATCCTACCTCCAAAATAATGGATGTACGTGTTAGCTCAAGAATTGTATTTTGACAATCACAAACAAACCATCAACGTTTCGGGTTTTTTTTCCCCTTTTTTGACATTAACCTTGATAATGACATGCTCAATTGTGACAAGGAGCACACAGCGGGTGCGACCGGTCAGCAGAGGATGCTCACTCCTCCTAGGTTCTTAATCCTACCTTTATCTTTTTGGAGGTCCGTGTGCTCTGCTTTGAATGTGTATTTCGTTTAATGATTTTTGAGATGGTTGACAGTTTGTTATTGTCTTTTTTTATTTCATTATCTGCTTTTAAACTTTGCATTCTCACTGAATAGGGTTTATGTAAAAACTATAGGCAATTAAAAATATTACGCTATTTAATTAGAGTTTAACTGTGAATTAAGAAGTAAAAGAACTTACAGTATGAGGTCATGTCAGAAGTCGTATTGAGTTGTATCTCTCACACATATAATGTCCACCTCTCCTGAGCTCGACAGAAAACTACCTGCTAAGCACCGCGGGAAAATTTTCCAGAACCAGAATTAAATATAGAACTGACCATTTGCTATTTTTAACTTTAAGGAATAACAGGTATAACACAACTTTTTAATATGAATGATTTTATTATTGTAATGATTAACGTAAATGTGTATAGCTAAAATAAAAAATGCCTATAATAATAGTATGTACAAAATTCAACACTATCACAATTATGGCTTGAAGGGCTATATGATAGATTGGATCACGCCACATCCTAATGCCTCACAATACTCAAAGAATGAATTTTTATTACTTATTCATGTATTTAAATGATTTTTGGCAATTGTACGATCAAATATTATACCACATTGACATTTTTACGTTATTTTTATTTTATATAAGCAAACCCTGCTTACAACGCTAAAGAATACGTCATTTGCGTTATTTATGAAAATATTGAACTATACATTACAAATTTAATTTGAATCGTTATCACAGACAAAGACGCTGAAAAATGTAGATACAAACCTTTAAATGCTTCTTTGGTGAGATTAATTAAGTTAGCATTTCTAACAAAAACAAGATGCTTTTTATGCAACATTATACGTTACAATTGTGAATTCAGCCAACTTTAAAAAAAAGAAAACCCTGATTTTAACATGATTAAAATTATCAACATCAGTAAAAAGGTCCATAACTATGTATAAAATCGTATATTATGGACCCCTTGATATTATCCTCTCAAAAAATTCTTTTGAAACGAAAATTAGAAGTGTGATTTTTTTTAATTTGCAAAACTAAAAAAAAAAGAAAAGAATAAAATAGGTATCTTTCCAGCATAACGTTCATTTATCCAAAATCTTGGTTTTTCATTGTAAAATTCCATTATTCAATATTGCAAGGAATGATTATAAAAAGAGCACGTTGCTACGAGGTTGTTGTAGGCGTTGCTTTGACACCAATCAGCACCGTAACCAAAGGAAACATATCTGTCATAGTGATGTACTGCGTCCATCTTTCCATCTGTAGAAAAAAGAAGTTAAAGTTGATGAAAAAATAAACAAGATATGTTTATAAATCTTAAATAAATTCCCTTTTTACAACTAAATGACAAGGCTTTATTAGCAATCCTGAAGACATTTGCCCTAAATGATATTAAACCATGCCATTTATGACCGTCAAAAAGGTGTATCTAAAGATATTGGTGAGATATTGGTCAAGCAATGTAAATAAAAGATTTCTCGATTTGTTGTGACCAAATAAATATTCTGAATATATACTGACAAACAGTAGATAATCAATCTGCCCTTTGATTCAAAGTAAACATCAATAATGTTTTGAATTTCCTCCAAAAGCGACACAACCAATAGCAGAATTATGGACATTTTCAGTTTTTATATTTTTTGATTTTCTTTATTGTATATTTACTTTCTCTGGAAAGTACCTTCAATTACTACTAATAACAGGTGTGTTATTACCTGTGGTATGTTTATTGACCACCACATGGTAACCTATGTACAAAGTGACAGTTAGGATATAAACTACAGGCATGTTATTAACCTGAATCATCCATCGCATGGTAACCATTGTACATTGTGGCTATGAGATCACTTATTTCAGGTGTGTTATTACCTGAGATATGTTCAGTGTCCACCACAAAGTAACCATTGTACATTGAGGCCGTCGGAACACTAATTACATGTATGTTATTACCCGAGGTGTGTTAAGTGTCCACCACTTTATTTTGTGTTGCACCGTGGTGAAATTTTTTATATCTTTATAAACCAAATATTTTCAAATTTAACGAGCTTTTTTTTCCTGAATCAATGTGAGCTTATTAAGCAAGTTATTTAAATTTATTAGTATTGTTAACGAGAAGGCTATCAATTCCTACATATTTATTCACTGACATAAAAAGTGTACATTTATACTTCATATATATTTAGTAAAGAACCATTATAATTGTTTATTTTTCTTCTTCTCATGCATAGATTGTAAATTGTGTATCTATGTTTGTAATATTTTCTATGTTGTAAACCTCAACCAAAGAGAAAAAAATTGTTCAAACCACATGGTAACCATTGTACACTATGGCCAGCAGAACACTACAGGTGTATTATGACCTAAAATATGTATAGATTCCCCCGCATATTAACTCTTGTAAATAGTGGCCGCCATGACACTAATAACAAATGTATTGTTTCCTTAAATATGTTCAGTGTCCACCACATGGTAACCATTGTACACTGTGACCGTCATAACACTAATTACAGGTGTGTTACTACCTGAAATATATTTTGTGTCTACCACATGGTTACAATTGTACATCGTGGCTGTGTGTGAACAGGGTGCCACTTGACCCTACAGATGTCCCGCCTAAATGTGTGTCTGCCAGTGGATGCTTCATCTGTCTGCAGTTCCACACAAGGAGGTGCTCATCATAGCTACAACACAAACAAACCTCTATATATTAACATGTCTCATCATAGCTACAACACAAACAAACCTCTATATATTAACATGTCTCATCAACAATGCATGCAGTCTTATGTTTTAATTGTTGCTAAAAAGGAGAGAGAAAACTATTTGTAGACATACAAATGAAAATTTGTGATACATATATTTAGGACATGAAAAAACATTTTATTTATTCATATATTTATGATGTATAAAGGATAATTATTACCTTCCTGTACAAAGTAGATGGTCTCTGACTGAACAATACCAAATACTGCACATGCCCATCTCATGTCTTCATATTAGCAAAATAATGACATTAAAAATCAGTAACATTATAATAGACATAATTTTTCTGTTTGTTCCAAAATTAAATACAAATTTTCCTTACATGGATTTTTATTTTTACCATATCTTGCAAAATTACAAAACTTACTGTGTCAAACATGTATTTATTAAAACTATTATATGTAAAACAATAAATTATTTTGCTGATATCTGAATGTAGTGTAGTATGTTCCTTCATAGCTAAAAGGTTATAAATAGACCTACTTTTACTGAAAAATATTGGTAAAGAAGACTGTTTTCATATTCTTGCCCTTTAGTTAACATCAAACCTACAGATTTATATATAAATGTTTCTAAATTAATTGTATTGAACAAAACATACGGAGCAAAAAAATCAGTTACGGTACAATATCTTAGATTCAAAACAGTAAACATTCAACTCCATGCAAATCAAGAAGGCTGATATCTTGACAAGAACAATTTAAGACAGATAAAAACATCCTTTAAAATTATTGAAGTTTGGGTGATTTTGGACTGTTAAAATTTCTAGATATTTGTGTAAATATGCCAACCTGTGCAGACAACATTGGTGTCTCAGTAATTGAAACTGTGATCCAGGCCTCATTATTATGAACTTTTAAGGATGAAACAGGAATGCCCCCCCCCCCCCGAGGTCAGCTGGTGAACTGGTACACAACCAGCGGATGAGGAGGTAGTCAACATTTGGTGCTGCTACAGAGTAAGCAAAGCGGTCAAGTTAACAAAGGTATAGTCCACTCTGAACAAGCGTTCTGATTTTGCTTCATGATCTTGTTTCAGAACTCTTCAAGAATTAATTTCTTCTTTATAGGAGATTTTAAGGATAGAAATAAACTTTCCCATTGAAATATGCAGCTATATGATATTTTGATAAAAGTGAGTCATCTTTCTCTCGTACGTACAATTTAAATTATGAATATTTTTATATTATTTCATCATTATGTGCCCCAACAGTGTATGTAATTTGATATCAATTTGTCAAGTAACGCAGATTGTGTGTTATTATGCTGACAAAAACAACTACGTGACTTCGTTGAAGAAGCAATGTGACGATAAAACAAAAAATAAAAAACGAAATCTAACTTGTAGTTTTATCACAGAAAAAAGACATTTGAAATGTAACTATTGTTTAAAAAAAATTCTTATTTTTATTTTCAAGGTTTTCTGTATGCATTTATTGTGATCGATCAAACTTTTGTCTACATTGAAAAAACAAAATATATCTACAAAAGTAAAATTTCTTTACATTGAAAATACAAGATATACCAACAAAGGTAAAATTCCTGAAAAGTTGTCATTAGTTTCTTACATGTAAAAATTATCACTTTCTTCTACGTTGCAAACAGATCAATAATAGGAACATTTTACAATTGCTAGACCATGGTGTACTTTTAAATTATTTCCATGGCACTGATGAATTCTTAAAAGGCGTAATACATTCTCAAAAAGAATATATATCAACTGTATAAATCATGTTTTTTTCAGTAATACACACTATTTATTGATTCCTGACACGTTCACTAAGATATACCTGATCTGATTCCGATGAAACTTGGTAGGATGGTATCTGGCACTGCATATACTTAGTGGGTATTTCAAAGTTGAATCATCAGAAAAATACACATTTATGGTTGTAACTGAAAGTCAAAATTCAATGTTTAATATTCACATTAAGTTTTTTCGTTAAAATAAATTTGAAAATATGAAAAATTCAATTTCAAATAAAAACTTTTTAAACCTTGTCCCAGGCATGCATTTGGAAAACCTTCAAGATTAAGTTTGATTCAATGCAAAAAATTAAAACACTCAGAATATAATACATGTTCATGTTGTTTAGACTAATTAACTTGGATGAGGATTATGACCTTACTTTCAATCTTCTTATCAACGATATGGACATTTGAAATCCTTGATTCCAACTACGACAATAATTCATTGCTTAATGATATATCAGAAAGCCCAAGCTTAGATATAGGCTAACATCAAATAGTACCTGAAACGTCTGATTCCTCTGACCAACTCAAAACAATGGTTTCATTACAATAACTTTTCATATGAGTGTACATGTTTTCCTTAGAGCAATATAGTAGAAGTTATTGATAAATTTTGAACAAGCTAAAACTACAAAAAAAAAAAAAAGAAAGAAAAAAAGAATTGAAATAAACATTTAAAAATCAAAGAAATCTTTAACAACCTATTTTTAACAAAGAGTTAAAACTACACAAATGACATAATATATAGTTTTTTTTTACTCTAAACCAAAAAAAAACCTCAGTATGATGTTTACCAGGCATTCAAATTTTTTCAAGGTAAATTGTTTTTGCTGCGTTTTGACAATTGTATAAAATCATTAAGGAGTCAAGATTTGTTGCATTAATTACACAATCAAACACTAAACTCCAAACGTCATACAATGTCAGGACCGTTCAGCAGAAAATGCTCACTCCTTCATGGCACCTGATCCTACCTCTAATTTTTGTAGAGGTCCATGTTTGCTCTGCTCCTGTTTTGTATTTTTTCCTTTGGACTTTGGAACACTGTTTATTTTAACCACATTTCATTTCTAAAATAAAATTCATACTTTTAAAATTAAAACATAAAGGGTTTGGTCCGGCATGCAAATGGTAAAAAACCCCATCTCTTACACTTCTATTCTGAAGCCACTCCCAAAAGCAAACGTGATGATGAGTCTTTGTATCACAAAAACTCACTTATGTTTTACGAACCCCATCACCAAGACTATATATATGTCATTATTGATCTCACTATATCTCACCAGATCTCCTTGATTTCGCTCTAGGCCTCCTTAAGTGCCATCTCCTATATCTCTAACTTGATCATTTCATCATTTTTTTTAATTGCAGTAGTTTATTATCACCACATTTCATTTCTAAAAATACAATTCATACTTTCAAAATTAAAACATAAAGGGTTTGGTCCCGCAAGCAAAAAGTAAAAACATCCCTTACACTTCTATTCTGAAGCCACTCCCAAAAGCAAACGTGATGATGAGTATCTGTATCACAAAAATACACTTATGTTTTACATACCTCATCACCATGACTCAATGTCATTATTGATCTCACTATATCTCACCCGATCTCCTTGATTTTAGTCTCAGTTTCCTTTAGTGCCCTCTCCTGGATCTCTAACTTGATCATTTCTTCTATAGATTTGTCAATTTTGTGTTTTCCCATTACCAAGACTTAATATGTCATTACTGATTTTCCTATATCTCACCTGATCTCCTCGATCTCGCGCTCGGCCTCCTTGAGTGCCTTCTCCTATATCTCTAACTCGATCATCTCCTCTATAGACCTGTCCTGTTTGTGTTCTCCCATCACCCAGACCCACTCCCTGCCATTCTTGCCCAACAGGAAGTCCACGTTCTTTCTACCTACTCAACAAATCAGATGCATTAATAACAAAGCTATGATGAAATAAATGGGAAAAGTGATCAGAATAAAACATACATGAATCACATCTAGAATCATAGCCACCTCAAACAAATCCATAAAAAGACGCACAAATACACAGAGAACTTGGAAGATAGCTACCATCTGTAAATGTTCCTTGAATTTCAGCTCTGACATATAAATGAACTATTAAGTGACTTGATTGTTTAGATCAATTACGGGGCCTGAAGTTGTCTCCCTTCAAATACCTAACTGAAAGGAAGTTTGTATCTGCAATTGCTCCATAGTCCACATCATGTGTATAAAAAAAAAAACGCGGAAAAATGAATTAATCTTTAAGAGGTGCTGTCTAAAAACTTAAAGCTATCATTTGGATCATATAAATCCGTGAAAGCATTAAAGATTGTGGTAGCTCAATTTTCATTCAGTTTTAATGGCACCCCTTCACCATCAATTTTAATGCAAACAAGAGGCCCATGGGCCACATTGCTCACCTGAGGAACAATAGGTATGATAAAATCAGCTTAATGGAGTCACAATACAAACTATCTGGACAATGTACAATAATACATGTAGATCCTGTATAAATAAAATCCATTCCCCCCCCCCCTGGATATTCTTATGTTTATAATCATTAGTCCCTTTTTTAACAGGATGATTTTATAGTCATATCACATGTTGAGTATTGCAGTTCTCAAAAAGATCCTTAACAATAGTTTATATATGGGATATAAACCTACATCAAAATCTGAACCTTCTTGTGAGGCCAAATAATTGTCCTGGGGCCAAAGTCTTAACAATAGTTTATATATGGGATATAAACCTACATCAAAATCTGAACCTTCTTGTGAGGCCAAATAATTGTCCTGGGGCCAAAGTCTTAACAATTATAAAGAATCATCTGGCTGATTGGTTTCTGAGGAGAAGATTGAATCTACACTACCTTAGGATGCTTCCACACAAGTTTCAGTTTTCCTGGCTGATTAGTTTCTGAGAAGAAGATTTTTATATATTCTATATATATCAAGAATATATCTATATATTCTCTATATATTCCTATGTTAAACTTTGACCCCCCCCCCTCATTGTGGCCAAAACCTACCGCCGGGAGTCATGATTTTCACAACTTTGTATCTACACTATCTGAGGATGCTCCCACACAAGTTTCAGCTTTCCTGGCTGATTAGTTTCTGAGAAGAAGATTTTTATATATTCTATATATATCAAGAATATATCTATATATTCTCTATATATGCTCCCACACAAGTTTCAGCTTTCCTGGCTGATTAGTTTCTGAGAAGAAGATTTTTATATATTCTATATATATCAAGAATATATCTATATATTCTCTATATATTTAAGGTTTACTCTGTATATTCCTATGCTATTCCTATTCAAATATCTGTATACATTATTCCTATTCCTATGTTAAACTTCAGCCCCCTATTGTGGCCCCATCCTACCCCCCGGGGGTCATGATTTTCATAACTTTGTATCTACACTACCTGAGGATGATTTCAGACAAGTTTAAGCTTTCCTGGCTGATTAGTTTGTGAGAAGAAGATTTTTGAAAATTTCTCAAAAAGTTTCATAAATTCCTAATTATCTCCCTTTGCAAAAGGGCTCTCCCTTTGCAAAAGGGCGTGATCCTTAAGTTTTCACAACTTTGAATCCCTTTAGGCTAAGGATGCTTTGTCCCAAGTTTGGTTGAAATTGGCCTAGTGGCTCTTGAGAAGATGTTGAAAATGTGAAAAGTTTACAAACAGACAGATGGGCGACAGACAAAATGTGATCAGAATAGCTCGACAGACAAAATGTGATCAGAATAGCTCACTTGAGCTAAAAACTTGTGAAACATAATCTTTCTTCAACAATTATAGCTACACTTGAAAATTTAGAAATGCTGACCTTCATGAACCTTTAAAACATTATAAATCCTACAAAACTGGCTATCTTGACTGAAATGAAGTTATTGTAAGCTCCTGACCAAAATTATGATATTTTTTGCTTAATCAAATGGCTTCTCTTCCTTTATTACATTTTATTTCATAATTAATTCTTATTAATACAGATATATAATTTCCTGAGTATCGTTAGAGAGTTCATTCACTTAAAGATAGATTGCTATGAGTTCTCCAATCAGCCACTAATTACTTGCACATACACACTTAAAGCATTAATTATCTGTAAGACCATTGATGGTCTAAAATCAGGAAGTACTGACGTTAGTGAAATCAGTTTAATTAAGTGAGAGTTACACTGTGACACTCAGACCAAGGTGTTAAAGTCAATACCTTGACCCCGGGGAACCACCACATTAACCTGTAATTAGGGCAGGAAGCCATTAAAACAGACCACCCTCTCTGTTAGGGTGGAAAGAAATACTCTTAGATTATCATCAACATATCTCACAATTTCTACATTGAAATCTTTAGAATAGTATGATGACATACTTGGAGCATTGGTTTGTAACGAAACAATAAAATGGTAATTTCAGTAATTAACAACAGTATAACGTCCTGGATAACAGTAAAACACATAGCATACAACCGTTGTGTTACAGAATACCTTTCTTGGGTTTCCTTGGAATCCGGTCATCTTGATTCTTCTTCTCAAACTCGTTGTACCTCCGGACTTGTTCCTGGGTTAAAAGATAGGAAAACATTTGTCAGATTCAATCAACTCACATAATAAGCCATTAATTAGATCAGCATTTATCAATATTTATAAAAAGTTAACAGTTATACTATAAAATTATTCAAGCAAAACTGGCATAAATATATTCTTTTACACTTTTATAGTGTTGATATTTTGCAGAAATTCACTTTTCTACATGCTAACAAAGATTTGATTAAGTACATTTCTGAATGCATTTATTCAAATATCTGTATACATTATATTTAGAAATGTACCTGATTTAGCAGAAGCTGCTCTCTACTAAAACCACTAATTAGTCTAATTTAATGAAATACACAGCCAAATGTAATACATTTATGGTATATGAATTTCAATTGAACATAGAATGTTTACATTTACGGTATATTGATTTCAATTGAACATAAAATGTTAAAGGAACATCGCCAACCTGCTGTTTACAGACAAACTATGGCCTTCTGTATGATATACATGTATAACTGTATGTGGTACTGACAATATTAAGGTTTATTATACTTTTATGTTAAATACTGAAATCTGATTGGTTTAGACGCAGTAGGTAATCCCTTCTATTACCCTCAGCGTTAGCAACACAATGGGTTACACAACGAATTGTTACATGCATATACATTATGCGCGTACAGTTCGCCGTAGAATTCACTTCATTTCTACATGTATATAAAAGTAAAATTTTCTTTAAAATTAAGACATTCAGTTTAATAAAAGAAATAGTGCCTGTTTGGGAGGGTAACTGTTGAAATTGACACCCCAAGAAAACCAGTGTCAACCTCCGCTTCGCGTCGGTTGACAATGGTTTTCTCGGGGTGTCAATTTCAACAGTTACCCTCCCAAACAGGCACTATTTATATAATATCAAACACCTCCCATATCTTGACAAACAATATTGCCTTCTATATGATAAACATGAATAACTCTACAAGGATGTGATTTAGACAATATTAAGGTACATCACCCACCTCCCAAATCTTGACAAACATTATGGCCTTCTGTATGATGTACATGTATAACTGTATGTGGTATACACAATATTAAGGTACATCATCCACCTTCCAAATCTTGACAAACATTATGGCCTTCTGTATTATTTACATATAAAACTGCATGTGTATATCTGTTTGTGGTACAGATTAAGGTACATCACCCACCTCCCGTATCTTGACAAACAGTATGGCCTTCTGTTCGTCCGACAGCTCTGACAGGAGGTCAGGGTCGACGGTCATCGTCTGGAGAATCTGCTGTAACATGGTGGACTCTTACTGACCTGTAACCCACAAACAAACCAAACATAATTAACAGTTTTTTAAATGATGAAATTTTGTTAATTTGAAAGCATTAAATATTAACTGTACTTGTTAGAGTAAATAAAACACTGCACGTCAAGAACAATATTTGCCAATAAAATACACTTTCAAACTCATAATTAAATTTTATTCAATACTGTTGAATACATCTGGTTTAAAAACTTGTGACACTATTAACACAATTCTTTTAAATGAAGAATTTTATTACTTTGATATCAATACAATGAAAATTTCACTACACATTTTACATTTTTACCAACACTTTACCACGTTTACAGACTTTCTCTCATATTACCTCTAGATCAAATGGAATCCAGGGTATACATGTTAAAGGCAATAGATCTATTTTTATGTTTTCTCTAATTTAGAAATGCACAAGGAAATAGTATGTTGATAAATACTTTACTAGACTCAAGAATGTTTGAGTGTTCACAAACAACTTCCTCATAAAAATCATTGGCCATACTTCAGTTGTAATGCTTTCTACCTCATGGTCGCTCCGTTAGATTAATGTTCATTGAGACTTTCAGAGTCTGAGAGACAACTTTACAATGGATTTCAATTCTAAAAATCACTGATATGTATTTTACGTTTAATGTCTCTGTCCTAAAAATTTCAAAATACATGTTTATCTACATACTTTAAATTACCTTCCACAGATGTCCGGTAATAAGTTATAATAAAGCTATTTCTCTGAATTAATTAATTCTAAGTTTCTAACTCTTTCTTCCTCTTCCTTAGATTATGGACTTAATTGGCCAACATTTAAATAAAAACAAATGAACCGCTGATTTAACGGTTTTATATCTTTTACATGATGTTGTATGTAATTTCAATTCTCTTGGTACAAGACAGATTCAATTGATTCACAGATGAACAGATAATGGTGGTTTAAGATAGAGAGGAGTTTATATATATATATAGTGAATTCACTTCCGCTGGGAGTTGGATTGATACGATGACCTGACAATATCTAGGATGACTCCAGTCTGCTGTCATCCCGTTATCTTACCGCTGCCAAAAACAAGCTGATCACATGACTCACGCCAGTCAATCCCTCCCCCTACCGTACACACGGCATCCTGGTACCCCAAACATCTCACTCCTACCCCCCTCCAGTAAGTAATCAACACCAGATACCTGGGAGCAGAGTCAACACACAGTTTTTATCATATCACTACAGAGTTCCAATCACACTGAGAATCTACAAAATGTCTTGTAGAATTCCGCTGAATGGCAGTTTTTAATCTTGAATGCTGAGGATGTTTTGATCTGACTGGTTGATAAGAAATCAAAATACACACATCTATATTTTTCTTTCTTCCAATATAAATAAAAAATCTAGACAGGAGTTTTGAAGAAAGAGAGAAGCGATGTTTTAGTAAATCTCTGCACAACAAGGAATACAAAAACACAAACAACTTGTGTATATATCCTTTGTTTTAACAACATTGGGACATTAACTGTTTGCTGAATCACTGCTTCCCAGATGTTCCCTATTCCTTATCCATAGACCTAATGTGTGTAATAACGTCTGTGTTGTAAGGTGGAGAATGACATTCAATGAACTGGTATCATTGTCTTGTTTATCAGTAAGTAGAATACTCCTTCCTCTGTATATTGTTACATCACAGTACATCATATCATACAACACTGGTATCAGCGACTAACTACCCACCACAAAATCATGAAAGTTAACTTAGGAACAAATGCATTATTTGACTACAACAAGTTTTGTAAAGACAGCCCCCCCCCCCCTGCAAAAAAAAATCATTGCTCAGTGCCAATGTAAATCAATAACACAAATAATTTTGTACAGTGTAGTTTTCTCTTCCATGAAATTCAATACAGTATAGCTGACATAGATATGTCAACAATTGGTAAGTATTATCAACATGACCTCAATTTTAAATTGTTTAATGGGGACAAGAATATTTGCATGTTTGAATAAATTAAAGAAACTCAAACAATGTAAATGATCAGTAAAACTATTTATTATATAGGTAACAGCCCTTAAGGTCAAATTCAACAAGTTTGTCTATTAGCTTGTAATGACAATCTTCAAGTCATCCCATTCTGACAATGACATCAAAATGAAAGTAATTACACTCTCTGATTTCTCTCTTGATGCAGACAAGTGAAAGGTATAGTTTAAAATGTCCAATATCATTCCATTGCTTACCAAAGCATTAGTTGAGAGAGAGAGAGAGAGAGAGAGAGAGAGAGAGAGAGATTTTCACAACGAGATAATCGTACTCCAGTCAATTAAATATGCGTGTATTCGCATCACAGACATTAAGTAAATAGCAAAAACAACCAACAACTGAGAATTGCTAACCAACAGGCCGCAACAACCGAATATTTAGTCTCTTCTCTTATAACAGCTGTGTATTAAACAAGGGGCAACACATTTTAATGCTCTACTTACGATTCGACCAACGCAATCAATGCCGTGCTGAAATGATATGGCGGAAACTAATGCATCATTCTTCCATAGTTAATGTCTTCTACACTAAATATAAGTCCATAGCATCATGCTGTTTTGTGAAGTACAGCACCTTCGCTTTCTACTTCCACTTTACCAAAACTTCCTGTTGGTGGCGCTGCTAACCCGGAAAAAAATATTTCACGATGTTATGGCGGGAAAAATGAATTTTCTCAAGGGAGATAATCATAAGTCATCATAATTCAATTTTGGCAATGAAAGAGAATAACATTAAATTATCATTTTATTTTCTAATTGATCACAGTAATACCAATAAGAACAAATGCATTTTTATGTGACTGAAGGAAAGGGAACAAAATAATTTTAAAAGTTCAGACTGCAAACTATACATATTAACCAAAAAACTTACTTTTTTGTAGAAATTTTAGTTAATATAGACACTGACAAAACCGTATCACCATTAATAATCTAATTTGTCTGCATATGACTGTACACAATATGTTTAAACCCACAGCCTACAAATGCATCATCAAGCAGTGATTGGCCTATGAAATGACACATTTATTGAAAGTAAGGATTACATTGTTAAATTGGGGTTTATTCTATAACTTTGAAGTGAACTAATGCATTGTTTATTCTGTGATTGATTTAAACTTCCTCTACAATGCACGGGTGGAGCAAGTGGCTCAGTGGTCACAGGCATTAGACCAGTGCACAAAAGGTCACAGATTCAAATCCCTCTGTGGTCTCATGATGTCATTTGCTGTGCATATAGTCAAGGAATACTTGCTCTACATTTTCTAAGTCCACCCAGCTGAAATTGTACCAGTTTACGCTAGGAGTTTACTTGCAATGGACTGATGACCCATTCAGGGATCAAGTCAATGACTCACATCTGCTTAGCACCACGCAAGCTGTGGATAAGCACCGGCTTAATGTGCCTTCATGCCATGGAGAACGATTTGACTTAACAACAGTGCACGGACTCAGGTCAGACTTAGGGGAAAAGAGAAACTATATATGGCCAAGTCTCAAGACAGGGACTTTACACAAAGGTTGACTATGGCCTGTGACCATCATACTTTGTTCAAAGTCACTGCACATCCTTTACCCCAAAACACTCTGTGGGTGAAGTATGACCCAGATTGGGCCAAGAGAAAAGAAACTATATGCTCTGTACTAGTACGTGATATCGGACATCCAGATGGATGGAATGATGGATAGAAGGAATAATAGACTCATGACTATAAGGTACCTGTATATCGAGACCCTAATAATGGATAACAGAGAGAGAGAGAGAGAGAGAGAGGGAGAGAGAGAGAGAACTATATCTAGTAAAGTCCTGTCTTTGGTGGTTGATATGAAGGTCAGAACAACTCTCCCCAAAACATGTCGCCACAGAGACACCAATTAAGAGACAACCTGCCCCCAATTCAGGACAACACCCACCGGTCAAGACGAACTTGACTCCAACATAAAGACCACTTGTCCCCTATGATATTCTTTTTAATTTTTTATGAATGTACTTTTGGCTTCCCCGAGAATAGAGTGCAAGGTTGTTTCAGCCTCATGTACTCAAGCCCACGCATCATTATTTTTTATTTTGTTACACTTCACAATAAATAATGGTATTGAAGCAAACACACCCTTCATGCCCCCCCCCCCAACCAATTAAATACGGGAAGTACCCAATTTTTCATGCCAAAACACCAATTTTGTGGAACTAAATCATTTCATACCTCAACTATGACATCAATCAGGTATATGGACTTTACTTTTGATATAAATAAATTGTATATGGTTTTAATTATCTTTCAGCCTTCTACACATGTTAACGTTCTAAATTCAATTTCAATTTTCACTTGTTGGCAGAAAATTCTTTTAATATATCACAAATAATCATGTGGCTGACATACTCAGAGACTTCTACAATGTTTCAATAACAGTTTCCACATGATCCCCAACACAGGACAGACAGAGGGGGGAATAAAAGAAATAGGTCATCTATTTAGTCTGTCCCTGACATTTAAATCTATCACGTGACTTTAGGCAGGTAACCAGACCAGGAAGAGTAAATACCTGGAGCCGCCATGATAGACGTTTAAGGTAAATCAGTTTGTACCTATCGGAATAACAGATATATTCTACTTTGAATGGATAAAAAATAGTGAAAATATCTTTTTATTCATCAGACCAAGAAAGTGTTTTGATATTTATATTATAATTATGATATCAATTTTAACAATTACACTGTAAAAAACATGCAAGGACAGGAAAAGGTCAAAGTACAGTATATATACATGTATACTAAAGATAAATATGAATGATACACACAGGCGGTTTACTTTATAACAGAATAGGTATGTAGTCATAATAACAAACATTTAATTTCTTATAGGCACTAAAGCATTGGGGGTTTTAAGAGATAAATAATCATAGATATTTGATTTCAGGATCTAGTACTCCAGTAATTTACATCGTGTGCCTGACCATGTACCCTAGGACTTGGGCCCAGGATGTGTTACGGTGTCGTCTCTGTGAGACCCCGGGCCCCCCTATGTACTGTGACATTTGTCACATACATCTGTGTAAAGCATGTGTGGGGGAACATCTCTTGGATGATTCCAAAGAGCACAAAGTGGTGCCATCTAAAAAGAGGGGATCTACTCCAAATTACCCAAAGTGTCCTAAACATTCCACAAAACAATGTGAACTCCACTGTGAACAATGTGACATTCCTATTTGCACACTCTGTATTTCTGGAGAACATTTAGGACATAAACCAGTCGACATTGTTAAACATATTGAAAGCAAAAAAGAACTTTTACAGAGAGAAATGCAAGAGTTAGAGAAATCCATTTATCCTAAATATCAACAGATTGCCTCTAATATCCCAGTTCAGAAAGCTGCTCTGAATGAAAACAGCCAGAAATTGACATCAGCAATGGACAAACATGGAGAGGCCTTGCATAGAGAAATAGACACCAGGATCCACAAACTGAAATCTGATCTCAATGAAATGGACACCAAACACCTGGCCGTCTTAAATAAACAGGAAGATGAAATCACACGCACCATTTCTGAAATCACACACACCATTACTGATCTAAAGAAGTTAGTGGACTCCAATGATGTCAGCGGTGTGTCTGCCTACAAATCAAGGAATGCTGAATTCAGAAGATTGCCTCCTAAACTCACAGTGTCCTTACCAAGTTTTACCCCTCAGAAGATCAACAAAGAACAGCTTTATCAACAGTTTGGTTCTCTGTCAGCGTCATCTATCAAAACAGAAGAACATGGCTACACCATGGAATCTCCCGGTGCTGAGTCCTCTCCCCCGGACAGACCGCTCATTGATGTACCCCGGATCATCACACAGATAAACACCGAGTATGGAGACTCTAATGGATTATTCAGTGTGTCCTGTCTGAGGGATGAAGAACTATGGACGCGTGGTCAGGACAACAAGATGAGACTGTACAACCTGCAGGGAGAACTAGTGAAGTCAGTCCAAACCAAGTCAGGGAACGATCCACGAGACATAGCAGTGACAAGGAGTGGGGATCTAGTTTATACTGATTACATTGATAGAACTGTGAACAAAGTGAAGAATAAAAAGATAAAGACAGTGATCAGACTACGGGGGTGGAGACCTGACGGTGTCTGTAGTACCTCCTCTGGTGACCTCCTGGTTGTCATGGACAGTGATGAAGAACAAACAAAAGTTGTGTGTTACTCTGGCTCCACAGAGAAACAAAGTATTCAGTACAACGACAAAGGACAACCTCTCTATTCATCTGGCTACTATAAATACATCAGTGAGAACAGGAACCTAGATATCTGTGTGTCAGACTATGGAGCCCGTGCAGTAGTGGTGGTCAATCAGGCCGGGAAACTCCGGTTTACCTACACTGGTCGTCCCTCTACTACCAAGGGATCATTCTATCCACGCGGCATCACAACAGACAGCCAGGGTCGGATCCTGACAGCAGACCGTGACAACCACCGTATCCACATCCTGGATCAGGACGGACAGTTCCTCCGCTACATTGACAACTGTCATTTACAGCGTCCATGTGGTCTATGTGTGGACACCAGAGACAACCTCTTTGTGGGTGAACTAAACACAGGTAAAGTGAAGAAAATCCAGTATTACATGTAAACAAACTGTGTGTATTACCAACAAATATGTAAACTGTGGGTATGTTTCATTGATATGAACTATATATAAATACAGTATATGTATTATATACAAACAAACCATGTGTATGTATCATATGTCAACAAAGTGTGTGTATAAATAACAGAAAATGTACATGTAAACAACATGGCTGTTTATATTACAGGTGAACAATCTCTATAATCATGATACTTTATACTTCATTGTATACTGTTGCATGTAAGCAAATGAATATACTACTGTATATAGTAAACAGACTGTTAAAGATATTACATACAAATTAATTATGATTGTGAATTATGCTGATTTTTTTTATTTTTAAAATAATAACTCAATGCATATTTATAATTCTTACTATGCAAACTTTGTTTTAATAAATTATTGAATCACCTGTTACTGCCGTTTCTTTGATTGAGTCTTGATGAATTTAATTACCTGATTACTTACTTGTATTTCATCTGCAAATACACAATGTAGTCCTTCTGGTTACATCTAAAATGTTGTAGACACTTAGACCGTCACAGCAATACCTGCATATGAAATATGTTAATTAAAAAGCATATAACACCTCTATGGCACTTCAGAAGTAAGAATTAGGAAGACATTATATATATACCACAACAAACAAGAGGCCCAAGGGCCCTAAAGTCCACCTGAATATGAGATAAAATCCACTAGAGGATTCACAGAATCGCAGCTTTCTTTTAGTTATTAAAACAAAATAGTATTTTGCTTAGAAACAAGATTACATGATTTATGGGATTACAAATGATTAAGAAGATAATGGATTTGGTATTCTAAAATTTTCAAAATCTTTGATTTTATTCAATGGCTGGAGAAGGGAGAATTATGACCAATATGAGTAAGTTGACTTATTTTGTCATGAGGGGGGTTAATGTTTTTTCATTTCCAGCATGTAAATCATAAATTATTTAAATATATATATGTGTTTAAAAAAGAAAGAATCAGAACCACTCAACTAAAGGTTAAAAATTTTAATAGTTAGGTAAAATATCTTTATCTCATCTAAACCACCTGCTCAGTTTTTTGTTGTCCCCCCCCCCACCTGCACACACTAGAACCTTTAATCGAAGGGTCATGCATTTTTGCATTTTACACTTCTGGTTGATCATTATACTGCACTTAGATGACCAGTCACCCCCCCCAACCCCCCTCCCCCAAAACATTCTCATCCCACACCACACCAGGGATATTGATTCTGTTAAGTCATCATCAAAACCCAGAACTTAGTTTTCTGCAAGATGCTAGGTAGTATGATATAAAATTACAATGATTTGCTCCATGTTAACTATATTACAAATAGAGTCCCACCATAACACCAGAACCACTGATTGAGAGGGTATAAATTTTTACAATTTTGGTACAGACTTCCTTCTCCATCTGTATTACGTACATAATTTGACTGCTAATACTTCAGTAGTAGAGAGGAAATTCCTCAAAGAATCCATATTTAGTATATGGACGCTAAAAACCAAACTTAACACAACCCCGGACCCAGCGGCCAATAATTTACAATTTTCTTGTTGGCATCCATGCATATCATAACCATGTACACTGCTTAATGTTCGACAACATAGGGAATTTTTCAAAATTGAATTTATTTTTACAGTTTTTACCCAAATTATATGACACATTAAATATAGTCAGGATAGGTAATCCTAGCTAGCAGGCTAAAAAAACCCTGAAAATGTTTTAAAATTAATGAGTACTAATTAATGCACGAAGGACGACGATGAACGAAAACGCATCGCAATACATGTAGGTCACCCAAGTCACTCAGGTGACCTAATAAGGAAGGTTACTTATAATGCTTTTTATAATGATAATTATTCTGATTTTGTAGAAATACAAACCTCCACATGGTCACGTTGGTTAGAATTATAACATCTCTCTGCCCCTTACAGGAAACCATCCAGGTGCAGCATATCCAAAGTTCTCACCCCTACAATATTCACTCTTGTTTTAATACATTGTTAGGGTTTAATACAGTTTTGTACATGTAAGACACCTAGCCTGTTTGTGTTGTTATTTTATATAGCTTATCTCCTTATTATAATGTAAAATTCATTTAATGAACAATTTCTACAGATTAAAATTAAATAAACGTGTCAATTAATAAAAATTGAATCATTTCCATGGCATTAATGAATGTTAAAAAGGTGAGGTACATTCTTGAGAATATTATTGATCAAACTTGTTTAAACAGTTATAAATCTATATAAATTAATACACACAGTTGTACATGTTCCTTTTACCTACACAATTAAGGTTTACCTGATCTGGTTTGTTTGAAACTTGATAGGTTGGCACCTGTCCCTGTATTTAATGAATCTGTAGTTTTCTTGTAGAAATGATATCCTCTAGAAGAATAAAGAGTTTCAGACTTACAAAATTTATTCAGTCATGTTAAATTATTATATTTGTCATTAAATTTTTTTTTTAATGATAAACATGGTGATAACAGTAGTTTTCACATCCCTGCCACACATTTTAAACAAATAGTCCATTGAAATATTCGGAGCATATAAATATTTTTAAATTGTTTGCATTATTTAATTGTTTTGTATCTTACCACTATTATTAGTTTTTCATTTCACTCCTGCATGTTTTCTTAAAAAAATGTGATACATTAACGTGTTATACTTTAAAGAAATTTATTTAAAACCACTGAATTCTTTGAGAAAATATGGGAAATTGTTACAAAACTTAGACATCAATACTCTATAATGAAACTGCATTTAGTTTGTTTAATGTATTCAGTAAGAATATATTTAGCATTGATAGCCTATTTACCACAGAAATGGGTTTCAAAACACTAAATCTTCACATTCATAATATCGTCTGTTTTACTTTTACAAAAGTTGTATCTCGATTCCGATCGTTTTTTCTGTGACGCTAAATTGCTACAAGAGACACAGCATAGTAATGACATTCATTAAAAGGTTTCAATGATAAAGATTAAAATTCTCGTAATTCACATAATTATAGATAAAAAATCTCGGTATTTTAATACACATAAGTTCCTGCAAAATGTGATGGCACTTGGTCAAGGTCTTCCACACAGTTGTTTATTTTTATTAAAGTTTATATTATAAATGTTTATTTTATAAATGTTTTTCTGATTCCTGGTGGTTATTTAAAACGACCATTATATAATTATATTGGTGATTTATTTTTATGAAAAACTGAAACCTATCGATTTATAAAAAAAACCTTTATCATGTAACATAAATAAAAAGGAAACATCTAAAAAAAATCAACGTAATTAAGCAGGCCGAGTTGGATTTTTTTTGCGTAAAAACTACAACACCAAAACTTCAGAATTTAACATTCTGCAATATACACCAACCTTAGTGTACCTGCAAATATCCAGGAAAATCTACCATCTGATTTTATTTAGGAGCCCTCTTACGTAGATTGGTACAAAGAATCCATTTATTAAAAGATTAGGAAAATTAACCACAAGGAGAGAATATTTTTTTTTTTTAATTTCAAAAGCTTACATTTTCTACTTTTTATTTTGTAACGGGATGGGAGAAATAATGACCGACCAGACCGGGATTCGAACCCGGGCCCCCTGAATCTCTAGTCAGGTGCTCTACCAACTGAGGTATCTGGCGCCGGTATTCGAACCGGTCTGACCGTCACATTCCTCCCCCCTTAAATGATCTTCGTCCCCGAAGATCACCACAGGCTCTTCCCCTGGCAGGAGTTAACCTGTCAGTTCCAGGGGTTGGTCACGGCACCAAATGTAACGGGATGGGAGAAATAATGACGGACCAGACCGGGATTCGAACCCGGGCCCCCTGAATCTCTAGTCAGGTGCTCTACCAACTGAGCTATCTGGCGCCGGTATTCGAACCGGTCTGACCGTCACATTCCTCCCCCCTTAAATGATCTTCGTCCCCTGGCTCCTCCCCTGGCAGGAGTTAACCTGTCAGTTCCAGGGGTTAGTCACGGCACCAAATGTAACGGGATGGGAGAAATAATGACGGACCAGACTGGGTTTCGAACCCGGGCCCCCTGAATCTCTAGTCAGGTGCTCTACCAACTGAGCTATCTGGCGCCGGTATTCGAACCGGTCTGACCGTCACAATTTTATGTCAATTCTTCTAGAAAGCTTCATTTTATCATTGAACCATAAAATCACGACGAAAACCCCACTTCCCCCATCAAATGACGCCACGGAAAAATTCAGAACGAAATTTTATTTATATATGTGTAATTTGCTTATTGTGTTCCAATTTCCAGAAATCAAAATACATATCCAAAATATCAAAATAATTCCTGAAACGGTGCAAATACATCGACTTTTACAGGAATCCGCAAAAGCAACTACATGTACTAGTATAAAGTTGGCCATTTAAATCTTTTCACTGCTGGATCCTCTGAATATTTCGTCCTCTATATCTTAAATAAATCTTTTTTTAATCCAAAAACACTTTCTTGTCGATCTGGTTCTTTGAACACAAATTTCCCGTGTATTATAAATGAAATAAAAAGGTTTTGTTGTTCGTTGTTAAAGGTCCATTCAAATACATTTGTTTGTCATGGAATAAATTAATGTATTGTAGTTCATGAACACAATTTTCTCGCCTCCTGTGGAACACAAAGTTAAAAACAAGATTTATTTTAGACAGTCAGGAACACATCGTATTTAATTTCAATAAAACACTAGCTGTCTTAAGATAATAATTAGGGTCTCTTATACATTTTAACATTTTTAATTTTTTAAATAAACAATAACTCTCTTATTATTAATGATTTGAAGAAAAAATCGTTCCAAGTTATTCAAAATGATATATTTGAAGAACATTTTACGTATATTCTTAGCGTGACCTTGACCTGTGTCCTGGATAAATCATACTGTGCGTCCCATATGAAAAATTCTGACCCCTGCATGCAAGATAAATTAAATTATGTCAACAAAATAAGCTTGCATGTTGACATAATTTATATTGCATGTAGGGGCAGAACTATGCCACCAAAGAAAAGGGATGGACAACAATCTAGGGTTGAAGAAAACTCATTTCACTGTCTACTTTTACAGACGGTTAAATAATACAGAGTTTTTTCATATGTAAACTGTTAAAGACTTCATGTCACTATAGATATCAATGTCCGATGAGTATTGTTTACAAGATCTTCATCCACATGTCAATGAATTCAGATACAAAGGAGACATTAGTAGGAGTGTGAGGACATTGAACATGACCCGTTCATAAAGCAATCCTTTTCAAAACACGTGCATTTTTCTGTAGTTTGTTTGACAGAGACGGTACTAAAAATCAAGGATACACGATTATTAATTGACTTTCATCACTTATGTAATTTAATGCACTCTCATTACACATCCTATGCCTAGATAAATCAATCAGTCTACCAAAATTATCGTCGGATGCTCAACATGATGATGTAGGATGAACGGCCAAATTTCATCTCATGCCTTGTTGTAAAATGTGAACAAATTTAGGGTTAAATAACTGCCTACAGTTTTAGAGACCTTGGCCAAAGCTGACATTGAATACCCCTGGATGTGTCCTTCCTGTATTCAGCGTTCGCTAGCTCTCCTGGCCAAAATTTGTAAAGGCATAAACACAGTTTGGAAATATAGCATCATCCCTGGTTACCCCTACAGCCAAAATCTGAGGACGGAAAACGATAGCTTAACGAGTCCCTGTAAATGTTTTTGTCTGAAGCTTACCTCAAAGATAACTTATATAAGGAGATACAGTTAACATTGTTGAATGGGGTATATTTTATACTTGTAATCCTTACTTTAGGTTTATTTTAGGAACACAATATCTTTACCAGTCCCTGCAAATCTTTTTGTTTGAAGCTTACCTCTGAGATGACTTATAGATAATGGGATACAGTTATCATAGTTGACTGGTGTCATTTGCCATACCAGTAATACTTACTTTGTGTATATTTAAGAAATAAGAACCATTCTCTGAATATTATGAGGTGAACATTATGAAGTAGCGTTACAATTGGGCGTTGTACCAAGAATAACAATACTAATGGTTCGAATTTTATACTCTGTATTAAAACGAAAACCCTGAAATATACAATAAGAGTATGCCTTATAATATGCATAACATGATAATGATATAAATAATTTATACACAATAATTATACGGTGTTCATAATTATATGAGTTATCGCTCTTACATAAACAAATACTCAATCCATGTAATTTCTAAACATTCATATGCAACATTACTAAATCATATATTTATACATTTAGAGATCGATATATCATATATATGCATCTCCATAAAAACAACAATTTATAGATATATTTAGGTAACAAAATATTATAATACCTGATTGTGGATCAGGGTCCACTCCAAACAATAATGACAAATGCTGTTAACCAAGTCGGGATCCTGTTAAACATTTATATTATGCGTATAGAACATTTTTTTTATAATCTTTTTAATAAAAAGTATTTTTGATAAAATTCCAACAAATAATAATTTCTACGGAATTGAATTTACCCTTTGTGGACTTAACTATGTTGGTGAAACCAAAGGTTCACTGAACAAACGAATATCAGGTCATAGATTTCAAATCAATTGCGGCGGTCAGCAGCTTTTACTGTAAACGTATTACATTTGGCTGTGTATTATATTGAGCGCTTTTGGCGGAATGCGGCTTCCGCTAAATCAAGTACATCGCTAAATGTCTTGCATATATGTATACGAATAGTCACATTCAGGAATACGCTAATTCAAATCTACGCCAACTTATTCAAAAACTATTTTTCGCCAAATATCGTACACGCCAAATTTAATACGTTTACAGTATACAAACATTTTAATTCCCCTGATCATTCTATTTTGTCTATGTAGTTAGAATTCCATAAAATATTTACCATCATAACAATAGCCTATCACTGAGTACGCCATTCCGTAGACAAGAAGAAGAACTTTGGATAAGAAAACTAGGTACGGCCTTTCCGTATGGATGCAACGATAATGTGTTGGGAATCTTTCAATTCCTCAGCGTAAAAATGTTAATGTAATGAGATTTTTAACAATACCAAGAGACGTACGTAGAGGAAGTCATGGACATCGGTCTTATAACAAACCAATTATACACGATGTTTCCTTTGATTCATTATTAGCTTGTGTAAATAAACATTTGGGTCTCCATTACATTCGCATCAAACTTTACTCTGTCCCTTTGAAAGAGTTAAACAATGTTCTCGAAAAAGTCAAGGAAAAACCGCTTATTGACTTTTCTACACCGGAATACAGACTCGAATCCATGATTATGGATATTGCTTATCATCGGCTTTTTAAACCTACAAAAAACAGAAAATACTGCTCATGCACCAGGTTATTTTTTCAAACTGCAGTATGCCAACAAGGGAATCAATGCCGTTAATACTAACAATATTCTTAATCCTGCATTCCGCCATATTTCAAGTTAAAGTCAACCCCTTGTATTTCCTAAAATTATACTTCAACCCTTCAATTAAAACCAAACTCTACAAGACCTTAATATTAAACATCTAAATGATAATCCTCCAACGTGCTCATGTTCCTCCTCACCCTACAACTATAGCCCTGCCGGACTTGTCATTGCTGGGGATGTTAATCTAGTTAACAACGAAGACCTAAATCACTAATCATGAAAGGATCAAAATTTAGGGAATCTAGATCCTTCACATGGCGTCATATCATGAATTGTGTTGAAGATTACGCCAAACGATGGGCAAAATCGGAAAAAGAAGACATTGATACCTTGTCAGAGTGGGATAAGGCATCAGATGTACATTGAAATCCCGTATTAAACGATTGAGAGATCAAATGAAAACCATCTAGCCCTCTGTTTTCAATAAAAGAGAAGTGAGAAAAGAACTAGAAAGATTGGACGATCAGTATGTACTGGAACCTGCTGATAAGGCAAGTAACAACATTGTCTTTGTTTGTAAGGCACATTATATAAAATGTATTTTTAAAGAACTAGGTTTTGATCCTACACATGGTAATCCTATTTACACCCATAGCAGTCTTTCCAAGCAGGACATACTTCAAAATCATAAATCAGTTATGGATATCTTTAATATCCCCAATAAAACAAAATGAATTTGATTGACCTTATTTGTACTGGATTCCAAAGCTTCACAAAAGTCCCTACAGACAGAGATATATAGCAGGTTCCAGTAAATGATCTACCAAACCTCTCTCTTTACTCCTTACTAAAATTCTTACAGTAGTGAACGAAAAACTTCAAGAGTACTGTAAAACAATATACTCCAGAAGCGGTGTTAATCAGATGTAGATACTAAAAAACTCTAAAGAATTATTAAAAACATTTAGGTCACAAAATCTTATTAAAAAGATGCTGGATTTTCTGATAGACAACATATATGTAGTTGTTGGAAATCAAGTCTTCCAACAATCTGTTGAAATTCCCATGGGTACAAATTGTGCCCCATTGTTAGCAGACCCATTTTTGTATTCTTATGAAGCAGGATTTATTAAAAAACTTTTACGTGGAAAAAATAAATCACTCGCTGTGGCCTTCAACTCAACATTCAGGTATATCGACGACGTATTGTCAATTAACAATTGCTATTTCCATAATAACGTCGACTCGATATATCCCAGTGGATACCACTGAGTCTGCGTCATCTGTTTTATACAGTGAGGTCGCCTTTAACGAATCACTAGCAGGCACGTAGCATCGTTTTTGAAAGTGGGGGGGGGGGCCAGACCCATCCAAAAAATCTTGACAAGCAAAAAAAGGGAAATTTAAAGTTTTCCAAAAATCTTCAAAATCCTAATCCGTGGGGGGGGGGGGGGGGGGGGGGGGGGGGGGGGACTCAGCTCAAAAAAAAAAGTTCTTCTTCCCTACCAAAATTTTTTTCCCCTCCAAATCATGAAATTCCTAATCCGTGGGGGTACTTGACTCATAACATCATATATTTCTTTCCCAACAACCAATGATTTAACAAAAATTATCGCTGTATTTTGATGAACGATGTTTTCTCCTTTAGCGGATCATTTTCTCCATTACCGAATCACGTGATATACAGCTGATTATTTTTTGTTAGGGACAGTGTCGAACTATTTTTTTTAAAAGTTTTATATGCTTTAAAGCATGGATAAGAAACATGGAAAGGCTTTTTGATCCTGTATACTAAACAATATATTTTTCAATGTCTGTACAACAAAAAAGTTCCAATATTTGCAGGTCTACTATGTCACTTAAACTTTAGATATGAAATAGAAAAATGTGTTGCTATAAGAAACTCTTCTTATGATAAACATAATGATAGATGGTTTGAATGGAAAAATCTTTTTTTTAATATTTAACTTCAAGAGCTTTATTCATTTCAGTTTATGCAAAATTGTATCAACTTGAATAGTTTTCAAAAATTATGAGATCATGACTTGTATGTATGTGTGTATGAATGTGTTATATGTACAGTGTATTATAAAATGAAAAACTGCAAATAAAAAAAAAAAAAAAAAAAAAACATGGAAAGGCTAATGTTTTTTTTTCATTTTGAGTTAAGTGTTCATTCTATTGAAACCGACAATTCATGAAAAAATAACAATGAATTCAATGGTAAAAAAATGACTGCATGATTTGTAAACTTTGATCATTTAGTTTTAAGTCATTGTAAGTCATCAATATTGTTAATTTTATGAGATACGTGTATACATATGAACATCTTTTCATGAAATTACAAAGAAATATACAACGGCATGTAAATGGATCGAGAAAAATCGAAATACAACATGTACGAGGGTTTGCCGCCCAAAATGGCATAGACAAGTGACGTTATTCAGTTCATAGAACTCACAGAATGATGAAGTTTGTGTCGCAACGGGTTTAAGTTATTTGCATTGAAATTATGTGTCGACATTGATTGTATCAGATTGGGGTTTTATAACATAAATGTACCACATCATAAATTTTTAATGCGGCGCAACGACACTTAAAAAATAAATAAATAAACATAGAGACTTGAAGAATATCGTGAGGAAAATAACTCATCGAATAAAAAAATTAAAAAAAGAAGAAGAAAAAATGAATTTATATATCTGCATTTTTTTTTTTATTTATTCAAAAAAAACTTAGCCATTCCGAATTTTTTAAAGATTTTTTTAGCATACGTTAGAAAGGTTGAAGTTTGAATATATACACACGGTAACTAATTATAAAAAAGGTTTTAAAAGATCTAGAAGCATTTCCAAGGGCGATTTTAAAGTAAACAAATCAAAATACACAAAATTGCCTAGAAATGTGTTTAGGGATTGTATCATTAAGCAACAAACCCCCCCCCCCCCCCCCCAAAAAAAAAAAAAAAAAAAAAAAAAAAAACAGGACCCAGTATTGACATACAGCAATAAAAAACGAAGAAACCTCCACCGATAGAAATGGAAGAACAAATACCGGGAAAACAGACGTTTTGAATCGGCGATCATTTGTACTATAAAATATTTTAAAACAAATCTAGAAATGTATAGTGAATGACTGAATGTGCAAACTGGATGTGTGTTCAAGGAAAATAAATATTTTCCATGTATGGAATCAGTGATCGTTTGTACTTACGAAATATTTTTAAAACAAAAATAAAAAGTATAGTGAATCTGCAAACTGGATCCATGTTCAAGGAAAATAATATTTTTAGGAAATAAACTACTAAATGACATCGAATACGAATAGCTTTAATTTGTAAGGCATGGGTTTTTAAATCAATAAATATCCGTATTATTACAGGGAATTGGGGAAACCAAAATATGGTTGAAATCATAATCGAATGGAAAAATGTTCTAGAAAATGGGAATGAGATGTGTTTTTAAAATCTTTTATTGTTGTTTCTGGGTTTTTTTATTGCAGCAGATGTGCAAATAATCGTAGCGGTATGAATTAATTTGGACATAATCCATCCATGATCCCCGCATCTCGGTGATTCGCTATTGGAACCCTGACTACCCACAACATTATAGCTAATATAATTATTCTCTGATTAAGAAAAGGTTTGACGCTTTCAGTGCTTGTAGACAGATAATTTTATTAAACATCTGTACCAAATATGCTTACATACAATGAGCCGTTCACATCAGAGCTCAACCGAAAAGTGAAAGTAGTCAGCTGCACGCATGCTTTTTGTCTGCGTCTTCAAAAAGCTTGTTCATGTTTGTTTAGAAATTACGACATAAAACGAGATAAAATTTACTAATTTCATGATAAATTATTAAAACAAGAATAACTCTACATGACAGGATATGTTAAGTATTGAACCTTTAATAGAAAAATACAGAATTGTTTATCTGAAAGTGATTCGTTAACGGAGACGATTCGTTAAAGGCAACCTCACTGTATTTGGATATTTTACTGGAAATGGACGTTGACGGTAACCTAACAACAAAACTTTTTGATATACGCGATGACTTCAATTTTTCTATATTCAACTTTCCTTACTTATTTAGCAATACACCTTCATCACCTGTATATGGTGTTTTTGTCTCTGAGTTAATTCGATACGCAAGGGCTTGCTCTTTGTATGAACAGTTTCTATGGCGAAGCAAGCTACTGACAAACAATAATAAAATGATAAAACAGTACTATCAACAGTCTCGTTTGAAGTCATATTTTCTTTAGTTTTCAGGTCAATACAACTACCTTTTCAGCAAACAAATCTTCCACTGGGTCGCATGCTGACTGACATTTTTCATACTAATTGTTAGACCATAATTAAACACCTAATTGTCTACGGACTTTATCGTTTTTTTCGATTACGACAAAAAGCACATGGCGGGTGTGATTGGTCAGCTGAGGATGTTCACTCCCCCTAGGCACCTGATCCTACCTCCAAAATAATGGATGTACGTGTTAGCTCAAGAATTGTATTTTGACAATCACAAACAAACCATCAACGTTTCGGGTTTTTTTTCCCCTTTTTTGACATTAACCTTGATAATGACATGCTCAATTGTGACAAGGAGCACACAGCGGGTGCGACCGGTCAGCAGAGGATGCTCACTCCTCCTAGGTTCTTAATCCTACCTTTATCTTTTTGGAGGTCCGTGTGCTCTGCTTTGAATGTGTATTTCGTTTAATGATTTTTGAGATGGTTGACAGTTTGTTATTGTCTTTTTTTTATTTCATTATCTGCTTTTAAACTTTGCATTCTCACTGAATAGGGTTTATGTAAAAACTATAGGCAATTAAAAATATTACGCTATTTAATTAGAGTTTAACTGTGAATTAAGAAGTAAAAGAACTTACAGTATGAGGTCATGTCAGAAGTCGTATTGAGTTGTATCTCTCACACATATAATGTCCACCTCTCCTGAGCTCGACAGAAAACTACCTGCTAAGCACCGCGGGAAAATTTTCCAGAACCAGAATTAAATATAGAACTGACCATTTGCTATTTTTAACTTTAAGGAATAACAGGTATAACACAACTTTTTAATATGAATGATTTTATTATTGTAATGATTAACGTAAATGTGTATAGCTAAAATAAAAAATGCCTATAATAATAGTATGTACAAAATTCAACACTATCACAATTATGGCTTGAAGGGCTATATGATAGATTGGATCACGCCACATCCTAATGCCTCACAATACTCAAAGAATGAATTTTTATTACTTATTCATGTATTTAAATGATTTTTGGCAATTGTACGATCAAATATTATACCACATTGACATTTTTACGTTATTTTTATTTTATATAAGCAAACCCTGCTTACAACGCTAAAGAATACGTCATTTGCGTTATTTATGAAAATATTGAACTATACATTACAAATTTAATTTGAATCGTTATCACAGACAAAGACGCTGAAAAATGTAGATACAAACCTTTAAATGCTTCTTTGGTGAGATCAATTAAGTTAGCGTTTCTAACAAAAACAAGATGCTTTTTATGCAACATTATACGTTACAATTGTGAATTCAGCCAACTTAAAAAAAAAGAAAACCCTGATTTTAACATGATTAAAATTATCAACATCAGTAAAAAGGTCCATAACTATGTATAAAATCGTATATTATGAACCCCTTGATATTATCCTCTCAAAAAATTCTTTTGAAACGAAAATTAGAAGTTTGATTTTTTTTAATTTGCAAAACTAAAAAAAAAAGAAAAGAATAAAATGGGTATCTTTCCAGCATAACGTTCATTTATCCAAATTCTTGGTTTTTCATTGTAAAATTCCATTTATGCATACCTGTTAACCCTCCCGCATTGCGCGGGAGACTCCCGCAAAACGGCCTAAAAATCTAAGATCACCCGCATCCAACCTATCTCCCGCAGTCGTATTTGTCTTCCCCATACCCCCCCCCCCCCCCTCAATTCTGAATCTTTACATGCAAATTTCAACAACCACTGCGGGTTTTTGACTGATTTTGAGCTCAAAAAGCTGCTGTGTAGCTTGAATATATGAAAATCCATCCAAGTACTGTCTACCGTGATCATAGTATGACATGTTATAGTCCAGTTTACTTTTTACGATTACTTCCGGTTTTGACTTAAATCAGTTACGTATTAGTTATGCATAGGCCTTATAAAAAAGTTAAGTGAAAGCTTAAAACATCTTGATTTTACTCTGTAACACCAAAGAAAACAACACACAGCCAGTGGTGTCACTTAACAGGTGCACAGGTAAAGCATCCAAGCCACGTGCAGTGAGTCGTGACTAATTCTGTCTGGCTAGCACGGTCGGTAAAAATCAAAGTTTGGAACACTGAGAGTTTGGAACACTGAGTGTTTATACAAGCTACCAATAAAAGTGAAGCTCGAGGAAAAAGTGTAAAAGCATTTCACAAGAGTTTTTAAAGTTTATAGTACCGGTACTATGAATTACAGGGATGCTATCTATCCTATATATAAGGCAAAAAATAATTTTCATGAATATTATTTATTGGTATTTTCTAAACTGGGTTTTACTGCAAATTCAAAATACGCAAAATAAATTTTCTGTGTTTACCCTAGATGTCAGCATGCAGCGATGGTTCAATACTGAACAATAAGAAGACTTAATATAAAAAGTGGCACTTTTGACTTCTTGTATTGTACCATGCAAACAAAATAATAGTTTTCTGAACATGTACAGCAACACAAGTTGTAATTGCACACTGGTAGTCATAGAAATAATAAAATTTAAAATGATTGCAAATGCATTTATTACAATGGTAAAATAAGGTATCTAACAGTATTTTTAATATATATTTGCATTTCACACGAAAAAAAACTTCGTTTACGCAAAATCTCCCCCTTAGCCAAGTTGGTAAGGGGGAGATTCTCCCACATAGCAGCTTTGAAAGGTTAACAGGTATGTTATTCCAAGGAATGATTATAAAAAGAGAACGTTGCTACGAGGTTGTTGTAGGCGTTGCTTTGACACCAATCAGCACCGTAACCAAAGGAAACATATCTGTCATAGTGATGTACTACGTCCATCTTTCCATCTGTAGAAAAAAGAAGTTAAAGTTGATGAAAAAATAAACAAGATATGTTTGTAAATCTTAAATAAATTCCCTTTTTACAACTAATTGACAAGCCTTTATTAGCAATCCTGAAGACATTTGCCCTAAATGATATTAAACCATGCCATTTATGACTGTCAAAAAGGTGTATCTAAAGATATTGGTGAGATATTGGTCAAGCAATGTAAATAAAAGATTTCTCGATTTGTTGTGACCAAATAAATATTCTGAATATATACTGACAAACAGTAGATAATCAATCTGCCCTTTGATTCAAACTAAACATCAATAATGTTTTGAATTTCCTCCAAAAGCGACACAACCAATAGCAGAATTATGGACATTTTCAGTTTTTATATTTTTTTGATTTTCTTTATTGTATATTTACTTTCTTTGGAAAGTACCTTCAAATACTACTAATAACAGGTGTGTTATTACCTGCGGTATGTTTATTGACCACCACATGGTAACCTATGTACAAAGTGACAGTTAGGATATAAACTACAGGCATGTTATTAACCTGAATCATCCACCACATGGTAACCATTGTACATCGTGGCTATGAGATCACTTATTCCAGGTGTCTTATTACCTGAGATATGTTCAGTGTCCGCCACATGGTAAACATTGTACATTGTGGCCGTCATATCACTAATTACAGGTGTGTTATTACCTGAGGTGTGCTTAGTGTCCACCACTTTATTTTGTGTTGCACCGTGTTGAAAAACGAACGAAAAAATATATATATCAAAATGTTTATCTTTATAGACCAAATATTGTCAATTAAACGATTTTTTTTTCTCAAACAATGTGAGCTTATCAGTATTGTTAACATGAAGGATATTAATTCATATATGAAGTATAAATGTACATTTTTTATGGAGATAAATATATATGTTTGTAATATTTTCTATGTTGTAAACTACAACCAATGAGAAAAAATAAATTGTTCAACCATATGGTAACTTTTGTACACTGTGGCCAGCAGAACACTAGTTACAGGTTTATTATGACATAAAATATGTATACTTTCCCCACCATCATAGCTATTGTACATAGTGGCCACATTATGTATAGTGTACACCACATCATAGCTCTTGTACATAGTGGCCACCATGACACTAATTACAAAAGTATTATTTTCTGAAATATGTTCAGTGTCCACCACATGGTAACCATTGTACATTGTGGCCGTCATATCACTAATTACAGGTGTGTTATTACCTGAGATATGTTCAGTGTCCACCACATGGTAACCATTGTACATAGTGGCCGTCATAACACTAATTACAGGTGTGTTATTACCTGAGATATGTTCAGTGTCCACCACATGGTAACCATTGTACATTGTGGCCCTCATGACACTAATTACAGGTGTATTATTACTTGAGATATATTTTGTGTCCACCACATGGTAACCATTGTACATCGTGGCTGTGTGTGACCAGGGTGCCAATTGACCCTACAGATGTCCCGCCTAAATGTGTGTCTGCCAGTGGATGCTTCATGTGTCTGCAGTTCCACGCAAGGAGGTGCTCATCATAGCTACAACACAAACAAACTTCTATATATTAACATGTCTCATCAACAATGCATGCAGTCTTATGTTTGAATTGTTGCTAAAAAGGAGAGAGAAAACTATTTGTAGACATTTAAATGATAATTTGTGATACACATATTTAGGACATAAAAAACATTTTATTTATGTATATATTTATAATGTATAAAGGATAATTATTTCCTTCCTGTATAAAATGGATGGTCTCTGACTGGACAATACTAAATACTGCACATGCCCATCTCATGTCTTCATATTAGCAAAATATTGACATTAAAATCAGTAACATTATAATAGACATAATTTTTCTGTTTGTTTCAAAATTAAATACAAATTTTCCTTAAATGGATTTTTATTTTTACCAAATTTGCAAAATTACAAAACTTACTGTGTCATACATGTATTTATTAAAACTAGTATATGTAAATCATTAAATTATTTTGCTGATATCTGCATGTAGTGTAGTATGTTCCTTCATAGCTAGGTTATTAAGAGACCTACCTTTTACTGAAGAGTATTAGTGAAGAAGACTTTTTCATATTCTAGCCCATTAGTTAACATCAAACCTACAAATTTATATATTAAGGTTTCTTATGTAATGGTATTGAACAAAACATACACAGCAGAATAATCGGTTAATGTACAATATCTTAGATTCAAAACAGTAAATATGCAACTCCATGCTAATCAAGAAGGTTGATATCTTGACAAGAACAATTTAAGACAGATAAAAACAGATGTATGCATAAATTGTGACCAATCACATCTTTTCTGTACGTTGAAAATACAAAATATATCAACAAAGGTAAACTTTCTACATGTAAAACTTATCACTTTCTTCTACGTTGCAAACAGATCAACAATAGGAACATTTTACAATTGCTAGACCATGGTGTACATTTGAATTATTTCCATGGCATTGATGTATTCTTAAAAGGTGTAATACATTCTCAAAAAGAATATATTAACCATATAAATCATGTTTTCTATCCGTAATACACGCTGTTTATTGATTCCTGACATGTACACACAGATATACCTGATCTGATTCAGATGAAACTTGGTAGGTTGGCTTCTGGCACTGCATTTACAAATGTACTTGGAGTGTACATGTACTTGAAATGGGCATTTCAAATTTGAATCATCAGACAAATAGACATTTATGGTTGCAAAAGAAAGTCAAAACTCAATATTAAATATTCACATTAAGTGTATTTTTTTCGTTAAAATAAAATATAAAAAATGTAATATTAAGTTTGATTCAATGCAAAAAACTGAAACACACCGAATATAATACATGTTCATGTAGTGTAGACTTATTAACTTGGATGAGGATTATGACCTTACTTTCAATCTTCTTATTGAAGATATGGACATTTGAAATCCTTGACTCCAACTATGACATTGACATTGCTTAATGATATATCAGAAAGCCAAAGCTTAAATATAGGCTAAAATCAAATAGTACATGAAACTTCTGATTCGTCTGACCAACTCAAAACAAAAATTTCATTACAGTAACTTTTCATATGAGTGTACATGTTATTGATAAACTTTTAACAAGTTAAAACTACAAAATAAGAATTAAAATAAACATTTAAATATCAATGAAATCTTAAACAACCCATTTTAAACAAAGAATTAAAACTACACAAATGACATAATATGTAGGTCTTTTGACTCTAGACCAAAAAAACCTTAGTATGATGTTTACGAGGCATTCAAATTTTCCAAGGTAAATTGTTTTTGCAGCGTTTGACATTTGCATAAAATCATTAAGGAGTCAAGATTTGTTGCATTATTTACACAATCAAACACTAAACTCCGAAAGTCATACAATGTCAGGACCGTCCAGCAGAAAATGCTCATTCCTTCATGGCACCTGATCCTACCTCTAATTTTTGTAGAGGTCCATGTTTGCTCTGCTCCTGTTTTGCATTTTTTCTTTCGACTTTGGAACACTGTTTATTATCACCGCATTTCATTTCTAAAATACAATTCATACTTTTAAAATTAAAACATAAAGGGTTTGGTTGCAAATGGTAAAACATCTCTTACACTTCTACTCTGCAGCCACTCCCAAAAGCAAAGGTGATGATGAGTCTTTGTATCACAAAAACACAGTTATTTTTTACAAATCCCATCACCAAGACTCAATGTGTTTCATTATTGATCTCACTATATCTCACATGATCTCCTTGATCTTGCGCTCGTCCTTTTTGAGTGCCCTCTCCTGGATGTCTAACTCGATCATCTCCTCTATAGATTTATTGTTTTTGTGATCCCCATCACCCAGACCTTATATTTTATTACAAATCTCACTATATCTCACCTGAACTCCTTGAACTCGTGCTTGGCCTCCTTAAATAAACTTTTCTTATTCTCTAATTTTATCTTTTATTCTATAGATTTGTCAATTTTGTGTTTACCCATTACAAGGACTCAATATACTATTACTGATTTTCCTATATCTCACCTGATCTCCTTGATCTCGCGCTCGGCCTCCTTGAGTGCCCTCTCCTGGATCTCTACCTCGACTATCTCCTCTATGGATTTGTTCACCCATCACCCAGACCCACTACTTGCCGTTCTTGCCCAACAGGAAGTCCATGTTCTTTCCACCTCCTCAACAAATAGAACGCATTAGTAACAAAACTATGATGAAATAAATTGGAAAATTGACCAGAATAAAACATACATATATGGCATCTAGAATACCATAGCCACCTTAAACAAATCCAAAAAAGACGCACAAATACACAGAGAACTTGGAAGAAAGCTACCATCTGTAAATGTTCCTTGAACTTCAGCTCTGACATATAGATGAACTTTTAAGTGACTTGATTGTTTAGATCAATTACGGGGCATGAAGTTGTCTCCCTTCAAATACCTAACTGAAAGGAAGTTTGTATCTGCAATTGCTCCACAGTCCACATCATGTCTATAAAAAAGCGGACAAATGAATTAATCTTTAAGCGGTGCTGTGTCTAAAAACCACAAGCCATCATTTGGATTATATAAAACCGGGAAAGCATTATAGATTGTGGTAGCTCAATTTTCATTCAGTTTTAATGGCACCCTTTCACCATCAATTGTAACGCAAAACTCTTGTGAAACATAATCTTCCTTCATTTATCATAGCTATACTTGAACATTTAGAAATGATGACCTTTTTGAACCTTTAAAACATTATAAATCCTACAAAACTGGCTATCTTGACTGAAATAAGATATTGCTAGGTCGACTGAAATGAGGTTTTTGTAAGCTCCTGACCAAAATTATGATATTTTTTGCTTTATCAGATAGCTTTCCTTTCTATATTAAATTTTACTTAATAATTAATTCTTATCAATACAGATATATATTTTCCTGAGTATCGTTAGAGAGTTCATTAAGATAGATTGCTATGAGTTCTCCAATCAGCCACTAATTACTTGCACATACACACTTAAAGCATTAATTATCTGTAAGAACATTGATGGTCTAAAATCAGGAAGTACTGACGTTAGTGAAATCAGTTTAATTAAATGAGAGTTACACTGTGACACTCAGACCAAGGTGTTAAAGTCAATACCTTGACCCCGGGGAACCGCCACATTAACCTGTAATTAGGGCAGGAAACCATTAAAACAGACCACCCTCTCTGTTAGGGTGGAAAGAAATACTCGAAGTTTATCATCAACATATCTCACAATTTCTTCATTTGAAATCTTTAGAATAGTATGATGACATACTTAGAGCATTGGTTTGTACCGAAACAATAAAACAGTAATTTCAGTAATTAACAACAGTATAACAACCTGGATAACATTACAACATATAGCATACAACCGTTATGTTACAGCATACCTTTCTTGGGTTTCCTTGGAATCCGGTCATCTTGATTCTTCTTCTCAAACTCATTGTACCTCCGGACTTGTTCCTGGGTAAAAAGACAGGAAAACATTTGTAAGATTCAATCAACTCACATTATAGGGCATGGTTTATCAAGATTTATGTGAACACACAGAGCTCGCGTTAAATAAAAGTCTTTGTATTTATAATCAGACTGAAAAAAAACCAATGAAACACTTTGAACTGTTAGATGAAAGAAAATTACTTCAGCTTATCAGAAAGAACCAAGTTTCAGTGAACACATACTAGTTACCTCACAACCCTTGTTCACATTTGTTTGAAACAATAAAAAAGAAAACACATGAAGCTAAATCTGCACCTATTAGTAAATCAGTTTTAGTGATATACGGAGCCATAGCTTCCTCCTCCCTTACTGTGGTATATCATTCTCTACAAAGGGCGCTCAGGTCAAGAAGTTCGGCTTGTTAAAATTGACACAATGCTATATAAAATGATATGGAGATAATAAGATTGGGTACAACCTGGTAAAAATCTATAGACGCACATTTACCTCAGCTTAACAGCACTTGTACTCTACAAAAAATATAACAAAAGTGAAAAAAATAACATGGTGGACATCTCCATAACAACCACTGATACAGGATCACGGTTTGTTCTGAATGACAGCAGTCGCAATATTTTAGGAAATATAAACTAGTAAATAAGGCCACTAGGCTGATGTTAGTTTGACATCAGTTCTCTCAGTGCCATGTAGTGGCAAATGAGTTGTCCAACAGTTCATATACTAATTTTATTTCTACACTTTAACAAATACTAATTGTTTAGATTGCTTTTAGAATGGATTGTAATTAGTATTTATATATACATTTATAAAATGTCTCTATATTGAAGGCTTAAAAAGAGAGGAAATTTAGGATCAAATTACAGAAAATGTATGTATAAGCAGGTTGAACATTAACGGTAGGTTTGTGCATAGAATGGAAGATCATTCCAATTTTGATTATCAAAACAATAATCTGGTTTGTACAATATCACGGAAGTTTGTGATTTTGGTACATTAATCACAAACTCATATCACAAGATACGACAGTTAACTGGATTGTATAATATAAAACAGTAGGTCTTGCTGCTCAACAAATAACGAAGGATTACACAAAATCTACCCTAGACCGCTTTTGATACTGTAAATTCCTTATTATACGCTGGTACTTAAATCCGTGATCCAGCTGTTTTGTATCAAATCACGAACGCGGAACATTTATCCATATTTTCTATAGTTCCCAACTCTCAGAAAATAATGGCAAGTGTTTTAAAATCTGTAAGGGGTGCTTCTCGTGGTTTTACGTGGAAATAAATTCCTCGTGTTTAATTAGGAATTTATAGTATTCATATGCTTGACATTACATCAAAACTTTAAATTAATGTTGCATGAATTTGGGGAAGACCTTTTCAGTCCTTGTATATAATGGGTAGCTAATGGATTTTTTTATCCTCAGAGCATGAATTTAATGATGACCTTATCTATACTTGTATGAAATGAGTGGCTAAAATATTAGTTCTGTTCCTTTAAGGAATCAAACCAAAGCATGGTACACTTACCGTGGAACCACTGGGCCACTTTACCAGTGCAGGGGTCAGTCCCCACCCCCTTGGGTCTCTCTTCCTCCAGGAACCAATCGACCACTGCCTGTTTGTTGGGGGGTCGGGGTGGCCTCTTCTTGATCACTTTGGCTGCACTCTTTCTTAACTCGTCACTTCTGTTATATACGAATGATAAAAGACATAAAAGGTTAAGGCTTAATACCAGTAAAATAATCATCATTTCTTATTAAACATGAAGTTAAAAATATGTGAAAATCTGCTTTCATTCTTTTTGTTGTACATTATAGAATTAGTAAAGTTAAAATAATCTAGTAAACATTGCATTGGTTACAAAATCACACATTGCAATTTGCCTCGTGTCAGATCCATGTGCCTTGCATACATTTTTAAAGTTTCATACATTTGAATGTTCTTTATGATCAAACACTGTCCTTTTTAAAATCTTCGTCTTCCAGTATTAGAAGAGCAAACATCCTCCTTTTTAATCTTCCACTCTTCCAGTATAAGAAGATATAAGAAATAACTTGCATGCTTTTTTGATGATGCATTGAGTTGTGACCATCTTTGGGAGAATAGGTGGTTTCTTATTATATTGGAGGATATTTGTTGTGACCTACTTTGGGGGTACTGGTGGTTTCTGATTTTATTGGAAGATATTTGTTGTGACCTACTTTGGGGGTACCGGTGGCTTCTGATTGGTCCCGTTCCCTGAGAAAGCTGACACAGCGTTCAGGACGTTCATGCCTTGTCGCAGCGAGTTCTTGTACTCTATCCTGGCCCTCCTCGCCAACTCCTTCACCTCCTCCTCTGCCTTCTTCGCTTTCTTCTCTGCATTGAAATTAACAATTAATTAATGCATACAATTACGTACAATGTTGGGTAGAGTGAAGCTAATGAAGGTAGATTAGAGAGGTGTAACTAATGTAGACAGAATGATTATACATTATATGTAAGCACGGATAATGTCAATCAAAGAATATTGGGGCATGTCACAGCAGGGGCCTGTAACGTCAACAAAATACAGGGGTATGACTAATGTCAGTAGAATACTTAGGTGTGTAATGTCAATACAAGGAATACTATGTACAAGGACGTACCGGTATTTGCCCCATTTCAATTTCGCCCCTTTTGCCTTCGCTGTCAGCGGATGAATTTAATACTGGGTGAATTGCAGGTGTTCAAATTATTTCTCTTTAAACACAACTTTGTCTGGGCGAATTCAAGATGGGGCAAATCATTTGCAAGTGAAGAAAGGCGAAAATAACACAGGGCAAAAATAAGCCTGTATACAGAACTTAGGTGTGACAAATGTCAGAAGAGCACCTTGCTCCTGCCAGCTTAATTCCACTTCCTGTAGGTTCTGCTCTGCTATCTTCTCCATCTCCTCTCTTTTACACATATACTCGGTGAAGATTTCCGAACTGCGACGATTTTTGTCCTTTACGAGTCTTTCTAAAGACCGTCTCTGATCCTCAGCAAACCTGTGCTGTAAACGATTGATAAAAAGATATTTCTGAATATAGTATATACAAATAATACCATCAGATAATAGGTTGCAATTTTTTGGTGCAGATGTGCTTATGGCCAGTGGTGTATCAACAGCCTACACCTGTAGTATTAATGATTTATTGATTGGTGCAAGAATAAGCTGTACTCATTTAGAAATGTTTTTTTTTCAATTACAGTTAAGATATCCTTATTCAATTAACACATGTAAACACCATGTTATCATTCCAAAGTCACACTAAAAACCAAAAGGACCTCTTGTTAAAATCATTGCTCATCAAAATCAAACCATGTGTTTTGAAAATTTAAAGAAATACAAGAAATAGATCAAATTTGTTTATGCTTTAATTGAATCATAAATACCTCAGAAAGTAAAACTTGGTGTTTACTTCATAAATTATAAATACACCTAGGTATCAATAATGAATGACTTGACATTTACAACACATAATATTTGTAAAGCAGGCAATGCATGTCTACAGCCAAACACACCATGTTATATCACCAGCTTCTTACAAAGCAATCACGAATAACACACAAAACTGAAATCATTATTGAGGAGGTGACCACCAAAAGTGAAGACATTTAATGAACTACAACCAGCTGTAAATGATAGATCCAATGCCTTCTAAGATGATCTGGTGCACAGCAAAACCCTTTGTGTTAGCTACATGTAGGGGGAACTAGATCATTCAATCGGTAGAACTAATTTATTCAATGAACCGAACATATGCTAACACTACACGGGCACCATTAGTTCACTGCATCTACCACTTGTAAATTCTTTCACACACACAAACACACTTGCACACAAAAAATACACAAGTTCACCAAATGATGCATGCATTACGTTAAAAGACAGTCTTAGTCATCTAAGTCTAGGATTAAGAAATTAATAATATAATCAAGTCTTGTTAGACTGAGGACCGTTAGATTCGTGTATACATTGTGTAATAGGTTATGGGAAACAACTCTTTTGGACACATTTAAATGACTAAATCTGGACAGGACAAAGCCAGTAGTATCTTCTAGAATCTCAGTACACATGCACCAAATTGACAGTACCTCCACAGCATCTAAATCTTGACAACTCCGGCACGCTTTCTGCTGCATTACAATAGATAAAGTGTCAATATATCAGTGAAACAGAAGGCGGAGAAGCAGTAAGATGTGGAGATAACATACAAAAATAGTTCTTTATTTGTCAGTGAGTAACATCTTATGGCTTCTGACCAGTGTTATTTAAATAAAAGCTAGTTAATTGAATTTATAACAGTGCAACATTTCTCCTTTTCCCGAATAACAAACAAATCAACTATCTCATCATAAATAAAAAAATTTAATAAGATATTACCGAAACGTAAAGTATATTGCTACAGCATAGATAAACAAAATATCTTGTTATACCCTTAAAATATCCTTCAATATAGTTATTATCAACAAAAAGTCTGCCAGTGCAACATCCAAATTGTTAGATCGCTACATCACAGCTACAAGTAATTTAAAATATTTGTCAGATCTGGGCCGTGCAACATGAATGGCTGGATGCTACTAGATGATACTATCTGTAGCGAAGGGTATAACAAAATAGTTATTGGCTGGAAGTTGGGTAACATATGATTAGTTGGACCTTCAGTCAGAAATGTTATCCTCAGCCTTTGTCCTTGAGCAACATTTCTGACTTCAGTGCAACAAATCATATATTGCCCTTATACCCAGTCAATAATTGAATTACAAAACTTTTAACTATAATATTATTTACATTAAAACAATGTCAGACAGCCTGCTACTACAGCATAGAAGACTGACAATGTCAGACAGCATACTGCCACAGCATAGTTAGCTGGTAATGTCAGGCAGCACACTGCCACAGCATAGAAGACTGACAGTATCAGACAGCATACTGCCACAGCATAGATGGCTGATAATGTCAGGCAGCACACTGCCACAGCATAGAAGACTGAAAGTATCAGGGAGCATACTGCCACAGCATAGAAAACTGACAGTATCAGAAAACCTACTGCCATAGCAAAGACAACTGACAGTTTTGGACAGCATACTGCCACAGCATAGAAGAATGACAGTATCAGACAGCATACTGCCACACCATAGAAAACTGACAGTGTCAGACAGCATACTGCCACAGCATAGATGGCTGATAATGTCATGTAGCACATTGCAACAGCAAAGTAGACTGGCAATATTAGACGAACATACTGCTTCAACATAGATAAAATCAGACAAGAGGCTTCTTTGTATGCTTTACAAAATATATAGCTCAGTGAAAGTGTATCCTATATTTACCCTGAGTTCAGTGATAAAGTATACAGTGAATCATATATCTACCCCAAGCTTAGTGATACAGTGTGACCTATATTTACCCTGAGCTCAGTGACACAATGTGTCTTGTATTTACCTTAAGCTCAGAGATACAATGTGTCCTATATTTACCCTAAGCCCAGTGATACAATGTGTCCTATATTTAACATTAGCCCAGAGATACAGTGTGCCCTATATTTAACATTAGCCCAGTGATGCAGTGTGACCTATATTTACCCTGAGCCCAGTGATACAGTGTGTCCTATATTTACCCTGAGCCCAATGATACAGTGTGTGCTGTATTTACCCTGAGCCCAGAGATACAGTGTGTCCTGTATTTACCCTGAGCCCAGTGATACAGTGTGTGCTGTATTTACCCTGAGCCCAGAGATACAGTGTGTCCTGTATTTACCCTGAGCCCAGTGATACAGTGTGTCCTGTATTTGCCCTGAGCCCTGTGATACAGTGTGTCCTGTATTTACCCTCAGCCCAGTGATACAGTGTGTCCTGTATTTACCCTGAGCCCAGTGATATATATCTAGTGTTTTCTATTTACCCTTAGCTGCTCCACACGGATTTTCTCCTCTTCCTCAGCCTTCTGTTTTTCTTCCTCAAGCTTCCGCGCCATCTCCCTGGCTTGCTTTAGCGATGCGTACAGTTCAGCCTCCTCCCTCTGTTTCCTACAAACAGATTGTATACACATTTACAACAGTTAACAGAATAAGTTGACAATGACACAGTACATTAACTCTTGCACTACATAACATGTCACCTTTGATTGACATAAGGTTTATTTGAGGTAAAAACAAAGTGGATGACATAAAGTGTGTACATCATGTTGATTTACAAAGGTTTATACAAGATCTTTTTATGATAGAAAATTGATTTTTCAAGCTATTTGACATAAGATGTATAATTTATTAACATATGGTGTGATTTGTATTTGACATACAATAAAATTTTTTTAATATAAGGTGGATATCTGGTATACACTTTTTATTTCATTGAGATCAGGTGCATATTTGATTGACGTCAGAAAATTAGTTGATTGACATGAGATATATAATTGATCAAAATGAGATGTATAATTGATTAAAATGAGATGTATTTTTGATTGACATGAGATGTATATTTGATTTACATGAGATGTATATTTGATTGACAAGAGATGTTTATTTGATTGACATGATGTGTATATTTGATTGACATCTGATGTATATTTGATTGACATGAGATGTATATATGATTGTCATGTGATGTATATATGATTGAAATCAAATGTATATTTGATTGTATATTTGATTGACATGATATGTATATTTGATTGACATTAGATGTATAATTGATTGACATGTGATGTATATTTGATTGACATGAGATGTATATTTGATTGACATGAGATGTATATTTGATTGACATGAGATGTATATTTGATTGACATGAGATGTATATTTGATTGACATCAGACGTATATTTGATTGACATCAGATGTATATTTGATTGAAATAACATGAATATTTGATTGACATGAGATGTATATTTGATTGATATGAGATGTATATTTGATTGATATGAGATGTATATTTGATTGACATCAGATGTATATTTGATTGACAACCTGAGCTCCTCCTCTTTCTGATGCTGCTCCCCCTCCATGCGTTCTTTCTCCTCCTCTAACTTCCTGGCCAGCTCTGCTTCTTCTTGCCTCCTGTGTAAGGCCAAAACACAACATTTAGAGAGGTGAAAAAATGAATGTGAATTATGATACGGAATTTATATTTCAAATAAGTAAAAAATAAGTATTTCTTTATAGTTTGCAATTACTTTTTTTGAAGTATACAATGTGCGAGACTAAAAAATCATTCACAGGTAAAATACTCTTCCTTCAAGTATATTCACTCTTCTATAACTATATTTATAAATCATTTTTAACCTAAAACTAAATGTTCATCTTTATAAAATAATGCAAGTGAACAACATATTACTGATCTCATAGAGCTTAATCTTCCCTTATCTCATTGAAAATCTCACAATATTAAAGATGTCCAAACAGAAATTCTGATCTTAAGGTATCTCACCTGATCCGCTCAACCAGTCCCTATGTTTCATACTTGATCTCACTATATCTCACCTGGAATTCTTAAACTGTTCCTTTTACTCGTCTGATATCACTTTACCTGACAGCATTCCTCTGACTGTCCTATTATTCCATCTGATATAACTAATTCTCAAAACAGCTCCATATTTGATCTGAAATTACTATATTCTATCTAGCTTGTTTTTCTCAACCTGTCAGTTTATCTCATCAGGGATCTCACTTTATCTTGACTGATCTCCCCACTCCCACAATCAAACTCTGTAAGTGCCCCCCTTACATGTACTTACCTGAATACCTCCTCTAGAGAATTGTCATTTTATGTTTTCCCCATCACCAAGACCCTATATCTCATTCATGATACCTTTTGTGTTCCTTTATCACCAAGAGTCAATATGTCATTACTGATCTCACTATATCTCATCTGATCTCCTCGATCTTGCGCTCGGTCTCCTTGAGTACCCTCTCCTGGATCTTTAACTGATCATTTCTTCTATAGATTTGTCAATTTTGTGTTTTCCCATTACCAAGACTCAATATGTCATTACTGATTTTGCTATATCTCACCTGATCTCCTCGATCTCGCGCTCGGCCTCCTTGAGTGCCCTCTCCTGGATCTCTAACTCGATCATCTCCTCTATAGACCTGTCGTGTTTGTGTTCTCCCATCACCCAGACCCACTCCCTGCCGTTCTTGCCCAACAGGAAGTCCACGTTCTTTCTCCCTACTCAACAAATCAGACGCATTAATAACAAAGCTGAGATGAAATAAATGGGAAAAGTGATCAGAATAAAACATGTGTGACATCCAGAATCATAGCCACCTCAAACAAATCCAAAAAGATGCACAAATACACAAAGAACTTGGAAGATAGCTACCATCTGTACATGTTCCTTGAATTTCAGCTCTGACATATAAATGAACTATTAAGTGACTTGATTGTTTAAATCAATTACGGGGCCTGAAGTTGTCTCCCTTCAAATACCTAACTGAAAGGAAGTTTGTATCTGCAATTGCTCCATAGTCCACACCATGTGTATAAAAAAAAAACGCGGAAATATGAATTAATCTTTAAGCGGTGCTGTCTAAAAACTTAAAGCTATCATTTGGATCATATAAATCCGTGAAAGCATTAAAGATTGTGGTAGCTCAATTTTCATTCAGTTTTAATGGCACCCCTTCACCATCAATTTTAATGCAAACAAGAGGCCCATGGGCCACATTGCTCACCTGAGGAACAATAGGTATGATAAAATCAGCTTAATGGAGTCACAATACAAACTATCTGGACAATGTACAATAATACATGTAGATCCTGTATAAATAAAATCCATTTCCCCCCCTGGATATTCTTATGTTTATAATCATTAGTCCCTTTTTTAACAGGATGATTTTATAGTCATATCACATGTTGAGTATTGCAGTTCTCAAAAAGAACCTTAACAATAGTTTATAGATGGGATATAAACCTACATCAAAATCTGAACCTTCTTGTGAGGCCAAATAATTGTCCTGGGGCCAAAGTCTTAACAATTATAAAGAATCATCTGGCTGATTGGTTTCTGAGGAGAAGATTTTTTAAGATTTACTCCATATATTCCTTTGTTAAACTTTGACCCCCCATTGTGGCCTCACCCTACCCCTGGGTATCATGATTTTCACAACTTTGAATCTACACTACCTGAGGATGCTTCCACACAAGTTTCAGCTTTCCTGGCTGATTAGTTTCTGAGAAGAAGGTTTTTTAAGGTTTACTCTGTATATTCCTATGTAAAACTTCGGCCCCCTATTGTGGCCCCACCCTACCCCCCGGGGGTCATGATTTTCATAACTTTGTATCTACACTACCTGAGGATGATTTCAGACAAGTTTAAGCTTTCCTGGCTGATTAATTTTTGAGAAGATGATTATTAAAGATTTACTTTGTATATTCCTATGTAAAACTTCGACCCCCTATTGTGGCCCCCACCCTACCCCCGGGGGTCATGATTTTCACAACTTTGAATCTATACTACCTGACGATGCTTTCACACTAGTTTCAGCTTTCCTGGTCTTATAGTTTGTGAGAAGAAGATTTTTGAAAATTTCTCAAAAAGTTTCATAAATTCCTAATTATCTCCCTTTGCAAAAGGGCGTGATCCTTAAGTTTTCACAACTTTGAATCCCTTTAGGCTAAGGATGCTTTGTCCCAAGTTTGGTTGAAATTGGCCTAGTGGCTCTTGAGAAGATGTTGAAAATGTGAAAAGTTTACAAACAGACAGATGGGCGACAGACAAAATGTGATCAGAATAGCTCGACAGACAAAATGTGATCAGAATAGCTCACTTGAGCTAAAAACTTGTGAAACATAATCTTTCTTCAACAATTATAGCTATACTTGAAAATTTAGAAATGCTGACCTTCATGAACCTTTAAAACATTATAAATCCTACAAAACTGGCTATCTTGACTGAAATGAAGTTATTGTAAGCTCCTGGCCAAAATTATGATATTTTTTGCTTAATCAAATGGCTTCTCTTCCTTTATTACATTTTACTTCATAATTAATTCTTATTAATACAGATATATAATTTCCTGAGTATCGTTAGAGAGTTCATTCACTTAAAGATAGATTGCTATGAGTTCTCCAATCAGCCACTAATTACTTGCACATACACACTTAAAGCATTAATTATCTGTAAGACCATTGATGGTCTAAAATCAGGAAGTACTGACGTTAGTGAAATCAGTTTAATTAAGTGAGAGTTACACTGTGACACTCAGACCAAGGTGTTAAAGTCAATACCTTGACCCCGGGGAACCACCACATTAACCTGTAATTAGGGCAGGAAGCCATTTAAAAACAGACCACCCTCTCTGTTAGGGTGGAAAGAAATACTCTTAGTTTATCATCAACATATCTCACAATTTCTACATTGAAATCTTTAGAATAGTATGATGACAAACTTGGAGGATTGGTTTGTACCGAAACAATTAAAATGGTAATTTCAGTAATTAACAACAGTATAACGTCCTGGATAACAGTTAAACACATAGCATACAACCGTTGTGTTACAGAATACCTTTCTTGGGTTTCCTTGGAATCCGGTCATCTTGATTCTTCTTCTCAAACTCATTGTACCTCCGGACTTGTTCCTGGGTTAAAAGATAGGAAAACATTTATCAGATTCAATCAACTCACATAATAAGCCATTAATTATATCAGCATTTATCAATATTTATAAAAAGTTAACAGTTATACTATAAAATTCTGCAAGTAAAACTGGCATAAATATATTCTTTTACACTTTTATAGTGTTGATATTTTGCAGAAATTCACTTTTCTACATGCTAACAAAGATTTGATTAAGTACATTTCTGAATGCATTTATTCAAATATCTGTATACATTATATTTAGAAATGTACCTGATTTAGCAGAAGCTGCTCTCTACTAAAACCACTAATTAGTCTAATTTAATGAAATACACAGCCAAATGTAATACATTTATGGTATATTAATTTCAATTGAACATAGAATGTTTACATTTACGGTATATTGATTTCAATTGAACATAAAATGTTAAAGGAACATCACCAACCTGCTGTTTTTAGACAAACTATGGCCTTCTGTATGATATACATGTATAACTATATGTGGTGCAGATAATATTAAGGTTTATTATACTTTCATGTTAAATACCGAAATCTGATTGCGTTAGCAACACACTTGGCAATGAGTAACACTATATAAATAGTGCCTGTTTGGGAGGGTAACAGTTGAAATTGACACCCCGAAGCGGAGGTTAACAATGGTTTTTTGAGGGGTGTCAATTTCAACTGTTATCCTCCCAAACAGGCACTATTTATTTTGTTATACTGAGTGTCTTAATTTTTAAGAAAATTTTACTGCTTTCATATAGGAATAACGTGAATTCTACAGCGAACCGTACGCACATAATGTATGTGCATACATTGTAACAATTTGTTTTGTTATACTTTCATGTTAAATACTGAAATCTGATTGGTTAAGACGCAGTTCATAATCCATTCTATTACCCTCAGCGTTAGCAAAGCACTTAGCAACGGGTAACATTAAAAATTGTTACATGCGCGAAAATTATGCGCGTACGGTTCGCCGTAGAATTCACGTTATTCCTATGTAAAAGCAGTTAAGTTTTCTTTAAAATTAAGACATTCAGTATAACAAAATAAATAGTGCCTGTTTGGTAGGATAACAGCTGAAATTGACACCCCTCAAAAACCATTGTCAACCTCCGCTTCGCGTCGGTTGACAATGGTTTTCTCGGGTGTCAATTTCAACTGTTACCCTCCCAAACAGGCACTATTTATATAATGTTACCCATTGCTAACGCTGAGGGTAATAGAAAGGATTATGAACTGCGTCTTAACCAATCAGATTTCAGTATTTAACATGAAAGTATAACAAAACAAATTGTTACATGCACATACATTATGTGCGTACGGTTCCCCATAGAATTCACTTCATTTCTTCATGTATATAAAAGCAGTAAAATTTTCTTTAAGCAGAGGTTGACAATGGTTTTCTCAGGGTATCAATTTCAACAGTTACCCTCCCAAACAGGCACTATTTTATTAATATAAATATAATATCATATATAATATCAAACACCTCCCGTATCTCGACAAACAGTATGGCCTTCTGTATGATATACATGAATAACTCTACATGTATGTGATTTAGACAATATTAAAGTACATCACCCACCTCCCAAATCCTGACTAACATTATGGCCTTCTGTATGATGTACATGTATGACTATATGTGTATAACTGTATGTGGTATACACAATATTAAAGTACATCACCAACCTCCTGAATCTCGACAAACAGTTTGGCCTTCTGTATTATAAACATATATAACTCTATGTGTATATCTGTTTGTGGTAGATTAAGGTACATCACCCACCTCCTAAATCTTGACAAACATTATGGCCTTCTGTATGATGTACATGTATGACTATATGTGGTATACACAATATTAAGGTACATCATCCACCTCCCAATTCTTGACAAACATTATGACCTTCAGTATTATATACATATAAAACTGCATGTGTATATCTGTTTGTGGTACAGATTAAGGTACATCACCCACCTCCCGTATCTTGACAAACAGTATGGCCTTCTGTTCGTCCGACAGCTCTGACAGGAGGTCAGGGTCGACGGTCATCGTCTGGAGAATCTGCTGTAACATGGTGGACTCGTACTGACCTGTAACCCACAAACCAAACATAATTTACAGTTTGTTTTAATGATGAATTTTTCGTTAATTTGAAAGCATTACAATGAAATAATTACTGTACTTCTTAGAGTAAAAATAACACTGTAAGAGAACAATATTTGCCTATAAAAAGAAACTTTCAAACTCATATTAAAATTTCATTCAATACATCTGGTTTAAAAACTAACGCAATCCTTAAATGATGAATTTTATTACTTTGATATCAATACAATGAAAATTTCACCACATATTTTACATTTTTACCAACTCTACAAATTTAACACTTTTCCACGTTTACAGACTTTCTCTCATATTACCTCTAGATCAAATGGAATCCAGGGTATACATGTTAAAGGCAATAGATCTATTTTTATGTTTTCTCTAATTTAGAAATGCACAAGGAAATAGTATGTTGATAAATACTTTACTAGACTCAAGAATGTTTGAGTGTTCACAAACAACTTCCTCATAATAATCACCAGCCATACTTCAGTTGTAACGCTTTCTACCTCACGGTCGCTCCGTTAGATTAATGTTCATTGAGACTTTCAGAGTGTGAGAGACAACTTTACAAAGGATTTCAATTCTAAAAATCACTGATATGTATTTTACGTTTAATGTCTCTGTCCTAAAAATTTCAAAATATATGTTTATCTACATACTTTAAATTACCTTACACAGATGTTAGCTATTTGGTTACAATAAAGCTATTTCTCTGTATTAATTAATTCTAAGTTTCTAACTCTTTCTTCCTCTTCCTTAGATTATGGACTTAATTGGCCAACATTTAAATAAAACAAATGAACCGCTGATTTAACGGTTTTATATCTTTTACATGATGTTTGTATGTAATTTCAATTCTCTTGGTACAAGACAGATTCAACTGATTCACAGATGAACAGATAATGGTGGTTTAAGATAGAGAGGAGTTTATATATATATAGTGAATTCACTTCCGCTGGGAGTTGGATTGATACGATGACCTGACAATATCTAGGATGACTCCAGTCTGCTGTCATCCCATTTTCTTACCGCTGCCAAAAACAAGCTGATCACATGACTCACGCCAGTCAATCCCTCCCCCTACCGTACACACGGCATCCTGGTACCCCAAACATCTCACTCCTACCCCCTTCCAGTAAGTAATCAACACCAGATACCTGGGAGCAGAGTCAACACACAGTTTTTATCATATCACTACAGAGTTCCAATCACACTGAGAATCTACAAAATGTCTTGTAGAATTCCGCTGAATGGCAGTTTTTAATCTTGAATGCTGAGGATGTTTTGATCTGACTGGTTGATAAGAAATCAAAATACACACATCTATATTTTTCTTTCTTCCAATATAAATAAAAAATCTAGACAGGAGTTTGGAAGAAAGAGAGAAGCGATGTTTTAGTAAATCTCTGCACAACAAGGAATACAAAAACACAAACAACTTGTGTATATATCCTTTGTTTTAACAACATTGGGACATTAACTGTTTGCCGAATCACTGCTTCCCAGATGTTCCCTATTCCTTCTCCATAGACCTAATGTGTGTAATAATGTTTGTGTTGTAAGGTGGAGAATGACATTCAATGAACTGGTATCATTGTCTTGTTTATCAGTAAGTAGAATACTACTTCCTCTGTATATTGTTACATCACAGTACATCATATCATACAACACTGGTATCAGCGACTAACTACCGGTACCCACCACAAAATCATGAAAGTTAACTTAGGAACAAATGCATTATTTGACTACAACAAGTTTTGTAAAGACAGCCCCCCCCCCCACAAAAAAAAATCATTGCTCAGTGCAAATGTAAATCAATAACACAAATAATTTTTTACAGTGTAGTTTTCTCTTCCATGAAATTCAATACAGTATAGCTGACATAGATATGTCAACAATTGGTAAGTTTTATCAACATGACCTCAATTTTAAATTGTTTAATGGGGACAAGAATATTTGCATGTTTGAATAAATTAAAGCAACTCAAACAATGTAAATGATCAGTGAAACTATTTATTATATAGGTCAATCAGTTACAGCCCTTAAGGTCAAATTCAACAAGTTTGTCCATTAGCTTGTAATGACAATCTTCAAGTCATCCCACTCTGACAATGACATCAAAATGAAAGTAATTACACTCTCTGATTTCTCTCTTAATGCAGACAAGTGAAAGGTATAGTTTAAAATGTCCAATATCATTCCATTGCTTACCAAAGCATTAGTTGAGAGAGAGAGAGAGAGAGAGAGAGAGAGAGAGAGAGAGAGAGAGAGAGAGAGAGAGAGAGAGAGAGAGAGAGATTTTCACAACGAGATAATCGTACTCCAGTCAATCTAATATGCGTGTATTCGCATCACAGACATTAAGTAAATAGCAAAAACAACCAACAGCTGAGAATTGCTAACCAACAGGCCGCAACAACCGAATATTTAGTCTCTTCTCTTATAACAGCTGTGTAACAAGGGGCAACACATTTTAATGCTCTACTTACGATTCGACCAACGCAATCAATGCCGTGCTGAAATGATATGGCGGAAACTAATGCATCATTCTTCCATAGTTAATATCTTCTACACTAAATATAAGTCCATAGCATCATGCTGTTTTGTGAAGTACAGCACCTTCGCTTTCTACTTCCACTTTACCAAAACTTCCTGTTGGTGGCGCTGCTAACCCGGAAAAAATATTTCACGATGTTATGGCGGGAAAAATGAATTTTCTCAAGGGAGATAATCATAAGTCATCATAATTCAATTTTAGCAATGGAAGAGAAAAACATTAAATTATCATTTTATTTTCTTATTGATCACCGTAATACCAATATTCAAATTATCCTACCAGAAAGTATAGACCTATTATATTATTTTTTATGAATCTGATTTTAATTTAATTCCTTTGAGCTGCATTAAATATTATATTTTCTTTTTCAAGAACAAACACATTTTTATGTGACTGAAGGAAATTGAACAAAATAATTTTAAAAGTTCAGACTGCAAACTATACATATTAACCAAAAAAGACAAAGCATTAAAGTTTCTAATGAATTCTCAAATGTTGTAATTTAAGCATCTTAAAACATAGGAGAGAGTAGACGGAATAAAAAAATGAGAAACAGAGGAAATCCAAGATTCTCGGTAAAACATGATATTAACATCTATCAAGTATTTCCTCCCTTACTTTTTTCTTTATTTATAGAAATTTGAGTTACTACATGTAAAGCCACTGACAAATTAAGCCGTATCATCATTAATCTAATTTGTCTGCATATGACTGTACACAATATGTTTTAACCCACAGCCTACAAATGCATCATTAAGCAGTGATTGGCCTATGAAATGACACATTTAATAAAAGTAATGATTACATTGTTAAATTGGGGTTTATTCTATAACTTTGAAGTGAACTATGCTTTGATTAATCTGTGATTGATTTAAACTTCCTCTACAATGCATGGGTGGAGCACGTGGCTCAGTGGTCAGAGGTGTTAGACCAGTAAACAAAAGGTCACATATTCAAATCCCTCTGTGGTCTCATGATGTTATGTGTTGTGCAAATTATAGTCAAGGAATACTTTCTCTACATTTTCTAAGTCCACCCAGCTGAAATTGAGTACCAATTTGCAATGGACTGGTGACCCATTCAGGGGGAGTCAATGACTCACATCCGCTTAGCACCACGGAAGCTGGGGATAAGCACCGGCCTAATGTGCCTTCATGCCATGGAGAATGATTTGACTTAACAACAGTGCACGGACTCAGGTCAGACTTAGGGGAAATGAGAAACTATATATGGCCAAGTCTGAAGACAGGGACTTTACACAGAGGTTGGCTATGACTTGTGACCATCATACTTTGTTCAAAGTCACTGCACATCCTTTACCCCAAAACACTCTGTGGGTGAAGTATGACCCAGATTGGGCCAAGAGAAAAGAAACTATATGCTCTGTACTAGTGATATCGGACATCCAGATGGATGGAATGATGGATAGAAGGAATAATAGACTCATGACTATAAGGTACCTGTATATCGAGACCCTAATAATGGATAACAGAGAGAGAGAGAGAGAGAGAGAGAGAGAGAGAGAGAGAGAGAGAGAGAGAGAACTATATCTAGTAAAGTCCTGTCTTTGGTGGTTGATATAAGGGTCAGAACAACTCTCCCCAAAACATGTCGCCACAGAGACACCAATTAAGAGACAACCTGCCCCCAATTCAGGACAACACCCACCGGTCAAGACGAACTTGACTCCAACATAAAGACCACTTGTCCCCTATGATATTCTTTTTAATTTTTTATGAATGTACTTTTGGCTTCCCCGAGAATAGAGTGCAAGGTTGTTTCAGCCTCATGTACTCAAGCCCACGCATCATTATTTTTTATTTTGTTACACTTCACAATAAATAATGGTATTGAAGCAAACACACCCTTCATGCCCCCCCCCCAACCAATTAAATCCGGGAAGTACCCAATTTTTCATGCCAAAACACCAATTTTGTGGAACTAAATCATTTCATACCTCAACTATGACATCAATCAGGTATATGGACTTTACTTTTGATATAAATAAATTGTATATGGTTTTAATTATCTTTCAGCCTTCTACACATGTTAACGTTCTAAATTCAATTTTCACTTGTTGGCAGAAAATTCTTTTAATATATCACAAATAATCATGTGGCTGACATACTCAGAGACTTCTACAATGTTTCAATAACAGTTTCCACATGATCCCCAACACAGGACAGACAGAGGGGGGAATAAAAGAAATAGGTCATCTATTTAGTCTGTCCCTGACATTTAAATCTATCACGTGACTTTAGGCAGGTAACCAGACCAGGAAGAGTAAATACCTGGAGCCGCCATGATAGACGTTTAAGGTAAATCAGTTTGTACCTATCGGAATAACAGATATATTCTACTTTGAATGGATAAAAAATAGTGAAAATATCTTTTTATTCATCAGACCAAGAAAGTGTTTTGATATTTATATTATAATTATGATATCAATTTTAACAATTACACTGTAAAAAACATGCAAGGACAGGAAAAGGTCAAAGTACAGTATATATACATGTATACTAAAGATAAATATGAATGATACACACAGGCGGTTTACTTTATAACAGAATAGGTATGTAGTCATAATAACAAACATTTAATTTCTTATAGGCACTAAAGCATTGGGGGTTTTAAGAGATAAATAATCATAGATATTTGATTTCAGGATCTAGTACTCCAGTAATTTACATCGTGTGCCTGACCATGTACCCTAGGACTTGGGCCCAGGATGTGTTACGGTGTCGTCTCTGTGAGACCCCGGGCCCCCCTTTGTATTGTGACATTTGTCACATACATCTGTGTAAAGCATGTGTGGGGGAACATCTCTTGGATGATTCCAAAGAACACAAAGTGGTGCCATTTAAAAAGAGGGGATCTACTCCAAATTACCCTAAGTGTCCTAAACATTCCACAAAACAATGTGAACTTCACTGTGAACAATGTGATATTCCTATTTGCACACTCTGTATTTCTGGAGAACATTTAGGACATAAACCAGTTGACATTGTTAAACATATTGAAAGCAAAAAAGAACTTTTACAGAGAGAAATGCAAGAGTTAGAGAAATCCATTTCTCCTAAATATCAACAGATTGCCTCTAATATCCCAGTTCAGAAAGCTGCTCTGAATGAAAACAGACAGAAATTGACATCAGTAATAGACAAACATGGAGAAGCCTTGCACAGAGAAATAGACACCATGATCCACAAACTGAAATCTGATCTGAATGAAATGGACACCAAACACCTGGCCGTCCTCAACAAACAGGAAGATGAAATCACACGCACCATTGATGAAATCACACAGAGCATTGCTGATCTGAAGAAGTTAGTGGACTCCAATGATGTCAGTCTTGTCTCTGCCTACAAATCAAGGAATGCTGAATTCAGAAGATTGCCTCCTAAACTCACCGTGTCCTTACCAAGTTTTACCCCTCAGATGATCAACAAAGAACAGCTTTATCAACAGTTTGGTTCTCTGTCAGCGTCATCTATTAAAACAGAAGAACAAGTCTACACCATGGATTCCCCCGGTGCTGAGTCCTCTCCCCCGGACAGACCGCTCATTGATGTACCACGGATCATCACACAGATAAACACCGAGTATGGAGACTCTAATGGATTATACATTGTGTCCTGTCATAGGGATGAAGAACTATGGACGCGTGGTCAGGACAACAAGATGAGACTGTACAACCTGCAGGGAAAACTAGTGAAGTCAGTCCAAACCAAGTCAGGGTACGTTCCATACGACATAGCAGTGACAAGGAGTGGGGATCTAGTTTATACTGATAGCAGAGATAGAACTGTGAACATAGTGAAGAATACACAGATACAGACAGTGATCAGACTACAGGGTTGGATACCTCGCCGTGTCTGTAGTACCTCCACTGGTGACCTCCTGGTTGTCATGGACAGTGATGATAGAAAACAAACAAAAGTTGTGTGTTACTCTGGCTCCACAGAGAAACAAAGTATTCAGTACGACGACAAAGGACAACCTCTCTATTCATCTGGTAACATTAAATACATCAGTGAGAACAGGAACCTAGATATCTGTGTGTCAGACCGTGTAGCCTGTGCAGTAGTGGTGGTCAATCAGGCCGGGAAACTCCGGTTTACCTACACTGGTCCTCCGTCTACTACCAAGGGATCATTTAGTCCCAACGGCATCACAACGGACAGCCAGGGTCGGATCCTGACAGCAGACTGTACCTATAACAACGACCGTATCCACATCCTGGATCAGGACGGACAGTTCCTCCGCTACATTGACAACTGTCATTTACAGCGTCCGTGGGGTCTATGTGTGGACACCAGAGACAACCTCTTTGTGGGTGAACTAAACACAGGTAAAGTGAAGAAAATCCAGTATTCTATGTAAACAAACTGTGTGTATTACCAACAAATTTGTAAGCTGTGGGAATGTTTCATTGATATGAACTATATATAAATACAGTATATGTATTATTTACAAACAAACCATCTGTATATATTATATGTAAACAAAGTGTGTGTATAAATAACAGAAAATGTACATGTAAACAACATGGCTGTGTAAATTACAGGTGAACAATCTCTATAATCATGATACTTTATACTTCATTGTATACTGATGCATGTAAGCAAATGAATATACTACAGTATATAGTAAACAGACTGTTAAAGATATTACATACAAATTAATTATGATTGTGAATTATGCTGATTTTTTTTATTTTTAAAATAATAACTCAATGCATATTTATAATTCTTACTATGCAAACTTTGTTTTAATAAATTATTTAATAACCTCTTACTGCCGTTTCTTTGATTGAGTCTTGATGAATTTAATTACCTGATTACTTACTTGTATTTCATCTGCAAATACACAATGTAGTCCTTCTGGTTACATCTATAATGTTGTAGACACTTAGACCGTCACAGCAATACCTGCATATGAAATATGTTAATTAAAAAGCATATAACACCTCTATGGCACTTCAGAAGTAAGAATTAGGAAGACATTATATATATACCACAACAAACAAGAGGCCCAAGGGCCCTAAAGTCCACCTGAATATGAGATAAAATCCACTAGAGGATTCACAGAATCGCAGCTTTCTTTTAGTTATTAAAACAAAATAGTATTTTGCTTAGAAACAAGATTACATGATTTATGGGATTACAAATGATTAAGAAGATAATGGATTTGGTATTCTAAAATTTTCAAAATCTTTGATTTTATTCAATGGCTGGAGAAGGGAGAATTATGACCAATATGAGTAAGTTGACTTATTTTGTCATGAGGGGGGGTTAATGTTCTTTCATTTCCAGCATGTAAATCATAAATTATTTAAATATATATAAGTGTTTAAAAAAGAAAGAATCAGAACCACTCAACTAAAGGTTAAAAATTTCAATAGTTAGGTAAAATATCTTTATCTCATCTAAACCACCTGCTCAGTTTTTTGTTGTCCCCCCCCCACCTGCACACACTAGAACCTTTAATCGAAGGGTCATGCATTTTTGCATTTTACACTTCTGGTTGATCATTATACTGCACTTAGATGACCAGTCACCCCCCCCCCCACCCCCATCCCCCAAAACATTCTCATCCCACACCACACCAGGGATATTGATTCTGTTAAGTCATCATCAAAACCCAGTACTTAGTTTTCTGCAAGATGCTAGGTAGTATGATATAAAATTACAATGATTTGCTCCATGTTAACTATATTACAAATAGAGTCCCACCATAACACCAGAACCACTGATTGAGAGGGTATAAATTTTTACAATTTTGGTACAGACTTCCTTCTCCATCTGTATTACATACATAATTTGACTGCTAATACTTCAGTAGTAGAAATTCCTCAAAGAATCCATATTTAGTATATGGAAGCTAAAAACCAAACTTAACACAACCCTGGACCCAGCGGCCAAAAATTTACAATTTTCTTGTTGGCATCCATGCATATCATAACCATATACACTGCTCAATGTTCGACAACATAGGGAATTTTTCAAAATTGAATTTATTTTTACAGTTTTTACCCAAATTATATAACACATTAAATATAGTCAGGATAGGTAATCCTAGCTAGCAGGCTAAAAAATCCTGAAAATGTTTAAAATTAATGAGTACCGGTACTAATGCACGAAGGACGACTGCACGACAATGAACGAAAACGCATCGCAATACATGTAGGTCACCCAAGTCACTCAGGTGACCTAATAAGAGAGGTTAATTATAATGCTTTTTATAATGATAATTATCACGACTTTGTACAAGTACGAACCTCCACATGGTCACGCTGGTTAGAATTATAACTTCTCTCTGCCCCTCACAGGAAACCATCCAGGTGCAGCATATCCAAAGTTCTCTCCCCTACAATATTCACTCTTGTTTTAATACATTGTTAGGGTTTAATACATTTTTGTACATGTATGATAACTAGCCTATTTGTGTTGTATTTATATATAGTTTATCTCCTTATTATACTGTAAAATTCATTTATTTTACAATTTCTACCGATAAAAATTAAATAAATGTATCAATAAATAACAATTGAAGCATTTCCATGGCATTGATGAATGCTTTAAAGGAAAGGTACATTCTTAAGAATATTGATCAAACTTGTTCAAACAGTTATAAATCTATATAAATTAATACACACGGTTGTACATGTTCCTGATACCTACACAAAGGTTTACCTGATCTGATTTGTTTCAAACTTGGTAGGATGGCACTTGTCCCTGTTCTTAATGTATCTGTAGATTTCTTGTAGAAATGATATCCTCTAGAAGAATAAAGTTTCAGACTTACAAAATTTATTCAGTCATGTTAAAATGTTATATTTGTCATTGAGTTTTTTATTTATAATAAACATGGTGATTAGTTTTCACATCCCTGTCACACATTATAAACAAATAGCCCATTCAAATATTCGGAGCATATAAATATTTTTTGTTTAAATTTTTGCATTATTTAATTGTTTTGTATCTTACCAATATTATTAGTTTTTCATTTCAATCCTGCATTTTTTCTGAAAAAAATGTGATATATTAACGTGTTATATTTTAAAGAAATTTATTTTAAAACCACTGAATTCTTTGAGAAAAAATAAATTGTTACAAAACTTAGACATGACTAGACATCAATACTCTACAGTGAAACTGCATTTAGTTTGTGTACTGTATTCAGTAAGAATACATTTGGCATTGATAGCCTATTTACCACAGAAATGGGTTTCAAGGCAATAAATCTTCACATCAATAATATCGTCTGTTTTACTTATACAAAAGTTGTATCTCGATCCCGATCGTTTTTCTGTGACGCTAAATTGCTACAAGAGACACAGCATATTAATGGCATTCATTAAAAGATTTCAATGATAAAGATTAAAATGCTCGTAATTCAAATAATAATAGATAAAAATCTCAGTATTTTGATACACATAAGTTCTTGCAAAATGTGATGGCACTTGGTCAAGGTCTTCCACACAGTTGTTTATTTTATTAAAGTTTATTTTATAAATGTTTATTTTGTAAATGTTTTTTTTCTAATTCCTGGTGGTTATTTAAAACGAAAATTATATAATTATATTGGTGATTAATTTTTATTAGGAACTGAAACATATCTCTTTATCAGATAAACCTTTATCATGTAAAATAAATAAAAATGAAACGTCTAAAAAAAATCAACGCAGGCCGACTTTAATTTTTTTTTGCGTAAAAACTACAACACCAAAACTGCAAAATTTAACATTGTGCAATATACACCAACCCTAGTGTACCGGCAAATATCCTGGAAAATCTACCATCTGTTTTTATTTAGGGGTCCTCTTAAAATATGGGCACATTTACGATTGGGATATACGTTTATAGGAAGTTGCAATTTTTTGCACTTCAAATCAAAAAATGCTACAATACATAGACGTCGAAAGCAAATTGAAAGTGAGGGGGGGGGTTAGCCTTATCCGAAATCTTGACAAGACAAAAAAGCATAAAAAGAACAAAAACAAAAAAAACACCGTCTCCTCCTATCCTCACGATTCTAATTCGGGGGTGAGGTTTAAATGATCGATTTATTCATTCTGTTTGATTATGTCTACAACATCAATTCCACCATCTGGTAATTAAATTGACTCATCTCAAGATATCAAAAATTAATGCACGAAATTTGCAATTTATTTTGAGTGTATTGCAAACGTAGATTGGTACAATGAATATATTCATTAGAAAATTAGAAAAATTAACCACAAGGAGAGAATATTTTTGTTTTCAAAATTTCTAATGCTTACATTTTCTACTTTTTATTTTATGTCAATTCATCTAGAAAGCTTCATTTTATCATTACATCATATTATCACGACGACAACACCCCTTCACCAACCCCCCCCCCCCCCCAAATCAAATGATGCCACGGAAAAATAAAAAAAATTCAGAACGAAAATTTTTTATGTATGTGTATTTTGTTTATTGTGTTCCAATTTTCAAAAATCAAAAAATATTTAAAAAATATCAAAATAATTTCTGAAAAGGTGCAAATACATCGACTTTTACAGGAATCATCAAAAGCAACTATAAAGTTGGCCATCATTAACCTTTTTCATTGCTGGATCCTCTGATTATTTCCTCCTCTATATCCTAAATAAATCTATTTTTAACCCCAAAAAACACTTTCTTGTCGATCTGGTTTTTGAAAACAATTTTTCCGTGTATTATAAATGAAATAAAAAGGTTTTGTTGTTTGTTGTTAAAGGTCCATTCAGATACATTTGTTTGTCATGGATAAATTAACGTATTGTAGTTGATGAACACAATTTTCTCTCCTCCTGTGGAACACAAATCTTAAAATAAGATACATTTCAGACAGCCAGGAACACGTCGTATTTAATTACAATAAAACACAAGCTGTCTTAAGATTATAATTAGAGTCTGTTATACATTGTAACATTTTTAATTTTTCAAATAAACAATAACCCTTTTATCATTAATGATTTGAAGAAAAAATCGTCCCAAGTTATTCAAAATGATTTATTCGAAGAACATTTTATGGATATTCTTAGCGTAACATTGGCCTGTGTCCTGGATAAAGCATACTGTGTGCCCCATATGAAAAATATGGTGGCATATTGCTGACCCCTACATGCAAGATAAATTAAATTATGTCAACATAATTATCTTGCATGTAGACATAATTTATTTTGCATGTAGGAGCAGAACTATGCCACCAAAGAAAAGGAATCGACAATAAACTAGGCTCGAAGAAAACTCATTTCACTGTCTACTTTTACAAACGGTTAAATAATACAGTTTTTTCATGTGTAAACTGTTAAAGATGTCACTATAGATATCAATGTCCGATGAGTATTGTTTACAAGATCTTCATCCACATGTCAATGAATTTAGATACGAAGGGGACATTAGTAGGAGAGTGAGGACATTAAACATGACATGTTCATAAAGCAACCCTTCTCAAACACGTGCATTTTTCTGTAGTTTGTTTGACAGAGACGGTATATACTAAAAATCAAGGATACACGACTATTTAATTGACTTTCATCACGTATGTAATTTTATGCACTCCTATTACACATCCTATACCTAGATAAATCAACCAGTCTACCAAAATTATCGTCGGAAGCTCAACATGATGATGTAGGATTAACGGCCAAATTTCATCTCATATCTTGTTGTAAAATGTGAACAAATATAAACAGATAGCCATGCTATGACCTTAAATTGCTAGTATTAAATAATGGTCACAATGATATTTAAGTGTACCTAGGTACTGCGCATTGAATGGTGTTAATGATAATTAATAGAATGAACTCTGTTAATCTTGTAGCACTGCGTAGTATTCCTAAATGATGTTATAAAACCAGGCGAATAATACGGGCATAATAATATTCAAATTGAGAGTTTAAAAACAAGTGTCATATTTGGCGATTCTGTGTCTGCAACGATAGCTCTGGTACTCTATATTGAGTCATATATTGTGTATTCTATATATTAACCTTTGTAACCTTTTATGCCAGGTATGAATGAACGTATTATGAGTAAGTGATGCCTCATACTAGGTGGGGGACTCCGAGGCTCCTGCATCCAGACTCTTTGATTGGCAGTTTTGATGGTTTTGTTACTTTATTTAGGAATAAACTATTAATCTTAATTTTGAACACTAAATGTTCACTCATGATCGCCGTAAATGGGCAGAACTAGTCAGAACTGTCCATCATAAGTAAAATGTTATATATACCCATGTAAAATGATGTTGAACAGATTCCGCTTATAGAGATTCTTAGATTCTTAGACTCTTGATTTGGGCTGATTTTAATTGTTGTAACTATACGATCACGCTTAAGGTCAAGATCTAGTAAATGAAAGGTGCCTACAGATTTATGAAATTCAAGCTATACATTCTTTCAATGAAGCTTCATAACAATAGCTTTGTTTCATGGGGTGTACCGGGGCTTAAATTTTATGGTAAACTCAATGAAAAATAATGTTTTAAACAGCAATTGTTTTTAAATATGAAGGATAAAAGTAACAAAACTCGGACTTTTGTCCATTTTTGACTTATGAAATATATCTAGAATGCCTACAGTCTCTCCAAAAACAGCATTAAACAAGCTTTTGACCTCCTCTTTAAAATGATGTCAAATTCAATATAGGTACCGGGATTACTTTTCATGTGATTAAATATAGAATGTCAAAATATTGTTTTATTTTCTACATAATTCCTTTAAAGTCGTAAAATACGGGAAAAGATTCATCAAAACCAATTATGACGTCATAATGGTTCTAGCACCAAAAAGACACTCTGAAATAATTTACTAGATCTCGACCTTAAGAAAACCGCTTGAGAAAGAAATACTGTACTTGTGATCACTAAGTTTGAGCTGACCCTCAATTGGATCCGTAAGACATAAGGCTTACATGGACTTTCTTAGTGCCAGTGACCAGGACTGAGCGAAGTTCAATACAGAATAAGGTAAGAACCATTTCTATATGTCTCTTATAGCTATCTCGAAGTAAAACAACTTTGTCTAAGCAACCAATATGACGACAGGTGGTGGGTTTGATAAAAAAGAATTTAAAAATCAAATGGAGCAATTAGAAAAACAATTCGCGGGGTTGGGTCAGAACAGGGAAAATAAAGGGCAAGAAACAGGTCAAAAGTCCCCCAAACAAAATACTTTTGAAACATATCATGATGCTAGGCCGTATGAAACTCGTGAACCTCGACACCGAGTCCCAGATCAGGATGATGGTGAATATTTTTTCATTGGTGAAGTTAAAGCTATAACAGCTGCACTCTTAGTGCCCCTATCTTCTGTGATAACTCCTTTTGAGGGAGATGCTCACAAATTTAAACAATGGATAAAAGAAGTTGAAAAGTACAGTGTTATGTCTGGGAAACAAGGTCATGAAATCCCCATACTTGCATACATAACGAGTAAGGGTTCAGTTGGGGATTATATTAAAAGGTATTTAGATGAAACAGATGCGTCGGAAGAAATCCCATCTTGGAACGATCTTAAGGAATCCCTTAAAAATAGATTTGCAGAAATAACAGATCCCCAACACGCGTTAGCAGTAATGCGTAAAACTCGACAAAATTCAAATGAAAGTGTTCAGTTGTTCGCCGAGAGACTATTGCAAATCGCAGAAGACGCCTACAGTAATGCCAGACTAAAAGATCCTTTGAAACAACAACAGTAAGTAGATATCTTTTGTGACGGGTTGACATTCGACTACCTCAGAATGAAAATTTTGCGAGAAAACCCTAAAGATTTAGAATCCGCAATTCAATTAGCAATGCGAGAACAAAATCTGACACAGAGGCTAGCGAAAAGAGTGTCAAATATGTCAGAAATTGTACACAGTAATGACAACAGACGACGAACTCTTTTCAATTTTGATACTACTCTTCCCTTAGTAAAGGATAGAGCAGATAATCTTACCTCAATAGAAACAAGGCATGTAGAATCAATGGAAAGACCTTGGCCAAAGCTGACAATGGACACCCCTGGGTGTGCCCTTCCTGTACTCAGCGTTCGGTAGCTCTCCTGGCCAAAATTTGTAAAGGCACAAATACAGTTTGGAAATATAGCATCATCCCTGGTTACCCCTACAGCTAAAATCCGAGGACGGAAAACGATAGATTTACGAGTCCCTGTAAATGTTTTTGTCTGAAGCTTACCTGAATGATGACTTTGATAAGGAGAAACAGTTAACCTTGTTGAATGGGGTCTTATTTTATACTTGTAATGCTTACTTTATGTATATGTAAGAAACACGATATCTTTACGAGTCCCTGCAAATCTTTTTGTCTGAAGCTTACCTCTGAGATGACTTCTAGATAATGGGATACAGTTATCATAGTTGACTGGTGTCATTTGCAATACCAGTAATGCTTACATTTGTGTATCTTTAAGAAATAAGAATCATTCTTCGAGTATTATGAGGTGATCAATATGAAGTAGCTTTACAACTGGGCGTTGTACCAAGAACAAAAATACTAATGGTTCGAAACTTATACTCTGTTTTAAAACGAAAACCCTGAAATATACAATAAGAGTATGCCTTGTAATATGCATAACATGATAATGATATAAACAATTTATACACAACAATTATACGATGTTCATAATTATATGAGTTATCGCTCATACCGTGACAAACAATTACTCCATCCATGTAATTTCTACACGTTCATATGCAACATTACTAAATGATATATTTATACATTTAGAGATCGATATATCATATATATGCATCTCCATAAAAACAACAATTTATAGATATATTTAGGTAACAAAATATTATATTACCTGATTGTGGATCAGGGTCCACTTCAAATAATTATGACAAATGCTGTTAATCAAGTCAGGATCCTGTTAAACATTATTATGTGCGTATAGAACACTATATTTGATAAATTCCAACAGATAATAATTTCTACGGAATTGATTGTACCCTTCGTGGACTCAACTATGTTGGTGAAACCAAAGGTTCACTGAACAAACGAATATCAGGTCACAGATTACAAATCAATAGCGGTGGTCAGCAGCTTTTATAGAAACATTTTAATTCCCCTGATCATTTTATTTTCTCTATGAAAGTTGAAATTCTAGAAAAAAGTTACCATCATACTAATAACCCATCGCTGAGTACGCAATTCCGTAGACAACAAGAAGAACTTTGGATAAGAAAACTAGGTACGGCCTTTCCGTATGGATGCAACGATAATGTTGAATTTCAAGTCCACAGTGTACCAATGTTTATGTAATGGGACTTTTTAACAACACCAAGAGACGTAGGCGTAGTCATGGACATCGGTCTTATAACAAACCAATTATACACGATGTTTCCTTTGATTCATTAGTACCCTATGTAAAATAAGAATTGGGTCTCTATTTCATTCGCACCAAACTTTACTCTGTCCCTTTGAAAGAGTTAAACAATCTTCTTGAAAAAGTCAAGGGAAAGCCGCTTTTTGACTTTTCTACACTGGAATACAGACTCGAATCCATGATTATGGATATTGCTAATCATCGGCTTTTTAAACCTACAAAAACACAGAAAATACTGCTCATGCACCGCGTTATTTTTTCAAACTGCAGTATGCCAACAAGGGAATCGATGTCGTAAATACTAACAATATTCTTAACCACAACAAAGTTCAGTCCTGCATTCCGCCATATTTCAAATCAAAGTCAATCCCTTGTATTTCTTAAAATTATACTTCAACCATTGCTTCCAATTTATTAATTATAAACAAACTTTACAAGATCTTAACATTGAACATTTGAAAGATAATCCTCCAAAGTGCTCATGTTCTTCTTCACCCTACAACTATAGTCCTGCCGGACACGTCATTACTGGTGATGTTAATCTAGTTAACAACGAAGACCTAAGATCACTTATTATGAGAGGACCAAAATTTAGGGAACCTAGATCCTTCACATGGCGTCGTAATTTTATACATATCATGAATTCTTTTGAAGATTACGACAAGCGATGGGCAAATCTGAAAAAGAAGACATTGATGCCTTGTCAGAGAGGGTTAAAAGCATCAGATGTACATTATGATCTCGTATTAAACGACCGAGAGATCAAATGAAAACCATATATCCTTCTGTTTTCAATACAACAGAAGTGAGAAAAGAACTAGACAGATTGCACGATCAGTATGTACTGGAACCTGCTGATAAGGCAAGTAACAACATTGTCTTTGGTTGTAAGGCACATTATATAAAATGTATTTTCAAACAACTAGGTTTTGATCCTACACATGGTAATCCTACTTGCACCAATAGCAGCCTTTCCAAGCAGGAATTACTTCAAAATCATAAATCAGTTATGGATATCTTTAATATCCCCAATAAACAAAATGAATTTGATTGACCTTATTTGTACTGGATTCCAAAGCTTCACAAAAGTCCCTACAGACAGAGATATATAGCAGGTTCCAGTAAATGTTCTACCAAACCTTTCTCTTTACTCCTTACTAAAATTCTTACAGTAGTGAAGGAGAAACTTCAAGAGTACTGTACAACAATATATTCCAGAAGTGATGTGAATCAGATGTGGATACTAAAAAACTCTAAAGAATTATTAGAAACCTTGAGGTCACAAAATCTTACCAAAATCAATAGCATCAAAACGTACGATTTTTCAACGCTTCATACAACCATTCCCCATGACAAATTAAAATCTAGGCTTTTTGATATCATCGACAGTTGTTTCTTCAATAAAAATGGAAGTCATAAAAATGCTCACCTGGTCATTGGAAATCTAAAAAATTATTTGTTAAAAAACCATTCTGATTGCACTCACAAGTACTCTGAAGTTGATATAAAATGATGCTGGAGTTTCTGATAGACAACATCTACAGTAAAACACGGTTATAGCGAACACGCTTATAATGAATTGACGCTTACAGCGAAGGGAATTTCATTCCCCAAGTCTCTATTTCATGTTGTAAACTTGATGGATATAACGAATTACGCTTATAACGAAGTTAAATTGGCCGTCCCTGGGACTTCGTTATAAGCGTGTTTTACTGTATGTAGTTTTGGAAATCAAGTCTTCCAACAATCTGTTGAAATTCCCATGGGTACAAATTGTGCCCCATTGTTAGCAGACCCATTTTTGTATTTTTATGAAGCAGGATTTATTAAAAAACTTGTACGTGGAAAAAATAAATCACTCGCTGTGGCCTTCAACTCAACATTCAGGTATATCGACGACGTATTATCAATCAACAATTGCTATTTCCATAATTACGTCGACTCGATATATCTCAGTGGATACCACTGAGCCTGCGTCATCTGTTTTATATTTGGATATTTTACTGGAAATGGACATTGACGGTAACCTAACAACAAAACTTTTTGATATACGCGATGACTTCAATTTTTCTATACTCAACTTTCCTTACTTATGTAGCAATATACCTTCATCACCTGTATATGGTGTTTTTGTCTCTGAGTTAATTCGATACACAAGGGCTTGCTCTTTGTATGAACAGTTTCTATGGCGAAGCAAGCTACTGACAAATAAGTTGATAAAACAGGACTATCAACAGTCTCGTTTGAAGTAATCTTTTCTTTAGTTCTAAGGTCAATACAACTACCTTTTCAGCAAATACAATCTTCCACTGGGTCGCATGCTGACTGACGTTTTTCATACTAATTGTTAGACCATAATTAAAACCCTATTTGTCTACGGACTTAATCGGTTTTTTCCGATTACGACACAAAGTACATGGCGGGTGTGATCGGTTAGCTGAGGATGTTCACTCCTCCTAGGCACCTGATCCTACCTCCAATATAATGGAGGTCCGTGTGGGCTCAAGGTTTGTATTTTGACCATCACAAACAAACCATCAACGTTTCGTTTTTTTTTCCTTTTTTGACATTTACCTTGATAATGACATGCTTAATTGTGACAAGGAGCACACAGCGGGTGCAACCGGTCAGCAGAGGATGCTCACTCCTCCTAGGTACTTAATCCTACCTTTATCTTTTTGGAGGTCCGTGTGCTCTGCTTTGGATTCGTATTTCGTTTTATGGATTTTTGAGATGTTTGACGGTTTGTTATTGTCTTTTTTTATTTCATTATCTGCTTTTAAACTTTGCATTCTCACTGAATAGGGTTTATGTAAAAACTATAGGCAATCAAAAATATTACGCTATTTAATTAGAGTTTAACTGTGAATTAAGAAGTAAAAGAACTTACAGTATGAAGTCATGTCAGAAGTCGTATTGAGTTGTATATCTCAGTCCACCTCTCCAGAGCTCGACAGAAAACTACCTGCTAAGCACCGCGGTAAAATTCCCCCAGCCAATCAACAACCAGAATTAAATATAGAACTGACCATTTGCTAATTTTAACTTTAAGGAATAACAGGTATAACACAACTTTTTAATATGAATGATCTTATTGTTGTAATGATAAACGTAAATTTGTATAGCTAAAATAAAACAAGAGGCCCAGGGGCCACATCGCTCACCTGAGCAACAATTGCCTTAATTCTGATCAAATTAGCATTACAGTATCAAAATATCTTGACAACTGAGTACCGGTACAGTAGATCTTGCTAAAAAAAAATTGAAAATCTGCCAATTTTTATTCACCTCTTATTTTTTGGTAAATACCAAGCCCCTTTTGTTGTTGTACCTGTAAGAAGATTTTTCTCTATTCCTAACCCCCCCCCCTCCCCATTTCGTGGCCCCACTATTCTCTAGGGAATCATGGTTTCATCAAACTTAAATCTACCTTTAATCTCATAACGTGTGCTTTCACACTAAGTACTGAGTTTTGGACCGAAAACTTTCCCCAGAATATTTTTAAAGATTGTAAAACTTGATCCCCCAATTGTGGCCCCACCCTAACCCCGGGGACCATGATTTGAACAAACTTGAATCAACACTTCCTGAGGATGCTTCCATTTTAATTTGAGTTTTTCTGGCCTAATAGTTTTTGAGAAGAAGATTTTTAAAGATTTTCTCTATATATTCCTATGTAAAACTTGATCCCCCAATTATGGCCCCACCCTACCCCCGGGGACCATGATTTGAACAAACTTGAATCTACACTTCCTGAGGATGCTTCCATTTTAATTTGAGCTTTTCTGGCCTAATAGTTTTTAAAAGGAATTTTTTTAAAGATTTTTTCTATAGATTCCTATGTAAAACTTGATCCCCCAATTGTGGCCCCACCCTACTCCCGGGGACCATGATTTGAACAAACTTGAATCTACACTTCCTAAAGATGCTTCCATTTTAATTTGAGCTTTTCTGGCCAAATAGTTTTTGAGAAGAAGATTTTTAAAAGATTTTCTCTATATATTCCTATGTAAAACTTGATCCCCCAATTGTGGCCCCACCTACCCCCGGGGACCATGATTTGAACAAACTTGAAGCTACACTACATGAGGATGCTCCCATTTTAATTTGAGTCTTTCTGGCCTAATAGTTTAATGAGGAGAAGATTTTTAAAGATTTTCTCTATATATTCCTATGTAAAACTTGATCCCCCAAGTGTGGCCCCACCCTACCTCCGGGGACCATGATTTGAACAAATTTGAATCAACACTTCCTTAGGATGCTTCCATTTTAATTTGAGCTTTTCTGGCCTAATAGTGTTTAAAAGAAATTTTTTAAAAGATGTTCTCTATATATTCCTATGTAAAACTTGATCCCCCAATTGTGGCCCCACCCTACCCCCGGGGACCATGATTTGAACAAAATTGAATCTACACTTCCTGAGGATGCTTCCATTTTAATTTGAGCTTTTCTGGCCTAATAATTTTTGAGAAGAAGATTTTTAAAGATTTCTCTATATATTCCTATGTAAAATTTGAACCCCCAATTGTGGCCCCACCCTACCCCTGGGGACCATGATTTGAACAAACTTGTATCTACACTACATGAGGATGCTTCCACTCAAAGTTGAGCTTTTCTGGCCTAATAGTTTTTGAGAAGAAGACTTTTAAAGATTTTCTCTATATATTCCTATGTAAAAATTGATCCCCCAATTGTGGCCCCACCCTACCCCCGGGGACCATGATTTGAATCAACTTGAATCTACACTACCTGATGATGCCTCCACACAAGTTTAAGCTTTACCGGCCTAATAGTTTTTGAGAAGAAGATTTTTGAAAAATACCAACAAATTTTCAATAATTCTTAATTATCTCCCCTTTTAAAAGGGCGTGACCCTTCATTTGAACAAACTTGAATCCCCTTTACCTAGTGGTGCTTTGTGCCAAATTTGGTTGAAATCTGCCCAGTGGTTCTTGAGAAGAAGATGAAAATGTGAAAAGTTTACGACGACGACGACGACGATAACGACAACGACGACAGACAACGGACAAATTGTGATCAGAAAAGCTCACTTGAGCCTTTGGCTCAGGTGAGCTAAAAAGGCCTAAAATACTAGTATGTACAAAATTCAACACTATCATAATTATGGCTTGAAGGGCTTTATGATAGATTGGATCACGCCACAACCGTAATGCCTCACAATACTCAAAGAATGATATTTTATTACTTATTCATGTATTTAAATGATGTTTGGCAATTGTACGATCAAATATTACACCACATTGACATTTTTACGTTATATTTATTTTATATAAGCAAACCCCGCTTACAACGGTATAGAATACGTCATTTGCGTTATTTATGAAAATATTGAACAATACATTACAAATTAAATTTGAATCGTTATCACAGACAAAGACGCTGAAAAATGTAGATACAAACCTTTAAATGCTTCTTTGGTGAGATTAATTAAGTTAGCGTTTCTAACTTATAAGCAAAAACAAGATGCTTTTATGCAACATTATACGTTAAAATTGTGAATTCAGCCAACTTTTTAAAAAGAAAACCCTGATTTTAACATGATTAAAAATATCAACATCAGTTAAAAGGTCCATAACTATGTATAAAGTCGTATGTTATGGACCCCCTGATATTATCCTCTCAAAAAATTCTTTTGAAACGAAAATTAGAAGTGTGATTTTTTTTTATTTGCAAAACTAAAAAAAAATAAAAGAATAAAATAGGTATTTTTCCAGCATAACGTTCATTTATCCAAAATCTTGGTTTTTCATTGTAAAATTCCATTATTGCAAGGAATGATTATAAAAAGAGCACGTTGCTACGATGTTGTAGGCGTTGCTTTGACACCAATCAACACTGTAACAATGGGAAACATCTGTTATAGTGATGTACTACGTCCATCTTTCCACTGAGAAAAAAAAAGAAGTTAAAGTTTTAGTGTAATAAATTAAAAATAAACAAGATGTGTTTGTAAATCTTAAATAAGTTCCCTTTCTACAACCAATTGACAACGCTTTATTATCAATCCTGAAGACATTTGCCCTGAATGATATTAAACCATGCTCTGTATGACTGTCAAAAAGGTGTATCTAAAGATATTGGTGAGATATAGGTCAAGCAATGTAAATAAAAGATTTCTCGATATTTTTGTGACCAAATGAATATTCTGAATATATACTGACAAACAGTAGATAATCAGTCTACCCTTTGATTCAAAGTAAACGTCGATATGATTTTGAATTTCCACCAAAAATGACAAATATGGAAATTTTCAATTTTTTTTTTATTTTCTTTATTGTATATTCACTTTCTCTGGAAAGTACTTTCAATTACTACTAATAACAGGTGTGTTATTACCTGTAGTATGTGAATTGACCACCACATGGTAATCTATGTGCAAAAAGACAGTTGGGATATAAACTACAGGTATGTTATTAACCTGAATCATCCATTACATGGTAACCATTGTACATCGTGGCTGTCAGATTACTTATTCAAAATGTGTTATTACCTGAGATATGTTCAGTGTCCACAGCATGGTAACCATTGTACATCGTGGCTGTTAGATCACTTATTTCAGGTGTGTTATTACCTGAGATATGTTCAGTGTCCACAGCATGGTAACCATTGTACATCGTGGCTGTTAGATCACTTATTTCAGGTGTGTTATTACCTGAGATATGTTCAGTGTCCACAGCATGGTAACCATTGTACATCGTGGCTGTTAGATCACTTATTCCAGGTGTGTTATTACCTGAGATATGTTCAGTGTCCACCACATTGTAACCATTGTACACTGTTGCCGTCGAAACACTAATTACAGGTGTGTTATTACCTGAGGCGTATTTAGTGTCCACCACTTTATTTTGTGTTGCACCGTGTTGAAAAACGAACGAGAAAAGTATTTACCAAAATTTTTATCTTTATAGACCAAATGTTGTCGATTGCTTATTAAGCATGTTATGTAAATTTATCAGTATTGTTATCGAGAATGCTTTTAATTCCTATATATTTACATCCACCAAGTATTATTCTTTCGATTTCTTACGGACACTTGTAGTTAATTCATAGCTCTATAGAAACAGACTGAAATCTACACGCCCCGTTTATCGATTGGTAGAAATCTACAGCGGCTGAAACTGACAAGAAAATGACAGGACAGATATTGACACGCCCTGTTTATCGATTGGACCAAACCTACAACGTAACGACCTAGGAAAAATCACAGATTGCACAAAATAATCATGACGATGTCAGAATCAAAGTCTCACAGGAGACGATTTGGCTGTTTCTTTTAGCTAACTTACTTACATACATTAACAGTAATTTAGTAAATATTACTTACTTTTCATAATCAATTTATCAATTTGCTAAAAGAAAGATGTTATTATAAACAATAAAATACTTTCTTTGATGATTCATTAGGGTTTTGAAGGTAAATAATAACATAAGTGTTTTTTCTGCAATGTCGCTACCTTCATATCCCGAAAAAAACACCAAAAAAAGCATTTTATTGTTTAAATATTTATTTACATAAAAAATGTACATTTATACTTCATATATATTTTGTACAGAACCATTATAATTGTTTATTTTTCCTCTACTTACCCATAAAGTGTAAATTGCGTATATATGTTTGTAATATTTTCTATGTTGTAAACTACAACTAAAGAGAAAAAATAAATTATTCAAACCACATGGTAACCATTGTACACTGTGGGCAGCAGAACACTAATTACAGATGTATTATGACCTAGAATATGTAAAGTTTACCCCACATCATACTTGCCTTTTTCAAGTGACCAGTATATGTATTGTAACGTGTATAGTAATTGTATATGTCTATGAGTTGCACAGCTGTTGACCAAAAAACAATACACTATCATAGCTCTTGTACATAGTAGCCGACATGACACTAATTACAGGTGTGTTATTACCTGAGATATGTTCAGTATCCACCACATGGTAACTATTGTACATAGTGGCCGTCATAACACTAATTACAGGTGTGTTATTACCTGAGATATGTTCAGTGTCCACCACATGGTAACCATTGTACATTGTGCTCATCATAACACTGATTACAGGTGTATTATTACCTGAGATATATTTTGTGTCCACCACATGGTAACCATTGTACATCGTGGCTGTGTGTGACCAGGGTGCCAATTGACCCTACAGATGTCCCGCCTAAATGTGTGTCTGCCAGTGGATGCTTCATCTGTCTGCTGTTCCACACAAGGAGGTGCTCATCATAGCTACAACACAAACAAACCTCTAAATATTAACATGTCTCATCATAGCTACAACACAAACAAACCTCTATATATTAACATGTCTCATCAACAATGCATGCAGTCTTATGTTTGAATTGTTGCTAAAAAGGAGAGAGAAAACTATTTGTAGACATTTAAATGATAATTTGTGATACACATATTTAGGACATGAAAAAACATTTTATTTATTCAAATATTTATGATGTATGAAGGATAATTCTTACCTCCCTGTAAAAGCAGATGGTCTCTGATTGGACAATACTAAATACTGCACACGCCCATTACATGTCTTCATTATATCAAAATATTGACATTAAAAATCAGTAACATTATAATAGACATAATTTTTATGTTTGTTTAAAAATTAAATACAAATTTTCCTTACATGGATTTATATTTTTACAAAATCTTGCAAAATTACAAAACTTACTATGTCAAACATGTATTTGTTAAAACTATTATATGTAAATCATTGAATTATTTTGCTGATATCTGAATGTAGAGTAGTATGTTCCTTCATAGCTAGAACGTTATAAATAGACCTACCTTTTACTGAAGAATATTGGAATAGAAGACTTTTTTCATGCTCAAGCCCTTTAGTTAACAATCAAACCTACAGATTTATATAAAAAGGTTTCTTAAGTAATTGTATTGAACAAAACATACGCTGCAGAAAAATCAGTTACAGTACAATATCTTAGATTCAAAACAGTAAAAATTCAACTCCATGCAAATCAAGAAGGTTGATATCTTGACAAGAACAATTTAAGACAGATAAAAACATCCTGTAAAATCATTGAAGTGTGGGTGATTTTGGACTATTAACAATTTTAGATATTTGTGTAAATACACCAACCTGTGCAGGCAGCATTGGTGTCCTAGTAATTGAAACTGTGATCCAGACCTTAATATTATGAACTTTCAAGGATGAAACAGGAATGGGCTCCCCTGAGGTCAGCTGGTTAACTTGTACACAACCATCGGATGAGGAGGTAGTCAACATTTGGTGGTGCTACGGAGGAAGCAAAGCGGTCAAGGTAACAAAGGTATAGTCCACTCTTAACAAGCGTTCTGATTTTGTCTATGACATTTTATTTAGAATTCTACAAAAATTATTTTCCTCTTTACAGGAGATTTTCAGGATAGAAATAAAGTTACTCATTGAATTATGCATCTATATGATATTTTTATAAAAGTGAGTCATGTTTCTCTCATAGGTACAATTCAAATCATGAATATTTTAAAATTATTTTCATCAATCCCGGCTTGTGTCCTAACAGTGTATGTAATTTGATACGTATCAATTTTTCAAGTAACGCAGATTGTGTGTTACCATGCAGAGAAAAACAACTATGTGACTTCGTTGAAAAAGCAATGTGACGATAATGAAGTTAATAAAAAATTAAAAACAAAATATGACTTGTCGTTTTATCACAGAAAAAGACATTTGAAATGTAACTATTGTTAAAAAAGTCTTATTTTTATTTTCAAAGTTTACTGTATGCATTAATTGTGATCGATCAAAATTTTTCTCTACATTGAAAACACAAAATATACCAACAAAGGTAAAATCTCTAAAAAGCCGTCATTAGTTTCTTACATGTAAAAATTATCACTTTCTTCTAATATGCAAACAGATCAACAATAGGAAAATTTTAATATTGCTAGACCATAGTGTACATATTGTTGTGAATTATTTCCATGGCATTGATTAATATTTAAAAGGTGTAATACATTCTCCAAAAGAATATATATCAACCAAATAAATCATGTTTTTATCAGTAATACACGCTGTTTATTGATTCCTGACATGTACACACAGATATACCTGATCTGATTCAGATGAAACTTGGTAGGTTGGCTTCTGGCAACCTTTTACAAATGTACTTGGAGTGTACATGTACTTGAAATGGGCATTTTAAATTTGAATCATCCGACAAATAGACATTTATGGTTGCAAAAGAAAGTCAAAACTCAATGTTAAATATTCACATTAAGTGTATTTTTTTCGTTAAAATAAAATATAAAAAATGAAATATTAAGTTTCATTCAATGCAAAAAATTGAATCACACCGAATATAATACATGTTCATGTAGTGTAGACTTATTAACTTGGATGAGGATTATGACCTTACTATCAATCTTATTGAAGATATGGACATTTGAAATCCTTGACTCCAACTATGACATTGACATTGCTTAATGATATATCAGAAAGCCAAAGCTTAAATATAGGCTAAAATCAAATAGTACATGAAACTTCTGATTCGTCTGACCAACTCAAAACAAAAATTTCATTACAATAACTTTTCATATGAGTGTACATGTTATTGATAAACTTTTAACAAGTTAAAACTACAAAATAAGAATTTAAATTTAAATATCAATGAAATCTTAAACAACCCATTTTAAACAAAGAATTAAAACTACACAAATGACATAATATGTAGGTCTTTTGACTCTAGACCAAAAAAACCTTAGTATGATGTTTACGAGGCATTCAAATTTTCCAAGGTAAATTGTTTTTGCAGCGTTTGACATTTGCATAAAATCAGTAAGGAGTCAAGATTTGTTGCATTATTTACACAATCAAACACTAAACTCCAAACGTCATACAATGTCAGGACCGTTCAGCAGAAAATGCTCATTCCTTCATGGCACCTGATCCTACCTCTAATTTTTGTAGAGGTCCATGTTTGCTCTGCTCCTGTTTTGCATTTTTTCTTTGGACTTTGGAACATTTTTTATTATCACCACATTTCATTTCTAAAATACAATTCATACTTTTAAAATTAAAACATAAAGGGTTTGGTTGCAAATGGTAAAAACATCTCTTACATTTCTACTCTGAAGCCACTCCCAAAAGCAAAGGTGATGATGAGTCTTTGTATCACAAAAACACACTTATGTTTTACGAACCCCATCACCAAGACTCAGTAAGTCATTATTGATCTCACTTTATCTCACCTGATCTCCTCGATCTCGCACTCGGCCTCCTTGAGTGCCCTCTCCTGGATCTCTAACTCGATCATCTCTTCTATAAAGATGTCGTTTTTGTGATCCCCATCACCCAGACCCTTTTTTTTATTACAGATCTCACTATACCTCAACTGATCTTTTGATCTCATACTTGGCCTCCTTAGATTAACTTTCCTGGATCTCTAACTTGATCATTTCTTCTATAGATTTGTCAATTTTGTGTTTTCCCACTACAAGGACTCAATATGTAATTACTGATTTTCCTATATCTCACCTGATCTCCTCGATCTCACGCTCGGCCTCCTTGAGTGCCCTCTCCTGGATCTCTAACTCGATCTTTTACTCTATAGACCTGTCGTTTTTGTGTTCTCCCATCACCCAGACCAACTCCCTGCCATTCTTGCCCAACAGGAAGTCCACGTTCTTTCTACCTACTCAACAAATCAAACACATTAATAACAAAGCTAAGATGAAATAAATGGGAAAAGTGACAAGAATAAAACATACATGTATGACATCCAGAATCATATCCACCTCAAACAAATCCAAAAAAAGACGCACAAATACACAAAGAACTTGGAAGATAGCTACCATCTGTGCATGTTCCTTGAATTTTATCTATGACATATAAATGAACTATTAAGTGACTTGATTGTTTAGATCAATTACGGGGCCTGAAGTTGTCTCCCTTCAAATAAAGGAAGTTTGTATCTGCAATTGTTCCACAGTCCACATCATGTTTAAAACAGCGCGGAAAAATAAATTAATCTTTAAGCAATGCTGTGTCTAAAAATTAAAGCCATCATTTGGATCATATAAATCCGAAAGAACATTAAAGATTGTGATAGCTTAATTTTCATTCAGGTTTAATGGTACCCCTTCACCGTCAATTTTAATGCAACAATCTTGTGAAATATAATCTTAATTATAGCTTAACTTGAAAATTTAGAAATAATGACCTTTATGAACCTTTAAAACATTATAAATCCTACAAAAAGGCTATGTCGACTGAAATGAAGTTATTGTAAGCTCCTAACCAAATTATGATATTTTTTGCTTTATCAAATAGGTTCTCTTCCTTTATTACATTTTACTTCATAATTAATTCTTATTAATACAGATATATATTTTCCTGAGTATCATTAGAGAGTTCATTCACTTAAAGATAGATTGCTATGAGTTCTCCAATCAGCCACTAATTACTTGCACATACACACTTAAAGCATTAATTATCTGTAAGACCATTGATGGTCTAAAATCAGGAAGTACTGACGTTAGTGAAATCAGTTTAATTAAATGAGAGTGTCACTGTGACACTCAGAACAAGGTGTTAAAGTCAATACCTTGACCCCAGGGAACCGCCACATTAACCTGTAATTAGGGCAGGAAGCCATTAAAACCGACCACCCTCTCTGTTAAGGTGGAAAGAAATACTCTAACTTTATCATCAACATATCTCACAATTTCTACATTGAAATCTTTAGAATAGTATGATGACAAACTTGGAGGATTGGTTTGTACCGAAACAATTAAAACGGTAATTTCAGTAATTAACAACAGTATAACGGCCAGCGTAACTGTACAACACATAGCATACAACCGTTGTGTTACGGCATACCTTTCTTGGGTTTCCTTGGAATCCAGTCATCTTGATTCTTCTTCTCAAACTCATTGTACCTCCGGACTTGTTCCTGGGTTAAAAGATAGGAAAACATTTGTCAGATTCAATCAACTCACATTAAAAACATTTAATTAATTCTGCGTTTATCAAGATTGATAAAAAATAATCAGTTAAAAGGACTTGGACACGATTTGATTTTTCCATTTTCAATGTTAATACTGATAAATATAGAAGTTTATAATGCTTTGTCAAAATTTGAAAGTCAAATATTAAGTTATAGCCAAGATACCAAGTTCATAATTCTTTGATTTGTAAACAAAGTCCGAATGTTGTCATTTTTACATATGTGTTGTAACGGTGCAAGTTTCAATCAAATGTATCTTTCTTTTGTTGATAATACATGTAGTATTTATGAAGATACTGAATTAGTTTAAATTGTTGTCATTTTTTCAAAGAAAACTGCTCTCTGCTAAAACCACTAATTAGTCTAATTTAATGAAATACAGAGCCAAATGTAATACATTTATGGTATATTGATTTCAAATGAACATAAAATGTAATACATTTACAGTATATTGATTTCAATTGAACATAAAATGTAATACATTTACAGTATATTGATTTCAATTGAACATAAAATGTAATACATTTTATACGGTATATTGATTTCAATTGAACATAAAATGTTAAAGGAACATCACCAACCTGCTGTTTACAGACAAACTATGGCCTTCTGTATGATATACATGTATAACTGTATGTGGTACTGACAATATTAAGGTTTATTATACTTTCATGTTAAATACCGAAATCTGATTGGTTTAGACGCAGTAGGTAATCCGTTCCATTTCCGTACGTTCTGACAGCGTTAGCAACACCCTTGGCAACGGGTAACACAACGAATTTTATGCACATACATTATGTGCGAACGGTTTGCCATAGAATTCACTTCATTTCTACATGTATATAAAAGCAGTAAAATTTTCTTTAAGATGAGGCATTCAGTATAATAAAATAAATAGTGCCTGTTTGGGAGGGTAACGGTTGAAACTGACACCCCTCGAAAACCATTGTCAACCGACGCGAGGCAGAGGTTGACAATGGTTTTCTCAGGGTGTCAATTTCAACCGTTACCATCCCAAACAGGCACTATTTATATAATATCAAACACCTCCCATATCTTGACAAACAGTATGGCCTTCTGTATAATGTACATGAATAACTCTACATGTATGTGATTTAGACAATATTAAGGTACATCACCCACCTCCCAAATCTTGACAAACATTATGGCCTTCTGTATGATGTACATGTATGACTATATGTGTATAACTGTATGTAGTATAGACAATAATAAGGTACATCACCCACCTCCCAAATCTTGACAAACAGTATGGCCTTCTGTATGATGTATATGTATGACTATATGTGTATAACTGTTTGTGGTACAGATTAAGGTACATCACCCACCTCCCGAATCTTGACAAACAGTATGGCCTTCTGTTCGTCCGACAGCTCTGACAGGAGGTCAGGGTCGACGGTCATCGTCTGGAAAATCTGCTGTAACATGGTGGACTCGTACTGACCTGTAACCCACAAACAAACCAAAAATAATTAACAGTTTGATTTAATGATGAATTTTCGTTAATTTGAAAGCATTACAATGAAATATTAACTGTACTTGTTAGAGTAAATAAAACACTGCACATCAAGAATAATATTTGCCAATAAAAAACACTTTCAAACTCATAATTAAATTTTATTCAATACTGTTGAATACATCTGGTTTAAAAACTTGTGACACCATTAACACAATTCTTTTAAATGAAGAATTTTATTACTTTGATATCAATACAATGAAAATTTCACTACAAATTTTACATTTTTACCAACTCTACAAATTTAACACTTTACCACGTTTACAGACTTTCTCTCATATTACCTCTAGATCAAATGGAATCCAGGGTAAGTTAAAGGCAATAGATCTATTTTTATGTTTTCTCTGATTTAGAAATGCACAAGGAAATAGTATGTTTAAGAAATAAAGTACGAGTTTTCGTGAATGTTGCAGAATAACCTCCGAGGTCGAGAAATGTTGTTTTGAAATATAAAAGCCGAGGCGTTAGCCGAGGCTTTTATATTTCAAACAACATTTCGAGACCGAGGAGGTTATCCTGCAACATTCACGATAACAAGAACTTTATTTCTATTCTACTAACAGCCCAGTATTTCTACGGATCGTTTCTCCTATAGAGAGACGATCTAGGTCATTTTGACGGCTGTTCCGTGTAACCCCAATGGTTTTGTTGGTAATGTTTACATGTGTATCGATCAAAGGAATCACATGCAGACGACAGAAATTTCTTTGGTTTTTTAATACTCTTATCTTATTTATAAAATATCTTTGAATCATGTTCCTAATATTATAAAGGCAATTTAATACGATTATTACTACTACACGATATATATTTTATGTAAAAACATGCAGTGAAAAAATGCTAGGGAGGTGCTAGGAACAGCCGCCTTGATCTCTTAAAAATAAACATTTGAGGCAATACACATCGTTTTGACTGGAACTAACACGTGAAACTGACATGGTTTTAAAACTTTTTACGGTTTGAAGTTGTACTTTCATAGTCAGTGCGAGACAAATAGGTATTTCTGATCTGATAATTTACTGATGACGTTCGTGGTATATTGGAGAATAATGTCCGCGGCATCTCTTTGATCTCGGCAATAACTGTAGTAGAATGATAAATACTTTACTAGATTCAAGAATGTTTGAGTGTTCACAAACAACTTCCTCATAATAATCATTGGCCATACTTCAGTTGTAACGCTTTCTACCTCACGGTCGCTCCGTTAGATTAATGTTCATTGAGACTTTCAGAGTGTGAGAGACAACTTTACAAAGGATTTCAATTCTAAAAATCACTGATATGTATTTTACGTTTAATGTCTCTGTCCTAAAAATTTCAAAATACATGTTTATCTACATACTTTAAATTACCTTCCACAGATGTCCGGTAATAAGTTATAATAAAGCTATTTCTCTGAATTAATTAATTCTAAGTTTCTAACTCTTTCTTCCTCTTCCTTAGATTATGGACTTAATTGGCCAACATTTAAATAAAAACAAATGAACCGCTGATTTAACGGTTTTACATCTTTTACATGATGTTGTATGTAATTTCAATTCTCTTGGTACAAGACAGATTCAATTGATTCACAGATGAACATATAATGGTGGTTTAAGATAACGAGGAGATCATATATATATATATATATATATATAGTGAATTCACTTCCACTGGGAGTTGGATTATTACGATGACCTGACAATATCAAGGATGACTCCAGTCTGTCAGTCCGCTGTCATCCCGTTATCTTACCGCTGCCAAAAACAAGCTGATCACATGACTCACGCCAGTCAATCCCTCCCCCTACCGTTCACACGGCATCCTGGTACCCCAAACATCTCACTCCTACCCCCCTCCAGTAAATAATCAACACCAGATACCTGGGGGCACAGTCAACACACAGTTTTTATCATATCACTACTGAGTTCCCATCACACTGAGAATCTACAAAATGTCTTGTAGAATTCCGCTGAATGGCAGTTTTTAATCTTGAATGCTGAGGATGTTTTGATCTGACTGGTTGATAAGAAATCAAAATACACACATCTATATTTTTCTTTCTTCCAATATAAATAAAAAATCTAGACAGGAGTTTTGATGAAAGAGAGAAGCAATGGTTTAGTAAATCTCTGTATAACAAGGAATACAAAAACACAAACAACTTGTGTATATATCCCTTGTTTTAACAACATTGGGACATAAACTGTTTGCTGAATCACTGCTTCCCAGATGTTCCCTATTCCCTCTCCCTAGACCTAATGTGTGTTATAACGTTTGTGTTGTAAGGTGGAGAATGACATTCAATGAACTGGTATCATTGTCTTGTTTATCAGTAAGTAGAATACTCCTTCCTCTGTATATTGTTACATCACAGTACATCATATCATACAACACTGGTATCAGCGACTAACTACCCACCACAAAATCGTGAAAGTTAACTTAGGAACAAATGCATTATTTGACTACAACAAGTTTTGTAAAGACAGCCCCCCCCCCCTCCCCCGCCAAAAAAAAATCATTGCTCAGTGCAAATGTAAATCAATAACACAAATAATTTTGTACAGTGTAGTTTACTCTTCCATGAAATTCAATACAGTATAGCTGACATAGATATGTCAACAATTGGTAAGTATTATCAACATGACCTCAATTTTAAATTGTTTAATGGGGACAAGAATATTTGTATGTTTGAATAAATTAAAGCAACTCAAACAATGTAAATGATCAGTGAAACTATTTATTATATAGGTTAATCAGTTACAGCCCTTAAGGTCAAATTCAACAAGTTTGTCCATTAGCTTGTAATGACAATCTTCAAGTCATCCCATTCTGACAATGACATCAAAATGAAAGTAATTACACTCTCTGATTTCTCTCTTAATGCAGACAAGTGAAAGGTATAGTTTAAAATGTCCAATATCATTCCATTGCTTACCAAAGCATTCGTTGAGAGAGAGAGAGAGAGAGAGAGAGAGAGAGAGAGAGAGAGAGAGAGAGAGAGAGAGAGAGAGATTGAGATTTTCACAACGAGATAATCGTACTCCAGTCAATTTAATATGCGTGTATTCGCATCACAGACATTAAGTAAATAGCAAAAACAACCAACAACTGAGAATTGCTAACCAACAGGCCGCAACAACCGAATATTTCGTCTCTTCTCTTTTAACAGCTGTGTAACAAGGGGCAACAGATTTAAATGCTCTACTTACGATTCGACCAACGCAATAAATGCCGTAGTGAAATGATATGGCGGAAACTAATGCATCATTCTTCCATAGTTAATGTCTTCTACACTAAATATAAGTTCATAGCATCATGCTGTTTTGTGAAGTACAGCACCTTCGCTTTCTACTTCCACTTTACCAAAACTTCCTGTTGGTGGCGCTGCTAACCCGGAAAAAATATTTCACGATGTTATGGCGGGAAAAATGAATTTTCTCAAGGGAGATAATCATAAGTCATCATAATTCAATTTTAGCAATGGAAGAGAAAAACATTAAATTATCATTTTATTTTCTTATTGATCACCGTAATACCAATATTCAAATTATCCTACCAGAAAGTATAGACCTATTATATTATTTTTTATGAATCTTATTTTAATTTAATTCCTTTGAGCTGCATTAAATATTATATTTTCTTTTTCAAGAACAAACACATTTTTATGTGACTGAAGGAAATTGAACAAAATAATTTTAAAAGTTCAGACTGCAAACTACCGGTATACATATTAACCAAAAAAGACAAAGCATTAAAGTTTCTAATGAATTCTCAAATGTTGTAATTTAAGCATCTTAAAACATAGGAGAGAGTAGACGGAATAAAAAAATGAGAAACAGAGAAAATCCAAGATTCTCGGTAAAACATGATATTAACATCTATCCAGTATTTCCGCCCTTACTTTTTTCTTTATTTATAGAAATTTGAGTTACTACATGTAAAGCCACTGACAAATTAAGCCATATCATCATTAATCTAATTTGTCTGCATATGACTGTACACAATATGTTTAAACCAACAGCCTACAAATGTATCATCAAGCAGTGATTGGCCTATGAAATGACACATTTAATAAAAGTAATGATTACATTGTTAAATTGGGGTTTATTCTATAACTTTGAAGTGAACTATGCTTTGATTAATCTGTGATTGATTTAAACTTCCTCTACAATGCATGGGTGGAGCACGTGGCTCAGTGGTCAGAGGCGTTAGACCAGTAAACAAAAGGTCACTGATTCAAATCCCTCTGTGGTCTCATGATGTTATGTGTTGTGCATATAGTCAAGGAATACTTGCTCTACATTTTCTAAGTCCACCCAGCTGAAATTGAGTACCAGTTTACGCTAGGAGTTTACTTGCAATGGACTGATGACCCATTCAGGGGATCGAGTCAATGACTCACATCTGCTTAGCACCACGCAAGCTGTGGATAAGCACCGGCCTAATGTGCCTTCATGCCATGGAGAATGATTTGACTTAACAACAGCAGCGCACGGACTCAGGTCAGACTTAGGGGAAAGGAGAAACTATATATGGCAAAGTCTCAAGACAGGGACTTTACAAAGAGGTTGGCTATGGCCTGTGACCATCATACTTTGTTCAAAGTCACTGCACATCCTGTACCCCAAAACACTCTGTGGGTGAAGTATAACCCAGATTGGGCCAAAAGAAAAGAAACTATATGCTATGTACTAGTGATATCGGACATCCAGATGGATGGAATGAAGGATAGAAGGAATAATAGACTCATGACTATAAGGCATCTGTATATCGAGGCCCTAATAATGGATAACAGAGAGAGAGAGAGAGAGAGAGAGAGAGAGAGAGAGAGAGAGAACTATATCTAGTAAAGTCCTGTCTTTGGTGGTTGATATGACACCAATTAAGAGACAACCTACCCCCAATTCAGGACAACACCCACTAGTCAAGACGAACTTGACTCCAACATAAAGATCACTTGTCCCCTCTGATATTCTTTTTAATTTTTTATGAATGTACTTTTGGAGAATAGAGCGCAAGGTTGTTTCAGCTTCATGTACACAAGCCCACGCATCATTATTTTTTTATTTTGTCACACTTCACAATAAATAGTGGTGTTGAGCAAACACATCGTTCATGTCCCCAATAAAATATGGGAAAAACCCAATTTTTCATGCCAAAACACCGATTTTGTGGAACTAAATCATTTCATACCTCATCTACGACCTTAATCAGGTATATGGACTTTACTTATGATATAAATGAATTGTATATGGTTTTAATTATCTTTCAGCCTTCTACACATGTGTTAACGTTCTAAATTCAATTTTCACTTGTTGGCAGAACATTCTTTTAATATATCACAAATAATCATGTGGCTGACATCCTCAGAGACTTCTACAATGTTTTAATAAAATTTCCACATGATCCCCAACACAGGACAGACAGAGGGTGATAAAAGAAATAGGTCATCTATTTAGTCTGTCACTGAGACATTTAAAATCGATCACGTGACTATCGGCAGGTAACCAGACCAGGAAGAGTAAATATCTGGAGCCGCCATGATAGAAGTTTAAGGTAAATCAGTTTGTACCTATCGGAATAACAGATATATTCTACTTTGAATGGATAAAAAATAGTGAAAATATCCATACATCTTTTTATTCAATTAGACCAAGTAAGTGTTTTGAAATTTATATTATAACTATGATACCAATTTTAACAATTACACTGTAAAAAACATGCCCGGACAGGAAAAGGTCAAAGTATATATATCTACTAAAGATAAATATGAATGATACACACGGGCAGTTTTCTTTATAACAGAATAGGTATGTAGTCATAATATTAACAAACATTTAATTTCTTATAGGCATTTTAAAAAGCATTGGGAGTTTTAAGAGATAAATAATCATAAATATTTTATTTCAGGATCCATGAGTAAGTTACATCGTGTGCCTGACCATGTACCCTAGGACTTGGGCCCAGGATGTGTTACGGTGTCGTCTCTGTGAGACCCCGGGCCCCCCGATGTACTGTGACATTTGTCACATACATCTGTGTAAAGCCTGTGTGGGGGAACATCTCTCAGATCAATCCACAGAACACAAAGTGCTGCCATTTGAAAAGCGGGGATCTACTCCAAATTACCCTAAGTGTTCTAAACATTCCACAAAACAATGTGAGCTTCACTGTGAACAATGTGACATTCCTATTTGTGCACTCTGTATTTCTGGAGAACATATAGGACATAAACCAGTCGATATTGTTAAACATATTGAAAGCAAAAAAGAACTTTTACAGAGAGAAATGCAAGAATTAGAAAATTCCATTTCTCCTAAATATCAACAGATTGCCTCTAATATCCCAGTTCAGAAAGCTGCTCTAAATAAAAACAGCCAGAAACTGACATCAGCAATAGACAAACATGGAGAAGCCTTGCACAGAGAAATAGACACCAGGATCCACAAACTGAAATCTGATCTGAATGAAATGGACACCAAACACCTGGCCGTCCTCGACAAACAGGAAGATGATATCACACGCACCATTGATGAGATCACACAGACCATTACTGATCTGAAGAAGTTAGTGGACTCCAATGATGTCAGCCGTGTCTCTGCCTACAAATCCAGGATTGCTGAATTCAGAAGATTGCCTCCTAAACTCATAGTGTCCTTACCAAGTTTTACCCCTCAGAAGATCAACAAAGAACAGCTTTATCAACAGTTTGGTTCTCTGTCAGCGTCATCTATTAAAACAGAAAAACAAGTCTACACCATGGATTCCCCCGGTGCTGAGTCCTCTCCCCCGGACAGACCCCTCATTGATGTACCACGGATCATCACACAGATAAACACCGAGTATGGAGTCTTACTCTATAATAGATTATTTGGTGTGTCCTGTCTAAAGGATGAAGAACTATGGACGCATGGTCAGGACAACAAGATGAGACTGTACAACCTAAAGGGAAAACTAGTGAAGTCAGTCCAAACCAAATCAGGGAACGAACCATTCGACATAGCAGTGACAAGGAGTGGGGATCTAGTTTATACTGATGGAGGTGATAGAACTGTGAACATAGTGAAGAATACACAGATACAGACAGTGATCAGATTACGGGGGTGGAGACCTCGCGGTGTCTGTAGTACCTCCTCTGGTGACCTCCTGGTTGTCATGGAGAGTGATGATAAAAAACAAACAAAAGTTGTGTGTTACTCTGGCTCCACAGAGAAACAAAGTATTCAGTACGACGACAAAGGACAACCTCTCTATTCATCTGGTGGATACAACACTAAATACATCAGTGAGAACAGGAACCTAGATATCTGTGTGTCAGACTTTGACGCCCGTGCAGTAGTGGTGGTCAATCAGGCCGGGAAACTCCGGTTTACCTACACTGGTCCTCCCTCTACTACCAAGGAATCATTTAGTCCACGCGGCATCACAACAGACAGCCAGGGTCGGATCCTGACAGCAGACATTGACAACCAGCGTATCCACACCCTGGATCAGGACGGACAGTTCCTCCGCTACATTGACAACTGTCATTTACAGAATCCATGGGGTTTATGTGTGGACACCAGAGACAACCTCTTTGTGGCTGAGTTGATCACAGGTAAAGTGAAGAAAATCCAGTATTACATGTAAACAAACTGTGTGTATTACCAACAAATATGTAAACTGTGGGTATGTTTCATTGATATGAACTATATATAAACACAGTATATGTATTATATACAAACAAACCATGTGTAACTATGTATTATATGTAAACAAAGTGTGTGTATAAATAACAGAAAATGTACATGTAAACAACATGGCTGTGTAAATTACAGGTGAACAATCTGTATAATCATGATAATTTATACTTCATTGTATACTGATGCATGTAGGCAAATGAATATACTACAGTATATAGTAAACAGACTGATAAAGATATTACATACAAATTAATTTTGATTATGAATTATGCTGATTTTTTAATTTTTAAAATAATAACTCAATGCATATTTATAATTCTTACTATGCAAATTTGTTTTAATAAATTATCTAAGAACCTGTTACTGCAGTTTCTTTGATTAAATATTGATGAATTTAATTACCTGATTACTTACTTGTATTTCATATGCAAACAGTCCTTCCAATTACATCCATAATGTTGTAGACACTTACACCGTCACAGCAATACCTGCATATGAAATATGTTAATTAAAAGGTATATACTGCCTCTATGGCACTTCAGAAGTAAGAATTAGGAAGACAATAGATATATCTCACCACAAACAAGAGGCCCAAGGGCCCTAAAGTTCACCTGAGTATGAGATAAAATCTGGTAAAGGATGCACCGAATGGCAGCTTAGTTTTAGTGATTAAGAAGATAATAGATTTGATATTATAAATTTTTAAAATATTTGATTTTATTCAATGGCTGGAGAAGGGAGAATTATGACCAACATGAGTAGGTTGACTTATTTTGTCATGAGGCAGGTTAATGTTCTTTTATTTCCAGCAAGTAAATCATAAATTATTTAAATATATATATGTATATATATGTATTTAAAAAAGAAAGATACAGAACCACTCAACCAAAGGTTATAAATTTTACTATTAAGGTCAAATATCTTTATCTCATCTAAACCACCTATTCAGTTTTTTTTTGTCCTCCCACCTGTACACACTAAAACCTTTGATCAAAGGGTCATTCATTTCTGCATTTTGCACTTCTGGTTGATCCTCATACTGCACTTAGATGACCAGTCAACCCCCAACCCCCCTCCCCCCAAAAAACATTCTCATCCCACACCACACCAGCGACATGGACTCAGTAAAGTCATCATCAATAGCAAGTACTTAGTTTTTCTGCAAGGCGCCCGGTAGTATATATGATATATAATTTCAATGAATTGCTCTATGATTTACATATTACAAATTTTGGTACAGACTTTCCTCTCCATCTTTATCATCTACATAGTTTGACTGCTAACACTTCAGTAGTAGAGAGGGAATTCCTCAAAGAATCCATATTTAGTATATGAACATTAAAGTCCCATCCTAACACAAAAACCCTGACCCAGGGGCCAAAAATTTTACAATTTTCTTGACGGTATAGTGAATTTTTAAAAATTGAATATATTTTTACAGTTTTTACCCAAAATATACGACACATTAACACAATAAATAAAATCATGATAATCCTAGCTAGCAGGCTAAAAAAATCCTGAAAATGTTTAAAATTAATGAGTACTAATGCACGAAGGACGACTGCATGACAATGAACGAAAACGCATCGCAATACATGTAGGTCACCCAAGTCACTCAGGTGACCTAATAAGGAAGGTTACTTATAATGCTTTTTATAATGATAATTATTCTGATTTTGTAGAAATACAAACCTCCACATGGTCACGTTGGTTAGAATTATAACATCTCTCTACCCCTCACAGGAAACCGTCGAAATGCAGCATATCCAAAGTTCTCACCCGGGCCTACAATATTCACTCTTGTTTTAATACATTGTTAGGGTTTAATACATTTTTGTACATGTATGATAACTAGCCTGTTTGTGTTGTATTTGTATATAGTTTATCTCCTTATTATACTGTAAAATTCATTTATTTTACAATTTATACAGATTAAAATTAAGTAAACTATTAATAACAATTGAAGCATTTCCATTGCATTGATGGATGCTCAAAAGGTGAGGTACATTCTTGAGAATATTATTGATCAAACTTGTTTAAACAGTTATAAATCTATATAAATTAATATACACAGTTGTCCATGTTCCTGATACCTACACAAAGGTTTAAATAAATTAAGTAAACTATTAATAACAATTGAAGCATTTCCATTGCATTGATGGATGCTCAAAAGGTGAGGTACATTCTTGAGAATATTATTGATCAAACTTGTTTAAACAGTTATAAATCTATATAAATTAATACACACAGTTGTCCATGTTCCTGATACCTACACAAAGGTTTACCTGATCTGGTTTGTTTGAAACTTGGTAGGTTGGCACTTGTCCCTGTACTTGATGTATCTGTAGATTTCTTGTAGAAATGATAACCTTTAGAATAAAGAGTTTCAGACTTACAAAATTTATTCAGTCATGTTAAAATGTTATATTTGTTATTGAATTTTTTTTATCTATAATAAACATGGTGATTAGTTTCCACATCCCTGCCTCACATTATAAACAAATAGCCCATTGAAATATTCGGAGCATATAAATATTTTTTAAACTTTTTGCATTATTTAATTGTTTTGACTCTTACCACTATTATCAGTTTTTCATTCCACTCCTTCATGTTTTCTGAAAAATGTGATATATTAACGTGTTATACTTTAAAGAATTTTTTTTACCAATTCTTTGAGGAAAAATGGGAAAATGTTACAAAACTTAGAACATCAATACTCTATAGTAAAGCTGCATTTAGTTTGTTTACTGTATTCAGTAAGAATATATTTGGCATTGATAGCCTATTTACCACAGAAATAGGTTTCAAAACAATACATCTTCGCATCCATAATATCGTCTGTTTTACTTTTACAAAAGTTGTATCTCGATTCCGATCGTTTTTCTGTGACGCTAAACTGCTACGAGAGACACAGAATATTAATGACATTCATGCGCGGATCTAGAGGGGGGGGGTCGGGGGGGGGGGGTCGGACCCCCCCCCCCCCCTGGAAAATGAAAATTTATTAAATTTACATAGTAAATATGCCTCGGACCCCCCCCCCCCCCTGGCAAACACAATTATCCTTCGGACCCCCCCTGGAAAAATTTTCTGGATCCGCGCATGACATTCATTAAAAGGTTTCAATGATAAAGATTAAAATGCTTGTAATAGATAACACATCTCAGTATTTTAATACACATAAGTTCTTGCAAGATGTGATGGCACTTGGTCAAGGTCTTCCCCACAGTTGTTTATTTTATTAAAGTTTATTTTATAAATGTTTTTTTCTGATTCCTGGTGGTTATTTAAAACGAACATTATAAAAATATATTGGTGATTTATTTTTATGAAGAACTGAAACCTATCGATTTATCAAATAAACCTTTATCATGTAACATAAATAAAAATGAAACATCTCAAAAAATCAACGTAATTAAGCAGGCCGACTTGGATTTTTTTTTTGCGTAAAAACTACAACACCAAAACTTCAAAATTTAACATTGTGTAATATACACCAACCCTAGTGTACCCAGGAAAGTCTACCATCTGTTTTTATTTAGGGCCCTCTTCAAATATGGGTACATATACGATAGGAATACACATGTATAGGAAGTTGCAATTTTCTGCACTTCAAATAAAAAAAATGCTACAATACATAGACGTCGAAAGCAAATTGAAAGTGGGGGGGGGGGGCGGTTAGAGATCCAAAATCTTGACAAGACAAACCCCCCCCCCCCAAAAAAAAAAACCCCCACAGTTTCCACCTATCCTCACGATCGTAATCCGGAGGTGGGGTTTAAATGATCGATTTATTCATTCTTTTTTATTATGTCTATTTTTTGCACATAGAAAAAAATCACAAAGTATTTTGATTGAGTCATCTAAAGATATCATTGAGTATTGCAAACGTAGATTGGTACAATGAATTCATTCATTAAAAAAATAGGAAAATTAACCAAAAGGAGAGAATATTTTTGTTTTCAAAATTTCCAGAGCTTACATTTTCTACTTTTTATTTTATGTCAATTCTTCTAAAAAGCTTCATTTTATCTTTCCACCATTAAAACACAACGACAACCCCCTCCCCCTCAATTTACGCCACGGAAAAATTGAAAAATTCAGAACAAAATTTTTTATGTATGTGTATTTTGTTTATTTAGTTCAATTTTCAAAAATCAAAATATATAAATAAAATATCAAAATAATTTCTGAAAAGGTGCAAATACGTCGACTTTTACAGGAATCCGCAAAAACAACTATGTCACATAAAAGCCACACATTGCTTGTTTTGATTTTATGACAATTGTAATTATCCAGTGGTGAGCCCCCTCTTTCGGAATGTTACCTGTACAATTTACCTGTAACGAGCCTCAACTCACTGGACCTTTAAAATTAAAATCAGTCCGTGCACAGTTTGGACACGGCAGTCCGAGGGGAAGGACGCAACAAAGACTTCTCCTGTTTTTCTTGTACTAGTCCTGGCACATTTTTACTTTCCTTTGAGCACTCTTTATTTAAAATGCCTATGGTCCAGCTTTTCTGAGGTAAGCCTTTTTTGTACTGTGCTTTAAATGTTATTGTTTCATAAATGCAGAAAAACTCTTAAAACATCCAGTTACGAAGTTTCTCGGTAATTTCAACTTAAAGCTATTCACGTTTATCATTAAATGTCTTTACCATCTGTTTACCTATATTTAGCTTTCTTATTATGGTGGTCCGTTTATGTCTGTACTCATATATATTTACATTTTCCAGTGTCTTTGCCTGTGATAACACTACGTATTGATTTTGTACTATATAACTCATAACTCATTGCTTATAAATATTTAAATATTTAATCGTACGATGGTTTAAAATTTAATAAATATAAGTAATAAGGAATCATTCTTTGCATATTATGAAGTGATAATTTCGGTCGGGGCGTGATCAAATCTATCATAAAGCCCTTCGGGCTTTATTGGATTTGATCACACCCCGTCCAAAATTATCACTTCATAATATGCAAAGAATGATTCCTTATTGCTTATGAATGACATGTGTTCCGTTGTCTTGATCTCATTTTAGTGAGTGTAAAGTGTGAGTAAGTGTGAGTGTATCCATGTGTTAAGTAATGCATGTATTTCATGTATGTAGTGCGTAACAGAAGTTACGAGTAAGTAAAATGTCTAGCATTGAGACATGAAGTACTTGTGTATATATGCCACGTGTTGGTATGGTGTGCACCTTGTGACATAAGTATGTATTTGTATTTGAACAATTAACAGGTTTAAGTCTTCCTGGTAGATGCCTTGTGTTTTTCCACGTATCTACATCGTAGACATCTTCGTCATTGAATGGAACATCAGCCTCCTACAAGATCAGCAACAGCAGAACCATATTTGAAGGACAGTCTCGCCACAACCGCCATACACGGATCATCAACCTGATAAGCAGCATTCTCCTCCAATACCGGATTCATGGACAAATCATTGTTTCAATCATGTATTTTATAACTCAATGTAGAAAGAAAATATAAATCATTTATGTAAAATCAGTTTTTCTTAACATTTGAGGGTCAGGATCTTCTATTCTCACTAGGTCATTTGGTCATTTTATGACAAACTACATGTATAAAGTTGGCCATCTTAAACCTTTTTCATTGCTGGATCCTCTGAATATTTCCTCCTCTATATCTTAAATAAATCTATTTTTAATCCTAAAAACACTTTCTTGTCGATCTGGTTTTTTGAAAACAAATTTCCTGTGTATTATAAATGAAATAAAAAAAGTTTTGTTGTTCGTTGTTTAAAGGTCCATTCAAATGCATTTGTTTGTTTGTTTGTCATGGAATAAACTAACGTATTGAGCTTGATGAACACAATTTTCTCGCTTCTTTTAGAACACAAAGTTAAAAACAAGATATATTTAAGACAGCCAGGAACACATCATATTTAATTCTAATAAAACAATAGCTGTCTTAAGATAATAATTAGAGTCTGTTATACATTGTAACATTTTAAATTTTTTAAATAAACAATAACCCTCTTATCATTAATGATTTGAAAAAAATCGTCCCAAGTTATTCAAAATGATATATTCGAACAACATTTTACGGATATTCTTACCATAACCTTGACCTGTGTCCTGGATAAATCATACTGTTCGTGCCATATGAAAAATATGATGGCATATTTCTGACCCCTAAATACAAGACAAATTATGTCAACATAATCATCTTGCATGATGACATAATTAATATTGCATGTAGGGGCAGAACTATGCCACCAAAGAAAAGGGATCGACAACAATCTAGGCTCGAAGAAAAGTCATTTTACTGTTTACTTTTACAGACGGTTAAATTATACAGAGTTTTTTCATGTTTAAACCGTTAAAGACGTCATGTCACTAAAGATATCAATGTCCGATGAGTATTGTTTACAAGATCTTCATCCACATGTCAATGAATTTAGATACAACGGGGACAATAGTAGGGGAGTGAGGACATTGAACGTGACAGGTACATAAAGCAATCCTTCTCAAAACACGTGCATTTTTCTGTAGTTTGTTTGACAAAGATAGTACTAAAAATCAAGGATACGCGATTATTTAATTGACTTTCACCACTTATGTAATTTAATGCACTTCCATTACACATCCTATGCCTAGATAAATCAATCAGTCTACCAAAATTGCTCAACACGATAATTTAGGATTAACGGGCAAATTTCATCTCATATCTTGTTGTAAAATGTGAAAAATATTAGGGTAAAATAACTGCCTACTGTTCTAGAGACCTTGGCCAAAGCTGTCAATGGATACCCCTGGGTGTACCCTTCCTGTACTCAGCGTTCGGTAGCTCTCCTGGCCAAAATTTGTCAAGGTATAAATACAGTCTGGAAATGTAGCATCATCCCTGGTTACCCCTACAACCATAATCTGAGGACGGAAAACGATAGTTTTACGAGTCCCAGGAAATGTGTCTGAAGCTTACCTCAAAGATGACTTAGATAAGGAGAAACAGTTAACATTGTTAAATGTGGTCTTATTTCATACTTGTAATGGTTACTTTATGTATATCTAAGGAACAGAAATCATTCTTTGAGTATTATGAGGTTATCATTTTGGTCGTAATGCCTCTCGATATTAGTACTCAGAAATGATTCCTTTTTACTTCAAGCAATTGTACGATTAAATATTTTATCAAATGTTTTTTCTCAATATACGGTGGATATCACTCATGAGATTAATTTTTGATATTACACTGCGTGTTCTTACGCGACGTGACGTCATAATTCAACATTGCGTAGGTTTAGACGGTTGATTGGGTTGATTGACGTATAATAAAAAACTAAATAATAATATTCAGTTGAAAAGTGTTGAGTTATAAATGTGAAGCATTTAATGTCGTTTCAATTATTTTTCATGAATTGATAAAAAATGTTCGAAAATGAAATGTTTGTTTGTTAAACTTTTTTCCATGCGTAAAGTTGTTACGTCTTGTAGATAATGTGTTGTGCGGCTCACAATTAGACTTTTTACCGAAAAAATTGGGATTAATAAATTACTTAGTAAAACATGTGATCTCTCATGCTTGGCTCGGGGATACAAAACACACAACTCGTTGGATAAAAATCATATACAATCGCAAATCATGAGATATCCTATATATACATGTATCAGTGACATGTTTACGTTATTTTTATCTCATATACCAGCATGTAAACCCCAGCTTGCGCCCCAACAGTACGTCATTTGCGTCATTGATGAAATTATTGACCTATACATTACAAATTTAATTTTTATTGCTATTACAGACAAGACACTGGGGAATGTAAATATAACATTTAAATGTTTCTTTGGTCAGATTATTTAAGTGGGCGTTCCTAATATTTTATTAGCAATACAAAGATGCCTTTAATGCAACATTACACACGTAATACAATTGTGAATTCAGCCAAATCTTTTAAAAAGAAAACACTAAAACATACTATATCAATATCATTAAAAATTTCCATAACTTTACATAAAGTTATATAATATGTATTGGACCCACGGAGTTATCCTCACGAAAAATTTCTTTGGAACAAACAAAATTGGAACTGTGATCTTTTTAACATTGCAAAATTGAAAAAAATAACAACCAAAAGAAAAGAATAAACTTTTTTCCAAAATTACTTTTATTTATCCAACATCCTAGTTTTCATTGTAAAATTCCATAATTGCAAGGAATAATTATAAAATGATCACGTTGCTACGAGGCTGTTGTAGACGTTGCTATGACACCAATCAGCACCGTAACCAAGGGAAACATTTCTGTCATAGTGTTGTACTACATCCATCTTTCCATCTGTAGAAAAAAAGAGGTTAAAGTTGATGAAAAAATAAACAAGATATGTTTGTAAATCTTAAATAAGTTCCCTTTCTACAACCAATTGACAAGGCTTTATTAGCAACCCTGGAGACATTTGCCCTAAGTGATATTAAACCATGACCTTTATGACTGTCAAAAACGTGTATCTAGAGATATTGGTGAGATATGGGTCAAGCAATGTAAATAAAAAAATTCTCGATATATGTGTGACCAAATGAATATTCTGAATATATACTGACAAACAGTAGATAATCAGTCTGCCCTTTGATTCAATGTAAACATCAAAATTGTTTTGAATTTCCTCCAAAAAAAAAACAACTAATGGTAAAAATGTGGAAATTTTCAGTTTTTATATCTTTTGATTTTCTTTATTGTATATTCACTTTCTCAGAAAAGTACCTTCAATTACTACTAATAACAGGTGTGTTATTACCTGTGATATGTTTATTGACCACCACATGGTAACCTACGTACAAGGTGACAGTTTGGATATAAACTACAGGCATGTTATGAACCAGAATCATCCACCACATGGTAACCATTGTACATTGTGGCTATGAGATCACTTATTCCAGGTGTGTTATTACCTGAGATATGTTCAGTGTCCGCCACATGGTAAACATTGTACATTGTTCTCATCATAACACTAATTACAGGTGTGTTATTACCTGAGGTGTGTTTAGTGTCCACCACTTTATTTTGTGTTTCACCGTGTTGAAAAACGAACGAAAAAATATATATATCAAAATGTTTATCTTTATAGACCAAATATTGTCAATTAAACAAACTTTTTTTCTCAAACAATGTTAGCTTATCAGTATTGTTAACATGAAGGATATTAATTCCTATATATTTATCTCCATAAAAAATGTACATTTATACTTCATATATATTTTGTACAGAATAATTTCTCCTCTTCTCACTCATAAAGTGTTTACAAATTGTGTATATGTTTGTAATATTTTCTATGTTGTAAACTACAACCAATGAGAAAAAATAAATTGTTCAACCATATGGTAACTATTGTACACTGTGGCCAGCAGAACACTAGTTACAGGTTCATTATGACCTAAAATATGTATACTTTCCCCACCATCATAGCTATTGTACATAGTGGCCACATTATGTATAGTGTACACCACATCATAGCTCTTGTACATAGTGGCCACCATGACACTCATTACAAAAGTATTATTTTCTGAAATATGTTCAGTGTCCACCACATGGTAACCATTGTACATTGTGGCCGTCATATCACTAATTACAGGTGTGTTATTACCTGAGATATGTTCAGTGTCCACCACATGGTAACCATTGTACATTGTGGCCCTCATGACACTAATTACAGGTGTATTATTACCTGAGATATATTTTGTGTCCACCACATGGTAACCATTGTACATCGTGGCTGTGTGTGACCAGGGTGCCAATTGACCCTACAGATGTCCCGCCTAAATGTGTGTCTGCCAGTGGATGCTTCATCTGTCTGCAGTTCCACGCAAGGAGGTGCTCATCATAGCTACAACACAAACAAACCTCTATATATTAACATGTCTCATCAACAATGCATGCAGTCTTATGTTTGAATTGTTGCTAAAAAGGAGAGAGAAAACTATTTGTAGACATTTAAATGATAATTTGTGATACACATATTTAGGACTTAAAAAACATTTTATTTATGTATATATTTATAATGTATAAAGGATAATTCTTTCCTTCCTGTATAAAGTGGATGGTCTCTGACTGGACAATACTAAATACTGCACATGCCCATCTCATGTCTTCATATTAGCAAAATATTGACATTAAAATCAGTAACATTATAATAGACATAATTTTTCTGTTTGTTTCAAAATTAAATACAAATTTTCCTTATATGGATTTTTATTTTTACCAAATCTTGCAAAATTACAAAACTTACTGTGTCATACATGTATTTATTAAAACTAGTATATGTAAATCATTAAATTATTTTGCTGATATCTGCATGTAGTGTAGTATGTTCCTTCATAGCTAGAACGTTATAAATAGACCTACCTTTTACTGAAGAGTATTGGTGAAGAAGACTTTTTCATATTCTAGCCCATTAGTTAACATCAAACCTACAAATTTATATATTAAGGTTTCTTATGTAATGGTGTTGAACAAAACATACACAGCAGAATAATCGGTTAATGTACAATATCTTAGATTCAAAACAGTAAATATGCAACTCCATGCTAATCAAGAAGGTTGATATCTTGACAAGAACAATTTAAGACAGATATAAACCTCCTTTAAAATTATTGAAGTTCGGATGATTTTGGACTGTTAAAATTTCTAGATATTTGTGTAAATATGCCAACCTGTGCAGACAACATTGGTGTCTCAGTAACTGAAACTGTGATCCAGGCCTCATTATTATGAACTTTCAAGGATGAAACAGGAATGGGCTCCCCTGAGCTCAGCTGGTGAACTTGTACACAACCATCAGATGAGGAGGTGGTCAACATTTGGTGGTGCTACAGAGGAAGCAAAGCGGTCAAGTTAACAAAGGTATAGTCCACTCTGAACAAGCGTTCTGAATTTGCTTCATGATATGACGTTTGTTTTAGAATTCTACAAGAATTAATTTCTTTTTTACAGGAGATTTTCAGGATAGAAATAAACTTACCCATTGAAATATGCAGCTATATGATATTTTGATAAAAGTGAGTCATTTTTCTCTCGTACTATTTTTATATTATTTTCATCATTTTGTGCCCCAACAGTGTATGTAATTTGATACGTATCAATTTTTCAAGTAACGCAGATTTTGTGTTTCCATGCTGAGAAAAAAACCTATGTGACTTCGTTGAAGAAGCAATGTGCCGATAATGAATTTATTAAAAAATAAAAACAAAGTCTAAGTTGTTGTTTTATCACAAAAAAGACATTTCAAATGTAAATATTTACATTCTACTGTGTTTTTCCATTAAATTGTGTGATCTTCAAATGCCTCTAAATGCAACAAGTAGTCAAAGGTCAAATTGATGAGTTTTATTATGACGTCACAAACGTTGAACGCTGTAACCTGCAACGACACAAGCGAAAATCAAAGTTCACGCTTTTGGCTGTTATACTGTGGCTCTTCCATTAATATTAACTTACCCTTAGGATAAGATAGGAATTTTAAGGTATGAATCACATTTGCAGACAAGTCAAGAAGTTAAAAAACATGTAAATATAAGCATTAAATCATGATTTTTTGAAGTTTACACTCTCATAACTGCAGCGGTGTGTGCATACAAATTTTCATAACGCGCTAACGCGCGTTACTCAATTTGTATGCACACACCGCTGCAGTTATGAGAGTGTATACTTCAAAAAATCATGATTCAATGCTATACCATTGTTAAAACGTCTTATTTTTATTTTCAAGTTTAATGTATGCATAAATTGTGACCAATCACATCTTTTCTGTACGTTGAAAATACAAAATATATCAACAAAGGTAAGATTTCTACAAGTAAAACTTATCACTTTCTTCTACGTTGCAAACAGATCAACAATAGGAACATTTTACAATTGCTAGACCATGGTGTACATTTGAATTATTTCCATGGCATTGATGTATTCTTAAAAGGTGTAATACATTCTCAAAAAGAATATATTAACCAAATAAATCATGTTTTTTTTATGAGTAATACACGCTGTTTATTGATTCCTGACATGTACACACAGATATACCTGATCTGATTCAGATGAAACTTGGTAGGTTGGCTTCTGGCACTGCATTTACAAATGTACTTGGAGTGTACATGTACTTGAAATGGGCATTTCAAATTTGAATCATCAGACAAATAGACATTTATGGTTGCAAAAGAAAGTCAAAACTCAATGTTAAATATTCACATTAAGTGTATTTTTTTCGTTAAAATAAAATATAAAAAATGAAATATTAAGTTTGATTCAATGCAAAAAATTGAAACACACCGAATATAATACATGTTCATGTAGTGTAGACTTATTAATTTGGATGAGGATTATGACCTTACTTTCAATCTTATTGAAGATATGGACATTTGAAATCCTTGACTCCAACTATGACATTGACATTGCTTAATGATATATCAGAAAGCCAAAGCTTAAATATAGGCTAAAATCAAAAAGTACCTGAAACTTGTGGTTCCTCTGACCAACTCAAAACAAAGGTTTCATTACAGTAACTTTTCATACATGTTTTCCTTGGCGCAATATAGTAGAATTTATTGATAATCAAGTTAAAACTACGAAAAACAGAATTAAAATAAACATTTAAAAATCAATGAAATCTTAAACAACCCATTTTTAACAAAAAGTTAAAACTACACAAATGACATAATAAATAGGTTTTTACTATAGACCAGAAAACCTCAGTATGATTTTTACGAGGCATTCAAATTTTCCAAAGGTAAAATGTTTTTGCTGCATTTTGACATTTGCATAAAATCATTAAGGAGTCAAGATTTGTTGCATTAATTACACAATCAAACACTAAACTCCAAAAGTCATACAATGTCAGGACCGTTCAGCAGAAAATGCTCACTCCTTCATGGCACCTGATCCTACCTCTAATTTTTGTAGAGGTCCATGTTTCCTCTGGTCCTGTTTTGTATTTTTTCTTTGGACTTCGGAACACTGTTTATTATCACCACATTTCATTTCTAAAATACAATTCATACTTTTAAAATTAAAACATAAAGGGTTTGGCCCCGCATGCAAATGATAAAAACATCTCTAAAACTTCTCTTCTGAAGCCACTCTCAAAAGCAAAAATGATGAGTCTTTGTATCACAAAAACACACTTATGTTTTACGAACCCCATCACCAAGACTCAGTATGTCATTATTGATCTCACTATATCTCACCTGATCTCCTTGATCTCGCGCTCGGTCTCTTTGAGTGCCCTCTCCTGGATTTCTAACTCGATCACCTCCTCTATAGATTTATTGTTTTTGTGATTCCAATTACCCAGACCCTATATTTTATTACAGATCTCACTATATCTCAACTGATCTTCTTGATCTCGTGCTTGATCTTCTTGATATCGTGCCTGGCCTCCTTGAAAAAACTTTCCTGGATCTCTAACTCGATTATTTCTTCTATAAATTTGTCAATTTTGTGTTTCCCATTACAAGGACTCAATATGTCATTACTGATTTTCCTATATCTCACCTGATCTCCTCGATCTCGCGCTCGGCCTCCTTGAGTGCACTCTCCTGAATCTCTAACTCGATCATCTCGTCTATAGATTTGTCGTTTTTGTGTTCACCCATCACCCAGACCCACTCCCTGCCGTTCTTGCCCAACAGGAAGTCCACATTCATTCTACCTACTCAACAAATCAAACGCATTAATAACAAAGCTATGATGAAATAAATTGAAAAGTGATCAGAATAAAACATGTATGACAACCAGAATCATAGCCACCTCAAACAAATCCATAAAAAGACACACAAATACACAAAGAACTTGGAAGATAGCTAACATCTCCACATTCCACATCATTCGTATAAAAAAACGCCGACAAATGAATTAATCTTTAAGTGGTGCTGTGTCTAAAATCTAAAAGCCATCATTTGGATCATATAAATCCGTGATAGCATTAAAGATTGTGGTAGCTCAATTTTCATTCAGTTTTAATGGTACCCCTTCACTATCAATTTTATTGCAAAAAACCTGTGAAACATAATCTTTCTTCATTAATTATAGCTATACTTGAAAATTTAGAAATGATGACCTTTTTGAACCTTAAAACATTATAAATCCTACAAAACTGACTATCTTGACTTAATTAAGTTATTGTAAGCTCCTGACCAAAATTATGATATATTTTGCTTTATCAAATAGCTTCTCTTTCTATATTACATTTTACTTAATAATTAATTCTTATCAATACAGATATATATGGTATTTTCCTGAGTATCATTAGAGAGTTCATTAAGATAGATTGCTATGAGTTCTCCAATCAGCCACTAATTACTTGCACATACCCACTTAAAGCATTAATTATCTGTAAGACCATTGATGGTCTATAATCAGGAAGTACTGACGTTAGTGAAATCAGTTTAATTAAGTGAGAGTTACACTGTGACACTCAGACCAAGGTGTTAAAGTCGATACCTTGACCCCAGGGAACCGCTACATTAACCTGTAATTAGGGCAGGAAGCCATTAAAACAGACCACCCTCTCTGTTAGGGTGGAAAGAAATACTCTTAGTTTATCATCAACATATCTCACAATTTCTACATTGAAATCTTTAGAATAGTATGATGACAAACTTGGAGGATTGGTTTGTACCGAAACAATTAAAATGGTAATTTCAGTAATTAACAACAGTATAACGTCCTGGATAACAGTTAAACACATAGCATACAACCGTTATGTTACAGCATACCTTTCTTGGGTTTCCTTGGAATCCGGTCATCTTGATTCTTCTTCTCAAACTCATTGTACCTCCGGACTTGTTCCTGGGTTAAAAGATAGGAAAACATTTATCAGATTCAATCAACTCACATAATAAGCCATTAATTATATCAGCATTTATCAATATTTATAAAAAGTTAACAGTTATACTATAAAATTATTCAAGCAAAACTGGCATAAATATATTCTTTTACACTTTTATAGTGTTGATATTTTGCAGAAATTCACTTTTCTACATGCTAACAAAGATTTGATTAAGTACATTTCTGAATGCATTTATTCAAATATCTGTATACATTATATTTAGAAATGTACCTGATTTAGCAGAAGCTGCTCTCTACTAAAACCACTAATTAGTCTAATTTAATGAAATACACAGCCAAATGTAATACATTTATGGTATATTAATTTCAATTGAACATAGAATGTTTACATTTACGGTATATTGATTTCAATTGAACATAAAATGTTTAAGGGACATCGCCAACCTGCTGTTTACAGACAAACTATGGCCTTCTGTATGATATACATGTATAACTGTATGTGGTGCAGACAATATTAAGGTTTATTATACTTTCATGTTAAATACCGAAATCTGATTGCGTTAGCAACACACTTGGCAATGAGTAACACTATATAAATAGTGCCTGTTTGGGAGGGTAACAGTTGAAATTGACACCCCGAAGCGGAGGTTGACAATGGTTTTTCGAGGGGTGTCAATTTCAACTGTTATCCTCCCAAACAGGCACTATTTATTTTGTTATACTGAATGTCTTAATTTTTAAGAAAATTTTACTGCTTTCATATAGGAATAACGTGAATTCTACAGCGAACCGTACGCACATAATGTATGTGCATGTAACAATTTGTTTTGTTATACTTTCATGTTAAATACTGAAATCTGATTGGTTAAGACACAGTTCATAATCCATTCTATTACCCTCAGCGTTAGCAAAGCACTTAGCAACGGGTAACATTAAAAATTGTTACATGCGCGAAAATTATGCGCGTACGGTTCGCTGTAGAATTCACGTTATTCCTATGTAAAAGCAGTTAAGTTTTCTTTAAAATTAAGACATTCAGTATAACAAAATAAATAGTGCCTGTTTGATAGGATAACAGCTGAAATTGACACCCCTCAAAAACCATTGTCAACCTCCGCTTCGCGTCGGTTGACAATGGTTTTCTCGGGGTGTCAATTTCAACTGTTACCCTCCCAAACAGGCACTTTTTATATAATGTTACCCGTTGCTAACGCTGAGGGTAATAGAAAGGATTATGAACTGCGTCTTAACCAATCAGATTTCAGTATTTAACATGAAAGTATAACAAAACAAATTGTTACATGCACATACATTATGTGCGTTCGGTTCCCCATAGAATTCACTTCATTTCTTCATGTATATAAAAGCAGTAAAATTTTCTTTAAGCAGAGGTTGACAATGGTTTTCTCAGGATATCAATTTCAACAGTTACCCTCCCAAACAGGCACTATTTATATAATATCAAACACCTCCCATATCTTGACAAATAGTATGGCCTTCTATATGATATACATAAATAACTCTACATGTATGTGATTTAGACAATATTAAAGTACATCACCCACCTCCCAAATCCTGACAAACATTATGGCCTTCTGTATGATGTACATGTATGACTAAATGTGTATAACTGTATGTGGTATACACAATATTAAAGTACATCACTCACCTCCTGTATTTCGACAAACAGTTTGGCCTTCTGTATTATAAACATATATAACTGCATGTGTATATCTGTGGTTCAGATTAAGGTACATCACCCACCTCCCGTATCTTGACAAACATTATGGCCTTCTGTATGATGTACATGTATGACTATATGTGGTATACACAATATTAAGGTACATCATCCACCTCCCAATTCTTGACAAACATTATGACCTTCAGTATTATATACATATAAAACTGCATGTGTATATCTGTGGTTCAGATTAAGGTACATCACCCACCTCCCGTATCTTGACAAACAGTATGGCCTTCTGTTCGTCCGACAGCTCTGACAGGAGGTCAGGGTCGACGGTCATCGTCTGGAGAATCTGCTGCAACATGGTGGACTCTTACTGACCTGTAACCCACAAACAAACCAAACATAATTAACAGTTTGTTTTAATGATGAATTTTTCGTTAATTTGAAATCATTACAATGAAATAATTACTGTACTTGTTAGAGTAAAAATAACACTGTAAGAGAACAATATTTGCCTATAAAAAGAAACTTTCAAACTCATATTAAAATTTCATTCAATACATCTGGTTTAAAAACTAACGCAATCCTTAAATGATGAATTTTATTACTTTGATATTAATACATGTACAATGAAAATTTCACTACATATTTTACATTTTTACCAACTCTACAAATTTAACACTTTACCACGTTTACAGACTTTCTCTCATATTACCTCTAGATCAAATGGAATCCAGGGTAAGTTAAAGGCAATAGATCTATTTTTATGTTTTCTCTGATTTAGAAATGCACAAGGAAATAGTATGTTGATAAATACTTTACTAGACTCAAGAATGTTTGAGTGTTCACAAACAACTTCCTCATAATAATCATTGGCCATACTTCAGTTGTAATGCTTTCTACCTCACGGTCGCTCCGTTAGATTAATGTTCATTGAGACTTTCAGAGTGTGAGAGACAACTTTACAAAGGATTTCAATATTCTAAAATCACTGATATGTATTTTATGTTTAATGTCTCTTTCCTAAAACAATTCAAAATACATGTTTATCTACATACTTTAAATTACCTTACACAGATGTCAGCTATTTGGTTACAATAAAGCTATTTTTCTGTATTAATTAATTCTAAGTTTCTAACTCTTTCTTCCTCTTCCTTAGATTATGGACTTAATTGGCCAACATTTAAATAAAACAAATGAACCGCTGATTTAACGGTTTTATATCTTTTACATGATGTTTGTATGTAATTTCAATTCTCTTGGTACAAGACAGATTCAACTGAATCACAGATGAACAGATAATGGTGGTTTAAGATAGAGAGGAGTTTATATATATATAGTGAATTCACTTCAGCTGGGAGTTGGATTGATACGATGACCTGACAATATCTAGGATGACTCCAGTCTGCTGTCATCCCGTTATCTTACCGCTGCCAAAAACAAGCTGATCACATGACTCACGCCAGTCAATCCCTCCCCCTACCGTACACACGGCATCCTGGTACCCCAAACATCTCACTCCTACCCCCCTCCAGTAAGTAATCAACACCAGATACCTGGGAGCAGAGTCAACACACAGTTTTTATCATATCACTACAGAGTTCCAATCACACTGAGAATCTACAAAATGTCTTGTAGAATTCCGCTGAATGGCAGTTTTTAATCTTGAATGCTGAGGATGTTTTGATCTGACTGGTTGATAAGAAATCAAAATACACACATCTATATTTTTCTATCTTCCAATATAAATAAAAAATCTAGACAGGAGTTTTGAAGAAAGAGAGAAGCGATGTTTTAGTAAATCTCTGCACAACAAGGAATACAAAAACACAACCAACTTGTGTATATATCCTTTGTTTTAACAACATTGGGACATTAACTGTTTGCTGAATCACTGCTTCCCAGATGTTCCCTATTGCTTCTCCATAGATCTAATGTGTGTAATAACGTCTGTGTTGTAAGGTGGAGAATGACATTCAATGAACTGGTATCATTGTCTTGTTTATCAGTAAGTAGAATACTCCTTCCTCTGTATATTGTTACATCACAGTACATCATATCATACAACACTGGTATCAGCGACTAACTACCCACCACAAAATCATGAAAGTTAACTTAGGAACAGATGCATTATTTGACTACAACAAGTTTTGTAAAGACAGCCCCCCCCCCCGCAAAAAAAAACCATTGCTCAGTGCAAATGTAAATCAATAACACAAATAATTTTGTACAGTGTAGTTTTCTCTTCCATGAAATTCAATACAGTATAGCTGACATAGATATGTCAACAATTGGTAAGTTTTATCAACATGACCTCAATTTTAAATTGTTTAATGGGGACAAGAATATTTGCATGTTTGAATAAATTAAAGCAACTCAAACAATGTAAATGATCAGTGAAACTATTTATTATATAGGTCAATCAGTTACAGCCCTTAAGGTCAAATTCAACAAGTTTGTCCATTAGCTTGTAACAGTGTAATGACAATCTTCAAGTCATCCCATTCTGACAATGACATCAAAATGAAAGTAATTACACTCTCTGATTTCTCTCTTAATGCAGACAAGTGAAAGGTATAGTTTAAAATGTCCAATATCATTCCATTGCTTACCAAAGCATTAGTTGAGAGAGAGAGAGAGAGAGAGAGAGAGAGAGAGAGAGAGAGAGAGAGAGAGATTGAGAGAGATTTTCACAACGAGATAATCGTACTCCAGTCAATCTAATATGCGTGTATTCGCATCACAGACATTAAGTAAATAGCAAAAACAACCAACAACTGAGAATTGCTAACCAACAGGCCGCAACAACCAAATATTTAGTCTCTTCTCTTATAACAGCTGTGTAACAAGGGGCAACACATTTTAATGCTCTACTTACGATTCGACCAACGCAATCAATGCCGTGCTGAAATGATATGGCGGAAACTAATGCACCATTCTTCCATAGTTAATATCTTCTGCACTAAATATAAGTCCATAGCATCATGCTGTTTTGTGAAGTACAGCACCTTCGCTTTCTACTTCCACTTTACCAAAACTTCCTGTTGGTGGCGCTGCTAACCCGGAAAAAATATTTCACGATGTTATGGCGGGAAAAATGAATTTTCTCAAGGGAGATAATCATAAGTCATCATAATTCAATTCATAGACATATAACGTTATATGTCTATGTTCAATTTTAGCAATGGAAGATAAAAACATTAAATTATCATTTTATTTTCTTATTGATCACCGTAATACCAATATTCAAATTATCCTACCAGAAAGTATAGACCTATTATATTATATTTTATGAATCTGATTTTAATTTAATTCCTTTGAGCTGCATTAAATATTATATTTTCTTTTTCAAGAACAAACACATTTTTATGTGACTGAAGGAAATTGAACAAAATAATTTTAAAAGTTCAGACTGCAAACTATACATATTAACCAAAAAAGACAAAGCATTAAAGTTTCTAATGAATTCTCAAATGTTGTAATTTAAGCATCTTAAAACATAGGAGAGAGTAGACGGAATAAAAAAATGAGAAACAGAGGAAATCCAAGATTCTCGGTAAAACATGATATTAACATCTATCCAGTATTTCCTCCCTTACTTTTTTCTTTATTTATAGAAATTTGAGTTACTACATGTAAAGCCACTGACAAATTAAGCCATATCATCATTAATCTAATTTGTCTGCATATGACTGTACACAATATGTTTAAACCCACAGCCTACAAATGCATCATCAAGCAGTGATTGGCCTATATGAAATGACACATTTAATAAAAGTAATGATTACATTGTTAAATTGGGGTTTATTCTATAACTTTGAAGTGAACTATGCTTTGATTAATCTGTGATTGATTTAAACTTCCTCTACAATGCATGGGTGGAGCACGTGGCTCAGTGGTCAGAGGCGTTAGACCAGTAAACAAAAGGTCACTGATTCAAATCCCTCTGTGGTCTCATGATGTTATGTGTTGTGCATATAGTCAAGGAATACTTGCTCTACATTTTCTATGTCCACCCAGCTGAAATTGAGTACCAGCTTACGCTAGGAGTTTACTTGCAATGGACTGATGACCCATTCAGGGGATCGAGTCAATGACTCACATCTGCTTAGCACCACGCAAGCTGTGGATAAGCACCGGTCTTATGCGCCTTCATGCCATGGAGAATGATTTGACTTAACAACAGCAGCGCACGGACTCAGGTCAGACTTAGGGGAAAGGAGAAACTATATATGGCAAAGTCTCAAGACAGGGACTTTACAAAGAGGTTGGCTATGACCTGTGACCATCATACTTTGTTCAAAGTCACTGCACATCCTTTACCCCAAAACACTCTGTGGGTGAAGTATGACCCAGATTGGGCAAAGAGAAAAGAAACTATATGCTCTGTACTAGTGATATCGGACATCCAGATGGATGGAATGATGGATAGAAGGAATAATAGACTAATGACTATAAGTCACCTGTATATCGAGGCCCTAATAATGGATAACAGAGAGAGAGAGAGAGAGAGAGAGAGAGAGAGAGAGAGAGAAGTAACTACATTTAGTAAAGTGCTGTCTTTGGTGGTTGATATGAAGGTCAGAAAAGCTCTCCCCAAAACATGTCGCCACAGAGACATGCACCATTTAAGAGACAACCTGCCCCCAATTCAGGACAACACCCACCAGTCAAGACGAACTTGACTCCAACATAAAGACCACTTGTCCCCTATGACATTCTTTTTATTAATTTATGAATGTACTATTGGCTTCCCCGAGAATAGAGTACAAGGTTGTTCCAGCTTCACGTACACAAGCCCACGCATCATTATTCTTTATTTTGTCACACTTTACAATAAATAATGGTGTTGAAGCAAACACACCCTTTCATGTCCCCCACTCTAATAAAATATTGGAAATACCCAAATTTTCATGCCAAAACGCCGATTTTGTGGAACTAAATCATTTCATACCTCAACTACGACATTAATTAGGTATATGGAGTTCAGTTTTGATATAAAGAAATTGTATATGGTTTTAATTCTCTTTCAGCCATCTACACATGTATTAACGTTCTAAATTCAATTTTCACTTCTTGGCAGAAATTTTTTGGAATATGTCACAAATAATCATGTGGCTGACATACTCAGAGACTTCTACAATGTTTTAATAAAAGTTTTCACATGATCCCCAACACAGGACAGACAGAGGGGGAATAAAAGAAATAGGTCATCTATTTAGTCCGTCCCTGAGACATTTAAAATCTATCACGTGACTTTAGGCAGGTAACCAGACCAGGAAGAGTAAATACCTGGAGCCGCCATGATAGAAGTTTAAGGTAAATCAGTTTGTACCTATCGGAATAACAGATATATTCTACTTTGAATGGATAAAAAATAGTGAAAATATCTTTTTATTCATTAGACCAAGAAAGTGTTTTGATATTTATATTATAATTATGATATCAATTTTAACAATTACACTGTAAAAAACATGCAATGACAGGAAAAGGTCAAAGTACAGTATATATACATGTATACTAAAGATAAATATGAATGATACACACAGGCAGTTTACTTTATAACAGAATAGGTATGTAGTCATAATAACAAACATTTAATTTCTTATAGGCACTAAAGCATTGGGAGTTTTAAGAGATAAATAATCATAGATATTTGATTTCAGGATCTAGTACTCCAGTAATTTACATCGTGTGCCTGACCATGTACCCTAGGACTTGGGCCCAGGATGTGTTACGGTGTCGTCTCTGTGAGACCCCGGGCCCCCCTTTGTATTGTGATATTTGTCACATACATCTGTGTAAAGCCTGTGTGGGGGAACATCTCTCTGATGAATCCACAGAACACAAAGTGGTGCCATTTAAAAAGAGGGGATCTACTCCAAATTACCCAAAGTGTACTAAACATTCCACAAAACAATGTGAACTTCACTGTGAACAATGTGACATTCCTATTTGCACACTCTGTATTTCTGGAGAACATTTAGGACATAAACCAGTTGACATTGTTTTACATATTGAAAGCAAAAAAGAACTTTTACAGAGAGAAATGCAAGAGTTAGAGAATTCCATTTACCCTAAATATCAACAGATTGTCTCTAATATCCCAGTTCAGAAAGCTGATCTGAATGAAAACAGCCAGAAATTGACAACAGCAATAGACAAACATGGAGAAGCCTTGCACAGAGAAATAGACACCATTATACAGAAACAGAAATCTGATCTCAATGAAATGCACACCAAACACCTGGCCGTCCTCAACAAACAGGAAGATGAAATCACACGCACCATTGATGAAATCACACAGAGCATTGCTGAACTGAAGAAGTTACAGCACTCCAATGATGTCAGCCGTGTCTCTGCCTACAAATCCAAGATTGCTGAATTCAGAAGATTGCCTCCTAAACTCACCGTGTCCTTACCAAGTTTTACCCCTCAGAAGATCAACAAAGAACAGCTTTATCAACAGTTTGGTTCTCTGTCAGCGTCATCTATCAAAACAGAAGAACAAGTCTACACCATGGATTCCCCCGGTGCTGAGTCCTCTCCCCTGGACAGACCGCTCATTGATGTACCACGGATCATCACACAGATAAACACCGACTATGGAGTCTCTAATAGATTACTTGGTGTGTCCTGTCTGAGTGATGAAGAACTATGGACGCGTGGTCGGGACTACAAGATGAGACTCTACAACCTAAAGGGAAAACTAGTGAAGTCAGTCCAAACCAAGTCAGGGAACGATCCATACGACATAGCAGTGACAAGGAGTGGGGATCTAGTTTATGCTGATGATGATAGAACTGTGAACATAGTGAAGAATACACAGATACAGACAGTGATCAGACTACGGGGGTGGAGACCTCACGGTGTCTGTAGTACCTCCTCTGGTGATCTCCTGGTTGTCATGAACAGTAATTATGGTAAACAATCAAAAGTTGTGCGTTACTCTGGCTCCACAGAGAAACAAAGTATTCAGTACGACGACAAAGGACAATCTCTCTATTCATCTGGTTATAGCTATAAATACATCAGTGAGAACAGGAACCTAGATATCTGTGTGTCAGACTATAGAGCCCGTGCAGTAGTGGTGGTCAATCAGGCCGGGAAACTCCGGTTTACCTACACTGGTCCTCCCTCTACTACCAAGGGATTATTTAGTCCACTCGGCATCATAACAGACAGCCAGGGTCGGATCCTGACAGCAGACGGTGACAACAACCACCGTATCCACATCCTGGATCAGGACGGACAGTTCCTCCGCTACATTGACAACTGTCATTTACAGGAACCATCGGGTTTATGTGTGGACACCAGAGACAACCTCTTTGTGGCTGAGTGGGACACAGGTAAAGTGAAGAAAATCCAGTATTAGATGTAAACAATCTGTGTGTATTACCTACAAATACATTTATATAAACTGTGGGTATGTTTCATTGATATGAACTATATATAAATACAGTATATGTATTATATACAAACAAACAATTTGTATGTATTATATGTAAACAAAGTGTGTGTATAAATAACAGAAAATGTACACGTAAACAACATGGCTGTATAAATTACAGGTGAACAATCTCTATAATCATGATAATTTATACTTCATTGTATATCGATGCATGTAAGAAAATGAATATACTACAGTATATAGTAAACAGATTGTTAAATATTACATACAAATAAATTGTGATTATGAATTATGAATTATGAATGACAAAAGATTGATATCACAACAACAAACAAGAGGCCCAAGGGCCCTAAAGTTCACCTGAGTATGAGATAAAATCCAGCAGAGGATTCACAAAAATAGCAGCTTAAATTAAGTTATTAAAACAAATTGATATACTTATTGCCGAGATCAAAGAGATGCCGCGAACATTATTCTCCAATATACCACAAACGTCATCAGTAAATTATCAGATCAGAAAAACCTATTTGTCTCGCACTGATCATAAAAATACAACTTTAAACCGTAAAAAGTTTTAAAACCATGTCAATTTTACATGTTAGTTCCAGTCAAAACGATATGTGTTGCCTCAAATGTTTATTTGTAAGAGATCAATGCGGCTGTTCCTAGTACCTCCCTAGCACATTTTCACTGCTTGTTTTTACATAAAATATATAACGTGTAGTAGTAATAATCGCATTAAATTGCCCTTAAAATATAAGGAATATGATTCAAAGATATTTAATACATAAGTGAAGAGTATGCAATTGTTTCCTTTGATCGATACACATATAAACATTACTAACAAAACCGTTGAGGTTACACGCAACAGCGGATAACCTCCTTAGTCTCGAAATGTTGTTTGAAATATGGAAGCCTCCGCTAACGCCTCAGCTTATATATTTCAAGGCAACATTTCTAGACCTCGGAGGTTATTCTGCAACATTCTAAAAAAACTCGTACTTTATTTCTTAAATAGACTATAGTATTTTTGCTTAGAAACAAGATTACATGATTCGTGGGATTAAAAATGATAAAGAAGATAAAGGATTTGGTATTCTAAAATTTTCAAAATATTTGATTTTATTCAATGGCTGGAGAAGGAAGAATTATGACCAATATGAATAAGTTGACTTATTTTGTCATGAGGCAGGTTAATGTTCTTTTATTTCCAGAATGTAAATCATAAATTATTTAAATATATATATGTATTTAAAAAAGAAAGAAAGAAACAGAATCACTCAACCAAAGGTTATAAATTTTAATATTAAGGTCAAATATCTTTACCTCATCTAAAGCACCTGCTCAGTTTTTTGTTGTACTATCACCTGTACACACTAGAACCTTTGATGGAAGGGTCATGCATTTTTGCATTTTGCGCTTCTGGTTGATCCTCATACTGCACTTAGATGACCAGTCAACCCCCAACCCCCCTCCCCCCCCAAAAAAATTCTCATCCCACACCACACCAGCGACATGGACTCAGTAAAGTCATCAACAAAACCAAGAACTTAGTTTTCTGCAAGATGCTCGGTAGTTTAAAATATAATTTCAGTGATTTGCTCCATAAATGTTACAAATTTGGTACAGACTTAGTTTTCTGCAAGATGATCGGTAGTATGATATATAATTATAATGATTTGCTCCATGATTTACTAATATATTACAAAAAGAGTCACCCCTGAGAGGGCATAAATTTTACAATTTTGGTACAGACTTCCCTCTCCATCTTTATCACGTACATAGTTTGACTGCTATAAAATAACACTTCAGTAGTAGAGTGGAATTTCCTCAAAGAATCATAGAATCCATATTTAGTATATGGACGCCAAAAACCAAACTTAAAACAAAAACCCCGGACCCATGGGCCAAAATTTTACAATTTTCTTGTTGGCATCCATGCATATCATAACCATGTACACTGCTTAATGTTCGACAACATAGGGAATTTTTCAAAATTGAATTTATTTTTACAGTTTTTACCCAAATTATATGACACATTAACACATTAAATATAGTCAGGATAGGTAATCCTTAAGCTAGCAGGCTAAAAAAAACTGAAAATGTTTAAAATTAATTAGTACTAATGCACGAAAGACGACTGCACGACAATGAACGAAAACGCATCGCAATACATGTAGGTCACCCAAGTCACTCAGGTGACCTAATAAGGGAGGTTACTTATAGTGCTTTTTACAATGATAATTATTCTGATTTTGTACAAGTACGAACCTCCACATGGTCACGTTGGTTAGAATTATAACATCTCTCTGCCCCTCACAGGAAACCATCCAGATGCAGCATATCCAAAGTTCTCACCCCTACAATATTCACTCTTGTTTTAATACATTGTTAGGGTTTAATACAGTTTTGTACATATAAGATAACTAGCCTGTTTGTGTTGTATTTGTATATAGTTTATCTCCTTATTATACTGTAAAATTCATTTATTTTACAATTTCTACAGATTAAAATTAAATAAACGTGTAAATCAATAACAATTGAAGCATTGCCATGGCATTGATGAATGCTTAAATGGTGAGGTACATTCTTGAGAATATTATTGATCAAATTTGTTTAAACAGTTATAAATCTATATAAATGAATACACACAGTTGTTCCATGTTCCTGATACCTACACAAAGGTTTACCTGATCTGTTTTGTTTGAAACTTGGTAGGTTGGCACTTGTCCCTGTATTTAACAGGACCAGTTTAACGTATCTGTAGATTCATGTAGAAATGATATCCTTTAGAGGAAGAAAGAGTTTTAGAGTAACAAAATTTATTCAGTCATGTTAAATTGTCCCTGTATTTAATGTATCTGTAGATTTCTTGTAGAAATGACATCCTTTAGAAGAATAAAGAGTTTCAGACTTACAAAATTTATTCAGTTATGTTAAAATGTTATAATTGTCATTGAATTTTTTAGTCATAATAAACATGGTGATTAGTTTTAACATCCCTGTCACACATTATAAACAAATAGCCCATTGAAATATTCGGAGCATATAAATATTTTTTGTTTAAATTTTTGCATTATTTAATTGTTTTGTATCTTAACAATATTATTAGTTTTTCATTTCACTCCTGCATGTTTTCTGAAAAAAATGTGATATATTAACGTGTTATATTTTAAAGAAATTTATTTTAAAACCACTGAATTCTTTGAGAAAAAATAAATTGTTACAAAACTTAGACATGACTAGACATCAATACTCTACAGTGAAGCTGCATTTAGTTTATGTACTGTATTCAATAAGAATATATTTGGCATTGATAGCCTATTTACCACAGAAATAGGTTTCAAAACAATAAATCTTCACATCAATAATATATACAAAAGTTGTATCTCGATCCCGATCGTTTTTCCTGTGACGCTAAATTGCTACAAGAGACACAGCATATTAATGGCATTCATTAAAAGATTTCAATGATAAAGATTAAAATGCTCGTAATTCGAATAATAATAGATAAAAATCTCAGTATTTTGATACACATAAGTTCTTGCAAAATGTGATCAATGTGGTCAAGGTCTTCCACACAGTTGTTTATTTTATTAAAGTTTATTTTATAAATGTTTATTTTATAAATGTTTTTCTGATTCCTGGTGGTTATTTAAAACGAACATTATATAATTATATTGGTGATTAATTTTTATGAGGAACTGAAACATATCTTTTTATCAAATAAACCTTTATCATGTAAAATAAATGAAAATGAAACGTCTAAAAAAAATCAACGTAATTAAGCAGGCCGACTTTAATTTTTTTTGCGTAAGAACTACAACACCAAAACTGCAAAATTTAACATTGTGCAATATACACCAACCCTAGTGTACCTGCAAATATCCTGGAAAATCTACCATCTGTTTTTATTTAGGGGTCCTCTTAAAATATGGGCACATTTACGATTGGGATATACGTTTATAGGAAGTTGCAATTTTTTGCACTTCAAATCAAAAAATGCTACAATACATAGACGTCGAAAACAAATTGAAAGTGAGGGGGGGGGGGTTAGCCTTATCCAAAATCTTGACAAGACAAAAAAGCAAAAAAAGAACAAAAACAAAAAACTCCGTCTCCTCCTATCCTCACGATTCTAATTCGGGGGTGAGGTTTAAATGATCGATGTATTCATTCTGTTTGATTATGTCTACAACATAAATTCCACCATCTGGTAATTAAATTGAGTCATCTCAAGATATCAAAAATTAATGCACGAAATTTGCAATTTATTTTGAGAGTATTGCAAACGTAGATTGGTACAATGAAATTAAATTAAATTCATTAAAAAATTAGAAAAATTAACCACAAGGAAAGAATATTTTTGTTTTCAAAATTTCCACAGCTTACATTTTCTACTTTTTATTTTATGTCAATTCATCTAGAAAGCTTCATTTTATCATTCCATCATTAAATCACGACGACAACCCCCCTTCACACCCCCCCCCCCTCATCAAATGACGCCACGGAAAAATTAAAAAATTCAGAACGAAATTTTTTTTATGTATATGTATTTTGTTTATTGTGTTCCAATTTTCAAAAATCAAAATATATATAAAAAATATCAAAATAATTTCTGAAAACGTGCAAATACATCGACTTTTACAGGAATCCGCAAAAGTAACTACAGGTATAAAGTTGGCCATCTTAAACTTTTTTCATTGCTGGATCCTCTGAATATTTCCTTCTCTATATATTAAATAAATCTATTTTTAAACCACAAAAAACCACTTTCTTGTAGATCTGGTTTTTTGAAAACAATTTTCTTGTGTATTATAAATGAAATTAAAAGGTTTTGTCGTTCGTTGTTAAAGGTCCATTCAAATACATTTGTTTGTCATGGAATAAATTAATGTATTGAACTTGATGAACACAATTTTCTCGCTTCTTTTAGAACACAAAATTAAAAACAAGATACATTTTAGACAGCTAGGAACACATCGTATTTAATTACAATAAAACACAAGCTGTCTTAAGATAATAATCAGAGTCTGTAATACATTGTAACATTTTAATTTTTTTAAATAAACAATAACACTCTTATCATTAATTATTTGAAGAAAAAATCGTCCCAAGTTATTCAAAATGATATATTCGAAGAACATTTTACGGATATTCTTAACGTGACCTTGACCTGTGTCCTGGATAAATCATACTGTTTGTCCCATATGAAATATATAGTGGCATATTTCTGACCCCTACATGCAAGATAAATTAAATTATGTCAACATAACTATCTTGCATGTTGACATAATTTATTTTGCATGTAGGGGCAGAACTATGCCACCAAAGAAAAGGGATCGACAACAATCTAGGCTCGAAGAAAACTCATTTCACTGTCTACTTTTACAGACGGTTAAATAATACAGAGTTTCTTCATGTGTAAACTGTTAAAGACTTCATGTCACTATAGATATCAATGTCCGATGAGTATTGTTTACAAGATCCACATGTCAATGAATTTAGATACAAAGGGGACAATAGTAGGAGAGTGAGGACATTGAACATGACCCGTTCATAGAGCAATCCTTCTCAAAACACGTGCATTTTTCTGTAGTTTGTTTGACAAAGACGGTACTAAAAGTCAAGGATACACGATTATTTAATTGACTTTCATCACTTATGTAATTTAATGCACTCCCATTACACGTCCTATGCCTAGATAAGTCAATCAGTCTACCAAAATTATCGTCGGATACTCAACATGATGATGTAGGATTAACGGCAAAATTTCTTCTCATATCTTGTAAAATGTGAACAAATTTAGGGAAAAATAACTGCCTACAGTTCTAAAGACCTTGGCCAAAGCTGTCAATGGATACCCCTGGGTGTGCCCTTCCTGTACCCAGCATTCGGTAGCTCTTCATAGCATCATCCCTGGTAACCCCTACAGCCATAATCTGAGGACGGAAAACGATAGCTTTACGAGTCCCTGTAAATGTTTTTGTCTGAAGCTTACCTCTGGGATGACTTATAGATTAATGGGATACAGTTCTCATAGTTGACCAGTGTCATCTGCCATTAAGAACTGGAATCATTCTTTGAGTATTATGAGGTGATCATTATGGCTCGAAGGGCTCGCCACATTCGTTTTACGTAACAATACTCAAAGAAAGATTCTTTATTACTTATACATGTATCTAAATGATTTTTAGCAATTGTACGATCAAATATTATACCACATTGACATTTTTACGTTATAAGTATGCAAACCCCGCTTACAATTGTAAAGAATACGTCATTAGCGTCATTCATGAAATTATTGAACACATTACAAATTTAATTTGAATCGTTATCATAGACAAAGACGCTGAAAAATGCTGGTATAAACTTTTAAATGCTTCATTTGGTGAAATTATTTAAGTGAGCAAGCCTAATTTCTTAGCAAAAACAAGATTGTTTCTTATTTTTATTAGATATCATTCAGGGATTGTAGATATAGTTTTGGTTACAATTAGTGTTTCCCAAGAAAGGAAAGTGTAAAATGCTAGTATAAAAGCAAGTCGTTATAAATATGCGTTTCCGGATGTTCAATAATAGATTAAGGCAAATAATATTCTGAGCATGTTTTTTAAATGTTTTTTTTTATCTGCTATTACCAGAGACATAAATAACATTATGTCTGTGGCTATTACGCAAATACTTTTGCAAAGTTTGCGGCCAATTTGATGATTTGCAGCAAAGTTATCGGGTATATTTAGCTGAGGTTTGAAACGGCCGAAATGCATCGTGATAACATTTAATATACATGCATAGAAGAATTGGTAGTTTAACTAGGTCATCTACTTAGTTTGTACCCGGCATTTAAATCAATCACGTGACCCCATGCAGGTAACCATACCTGTAGAGGTAAATCGTTGGAGTCGCCACGTAGGAATTTATTTTAAAAGGTAATTTATGAATTACAGATGTTCCACATTAATTCAATGAAGTAACGATATTTTGATAATCATACAAAGTTTTTTGATATAATCAAAACTTGTGACATGCCTCTCTAATTTTAAACAATTAAGTGTAACAACAAGTAGTGACATGTAAAGGCGTTAGCATGCTATTCTAAAGGTTTATTCCCACTTAGCCAACATTATGAAATTCTCAATTCCCACTTGGCCAACATTTTGATTTTCACACCTGAGTGATCAGCAGGCTATAGTCTGTTTTCACATGTAAGTGTATATGTTATCAATTACCTGAGAATAGTTTATTGAAAAAATGCAAATAAAAAATAGCATTTAATTTTAGCTATAACATGCATATGATAATTAAAATAAATAATGAAAATAACCAAAGCATATTTTTTTTCAAAAATAAAACAGCAATTTTCTGAAAGATTATTACATAAAACATTTTATAAGTATTAACCAATGCCAGTACTTGGATGATTAAAACATTTATGTAAATTAACAAACTGTTTATAAATTGGATGCGTGTGTGTGTGTGTGATATATATATATATATATATATATATATATATATAAATCTGATTTAGGCATTGAGGAGACCATACCCTAAAATGTAGTTTAGGGAGACAATATACAAAATTTTTATATGTGCATATTTTTTATTGCAAATAGTCATTTAGAGGTCTTCAAGATTCAAATAACTTTACATGTGTTTTAATTTTTCAATATATCTTGTCCTTAAAAAAATACAGCAAAAATGGTCTCCTTTATATTTTGTTGCTCTCTCATAAGGCTTAAGGAGACCGTGCATATATTTTCATATATATTTTTTATGGCTTAAGTAGACCATTCTTTTTTCCCATAATTTTCATGATTTGCAAGTGCTCTATCATTTTTTATCGCCACGCAACATAGAATTAAGATATAATGCAAGGTCACTGTGTACATGTGCATGTATATGTAAGCTTTGTTAATATCTCACATAGTTGATGGTGTGGACTTTTAATATTCAAAGATGGTCATTTAGAGGTCTGTGGAATGGCAATAATCTCACATCTGTTTTAATTTTTCATTACTATTAGCCCTTAAAAATATACTATATTGTCCCTCTAATATTTTGCTACTGTCTTATGCGGCTATGGGATACCGATAATACATTTTTATTAATATTACTTAATTAGGGTTTAGGTAGACCATTCTTTTTTTTTAACCATAACATTCGTGATTTGCAAGCCCTTTAATTTTCACTGTCCGGTTTTTTTTCGCATGTCACGAAATTTGCGAAAATGGGGAAAATATGTAGCATTTTAAATTTGCGTCCCTACTGAAGATTATCTTCTCAATTCAATCCATTCTACATGTATCCTAATGTGTTTTAGAATTTCACATTAATAATGAAAAAAAAAACATTTCAAGTTCATGAACAAACTTTACTAATCATCAAAACTAATTTCAAATAGATTTCATTTATAATTTATGGACCAGGGTGTAAACATTAGTTCAATTTTGAAAGTTTAAACAATTAATCATTTCAAATTTATTAATAGAGCAATCATTTCCATTCAAAATTCAGTGTACATAACATGTCCATTATTTTGGTGAACTTGCAGTTCAATTACAACAGTTTCATTTTTTTCTGTGCAACAAAATCATGTATGTAAGGATCTGTAAATTTATGAAATCAAAATATTCATAATCTATTTTCAACCTTCATATTTCAAATTTCATACATTTCAAGAAAATAAAGCTTTTAAAATTGATTTACTTAATATTCTTCATAATTCATATATAACAATAAAAAAAGGTGATCAAAGATCACGTATTGAATGAACCATTCATTAATAAATGTTAATGAATAACATTGATAATAAGTACACATGTAAGAAATTGACAAAGTTTAAAAGTTACTCTGGGAGCAAAAATGACTGATCAAATGCATGGCAAAAAAATATTAAAGGACGAACAGGATTATGCAGCTAAAAAAAATTCAAAATTTTCAAACATAAAGACATTAGGATGTCGTCTGCAATACATATCACGTTTAGGGGCCACTTTCTTGCCTTATAAGAAACAAAGGTAATCACAGATTACAAAGCACCGAGACGAGGCATCACCTTTATAAAGCATCACCTTTATGAGACCACCTTTATCATATTACCTGAAAATCATAGTTAATGATCTTGGATATCTATGGATACTGTTTCGAAACAATATCATATTACTATATCATATGTTAAAAAATTGGATAATAATCATATGTTCATTTCATATATTAATATAAGATACACACATATAATAATAAAAATAAAATACTGTAATAAATAATGATGCAATATGATATTGTAACATATGATATGACATAGTGTCATGTTAAATACATTATTGCATTTGATCACATAATACAATATCATAATATATGATACAATGTCATATCACATAATACATCACAATTTTGTAACACATTATATTATATTGTATACTTAAGTATGATATTGTATGATATTATATCATATTTGATACATAATATGATATTGTATCATAAGATACAATATAACTTGATTCAACATTGTATCAAATCATATGATACAATATCATGTGATACAGTAATATATTATATAATACAATATCACTTTATACAATATCGTATCATATGTTACAATATTATATATTCCAATATCAAATAATACTATTTCATGTGATAAAATAATATATTATATAAACCAATATCATTTTATACAATATCATATCATGTGATAAGATATTATATATTACAATACAATATTGTATCATATTATACCATATTAAATATGGCAATATAATATGAAACAATAGCATGTGATAAAATAGTATATAATACATTATCATTTTATACAACATTGCATCATAATAAAAAATACTTTACATTACAATATAATGATACAAAATCATATCATTATGCACAAAAATATTGATACAATATCCTACTAACTTTTTATAATATAATATATGATATAACATTGTATCATATAAAACAATAGTGTATCAAATCTGACAATACTATATCATATGAATCATGTTATATCATTTAACAACAAACACATCTATCAATCAGGTTAGAGTGAGGTAGGATATTCTTTTTAAACATCCTTGATAGTAGAGATCAGGATCTGAAACTGAAGCAACCTCTATGATTCATTTATATTATAGTTAAATTAACTATGCAAGCTATTGTCTATAAATCATGTGACCTGTTCCAAAATAACTAAACCTCATCCAGCATCCAAAACCTATGACTCAGATTCGGCATTCAAGCCTGCCAGATGCATCAGTATCATAAGACGCATCATCAATTCAAGTTTGGTTAAGTTAGGACCAGTCATTACTAAGATATATTTTTAGCATCCTTGATTATGAAGATCAGTCTCTGCATCTGAAGCTACCTTTGCAATTCATTTATATTATAGTTAAATCAACTATGCAAGTTTGAAATAGTACTAAATAAATTTAATATATGACCTGTTCCAAAAAACATAACCTCATCCAGCATCCGAAACCTATGGCTAAGATTCAGCATACAAGCCTTTCAGGTGCTTCAGTATCTTAAGATGCATCATCCATGCAAGTTTGGATCAGTAGTAATTTAGAAATTGCTATCAAAGGCCACCTGCACCAAAAACTTTAACCTGTTCCAAAAACCTTAACCTCCAGCATCTAAAATTCATTGCCCAGATTCAGCATCCAAGTTTTTCAAGTTCATAAAAAGGTCCAGATGCATCATCCATGCAAGTTTGGTGAAGATAGGACAAGAAATAACTAAGATAAAGGACCTGCAACAAAAACTTTTACCAGGTCCGGACGCAAACGCCAGCAGTATAGCATAAGTTCCCCCGAACTTCGTCTCGGTGAGCTAAAAATAAATTATCATACATGCCCTACGTCTTGTTGTTACATTACAGTTACATTATATGTAAAATGATGAGATTCATGTTTGCTTTTTCATTGATTTCATTTCATTTAATTTTTTAAATGTCCTAAGTCTTGTTGTTTTTCTCTCGTTGAAGATTTTAGATCTAATCTTCAAAAATTTGGTCCTCTCATCAAGCCGTTCCAATGAATACATTTCATGTTTTTCCAAAAACTCCTGGATTTCTCTTTTACCTTGAAAAGATTTTAAAAATAATATGAACAATCAGAATTATTATATTGTTACATATTCATGTAAAAAGGATAATACCTGTGTATAGATTCAAGGCATACCATACTCTGTATGGTTTTTGCTTCCACTACTTCTTGCTGAATATTTTGATTTTCATAAATACATTCATGCTCGAACTACATTCATCCACTTATATGTCAAGATTATCTGTTTTGAAATGCCCCCTCTACCGCTTTAGGCTTCAATACACAACCCAAAATAGAAAGCCTATAGGGATTTTGCATTGCATCGGGCCATGAAATAGCCTGGATGACATAATTGAAAAATTGTATGAGGTATTTCAAGTGGGTTCCGAATGGTGAAAAGATGTAAACATTATACAAATATTGACTGGGGTTGAGGGCAACATTGATTATATTAGCCCCCGAGGGACGAAATATTGCCCGACGCGAAGCGGAGGGCAATATTTTCGTCCCAAGGGGGCTAATATAATCAATGTTGCCCGAAAACACAGTCAACATTTGTTTTGTTATATGAAGAAACAAACCAAAATTTAAGAAAGTAATTGAAAACAGATCGCCGTAATTTTCTCAGCTCAACAAAGAATTCACGAATTCAAATTTGTGCAAAGTTCATTTCCAAAATATCCTCAGCATCAAACGGTCACTGTTGATATTCCGCTGACCGGAAGAATGAAAATACAGATGTTCTACCTGATTTTACTTCACAGTAATTCGCAAATCCTTATATCCATTATGATAGCAAACCGTCGCATTGCGCGTCCGTTGTTTACTTGCCTTGACTGACTGTCTATTATGACGTCACCTTGTTTTGGAGTCGCGAAGAGTTATTTACGTCATCGTTTACGAATCAACAAATCAGAGGCGATTATTTGAAATAGAGGGAATGTTCTCTAGATATTATTCCTAGCCAGTCAATATCAAAAAAATATTGACCGGTCAATATTTTTCGGACGAGCTAATATTACAGTTATTGACTATTTGTCTATATAGAGTTATATAGTGAGAATATACTACTGAATATAACAATTCACATTATAAATCTCCATGAGAAATTTGTTTCTATTCCTGTAACGGTCACCTGAGTAGCATATAACCCATACACAAACTTGTCGAGGAGTCTTATATATGCATTTAATTAATTAGGTTTTATTCTGGAGTAGAAAAATTATAAATTAGTAATGACGGCCACCTCCCTGCCTGAAATCTTTCAAAAAGAACTGTGAAACCTACAATTTTGGCAAAAAAAAGATCGGGTCTACAAAATCATGAATTCAGTTTCCTTTCAGGTGTGTGGGAGTAAAAAGGATAATTTTTTAACATTATATGCAATAACACCTATACATCCATTTTGGCCCTGCCCTAGAGTTAAAACCCATACTCCAGGGGACATGAAAATTAAAATTTCAGTAGAGGACTTCCTGGTAAACATAATTATAGGTCAGTTTTTTATACAGATGTGTGAGAATAGAGAAGAAAATGTTATAACATTATATGCATTAACACTATATTGCCTCCCCCCTCATGTCCTGAACCCCTGACCCAGGGGCCATGAATTTTACAATTTAGGTAGAGGAGTTAGTGGACATCGTAACCATGTATTCAGTTTTTTGCCCACATGTGTGGGAGTAGAGAAGAAGATTTTTTAAGATTTAAAACATTTTACTATATGGCCATATTGGCCCCACCCTAGAGCCTGAACCCCTGACCCGGGGGTCATAAATTTCACAATTTTGGTAGAGGGCTTCATGGACTTTATAACCAGATATATATATATATATATTTATATGGGAGTAGAAAAGAAGATTTTCTAAGATTTAATACATTTTTACTATATGGCCATACTGGCCCCACCCTAGAGCCTGAACCACTGACCCAGGGGTCATGAATTTCACAATATGGACATCATAATCATGCATTTAGTTTTAACAAATATATATGGGGTAGAGAAGAAGATTTTCTAAGATTAAATACATATATACTATATGGCCATACTGGCCCCATTCTAGAGCCTGAACCCCTGACCCAGGGGCCATGAATTTCACAATTTATGTAGAGGGCTTCATGGACATTATAACTATGCAACCAGTTTTTTCCTAACATGTGTGGGAATAGAGAAGAATATTTTTTAAAATTTGGCTCTTTTTTTGCAAATTTGGCCCCACATGTGGCGCCCCGGGGGTAGTAGAGCCATGAATTTTACAATTTAGATTCCTCTCACCATAGAGATGCCTCACATCAAAAATGGTAATAATCAGCCCTGTAGTTTTTAAGAAGAAGTTAAAAATGTAAAATTGTTAAGGCACGATGCACGATAACGGACGAAAACGGATTGCAATAAACTCAGGTGACCTAAAAATTGCTAATTCATCAAATTGTGGATAGATAGACCAAGCAACAAAGATATATCACCTGAGCTGCTTTTAGTCTTCTTGGCTGCAACTGGGCTTGCAAGAACTTTAGTTCCATTATCATCTTCGATCTCAAAGAAGCACTCTGTAATAACAATATCATGAATATCTTACTTTGCAAATACTAAGGACAGGCATGCATAAAACGTAATGAAAAGAGCAAACATTATGGATGGGTTTTAATTATTAAACGATGCAAATCAATGTACCATTGTCATCTTAAAAAAAGAAAGAAAATTATTGAGAAAAGTTTTTATCATTTCAATAATATGACTTCTATTACCCCCCCCCCCCCCCCCCACCACTACCACACACAGATTCACACAAATAAAAAAAAAAGACTGATCACCTTGTGGTGTAACATCCGATGCATTTGCATTTCCACTCTCGCAGGGTGTGGACATCAAATCTTCTTCAGTCACATGTGATTCAGGTGCTGTACTTGGACCTTTAGGATTGTGCACATGTAACTCCGACACTCACCCTTTTAGATAAAATTTCAAAAATGTATACAAATACAAAAATTATTTAATGAAGAAAAAAGAAAAAGAAATACATATACAGTGATTTACCACACTAAAGCACTGCCCATATGCAAATGTGGGGGTATTTTACCCAGTTTTAAGCTTAAGTGTAAATTTTCCCTTACATGTAAATAATCCCTTTTACAGTATTGAAAGTGGTACTCAGCAAATGTTATCAAACACTTTACATTTTCATTACTATCTGAACATTTCTTGAAAGTCAAATGGAATTGTGCACTACAGTCTCTGTCACAAGTCACAAGGAAATAACTCCATCTATACATTGTCATTCAAAAGCCAGAAGCCTAACACCTAGCTGCAATAATGTAGCCCTCTCCTGTTTTTTTTTTGTTGTTTTTTTTTGGGGGGGGGGGGAGGGGGGGGGAGTAAACATCAGTTATAAAAAATCGGAGAGGGCTACATTGTTGCAGCTACATATGTATGACTATCCTATTATCAAACAAGAAAAACATTCACAAAATAGATTGAAACAAACCTATCAAGTTGACTTCTTTCATCACAGGAACTGAGAGAGGGAAAACAATGGTATGGAACTGCAAAAGATCAAAGAATCATTATTGCATAAATAAAGTTTAAAACAAGAAATCTTTTAAAGAAACAGTTGCCCCTTTTGTGGCTTTATCAATCTTAAAATGATTACTTTCTTTCACAAGTCAAAATTAATTATTCTTACTAGACTTTGACCCGTGCGTGCACGGGTTGACATTGCATATGATATCGGACATTCACTACATCGACGCACCGTATTGTTTACAATTACAGAACCAAGCTTTAAGCCTACAATAATGCTATTAATTTCACTACACTCTGCTTAGTTATAATAATCTGACAGGAATGCCTCCCATATACCCGTAATGTAGCAGAAAATTGCAGAATCGCTCCGAATCGATTTTTGAGAAAAATAATGAAGTTGTATTGAAAATAACAGTCAAATTATTCATAACAAACCATTCTGAGGCTGTAAATACTTTTCATCTAAATATTTAATTCATATTATTGAAGGAATCAACACTTTTTTGCTCGCTTCAAAATTACACACCATGTTGATATTCGGATCTCTTGGGATTTTACTCTAACACAGTGTATTTATATTTAGGAATATTATTACATATAGGAGAATTTATTACATCCATTACATTCCACTCATATCATGGAAATCAAATGCATTATCACAGCATTAGGGAGACCAGACAAACATGTTAATTGTTATACATAATAACGTTGCAACTTTGATTCTAATTCATTTACTTTGTTCAAAATGCTCACTGTTTTCTCTGAGGTTCAAGATGTCCTGTTTTTCCATTGCGTTGCGGCTAGCTCTCAATAAATCTGTGGTGGACTCTGTATAAAAGTACTAATATATTGTATTGTAAATACAAGCTTCAACATTTACTTTTTAAATCATTGCAAATTTTATTCCTTATGACTAATTAAAATAAATATTACAAATATATTACCGGTACATCCATTACATTCCACTCATATCATGGAAATCAAATACATTATCCCAGCATTAAGGAGACCAAGCCCCAGGATCACATAATAACATTGCAACATTTAGTTTAATTCATTTACCTTGTTCAAAATACTCAGTGTTTTCTCTGTGGGTCAAGATGTCCCGTTTTCCCATTGTGTTGCGGCTAGATCTCAATGAATTTGGGGTGGACTCTGTAAAAAGTACCAATATATTGTATTGCAATTTCAAGTCTCTAAGTTTACTTCTTTATATCATTGCTAAGTTTATTCCTAATGATTAATAAAAATAAATATAACAAATATATTACATCCATTACATTCCACTAATATCATGGAAATCTAATGCATTATCACAGCATTAGGGAGACCAGACAAACAATTTTATTATACTTTCATGTTAAATGTTAAATACTGGAATCTGATTGGTTTAGACGCAGTTGGTAATCCGTTCTATTACCCTCAGCGTTAGCAACACACTTGGCAATTGGTAACACAACGAACTGTTACATGCGCTTAAATTATGAGCGTACGGTTTGTCGTAGAATTTACTTCATTTCTAAATAAAAGCAGTAAAATTTTCTTTAGAAATAAGACATTCAGTAAAATAAAATGAATAGTGCCTGTTTGGGAGGGTATCTATTGAAATTGACATCCCTCGAAAACCATTGTCAACCTCCGCTCACTGCTTTACCTTAGGGTCAAGCTGTCCTGTTTTTCCATTGTGTTGCAGCTAGATCTCAATGAAACTGGGGTGGGCTCTGTAAAAAAGTACCAATATATGGTATCATAAATACATGCTTCTAAGTTTACTTCTTTATCTCTTTGCAAAACTTATTCCTAATGACTTATACATGTACTTATAAGTATAACAAATATATTACATCCATTACATTCCACTCATATTATGGAAATCAAATGCATTATCACAGCATTAGGGAGACCAAGCCCCAAGATCACGAGCAATCTTAGACTTGAGTAGTAAATTGTACACTGCCAGTGGCGTAGCTACCATGTATGCTTATATGCCTGAGCATGCACATCATTTGGGGGAAAAATCAGTAAAAAAATAAATAAAGAAAAAAAAAATATAAAAAAAGAATTCAAGTATTAAGGTCCATACTTAGTTATTCCATCAGCCCGTTTCCGTCACTCGGTCCTACTTTATCCGAAATCAATGCTAAACAAAGACGTATTAAGCACCAAATATAGCCACACAATATGGTCTTAAAGTACCATATTAAAGAAACAGTACACAATGCATGTACCTAAAAAGGCAACTATTTATTTTGCAGTTGAACTTAGTTTTACACATTTTAAATTTCCCCAATAGAATATCACAGCTTTATTGAGATATTCATTACCATAAACTATGTGAAAATGAACTTAAAAATAAAAGCTTTGAGTGGGTCAAAGGCAAATGTCAAAAAAAAATTCTTCTTTTAACTTTTAATAAGTTTTGTGATTTTATTTTATGCCTAAACTATAGCCAAAACAATTTTTACTGCCTAAAAATAGGCTTAAATAGTAAGCATTCCTTTCAATTTCTGCTTTAATTTTTGGTGTTAAAAATCGTCAGAATCCATGAGCTTCCAGGGGCTTTCGCCCCCTGAGCTTTGTCCTGGACCCACTGGGGGCCTCATGGTGGCCCCCACACCCCCTGCCATTTTAAGCATGCACTTCGTTTCAGGTCTAGCTACCCAACTGACTGTATTAATGTTTCTTGCTTAAAAACATAATATCATTGCAACATTGAATTTAATTCATTTACCTGCTTCAAAATGCTCACTGTTTTCTCTGAGGGTCAAGATGCCCTGTTTTTCCATTGTGTTGCGGCTAGCTCTCAATGAATTTGGGGTGGACTCTGTAAAAATACCAATATATTGTATTGTAAATACAAGCTTCTACGTTTACTTTTTTAAATCATTGCAAATTTTATTCCTAATGATTAAACAAAATAAATATAACTGTTACAAATATATTACATCCAGTACATTCCACTCATATCATGTAAATCTAATGCATTATCACAGCATTAGGGAGACCAGATCAACATGTAGATTGTTATACACAACTACATTTCAAAGTATATCTAGTTAATATAAATGGATTTACTTTAGTCTGAATTAAAATGACTGGGCTCTCAGCCTCTTGTTCTTTCAGGTATTTTTTGCAAAGTGAAAATGGACTGCAGATGCAAAATTATTCTTTAAATAATAACATTACCCAAAACCTTCTTATTTTCATCTGATTCAGAATCAGAACTTGGCGAGTAGTTTGATACACTAAATGGGTCAGAATCCACATCAAAGGGAACTGAAAGAAATTAAAACAATATTATAAATTATGAAATTTTCTTTCATAAACATTCATCAATTATTAGTTTACCACATTTGGTAATTGATGTTTCTGTTTTATAAATCTGACAACAGACCACTGACTAAATCAAACTTTTCAGCCATGGTACAAAAACAAGACTGTACCAATATTCAGTGAAAAATGAATTCCAATTCAGATTGATGCTTAAATTAACTAACCTACCAAATCTGATAATTCTATGTAAATGTATATTTTTCAAGAAGTACATTCTGTAAACAATTTGCAAAATATACATATTTACTACAGAAACAGATTTTGTAATTTATCTAACAAAAAACAATTTTGTTCTGCAAAGGAGACCCTCCACATTAGCGACAGATTCACAATGCACACTGACTTATATTAATAGCTTTTTGTTGGCATGGATGTTAGCGTGAGTGGGTCATGATGTGGGAAGAAGTTGGGGTGACTGGAGAAAACCCACGTGTCCAAGCAGGCGACCAATGTACCCTATCATATACAACAACTGTCGATCATGGGGATTAAACTTGGGTCGCAGTGGTGATAAGCAGGTGCATTGTCCACTGCACAACTGGACACCTCTTTCAAATGTTCAAGCTTTTAATTTAATAGTGCTTGATAATGAAAACAAAATAAATCTATTCAGGTCAGCACAAGAACCGTATATAATGTTAAAATTGAAAGAAAATCAAACAACTATAAACAAAATAAAGTGAAATAAAACCTAACAAAACCATTACCAAAATCAAAAGGATCACAGCCTTTTCTGAAATCAATCAAAACTAGTACCGGTAAAAACATGTACATGAACAGGGGCTAGTGTTGTCACGATGATTGAATTTCAATCAATGATCAGTTGAAAAGGTTGTCGATTTATCATAATCCATTTTAGATTTTATAATCAATTATACTCAGTCTGGGTTTATTACATTAATATTATACCTATCATTTTGTTTTCTAATCTGTATTGAATGAAATGAAAACTGTTGTGAGCTGGGGGTTTTCTTCAATCTCAAAAGATGTGCAACATTCTACCTAATAAAAATACAGCAAAAGTCTTATAAGCTTTTAAAAGGAAGTGAAAATAGCAGTTATATATTTTAGATTATACATAGCATAAAATTTAGTGCCCCATATTATTGAATTTAATATAATTTGTTACCGATTCGATTATTGACCGATCATCAGATGGCAAGAGACAACCAATTCTGCTGATTAATTGATCACGATTTTTAACCTATTTAACAACACTAACAGAAGTTTTAGGCTTGTTTTTCAATAAAAACATATAAATTATCTATTCTGATACTTTTTAAATTCTTGAGAAAAACCTATTTTTTAGATTAGTTTAAAACAAATCAATGTACGAAAAAATGCAAAAACAAAACCAAAGCCAGATAACAAGATATCCAAAGCCTGATTGTAAATCACTAAACTCTCTCTTAGTAATTATATTTTGTGTATAATTAATCCAACCATTTTCCTACCTTGCTGCGCCACCGCAAGCTTTTCCCATCACAACCATAGTCATATACATAAAGTATCTCTTCCCCAACCACAATGTCTCTCTTAGCAAACAATCATAGGTATTCCCTTCCATTAAACACTCTGAGTTTATGGTGGAGTTTGCATCGTCCTTGCCATCATTTACAAACTGGCAGATACATGTATGGTTGTTCACTCCTGACAGCATCAATCAAACCTTAAATAAGAAGCATATAATTACTGGTATTTTTGCTTGACTTAATTAGAATTGTTTATAGTTATTTCTAGAAACATTACTGCCATACATAAATGTTAAAATATTACATTTAGCTGCAGGTCTGTATCTCCTGGTCTGAAAAAAAAATTTGGATAAACGTTGCTTCAATTTTTTTCTTTACATCAGGAGCTACATACCTCCAGCTTCATGTAAATATGTATAAATCGTATTACCAAAGTTCTTTTCCATTATATTTATAGATAAATATTTTGTTTTCTGTGCTTGTCTTCAGTCTCTCCTCCCCATCCTGTCCTTTTAATGTTTCTCCTGCAGGAGAAAATCTCCACTGACATGACTGGTTGTGCTAATAACTCCAAAACCTACATTAAAACCACAAGCACCTGTGTGAAAGCATTGTTTATATGCAAAGAAAACTTTTGGATTCATAAACATTTACATTAAGCCCCATTCACAATTGGCGTACGAGCACTTTACAACTCTTTGCGATCGGAATGTTTTAGATTCGCACGAGCTCTCTCATATATTGCATGAGGTCTCGCATTTGTTGCATGCGTTTTAGTGCTTGCATCAAGTCTCCTTAAAAATTGTGGACATGCACACTATTCAGACGCGACTGAATGCGATCCAAATCATCGCAGTGCAATGCACGAACAATATAAAGTATGAACATTTTACAACATTTTGTATACTCGCAAGAGTGCAGGTGCATGATTTTTAAAGGTCATAAGATGAATCGCTGCTGGAGAGAGAGAGAGAGAGAGAGAGAGAGAGAGAGAGAGAGAGAGAGAGAGAGAGAGAGAGAGAGAGAGAGAGAGAGTTGAATGTGATAATAGTCTACCATATATCATATGTGCATGTTCTAGTGAGAACATACATTGAATTGGTAAACAACAAAATATTTACAACCATCGACCATTTCTAATGCTATCATGTATGAAACATGTCATGTTATTCTAATAAATCAACAATTACAGGGGGAAGGGCGCCCCGGGTGCGCATAAACATTAAAATTAATACAAGTATCAAAAAGTAGTTTTAAAAGTGTTGCTACATTGGTCATGCTTCTGGATTGAATGTTCTTGAGAGCACATTGTGCACAACGCTGTGTAATCAAGACATACATGTTTTGCCTGGTCAACAGATCACACTCAGCCCAACGGGAATCTGCAGACACATTGTTTACATTATTATTAATCATCAAAAGCCAAAAATTTTACAAACCTGATAATATCCGAAAAGCCAAACGAGAGTGATACTATGATGTCACATTTGTAAATGTGGGTCACAATTGTAAATGTGGGGTGAGCATCCCGGTTGTAAACATGGAGGCCTGACTATCTTACCTATAATAAGTCAATTCGTACATAGAATAGTCGGCTATCTTTCCACTATACAAGTGAAAAAGAGCAACTGATCTTAATTTGCTTTTAATTCATTTAGGTAACAAGGGGTACATGTACATATATCTACATTACGTACATAATTAATTTAAAACAATATTACTGGTAAATATAACTGTAATATAGAAAATTCTTCATGTCGATCTATTTACATAAAGCGACATTCTTCGGTTAACTTTTCTGTCCATTTTCAATAAACTAGCTGTATAAATACAGGGATTTTTCAGCCTTTTTTTTATTTTGAAAATGCCAATTTTTTTGGAATTGGGAAAATTGTATCGACAATTTCATGCAGTTGGGAGATATCATATATTACATACATCATGATTTCTGAATTTATTATCATAATGGAAAATCAAAGAGCTAGACTTTATTTGAATAGAATCTAATTAACTTCACAATATAGATATATGTATAATATTCCTATATTTAGTTATTAGAACAAGTCTTTTTCCCTGAAATAAACACCTTCAACACTGGTCATAAAAGTATTACATTATTAAGAATTTATCAACATCCCCTTTTAAATTGAGAATGTATTTTTCTGTTTGAAATATTTCATAACATTTACCTTTTACTTTTATATCAGTTTAGTGTGTGTAAAAAAAAAAACATGTACCATTTACAGTACTGTACTGTATACCACAAAATAACGATGTTTTAGAAAAACAGAGGAAAATCGGATTAAAAGTTGGCGATGTTTACAGCGTATTTGGAAACTTTTATGACTGCAGTTTTGCTAAATGGGTTTAATCATTTGTTAATACTGAACATTTATGGACATTCTGGTTATTTTACGAAGTATTTTTTGATAAGAAATAAACATAAGAACTATTTACCAGTTGGGGAAAAATACTGCTATACTAATTGGGATCATAATTTGGACAGCTGCTGAAGTGAACTTATTTCCAATTGGGAATGGGGACGACTTTTGCTCTGGAGAAGGTACTGATAAATCCTTGAATTACATATTACATCAAACGTACAGTGGAAATGAAAATCATGCTTTTATTGTTAACTTCGTTTCGAATGTCCTCGAAGATTAATCAACATTTGGTGTAAAATAGTCAAGTTGCACACATTATCGCCCTATTTTATTTGAATATTTTAAAAAAAAAACTTCATAAAAACATTACTTTGTTCAATTGTAGTAGGATTATCAAAAGTACTTACCATAAAATGGCTTTGATTCCTAAAAGGCAACACGCTGGCGTTAAAAGGTCCATTGTTTTAACCCGAGACGTTCCGAGAGTACTCGGAACAAATGGCGGAGAGCACTTGCCAAATGTTCAAACATGGTCAAGAAATTAACGACTTTTTTTCTAGTTAGGCTTTATACATAAAAAGTGAAAAAGTATTTTGAAAACAAGTTCACTTAGAATAATTAAAGGCTAAACAAATTATATATGTTAGATTTTTTGCAATATTGCAAGTTTTCGTTGGTCTCCTAAATGCAGAAAAATAGTCATTGCTAATTATACGATGGAGGCAGATTGAATTCCTTTTTACGAAAAAATATAGACAAAAGGCAACTATTGGATGTCAAATAATAGACACATTGATGCATTTTAGGCAAAGACACACCGTTCATTCATTTAAAGATAAGCCAATTACATTTTAGACAAGGTCAAAATAATACGGAGACCAAAATATGTCTCCCTAATCTACTGGTCTCCCTAATAAAGATAAAATAATACAATCGGTCTACCAAATGCATAAGTCAGGTATATATATATATATATATATATATATATATATATATATATATAAAAGATAGATCAGCAGTTTTTTAAGGAATAGACTAGAAACATGTATTACTATGTTCTAATATAATATTATATTTAATTAAACTTTTGACATTACAATTTAACAAAAATAACACAGTTTTGTACCTCATGTACATGTGTATTTTAATGGTTTGAGAGAATAAACAAATTGAAATTGATAAGCATTATTACTTATCATTAATTTACAGAATCAAAAGCCTGAAAATTATGACATCTTATAATTGTTTTAGGGACTGTTAGTTGAAAGATATAAAAAGTAAAAATGCCCGATATTCAGATGCAGGTCAACTTTAAAAAAAAAAAGACAAAGGATGATTTTATCTTTTTAACTAATGATGTATTCATCATCATACAATGAATCTTATAAAATGTGAAGTATCACCCTTAGGAATATAATTAAGGACTTAATTTACTCAAGCGTTTTGTTTTTGTTTTTGGCTGTATTTTGTTAATTTCATATCATCTAGATTGGAAATATTCAATATAATCATAGAAATTAACCAAAGAAATTAAGAGGACGAATTAAGTTTTTATAACTTGTGCCCAATCCCATTGCAATATAAAATGCAATAAAATTTGTTCAAATCAGAACCAAAGAAAATTGAAAAAAAAAAGAATTGAAATATGACCCATATGATTTATAGATAAATTTTCAAACGTGACTCTTATAATTTCAATATTTTTCAATGCCAAGTTTAAAAGGCAGCTTATGTAATTATCTCAATAAATGATGAAAATAGACAAACCATGATACTTGTACCTTAATCAAGGGCATAAATTATAAGGGAATGTGTAACAGTTAATTTTTTTAAATTATATTTTCATCTGAATTAATTATATAAAGTACTAAGACAGAAGCTCAATTCAAATTTATTCCTCTATAGGCTAACAAATATTTTATTTCTCCGACTTTTATCTGAAAACAGACTATAGCTTACCTGTAATTAAATTCTTTTGTTCTCCACCTGCACCCCATTCCCACTTAGCCAACACACATTTACCTGTATTTTACCTGTATTTTACCTGTATTTTTTCAAAATGTTGGCTAAGTGGGAAGACACCATTCTAAATAAATACAATTATTACCTAATCAAAGGGATTTTGTTGTTCTATTACATATTAAATATTTGCGTCTATTTTGAACTGCCGGTCAATAGACTGCGATCTATTAGACCGCCGGTCAATAGACTTCGATCTATTGGACCGCCGGTCAATAGACTGCGATCTATTGGACCGCCGGTCAATAGACTGCGATCTATTGGACCGGCAACGTATTTCAGAACGCGGGTATGTTAATGTTACATAGTTCTCATGGAATGTATATTACTTTACATAAACGCTGTTTTTAGTACTTGGTGAAACCAAATTTAATGTTATCAAAATGGAGTATCAAATAATCAATAGTTTTAAAACCTCATATAAGGTAAAAGACTACATGTATTTAAAATCTAATGGGTTGAAGATTCCCCCTTCTTTGTGTAAACTAATATTAAATTGAGATGTTGTAATGCATGCAACAGGTTTTGTGCATGTAAAAGATGAAAAAAAATCTTAGTATATTGCATAATGGCACGAAAACCATCTGCAATATGCAAATTGTAAACCCCGAAAACTAAAAAAGGAATTAGGTAATAAAACAATTATTTAACGCTTGAACAGTCAATAGACCAGAATTTTTTCCCTTGGTGCAGGGAACAGCTCAGTATGATCTATTGCCCTCGGCCGTTGGCCTCGGGCAATAGATCATACTGAGCTGTTCCCTGCACCTCGGGAAAAATATTCTGGTCTATTGACTGCTAAAGCATTAAATAATTGTATAATAATAAACACAGACAGTTTGGGTTAGGGATAGACATATCATTATAAAACAGAGTCGAAAGTAATATACATGCATTTTCTTTTACCCATTAAATCATTAATTAGGAATTTTAAAAGAAATAAAACCATAAATATTTCATTTCAGGATTAACCAAATTGACATAGAACACCTGACAATGCATTCACATCGCAGTGCCCAAGATGTGTTACGGTGTCGTCTCTGTGAGACCCCGGGCCCCCCTATGTACTGTGACATTTGTCATATACATCTGTGTAAAGCCTGTGTGGGGGAACATCTCTCAGATGAATCCACAGAGCACAAAGTTGTTTTATTCATGGCCAAGCGTTGGGCCCAGGATGTGTTACGGTGTCGTCTCTGCGAGACCCCTGGCCCCCATATGTACTGTGACATTTGTCACATACATCTGTGTAAAGCCTGTGTGGGGGAACATCTCTCAGATCAATCCAAAGAACACAAAGTTTTGTCATTTAAAAATCGGGGATCTTCTCTTAATTACCCTAATTGTCATAAGCATTCTGCAATACAATGTGGACTTCACTGTGAACAATGTGACATTCCTATTTGTTCACTCTGTGTTTCAGGAGAACATTCAGGGCACAAAGCAGTTGAAACTGTTAAACATTTTGAAAGCAAAAAAGAACTTTTAGAGAAAGTAATACAAGAATTACAGATATCAATTTATCCTAAATACCAAGAGGTAGCATCTACCATTCCAATTCATAAAGCTTATATAAATAAAAACCCCTGGAAATTAATCACAGCAATAGACAAACATGGACAAGCCTTGCACAGAGAAGTAGACACCGTTATACAGAAACTGAAATCTGATCTCAATGAAATGGACACCAAACACTTGGCCGTCCTAAATAAAAAGGAAAATGAAATTACACGCACCATTGATGAAATCACACAGACCATTACTGATCTGAAGAAGTTACTGCACTCCAATGATGTCAGTCTTGTCTCTGCCTACAAATCAAGGAATGCTGAATTCAGAAGATTGCCTCCTAAACTCACAGTTTCCTTACCAAGTTTTACCCCTCAAACGATTAACAAAGAACAGCTTTATCAACAGTTTGGTTCTCTGTCAGCGTTATCCATTAAAACGGAAGCTCAAGTTTACATCATGGATTTTCTGGGTATTATGTCCTCTGCCACAGACAATCTGCTAATAGATGCACCTCGCATCCTTACAGATATAAACATTGAGTATGATAGAAAGTCTACTACTAGTAGATTATGCAATGTGTCCTGTCTGAGTGATGAAGAACTATGGACACGTGGCCAAGACTATAACATAAACCTCTACAACCTGCAGGGAGAACTAGTGAAGTCAGTCCAAACCAAGTCAGGGAATACACCACGAGACATAGCAGTGACAAGGCGTGGGGATCTAGTTTATACTGATAGCAGAGATAGATCTGTGAACATAGTGAAGAATACACAGATAGAGACAGTGATCAGTCTACGGGGATGGACACCTCTCAATGTCTGTAGTACTTCCTCTGGTGACCTCCTGGTTGTCGTGAACAGTGATGATGATAAACAAACAAAAGTTGTGCGTTACTCTGGCTCCACAGAGAAGCAAAGTATTCAGTACGACGACAAAGGACAACCTCTCTATTCATCTGGCGGTTACACAAAATATATCAGTGAGAATAGGAACCTAGATATCTGTGTGTCAGACAATGAAGCCCGTGAAGTAGTGGTGGTCAATCAGGCCGGGAAACTCCGGTTTACCTACACTGGTCATCCCCCTACTTCCAAGGAGTTTAATCCTTATGGTATCACAACAGACAGTCAGAGTCGGATCCTGACAACTGACTGCAAGAACCATCGAATCCACATCCTGAATCAGGACGGACAGTTCCTCCGCTACATTGACAACTGTCATTTACAGAATCCATGGGGTCTATGTGTGGACACTAGAGACAATCTCTTTGTGGCTGAATACATCAGGGGTAAAGTGAAGAGAATTCAGTATTCTATGTAAGCAAACAAAGTGTATGTGTTGTAAGTAAACGAAGTGCATGTATATATAACAAATAAACAGCATACATGTATGAATTACACGTAAACAACATTTACAAGCATTGATGTATTCATGTAGATATATGATATGTACAAACAAATGAATAAACTGTGTTTACAAGTTAGATTCGAATTGTGGAATTAATTTAACTTACTAACTAAAAAATCACGCAATGCATTGGAATTTATTACAATTCAATTCTTGTAAATAAATTTTTTGATATTTTTATGTGATTAAGAATTGATATGATTACACGATTTTTACTTATATTTAATATATCAATATTAGATTCGAAAATAATAGTAAAGTTATTACTTGTGTACCCTTACATACCCCAATGAACAACGAGGATCGAATTAGGGAGGGTAGATAGAATGGGATTAATGTTTTTGATTCCGACATTTGTTTCACTAGGAAATGCATTCTTTGAACATTTTAAACATGCATTCGAACACATATTCAGCCGTTTGTTTTAGACAGTAGATATTAAATATACGTTTTATACCGATAATAATGTTTACTTTAAACTTTTGACGTTTGATGTGTGAATTGTTTCCTGATCAATGATTCCAAGAGCACGTTCTGACTCGAACTTCACAGCTAAAAAAATTGAATCATTCAATCACTCTGCAAAACTCGGCTGATTCTATGTCTTATGATACTATATAGTAATTATCGGTAAGCTGCGGTGATAGACATTCCATATAAAAAAAGAAGTGTTTTTTTCTATGAGGTGAACTGTGCTACAATAACGTAATCAATCGCTATTTTGCTTATTTCATGTGAATATGTTGAAAATTCAGAAGAAATGTGTCAATATAACGATTAAGATGCTTTCTTTGGTGAATTTATAAAGGGAATAGTTCTTTTATCATGCCACTCTGTAATTTGTAAAAGGAAGAAACTTTTTGTGCAACATTGCTCAATTATGCTGCAGTGCTGTAACTCTAGATGATTAATCATAAGAAAAACCTAATTCACAATATCATATTCATAGGACTGGATGGTCGAGGCCATTTTTAGACTGCATTGATCTCCTTTTAAAAGAGAGTTCCATAAATATAGGAAAATATCCAAATTTAAAAGGTGAAATATTTAGATTTTTCCTTCCTTTAATTAGAAAGTCCTGAACTATGTATGAGGCCATCTTGTATAGTGAGTACCCTCTGTAGCCAACCTTAGTGAAAATTACTTTTGGAACCGAAATTAAAACGGTGGTAATCATAAATGTAAACTAAATTTTGTTAAAATCATTTCTGTCTTTCCTAATTGCAAAATAGAAAATCATTTTTTAAACATCTATAAAAGGATAAAATGAATATTGTTTTTTCAACATCAGGTCTATTTATCCAATATCCTGGTTTTTTATTGTAAAATTCCATAATTGTATGGAATGATTATAAAATGAACACGTTGCTACAAGGTTGTTGTAGGCGTTGCTATGACACCAATCAGCACCGTAACCAAGGGAAACATCTCTGTCATAGTGATGTAATACATCCATCTTTCCATCTATTTAGAAGAAAGAAACCATAATTGATGATAAAAATTAATTTAAGAACAATTTTAAACAAGAGGCCCATGGGTCACCTCACTCACCTAAACAACAGTTCCTTGTATCCTTTATATCAGGGTTTTAAACTTTTCCCTACATATTTCTATGTTAAACTTTGAACTCCTATTGAGGCCCCATTATTGATCCAGAGGTCATGATTTTAACAATTTAGAATTTACATTATTTTAGGATACCTGTATAGTAATCTCACAAATTGTAGCATTTTAGTTTATGAAAAGAAGATTTTAAACATTTTCCTTTTAAATTTCTATGTTAAACTTTGAACCCCTCTTAATGCCCCAGTATTGGTCATCCAGGGGTCATGATATGAACAATTTAGAATCGTCATGATATGTAAAAGCTTTTTGAAAATATTGGTATTTCTGGTGTAGTGTTTCTTAAGAAGATTTTTTTTTTAAGACACGCACCTTATTTTCGCTGTTTTGCAATTATCTCCCATTTAAAAAGGGTTTTGCCCTTTATTTCAAGAATTTGAATCCCCTTCCCAAAAGGATGCTTTGTAGCAAGTTTGGTTATGTTTGGCCCAGTAGTTCTAGAGAAGAAGTAAAAAATGTGAATGTGAAAAGTTTACAGACAGACTAATAGACGGGTGGACGACTGACAACAGGTGGTCAGAAAAGCCCACTTGAGAACCTTCAGTTCAGGTGAGCTAAAAACTTTCAAATGTTAAAAAAAAACAAAAATTATAATTGATGACAAATTGAGCATAGGTATTAAAAAGTGATAACTTTTAAAAATTACTCTTATTATAAATTTTCAGTTTTAACATTGTTTTAATTTTTAAACTGTATTTACAATTTCTCTGGGCTGTACCCAACACTGTCACTAATATGCCTGGGGTAAGTTCAGTTTCAACCACATGGTAACTATTGTAAATACATGTAGCTGCCCTCATGACACTAATTACAAGTGTGTTATTACCTGAGATATGTTCAGTGTCCACCACATGGTAACCATTGTACATTGTGGCCGTCAGAAGAAGCTGTGCGTGACCAGGGTGCCACTTGACCCTCCATACGCCCCCACCTAACTGTGTGTCTGCCAGTGGATGCTTCATCTGTCTGCTGTCCCACACAAGGAGGTGCTCGTCATAGCTACCAACACCAACAAAACTTTAAAAGAGTGTGTATCAACAACAACTTGCCCACATATTCTATTCATGGATATCTGATAAATGCACCTACTAGATTTTTAAATACTAGTATGCAACGTAAAACTAATTTATGTAAATAAATGACAAATATTAAATAATCCAAAAGACATGGAAGAAACTACTGCAAAATAAACAAATTAAGTCATGGCACAATTTCTAAACAATTATGCAAAAACTCACAGATCTTGTGTAATATGTAAAAAGAACAATACATTATACAATATTTTTGACTAGAATATTACATACAATATCAAGGTATAGATCAGTAACACAAAATTGTGTAAAAAGATGGGGCAGTGTCATCCATCGCATAAAATATCAGAACATAAGAAAAATACAAATGTAATAGAAAGTGCACACTCGCTGACAAAAAGACTGAAAAAATACATCATAGGAAAATAAAAATGTGTAAAAATAAACCGAGCATGGAGGTGGGATGGGTGTTGGTTACTTAATTTTCCCAAGTGCTTCTTCCATGAATCGATTAAAAATCAATAAAAAATGGTGAGTGGTGCAAAGTTATAGTGCATCCGCATTATACATAGACAGACAGGCTTTCTTTAATTTAGATATTACAGATATGACTATTGAAACAGGATCAGTATCCATAAATGTTTTATTGACATAAAAATGTTTTATGTGGTTGATGAAAATGAGGGAGAAAACTATTCATTTCCATAAACATTAATATAGTTTCATATGCCCATTTACAATGTGTAAAACTGTTTTATTATTCTATTAAATATTAACAAAATATAACAGGAAGGATAATTCTTACCTCCCTGTACAAAGAAGATGATCTCTGATTGGACAAGACTGAATACTGCACACGCCCATCTCATGTCTTCATAATAACATTTCAAAACAGTCAGTAACAATTATATTTCTTTTTTTACAATTTTAATGCGAATGTTTGCTTAATTAATTATTTTTTCTAAATCTTGCAAAATGCCACACTTAGTATAAGAACGTTATTTATCTATTGATTTCGCTAATGTTCTGTTGTAATATAATGTCCCCTTAAAGCTACAAGATAAAAGATAACACACTCACTATGGGGTATTAGATACCGGTATCCCTACCTTTTACTGGAGAATATTGGTGAGGAAGTCTTCTGTCTTATATCCCAGCCCTTCAGTCGACAATCATCACCACCTACAGATTTATATACATGTATAAGGGTTTCTTAAGTATTTGTACTTGCCAAACCATACATAATAGAAATATCCTTTGTATTCCTTTGGATTCAAAGAAATAAAAATACAACTCCATGCAAATCAAGAAGGTTGATATCTTGACAAGAACAATTCAAAACAGAAAAGGTAATAGCATATCATTTAAAATTTTTCGAACTGTGGGTGATTTTGGACAGATTTTTAGATAACTGTGTAATCTAACAACCTGTGTAAACAACATTGGTGTCCCAGTAATTGAAAGCTGTGATCCAGGCCTCGTAATCATGGGCCTTCCAGGAGGAAACAGGAGTAAGGTCCCCTGATGTCAGCTGGTGAACTTGTACACAACCATCGGATGAGGAAGTGGTCAACATCGGGGCGTTGCTACAGATAAAGCAAAGCTGTCATGATAACAAAGGAATGGTGCTTTCCGAACAAACATTTTCATTTTTCCTCAAGAGGTGAGAAAAAATGATATATCCTTTTTATCTGTAGTTTAATTCATAATTTAGCCACAAAGACTGCAAATCAAAATACATGTACATGTTATATGTAAGCTACACTCTTCTTCGCCCACTAACCTTTTACTGACTCTATTTGACCAATCAAGAGATAGGCCAAGTACTTCCTCTCCTAGACTGACCCCCGTTAGTTTGGTGACCTTTACCTCTATAGAACCTACATCTGTCTCCTCACTATTTGTCACCAAACACAGTTCAGCCACACCCACTGAGTTGACCAATCCAAAGACAGGAGAACCATTGACCAAGTCTGGGCTCCATTTAATGTCAAGGACACCTGGCATTTCTGAAGAGAATCGTCATCATGACAAAAATATATTTGGGACAAAAACACTTTAAAATGATTCACTGCATTATAATAGAAGAAAAATTAATAGTAGTATACATATGTAAACAGCAAAAAATCAGAAAAAAAAAGAATTAGATTTTTATGAAATTTCTGACAAAAGCCACAAGATACAAGTCGATCAGGGTTTTCCTGTTAGCAAGATTCAAGACTGAGAACTATACTGTAAATTCCTAATTAAAAGTGAGGAAATATAATATCCGTGTAAAATCGTGAGTATAATATCCTGCAGATTTTAAAATCTCGCTTTTAGTTATCACAAGCATGTAAACTATATAATAAATCATGTTAAAAATTCGGCGTTTGCAATTCAATATTTCCTCAATTTGATAAAAAACAGTTCGATCGCTGAATTAAGTACTTGCGTAATAAGGTACAGTATAATAATAAATATAGTATAATAAAATATAATAATCTACAGTATTACAAGGGTATATGTAAGTTAAGAAGGACAATAAGATGGGGGAAGAGAAACAGATGGTTGTAATTCATTACAATGGAGTTACACACACCATGGACAGCGGTCTTTGTGAGAGAGTAGGATCCATTATCTTGGCTCAGTTTGTAAACCTGCACATCTCCGTGTCTGGTCTGGGGCTTTGTCCTTGTTTCCTCTGTGTTCTGTTCCTGCTGTTAAATAAATACATATACACAGAAATGAAAATAAAAAGACATTAATATATGTTGTCTTAGTTGTAAATTGCAATGGCTAGAGCACATCAACTCATCACTATTGGATACATGTATTTCTATGCATTTTTTAAAACAAATTTCTGACTGGAGACATGAGGCTCTGAGGCCATAAAACAGCTTGAGCTCACTTTCGGCCTCATCTTACTTCTCCTCTACTTATTTCCTTTTTTAAGCAGTAACTGAGATCCAATTCCCACCTCTTTTGGGCTCTCCTCCAGCTGGTAGGTCCCACACAGTAGGACGTCATGGTAACCAGTGTGGGGGCACCACTCCACCGAGTCCGCATAATACCCTGTGTCTACCACCTGGTGAGTCTCCATCATCTGTCCCTGTTGTCACAGTAACCACAAGGTGATATAATTATAATGACAGCTTGCTATAAAAACACCTTATATTTAATTTCCATACCTCAGCTTATGGAACTAAGTTCGGACCTTTATAGATTTGGATTAAAGAATCAAGGTCCTTTCATTAAATCTTTCTTATAGAAGAACATTTGAAGTTTTTACTTCACACAAAATTTCTTATGATTTGAGGGTTTGTCATGATTTGAATTCTAGGTTATTTGGGCAAGTTCAAGGTCAATGGAAGGAAAAATGCAAAATTCCTGTCCAGTCTATACATTGAAAGCTATTACCTCACACTGAATACCCGAGAGTGTGTCATGATTTTGACCCAAGGTCGTTTTTGGTAATTTCAAGGTCATCGAAGAAAAGGTTTATAATATATGTCTGCTTTTTTTAATGTTTGTGGGACTGGAGCTGTTTTAAAATATTTTTTTTAGAAGTTCAAAAATATGGTTATAGAGCAATTTATTTGGTTATTGTTTCTACCTACATCAGTTTTTTTCTATAACCTGTTCATTTAACAAATTTTAATCAACAGTTACTGTGTCTGTGAGCAGGCTATCAAATGATACTTCCCACTAAGAAAATATAATAATTTAAGTATTTTTCTATCAAAAAGTAATGGATGCCCTATTTTTATTGAAGTGACCTTAAACTTTCACAAATAACCTGAAAAGCTTTAAGTCAAGACATGTTAACAGGTCAAGAGTAATCTTTGTCAAAATCAGCTTCCAAACATTTTTTCATTACAAGATATGACTTACCGGGTAGACAGGAGAAATTATGCATTTTTTAGCAATGACTTTTAAACTTGCACAATGACCCTAAGTCAAGTTCACGACAAACAGTCAGGTCATAAGCAGCAATCTCTATGTGAAGTGGAAACTTCCAATGTTTCTCCATAAGAGAGGTAAAAAGCAGACATATATTATAAACCTTTTCTTTGATGACCTTGAAATTACCAAAAACGACCTTGGGTCAAAATCATGACACACTCTCGGGTAATTAGTGTGAGGTAATAGCTTTCAATGTATAGACTGGACAGGAATTTTGCATTTTTCCTTCCATTGACCTTGAACTTGCCCAAATAACCTAGAATTCAAATCATGACAAACCCTCAAATCATAAGAAATTTTGTGTGAAGTAAAAACTTCAAATGTTCTTCTATAAGAAAGATATGGACCAGACATGATTGCAAAGAAAGACAGACAAACAAGGTGATTCCTATATACCCATCCCCCCCAAAATCATGTTTAACATAAAACATGAATCTGTGTACAATTTTTGTTGACAGATGAATTGAGAATCTTACCACTGTGTTTTCTACACATCTCATTTATTCACAAACTATAAGAGTCCTATGAAAAACTGGACTACAAGACACGCACTTCTGTATCTTCATTCTTCAGAGTATACATGTATATGTATACACTCTGTTTTAGAAGAAATAGATTGTTTATGTGTGGAAAAGGTGTGATAATGGTAACTTTGAGACACAAACTCTAAAACTTGTTAACTTGACACCATTCTTTAATTCAATCGACAGGACGTTGTAGTTTTACAATGATAAAAGTAAAGCAACTGTCAGATGATAAAATATCTATATCTATATATATTGTATCATTATGTATCTAACATCTACTTCATTTTACATTGCATATACACACAGTAAGGTATCTAAAAAATGTATGAAATGTTAAATGAAATAAAGTTCACAGTTTAAATACTGAAAAAATACAATGTCACAATCAATGTGATTTTGTATAAACAATTAAAATGTCATTTTTAACAACTGATTTGTGATATATACTACGAAATGAATGATTATTTCTATGAAATTTTCATAAACTGCATGATTCCAAATTCCAAATTCAACTTCTTAAAACATTAATTAAGAATGCTTATACATGTAAAATGACACTTTTTGTACAATTGCATTGCACTTAACATCATAACACAATATAAAGAGTTAAAACCTTAAGAAGTTATGGCAATATGTAACGTTTCATATTCAGCTGTGTAGGAGTTTATCTTTTCGTACAATTGAACATCTAACTTCTGGCACTTCTTTCACACTCCATAAGACATTCCCGAACAAGAATACGAGCGTGCACGATGCCTCGCTTCAGTCTCTCCACGGAAGTCTTACTTCCGGCGTATGTCGGCCGAATGTCCCTCCCCATGTCCTCGATCACCGCCAGCAGCTGTGAGTACTTGCTCTGAGACTGATGTTGCTGTACTAGTTGTTGGGTCTGAAGTTGCTGGGTCTGTAGTTGCTGCAGGTGCTGTTGCTGTAGCTGCAACAGTTGTTGCTGGCTGAGCTGCATGGCCTGTGCAGCACCGTGGCCCCGCCTCATCTGGTTGGGAGAGGGCGTGGCTCGGACCTCCTCCGATCGCGGAGTCCCTGGATTACTCATCACTGCTGGGGAGTTAACTCTGCTGCGCTCCTTGGGAGTTGATATACTGTCATCCATCACTTGTGACTAGAAAAAATAACAAACAACATTGTCTTTATTCACATGTTTATTCCTTAAAGGTTTTACAAATTATTAGTACTAAGATTTTAATCGATAATGTTTGTCAAATAGTCACGTACTACATAGACAAAATACTTTTGACAATATTGTCCAGATAATCTAATAATTACAAATATTTCACTTAACCAGACTGCTTCTCATAAACCCTTGGCAGACCTCACTACGAAAACTCTGTGATACTCTCAATTCTATGTCCTGCATAAAATTCTATATTCTATGGCTACAAGTAACTGATCCAATCACAACTAAGTGAAATGTCCTTGTAAATGCTCATATGGAAGTATGGTGAGTCTGTAGTTAAAACTCACGTGTGATGTTTGGTGGAGCAATCCATGATTTCTGTGGAATCATCATTGTTCGTGGGAGACCAATATTCATGGCTTTCGTGGGTAACACTTGCCTGAATTTACATCTCCATAAACGTTTATACAAGCAATGATTTCATTTTTATCACAATTATCCACAACTTGCTACCAATGAAATCATGCCACCACGAATCAGGAAAATTTCGGCCACACATGAACATTGACCCCCACGAATAAAAGTGATTCCACAGTTATCAGTTGCATAAGTTTTCAACTAAAGTGTCTCCCCCAAAGATGATCTCTCCAACAATGCTACACAAAGCTCTATGTACTCTTTTACTGTTTCTTATTGTTCCTGTATTATGTATGACAATGATACCTGACATCAACAACTTCCCACATCCAAAACAGGTTACAACAAACACATTACAGTAAAACTTCTCAAAACCGGCACCCCTGGAAACAAGCACCCCCTCAATATCGGCCGATTTAAAAAGTCACGGCCAGCTCTCTTTATTTCTTATATATAAACCATTAGTAAACTGTACAATCTTATGAATGAATAACAAATTTATTGCTTTCTCCAGGATACCGGTATATCTTAATTCAAACATTGTTAAAGTAGACTGTATCATCAGTTGTTTTCTGAGATTTGTCAGTTGATATGTTTTTACTTTGTTGTAATGCCATGTATATAAGCTGTTATTTTATTGTTTAACAAGAGGCCCAGGGGCCACATCGCTCACCTGAGCAACAATTGCCTTAATTCTGATCAAATTAGCATTACAGTTTCAAAATATCTTGACAACTAAGTACAGTAGATCTTGCTAAAAAAATGAAAATCTGCCAATTTTTATCCACCTCTTTTTTTGGGGTAAATACCAAGCCCCTTTTGTTGTTGTACCTGTAAGAAGATTTTTCTCTATTCCTATATACCCCCCCCCCCCCTTCCATTTCGTGGCCCCACTTTTCTCTAGGGAATCATGGTTTCATCAAACTTAAATCTGCATAACCTGTGCTTTCACACTAGGTAGTAGGTACTGAGTTTTGGACCGAAAACTTTCCAAGAATATTTTTAAAGATTTTCTCTATATATTCCTATGTGAAAATTCAAACTGCCATGATGCCATCACGGCCCCGCCCTATCACTAGGGACTGTGATTTTGCAAACTTGAATTTACACTACCCGAGGATGCCTCTACACAAGTTTCTGGCCAAATAGTCTTTAAAAAGAAGATTTTTTAAGATTTTCACTTTATATTCCTATGTAAAAATTCATCCCCCATTGTGGCCTCACCCTACCCCTGGGTATTTCAGTATAAAATGTGATTCCTGCCTCAGATGATTAGTGTTTAAATCTTTTTGGCTTAGATACATATGTAGATAGATTATATAATATATACCAGCAAGAGCCATACTTTACTGTCATATTGATCCAATTTTGAGCTAATTTTGCATACATATAATTCTCTTTCTCCCTCTTTTCTCCCCCCCCCCCTCTAAAAACATTCTTTGATGTTAGTTGATAAATGTTAAAATATAACTTATTATAGTTCAGTTAGTTGACAGTAAATACAAGGTAATTCTTGCTTCCTTCTGGCGCTCGCCACAACAGTGGCACCGTTAAACCACAAGCACCTGGATTTTCATAAATCAGTCGTTTATAAGTCATATATCGAGAAATTCTACCCCTAATATATAAAAATCTACTTACTTTCAAAATACTGTCATCAACAAGCGATGTACAACATGAACAATAGAGAAATGTTTGTGGCTGTGCTAATCATGCTAATGTCCGAAGAAATCAGGTATAAGTTTTGCTTAATAAAATGAAAGAAACACAATCGATAGTTTTCTTTGATTGAAAATGGTTATATTGATTTCGATAGCAATTTGTCATATAAGTAAATTTTTTAAATTTTTTCCCTCATAATGCAGCGTAAAAAAAAATATCACCGTGGTTTTATATCTGAGGTATTTAGTAAAATTCTTTTTTGATTTATATTTTACTACAAAACGAATAATTCATTTTATTTTTCTACTGTATTCAAAAATTATCATTTTAATTTAAAATTAAATGAGTATAAAATGCACTCAAGTTTTTAAAAATTGAACGTGAGTATTATTACTCAAAAAGTACTAATAAATTCAAATATAAGTTCATCGTTTCATTGAAGGAATAGCAATTATAGTTGCGTCAAAAGATGGCGACCGATCGCCGAAGTGGAGGAATAGAACGTGTTTTGGCGAAGTGTCAATCATGTGTGGAAGCTGGAAATTATTACGAGGCACATCAGATGTACAGAACATTATATTTCAGGTGATAGTTATTTTGTTTATAGTGTGTGTATTCGTCATTTTGATGTACTCGCGGTTTGTGAAATGCCAACATGTGATATACTCCAGTTTCAGATATTCTCCAATTTCATCATTTCATCTAAACACTGACCGTGGTAATATTGTAACACCAAAACTCCGAATCAATGAATAAATGCGTCACTACGATATGAAATGTCGCTATATGCTCCTAAACCTTATACTTCCTGTTGTGTTAAATTGTTTTTTTACTTTCAGTTTCTACTTAACAACTATTATAATTTACAAAAGAGTGGCTAAAAAGGAAAGCATATGCTATGCTATTTCTGATATATGAGATATTTAGGCTGCTTATTATTTATTTTTTGAGTGAAAAAAAAACACATGTCATTTGATCATGTTGATTGTGTGACAGTTACAGTTGATCAGTTGTTAGCCTTAAATCTCACAGAGATTCATTGAGACTAAAAATTATAAACTGTTGTCTCTTCCAAAGAAAAGTTGTTTCAGAATTATTAATATGGATGAATCTCACCGAGGTTGATGGAAGCATCTTGGTGGGTTTTATTTTTTTTACAGTGCTACGGTTATAGCAGATTAGTTTAATTATTACAGATTGTGAATAGTAGCTAAGGCCTATAAAAAAATTGGATTTACAGTCAAGTCGTACACAGACCAACTCGTATACAAAATTTTCCGCATAAAAAAACCGAAAGTCAACTCGTATACAAAAATTTCTGCATAAAAAACTAAAAGTCAACTCGTATACAAAAAATTCCGCATATAAAATAGGTGGTAAAAAAGAAATTCATATGTGACTTTTATATTCACTTTTCATTTTTACTCATTATATAAATAAACAAATTTTTAACTTATAAATCAATGGTATGTTACTTACAGTTCGTCGACAGGAAACACACAGGTGTCGTACCATGTTGAAAGAAGTTTGGGAAATGATATATAAAAGCTGAAAGTTGGATATTTTTTTTCAAACAAAATAATGAGGAGTATCTTAATTAGCCTTTGAGAAGTCATCCGTTTGGAGAAGCAAGAGACACCGCGCTTGTTGTTTTAACAATTATTGTTTTGATGTGTAGAATTAGCAAATAATAATGATCGGATTGACACAATTAATTATCGTTATTTTTGTTGTTGTAATTTCACATCGTTACCGAGTTTAATGGTAATGCACAATTATACATGTATGCATTTTGCAATCTTTGTAAAAGTTGATAACATCCATTTTATTCTTATTTGTCCTTTTTAAGCTGAAATACGGAAGCAAAATATAAATAAATTTTATTACAAGAAACCAAGTGTTTTTAAGTTACTTTTAAATTACTTTTACGTTTTGTTTCTAACTTTTTGTATACGAGTTGACTTTAAAATTATGGTGATTCTTTGTATACGAGTTGACTTTCTGTTAAATATACGGGAATTTTTGTATACGAGTTGAATTTCGATTTTGTAACGGTTATGTATACGGGAATTTTTTTGTATACGAGTTGACTTTCGTTTTTCTATGCGGAAATTTTGTATACGAGTTGACCTGTATACGAGTTGGTCTGTGTACGACTTGACCGGACACCAAAAATTGTGTGTTTAGGGTAACAATAATGAAAAAATTGGGTTAGGTAGGTAGGGATTTTTTTTTATTTTATCATATTTTTTCTGCATGAATCCTAAGAATTTGTTTGTGACATATTTAAAAACGGATTTTTTAATAGAAATAATATAAAATTCACAATCGGATAAAAACAGACATCTAAAAATGGTAGGATCGGGACATTTTTGTAGGTTAGGTCGGGTTACCATAAACACACAACTTTTTTTTTTAGGCCTAAGACAATGTCAATCACCTCTCTACACCATGTACACCAATACTGCAAATTCCTTATATTACACGAGTACTTAATTTCTGATCACACGGTTTGTATCAAATTGCCAGAATATAAAATCGCGAACGTGGAACTTTTCTCCATATGTCTTATAGTTTTCAATGCACAGAAAATAATGTCGAGATTTTAAAATCCGCATAGGATGCTTCTCACGATTTTACGTGGATATTAATTCCTCGTGTTTAATTAGGAATCTACAGTAAGTAAAAAAGAAAATGTAAAAAACCTATATGAGTTTAAAATGAAGCTTCAGCAATAACCCAATTATTTTTGAAGTTTTAATGAAGGATCAGTCAATCATTTCAATGATCTATGGCTGTGAAGAATTATTTCTGAGATGTAGTCTTGAAATTTTTTTTGGATGAATGTGTATCTTTCTATAGCTTTGGATTTGTTATTTTGCTGCATGTGTGAGCTGCCTCACTTACAAAACAAATTCTGAAGACAAAAGGTGTGCCAGAAAACAGAGTTTTAGTTAGTAATATGTAAAAGATTTAAATTGTGTTCATTTGCCCACCATTATGACCCACTTGTGTATGCTTGCTTTCAGAGTCCTCTATATACTTGTATGAAAAATCATAGTTAAAACCTGCTATATTTAATGAGATGTTTCTTGCAAATTACCAGTCTGTATGCATTGATAGTGTATTCTAAGAAGTAAGAACCACCATTGTCATAATATTTGAAGTTGAACTTGAGGCTAGTGTCTCGTATACTGAAAATATAAAAAAAAAAAAAATTTTGACCATTAGACAATTCCCGGTGAAGTCAATAGATGAGAAGTTGCAAAAATTTATTTTATTAGAGACATGGTCAGGTTGATGCATTGAGAAAAAAAAAATGAAATTTTTTATGGAATTAAGGTAAATTCACTCCAAGCTTATGCATGTTTTACATGATTAGCCGTCATGGTAAACACAATATCAGTGACCATAATGATTCTTGTCTTCAGAAACACACCCTGGAAATTGATGTACAATAAAATTTGTTTTCATGTAAAACACATTAAATTTATATAGGTATTTAAGATGATTAAGGAATTAATGGAAGACTTGATTTTACCTGCTTGATTTAGATTGATCTCACAGAAGTTTAGATTATGTTTTGTATTACTTACTTGTAACTTTCCTTTATTGAACTTTAGATATAAAGGACAGAAGAAGTATGCAGAAGCTGCCAGTCTTCTTTACCATGGTGCTCTAACATTGAAGAAATATGACCAGGTAAAGATCAAGTTAAACAACTCATTCCAGAATCTCAGCTATTAGCAGGAATTGTAGACTCTAAGTCTCTAATCCCAATGCACACAGTTAATCAGTTAATTGGACTGTTGTATGAGTACATTTATAATTTGTTGTTCTTGTAGGAATTGTAGACAGTAATCTTAATGCACACAGTTAATTGGTCTGTTGTATGGGTACATTACTACATTTATAATTTGTTCTCCATCCTGCCTCTTTAAATCTAATTTCAGTTTGTATAATCCTTCTGTTTATTTTATAGATATCCAGTTTTACAGACTTGTGTTCCCTTTTAATCGAGCTCTTGAATCAGTCGGAGACACCAGTGTCTGAGGATATTATAGGTAAGCTGAACTCTCACCTGTTCTAAAACCCATACAGGACAGGAGTTTCGGGAATAACAATCCTGCCTTTTTATTCTGCAGGGTCTTTGTATAGTGGCAAGCAGGAATTTTAAAATTTTAATTTCAATTATTTGAAATCATCCAAATGCTCTGTCTTAACTGAAATCATACTTTTAATTTTTCAGAAAAAATAATAACATTGTTTAAAGAAATGACACCCAACAGTGAAGAGAGGCAAACGTTTGTAGTATCGGCGGTTCATTGGACCATGAAGGTCAGTGCGGAACACAAGCGAGGGCATCCAGACCTCCACCAAAAACTGGGACTGTCTTTCTGGGAGGGTGAGTTGCCTGGTACATGTATGATGTATCCACTCAACACAATCTAAAACAGGGCTTACTCAAAACATGTTAGAGTTATCCCCCTTGTAACAGCTATTGTAGGTAACAAATACAATCAATTCAAAGAGTATATATGAAAAAGTTTTACTATACCACAATATGATTATTCTGTATAATGTGTCATCTGATTGGTCTAGAAAGTCACGTGACAAGATGAACAAAATGTTGTGTCTCCCGTTAATTAATAACTTGTCTCACCTCTTCAGAAATCTTGGGATTTTTCATTCCAAAGATATGAAAAATTCAATATGAGCATGCAATGTTGAAAATATGATTAAATAAAAAATATTTAATCATTTAAATTCTCTTCATATTACAAAAACTAATTTTACTCTAATTGATTCAAATTTATGAAAGAAAAGAGAGACAATAAAAAAAAAAAACCTAACAGTTACAATGTTATTGCTTTTGAAAAGTCAAAAAATTATTAGAAAATTAGAAATCGGCATATTTTATAACACCATATGTTGTTCTGTATAATAAAACTTTTATTATATGGATGTTCGGTAAATATGAAGACTTATTTCCCCAGAAAAATCATATTTCCTTCAAGCAAAGCCCTTGGGAAATATGGTTTTTCTTGGGGGAATAAATCTTCATATTTCTCTCACCATCATGCAGTAAATGTATATTGTCAAAATTCACATTTAGATATAAAAGTTGGGAAGAAGTAATTTGTAGAGCAAGTCATACATGTTTATATAGTTACCTCTGTTATGACTTTCTATGTAAAATTACAACAAATATACATGCTATTCTATCTACGGTAACTATGAAATAGCTTCTGTGCTATCTGTCCATGGTGTTTTGTCATAGAAACTATTCACCAGTGGCATTCGATTTTCCTCTATTTAAAACTCAGAACACCTCTGACATGATCCTACATTGAATTCAAAGTCTGATATATCTAATGTGTTTATCAAGAAAATCTGCATTGCCGACAAATAAGGTTTTCTTCAGTATAATGAAATACCTATTTTCTGACTAATCGGACAATAGTAAGTTTATTGTCCCCTTTGACAACAACTATTTTCCTTGGGTTTGCCTCGTGAAATAGATGCTGTCGCAGGGGACAATAAATCTGCTATCATCCTTACTGCCAGCAAATAGGTATATAATATCTCGTGTTAAGAAAGTTATATGGGGCTCTTGTGAAGTTGAAAGAATTCTGCTGTACTTTGTATGACATTTTTCTTTACATTTTACCAATTGTTATTTTTTTGATAGAATTCTGAAGTAAAAGTTGTTACTTTTGTAGAAAAAAATTATGTTCAAGCCAGGTACCATCTGGTACACTCACAAGATGGCAAGAACTGTGCCTTGATGTTAGTCGAGTGCCATGTACAGAAAGGGTTTCCTAATGAAGTGGACCTGTTTATAGCACAAGCTGTTTTACAGTAAGTTCCAGAGAAAATTGTTTAACTCATTGTATCCGAAAGTCACCAGGTTAACCTGTGCGTAAATGTCAGTCAGTATATCGCGTCTCAGTAGCTCATTGGCTAGAGCTCTGGCACGGTACGCCAGAGGCCTTGAGTAAGAGTCATGAACAAGAATTGACTCTTCACCATTTGTTACATTAAATGACAGTAATAGCTAGCATACCAAAGTCAAAGGTTTTAAAAATATTCACAAATACACAATAAAAAAATAATGGTTTAAAAAATAAAAACTGCTAACCAGAGTAAGATAATGTTTTGGCATACTTATATGAACCATGGTTGAAAATAGAAAACATATTTTCTTTTTCCAGTTAGTGAAATGATTCATATAAAACCATGGGATTGGAACTTCCCCTGTCTATTGAAATTTGCAAGACTTATGGTTACATTTATGTTGATTGCTTCAGCCATTTAATAATGTTTGATAGCCCCTCATCTCTTTGTTTCATATTTTCCTGCATGATAGCCCCTCATCTCATTGTCTCATATTTTCCTGCTTGATAGCCCCTCATCTCATTGTTTCATATTTTCCTGCATGATAGCCCCTCATCTCATTGTCTCATATTTTCCTGCTTGATAGCCCCTCATCTCATTGTTTCATATTTTCCTGCTTGATAGCCCCTCATCTCATTTTCTCATATTTTCCTGCTTGATAGCCCCTCATCTCATTGTCTCATATTTTCCTGCTTGATAGCCCCTCATCTCATTGTTTCATATTTTTCTACTTGATAGCCCCTCATCTCATTGTCTCATATTTTCCTGCTTGATAGCCCCTCATCTCATTGTCTCATATTTTCCTGCTTGATAGCCCCTCATCTCATTGTCTCATATTTTCCTGCTTGATAGCCCCTCATCTCATTGTTTCATATTTTCCTGCTTGATAGCCCCTCATCTCATTGTCTCATATTTTCCTGCTTGATAGCCCCTCATCTCATTGTTTCATATTTTTCTACTTGATAGCCCCTCATCTCATTGTCTCATATTTTCCTGCTTGATAGCCCCTCATCTCATTGTTTCATATTTTTCTACTTGATAGCCCCTCATCTCATTGTTTCATATTTTCTACTTGATAGCCCCTCATATCATTGTTTCATATTTTCTACTTGATAGCCTCTCATCTCATTGTTTCATATTTTCTACTTGATAGCCCCTCATATCATTGTTTCATATTTTCTACTTGATAGCCCCTCATCTCTTTGTTTCATATTTTCCTGCTTGATAGCCCCTCATCTCATTGTCTCATATTTTCTACTTGATAGCCCTTCATCTCTTTGTTTCATATTTTCCTGCTTGATAGCCCCTCATCTCATTGTTTCATATTTTCCTGCTTGATAGCCCCTCATCTCATTGTTTCATATTTTTCTACTTGATAGCCCCTCATCTCATTGTCTCATATTTTCCTGCTTGATAGCCCCTCATCTCATTGTTTCGTATTTTTCTACTTGATAGCCCCTCATCTCATTGTCTCATATTTTTCTACTTGATAGCCCCTCATCTCATTGTCTCATATTTTCCTGCTTGATAGCCCCTCATCTCATTGTCTCATATTTTCCTGCTTGATAGCCCCTCATCTCATTGTTTCATATTTTCCTGCGTGATAGCCCCTCATCTCATTGTCTCATATTTTCCTGCTTGATAGCCCCTCATCTCATTGTTTCATATTTTTCTACTTGATAGCCCCTCATCTCATTGTCTCATATTTTCCTGCTTGATAGCCCCTCATCTCATTGTTACATATTTTTCTACTTGATAGCCCCTCATCTCATTGTCTCATATTTTCCTGCTTGATAGCCCCTCATCTCATTGTTTCATATTTTTCTACTTGATAGCCCCTCATCTCATTGTTTCATATTTTCTACTTGATAGCCCCTCATATCATTGTTTCATATTTTCTACTTGATAGCCCCTCATCTCATTGTTTCATATTTTCTACTTGATAGCCCCTCATATCATTGTTTCATATTTTCTACTTGATAGCCCCTCATCTCTTTGTTTCATATTTTCCTGCTTGATAGCCCCTCATCTCATTGTCTCATATTTTCTACTTGATAGCCCCTCATCTCTTTGTTTCATATTTTCCTGCTTGATAGCCCCTCATCTCATTGTTTCATATTTTCCTGCTTGATAGCCCCTCATCTCATTGTTTCATATTTTTCTACTTGATAGCCCCTCATCTCATTGTCTCATATTTTCCTGCTTGATAGCCCCTCATCTCATTGTTTCGTATTTTTCTACTTGATAGCCCCTCATCTCATTGTCTCATATTTTTCTACTTGATAGCCCCTCATCTCATTGTCTCATATTTTCCTGCTTGATAGCCCCTCATCTCATTGTTTCATATTTTCCTGCTTGATAGCCCCTCATCTCATTGTCTCATATTTTCCTGCTTGATAGCCCCTCATCTCGTTGTTTCATATTTTTCTACTTGATAGCCCCTCATCTCATTGTCTCATATTTTCCTGCTTGATAGCCCCTCATCTCATTGTTTCATATTTTTCTACTTGATAGCCCCTCATCTCATTGTTTCATATTTTCTACTTGATAGCCCCTCATATCATTGTTTCATATTTTCTACTTGATAGCCCCTCATCTCATTGTTTCATATTTTCTACTTGATAGCCCCTCATATCATTGTTTCATATTTTCTACTTGATAGCCCCTCATCTCTTTGTTTCATATTTTCCTGCTTGATAGCCCCTCATCTCATTGTCTCATATTTTCTACTTGATAGCCCCTCATCTCTTTGTTTCATATTTTCCTGCTTGATAGCCCTACATCTCTTTGTTTTATATAGTCCCTCAACTCTCTTTCAGATTTTTATGTCTGAGAAACAAGGACACAGCTCAGGTGGCGTTTGTTAAATACACAGAGAACCACCCCGATGTACAGAGTGGCCCCCCTTATGTACACCCCCTCCTTAACTTCCTGTGGTTCCTACTATTGGCAGTGGAAGGGTGAGTACTGTTTCATGTACTCAATCACTAAGACTCAACAAACTCCATCACTGAGACTAAACACACTCAACCACAGGGACTCAACAGACTCCATCACTGAGACATATAATTAACAGACTCAATCACTGAGACTAATCACACTCAACAACTGGGACTCAACAAACTCCATTACTGAGACTCAACAGACTTAATCACTGAGACTCAATAAACTCAATCACTGAGACTAAACAAACTCAATCAATAGACTCAACAGATTCAATCACTGAGACATATAATCAACAAACTCAATCATTGAGACTCAACAGACTCAATGATTGAGACTAAACAGACTCAACTACTGGGACTCAACAGACTCCGTCACTGAGACATTTAATCATTGGACTCAATCTCTGAAACTCAACAGACTCAGTCACTTAGACATTTATCTCAACAGACTCAATCACTGAGACATTTATTTCAACAGACTAAAACTGAGATGTCTAACTCAACAGACTCAATCTTTGAAATTTCGAACTTTATCAACTCAATTACTGACACAACCAATTCACTCAGATTAAGATGAGATGGATTATTCATGTTCTGTTCGTGTAATTGGTGAAGACTTGGTGTTAATTACAGCTGTTTGACAAACAGCTTCCATAAATGTTAATTGTGAGGGAAAGTAAAGACTGATAGAAAAATCTAAATGATACAGCTTACTTCAATATACTGCATTGTTTATACTAATAATATGATATATATGTTTTATTATCTGGAATTACTTTTTCATCTTGTGTTTTTCCTTTTACAGAGGAAGAGTAGCTGTGTTTTCTATTTTATGTGAAAAATACCAAACATCAATTAACCGAGATCCTTCCTATAGAGAGGTGGGTCTTCTATCTAAAATAGAATCAGTGTTCATACTCTGATAAAACCCTCCCCGTCCACTCATATACATTTGTACTTACATGTGTACTTTGTTTTTATTTTCAGTATTTAGACCAAATAGGACAGTTATTTTTTGGACTCCCCCCTCCCCCAAAACAATCTCAGGGTTTTCTTGGTAAGACAAAATGTTCTTATTTTTATCAATACCAATAATTATTCCTTTATTGGAAAGCTTCTAAGTACATTTTTATTATCCATTATACCGGTATATTAAATGTATTTTACCAATTCCTTGAAATGAAGAGTATGATAATCATTTTGCAAGAACAGATTCATTACAGACAATAAAAATGGACAAATTTTCTGTGATTAATGTGTCGAAACCATACTAAATCAGTCCAAAGAGTTTGAAAATATATATACAATATAGAAAATGTATGGAGAAAGCAATAAAAGATCCATATTGTGAACAACTTTCATATTATTTTACATAACAATCTTTTATATCATATAGATAAGAATTAAGGTAAACAAACACATATTAGCTCAAGCATTTGAAGTTCTTTTTGTCTAAAAGGTGACAATTCTGTGGAATCATTAGATTTCGTGGTGGCTCAATTTTCATTGGATTCATGGGTACCTCTTAACCATTAATAAAAAACCTCCATGAATTAATATGGGTTATAAAGTCATGTATCCTTTTGTTGATATAAGAAAACACATGAAATTGTGTCCTCACGAATCTATAGAATTTTAGCAATCGACGAAAATTGGCCCCCACGAATTTTCATGAATCCACAGTAATTACGCACTTAAAATTTTTCAAAGCTCCTTATGATATTCTGAACATCTTAACAATATGATTTTGCGGGATTGCAGGAAATCTGCTGCAGAGCATCATGGGAGGTGATGAAGACGAGGAGTCTATGCAGCAATCTAGGTCATCTGGTGGCCCTACCCCGGGACCTGCCCCACAAAGCTCTGCCCCCACACCCACTCCAGCTCCTGTGGAATTGGATTAACATATTGCCATGTCTGTGTTATTGATAACTTATGTACTATTTATTTAAGACAGATTTTTATGAGATAACTTCTTCTCTGTGGGTTCGCGAGATGTAATGGCCTGGGTTAACAGGGCCCACACAAGTAAACTTACACTGTTTTCAATGTACAGTAAATAATGGTTATAGCGAACATGATTATAATGAAATGCAATTACAGCAAAGGATTTCCATTCCATGTTACTTTACTACATGTTGTAAACTTGACGGATATAGCGAATTACGCTTATAAACAAGCAAAATGGCCCGTCCCTGACACTTAGTTATAAGAGTGTTTTACTGTACACAATTCCTGTTATTTATTTTATCATTTTTATGACTCATAAGAAGAAATTCTCTGGTGTAACATTTTAAAAACAAAACACAAACATTGGTATGGAAAGGGAGCTGACAAATTTGTCTCTAGTTGTCAGGTGATCCTTTGTATGATTATTTTTTTTTCATCTTCGAGCCTTGTTTAATGACATGACATTTTTTGATAATTTTTGAAAAAGAGTGATTGTGACGTCAATCATAAAGCAGACAACACACCTTTACATCTTCTCATCCAGATGTGTTTAAACATTTGCAATAAAAAGGTCAATGGCAATTGGAGGGTAATTTGGAAGGGGGGTTGAAATTATGTATTGAAACGCACAACTTTGTCTCTTTGATTTCGTTGTGTGTCTGATATTTCCCACGCTGACCCCCAGCACTAGACCTGTGCTGGTCCTGTAACGACACAAGAGTTGTCTCTCTTTGATTAGTGCCATCTACCGTCATCTGGCTCTGTATGGTTCGTGCGTGGAATGTTCAAGTTGCATATCATTCTGTTAACTTTTGGTGGCATCCACTAGACTTAAGAATTGTCTTCAGCACAAGTTTTTAAGAGATTTTCTCATTGTTATTCAAAGTAAGTTGATTTGGTGGTCTAACGAAAAAACGTTAACATGTGCATGTACATGTACATTTTACAAAGTGTACATTGTGAACATAAATAAATAATGTTCATTTGAAAATAAACATTGGAAATGGAAATTTTATTTAGTTACTCGCTTGTTAATCTGTGTATATACATGGTTTATAAGAATAAACGCGATGAAAATTTATGATGAGTGTTAATGTAGAAAAAAACGATATGTGGAATACTATACTTCTTGGGGCAAACAAAGCGTCTTAACCTTTTATTCCGCTATCTGTGTGTGCATTTGTATCACGTGGTTGATGCTGAACAGAGTGGTGAAATCAGTACAGTAGTTAGATCACACGTCCATTTCTTTTTTCCGGGGGTGGGGTGGGGGTTAGATGGTGCTGAGTGTCAAGTGAGATCAAATTAAGGAAGCTCTGTGATGAACAATGTATACTGTCCTTTCTGATATATTTTATTTTATCAAATCAAATATACAACATAACTAAGTAGTCATGTTGTATTTTTGATTTGATAAAATGAAATATATCAGAAAGGACAATACCATCAGCTTCAGTGTTATGCCCATGCATGGTCGGACAAGCTACTGAAAAATTAAAATATCAATAAACCGGGGGGGGGGGGGGGGGGGGTTAACAAAAATCATTTACAACAATATACATTTTACATATCATTGATTTTCAACCTATAAACATTTTCAATACTTGGAATATGTTGACTCAAACAGGCGTATACGTATCAAATCCTGCAAATACTGTCATTTTTTAAAACTTCAAGGCATTTTCTTTTATAGAGTGGGTCTGTGCTCCATATTTTTCTCATAGTCTAAATAAGGTCTATTTGAAAACAAACCGACTCAATCAACAAAAACGTGGAGAGATGACCCACTATACATTAAAAATATCATTTTGTATCCCAACAATTGAACGATTTGAAAAAATAATACAAGTCCGCAAATTCGTGGTCAAAGTCGCACATAATATTTAAACAGCTTACTTTGCTGTGTCTGAAATGGCTCAGTGGTTAGAGTACTGTACATACATTAACTTTATATATCTTTTATATCTAGGGTTTTTATGTTATGGGTTCGATACCGCAAAAAAATCCTGGCAATATATTTTTTTTATCATCTTTTGTTAAATGTATTAAAAACTGAATATAGTTAGAAATTGTCCTTTTGCAAACTTGTATTATCATATATTTGAATAGATTTAATTGGGAAAAAATAAATTCAAAATTGTATTTAACTACTAAACCGAATGGGCATTTGCGCCATCTTATTCTCCCATCTTTAATCACGATTTACATGTTGGCCCAGTAAGAATCACCTTCATTGTTAAATTATCGTTTAGTTTCAAATCATGCAAAGTAAATACATGTACTTGTCAAATTATTAAATTCAAAAGAACATACTAATGGTACCGACTCTTATTGGACCACTCTAAGAAGAGTTTCCGATCTAATGGCACGGGAATCCAAAATAAATTTTTCGTAATTTTCTGTAATGAGCTGTCAGGGAAAAGCAGTGAATGTCTGTTGACATTCTTTTTCAAGAACAATAGACTCGCAGTTTGTCATAATGATTGCAATTAGCAAAATACCAGCACAGTCTATTAACTGCAGTGAAAGACTTTATATACTGTTTACATCACACATTGCGACCTGTAGTAAATAATGGTGACCTTTACCCTTCAATGAAAATGATTGGTGCATAAAAGTCATTCGCTAAATATAGATTCCAGAAATTAATTAATGTCACTGTCCGGGGTCAAAAGTAAACACTGCTATGTATTGTTGGGTGTGTGGCAAGGTCCGTCCGATGCGTCAAACTTTAGCGTCCCCTGCCGATTTGCTAGGTTAATGATTGCATCTTGACAGAGATTTATAATTTAATTCCATGTCTAATTACGACGAAGGCGTCTGGGAACATATATTATGAGATAATTATTGCTAATGATGTTTATTGACAAATTTTGGTTATAGTTTTTGCATGGTTCTGGGTTCCAATCATATTTAGTGTTTCTTAAAAATAAGAATATATATATATATATATATATATATATATATATATATATATATATATATATATATATATATATATATATATATATATATATATATATCCAAAGTCTCTTTAAAAACTTTAAAACACTGTTTCAAAATATTTCAACCGTGTTGCCGGTCTTCATCAGTCGGTGTTTACAATGGAAAAGTGTTTAAGGGTACACTCGGTGGGGTTTTTTGAAAAAGAAAACTGCTGAAAATTCGATGCCAATATGTTATAATAGCGTAAAAAGTAAACTTTCAAAATCTTGGGTAAATAATATCTTTAAGTAAGTTGAATTAATTTTTAGTTCATAAGATGGCTATTAAACTATTGTTTTGGCATTTAATCCAAAAATTCATTTGCTTCCCTAAGAGCGTTTTCTTAAAAAGGGGTTAATGTTAGCCGGTCTGAAAAATCTTTTCGCCTGTGGTTCGCGAATTTTCCAAAAGAGTTATTACGTACACGATTACAAAACATCATTAGCCTATATTTTGTGAACTTGGGTTTCTCGTTGTAAATTTAAATGAATGGTGATTGGAGTTTAATTTGTTGTATAAGCTTTATTATGATACATGTACGTGAACCGACTGCTGAAAACCAGGTTTGTGTGTGTGTGTATTAAAACAATGAAATGCTTTCTTTGGTGATTCATTCGGGATATGAAGGTAGCAACATTGCAGAAAGTGTAAGACTTTCAGGATCCCACTCTGAAGTATGGTTACCGTTTCCTAAGTTTGAATCAATTTTCTAAGTTTGAATCAATTTTCTAAGTTTGAATCAATTTTCTAAGTTCTTAATGATTAGATCATGTTCTGTTTGGTCTGAAAAGACTTTTAAGTTTAATAATATATTTTTAATTATTTTACCTTTAACAAATTTAAAACCAACTGTGATGAAAAACACCAGCTTCAACAAACAACAATATAATGTAACATTTTAAAATTTCTGCTGTATACAAAAATTAACACGGAGACATGTGGTACTTATCACTATAAAAATACCCCCCCCCCCCCCCCACTCCCCACTATAGCATATGCTAACGTTAGCCCACTCTTGCCGGGAAAGAGGCTTTGGGTAGAAGTGTACAAAGTGTACCGTGGCATTCATATACACTCTACATCTAAAGGTGGTATCAAATATCTAAACAGCAAAGAATTACTGGATTTCCAAGAGTTGCCCGTTTTGGACGTAAAAATCTGTTAAAGGTATACATGTATGTGGATAAGCTTATAGCCTTATGTATTTCAAAAGCGAAACAGTGAGACTGTTCATTTTTTTACAAGCAATAATTTCCCGTTCTGAAAGAAGTTTTTAAAAATGATTTTAATTGTGGGAAAATAAACAATGACACGACACACTTTGTACACAGTCACATCTGTACTTCTAAGTTTCAGTGAGTGGCGACTGCTATCGGCCATCGTATTACGGACAAGATAAAGCAGCAATGACGAGGATTTGATGACGAGCCGACGATAGTTAAAACATATTTTGATTGAATAGATTCGATAAGGACTGGAAAACGTACCATGATACTCCTCTCCGTGTATATGTGTATGTGAGCCTACGATGAAATAACGTCGTTTAATCGCAACTTCTCGGTCTTTATAGACAGTTATGTTCTTATTCGTTTCACTCAAACGAACATAAAATATTTATGAAATAAACACAAACTCGTGAGTAGGATGTGAAGCGCTCTGAAAGTGCAGTTTTAATTAATTCGAAGATAAAGAAGAAAAGAAAACTCGCTAAATGCCAAGATTTTTTGTGACTTTAAGTTTTTCAGATAAATTTTCTTTCACATAGCCATCTTTTGCCCTATCCGACCGCCACCGCCCATGCTTTTTAAACAGTCTATCACAAACCCCTGCGGCTGCTGCAGAAGTAGCACCGCCCGATCTTAAACTATGTACACCAAATTTTGACTTCTCTAAACCAATCTTTTCTAGTGCGTCCAATATTATCTTCCTAGCTCTTGTATATGAAATCGGACGATTATCCGTTCTAAGTCTATAAGAATTAGACTTTTTACAAAAAGACACCGATCTAAACAAGTATTGAGAAGAATGCATGTCAGCATTTGACAATCTTAAGAACTTTTCTAAGATATTTACAGGACATGTGTCACAGAATGTTCTAGCTATACAAACTTTTTGACCAGTTTTATACACATCTGTCTTGCTTTTAACAATGTTAATTTCCACACAATTATTCTGTAAACATATATCTAAATAACGAATATTTACTATTTCTGAGAATCTCAGGAACCCAGCAAAACCTAAAAAACACATACACAACGTTCTCAAATTATACAAATTGTCATTCTTTCCAAATGTAGAAACCAGGGCCTTCAAATGTTCTGGCGTAATAGGTTCTTTTTTGGTCACAGGTTTTGATGTTTCTCTGATTGCCCCCTCCTTAATATTTTTGACGAGGATAGAATCACATGGGTCTACATAGCCTGCTAAGCTATGTGCCCAGCTAATAGCATGCGCAGCTGAATGAATTTTCCCCGATGATTTGTATTGCTTTGCCAAATGAATGATATACAATGCAACGTTGGTTTCCGAAGCAGGAAGAGGAGTAATCACAGGATTAAAGCTGTTACACCATTTGCAAAAGGTGTTAAAAGCGTACCTGTATTGTTTTGCTGTGTTGTCAGCCTTGGATGTTATACAATATCGAGGTAGTTCTGATGCGAGTTCCTCAAGACGGCGATCTTTACTTTCGTTGTTAATGCCCATCCATCTGCCCACTTTAAATATATCTGAAAAATGTGTTTGTACAAACAGAACATCAATATCTTCATTTCGAATTACAATATTTGTGGTGTATCAGGACCTTCATCATCTGCAATACACCCTCTGATGTATCAGGACCATTATTCAACTGCAATACATCAACAGTTCGTATTCGCCACATATAAGCAAGAACCATAATTTAAAATAAGATGTACCAGGACCCATGTCATCTGCAATACACCTTCATTCATTACAAATTAGTAGCATCCAATCGTACCACAAGTATTCCAGAACCGAAAGATATAGAACCAAATAAGCAGTTTTTGTTCTGACCTTGAATGATTATCTCCCTTGTATCTTTAAACAATAACACGTCTTTCACATAAATCTTATAATATAAATTTTCATCAAATAACATTGGCCCAAAAACAGCAGACGGCCAGTTTGGTACTACAAGAACACCGTAGGCCTTACAATTTAGTAAATGTTTTATGGAAGAGACTATTAAATGAATGGGAGGAACTAGCCAATTATTCTCCCCCTCCCAATTTTTTGTAAAACAGTCTACAGCCTCTGATTCAGGATTCCAGAATTTTAAGTTGTATCTAAGCAATTTACGATTATTAAAATTTGCAAATCTGTCTACAGTGAATGGTCCGAACATTAAACTAACAAAATCAAAAAATTCTACAGTAACTTCCCAATCATCATGATCTATGATTTTACTAAGAAAATCTGCTTTGTCGTTTTCTGATCTCGGAATCCACTGAACATCAAGTGAAATTTTGCTATCGGCGCACATTTTGAAAATATTATATGCTATAACTTGTAAATGGTGCTTCATGCTACCAGAGTGTACTATTTTCTCACAACTTTGGTTATCAGTAAACCACTTCACTGTCGTTTCTTGTAATTCATTCTTAAAAGATGCCAACGCCAATTCTATGGCCTTCAACTCTCTCCATGTCGAACTCATATTTTTCTCATCATCTTTCCACATCAAATGGAACACCTTAGAATTAACTTCAACTGTATATGCACTTGATGCTGAGTTGCTTGCATCTGAATAAATGATTACATTTTTTCTCTTAACAGAATGTAAAAATCTTGTATTTTTACAAGGAATACATTTTATCCAGAAATTCAATTCTTCAAAAACTTGATCTCTATGTTTGAATAATAATTTTGAGTCCCATAATTCTTTTACAGCTATTTCCATAGAAGAAAATCGTGTCATTATATTACACATGTTACCCATTACTGGTGTCATGGAAATGATTTTTCCAACTACTTGTGCCAGTTCTCTCGCAGTTATATCTGGGAAACGACCAATAACTTTCTTCAAACAACAAACAGCGTCTTCTATTCGTCTATCCGGAACTGAAATGGAAAATGAATTTGAATTCCATGTTAAACCTAACCATTCAATAATTTGCGTTGGAATAAACTTTGATTTGTCTATAATGACCACCAGTCCAGTTTCTGACAATGTTTTCTGAATGAAATTAGAATCTAAAATACATTGACTCTCAGTTGAAGCAAATGCTAACCCATCATCTAGATACAATACAATCATTATACCACTTTTTCTCAAAAACTTCACCAGAGGTCTTAAACATTTAGTAAAAATAAATGGAGCTGATGAAAGACCAAATGGCAGAACTGTAAAGCAGTAATATTTATTATCCCACTGAAACCCTAGATAATTCTGATATTCTTCAGCTATATCTATATGATGGTATCCTGATTTCAGATCAAATTTTATGCAATAAAAACCCTTTTCGAAATAATCTAATGCCGTCTTCCAGTCTTCAAACTTTATTTTTTCATACTTTACGTACTTATTTAACCTACTGAGATCAAGAATCAACCTCTTTTTGTTTTTATTTTCTGCGACATTCAGGGGACTGCACACAAACGGCTGAAAAGGAACTTCTATAATACGTTTATATTTCAGCAAGTCTGAAATTTCTGAAGAAACAAATTCAACATTGTGAATGGCAGATTTGTTATTACGAAAACACATTGTAGGTGGATTTGAAACGAAAGGGATTTCATAGCCAGATTCAATAACTTTCAAAATGAATGGATTTGTACCAATTTCACTCCATTTACCAATATTTCTTTTCAAATTGTGTTTTATTAATGAACTTTGGTTTAGATAATTGTTCTGAAAGCATTTCACCTGGCCAGCAATAGTAGAATTGCCATTATAACCTTTATACTTATCATTGACTTTGTGACTTGTTTTTGGGACAGTTGGTTTTCCAGTAGCTGTGGAAAAACAGTTGAAGCACACGTCACTGGGCTGTGGTTGACGCCGTGCAGATTTGCCACGAAAGGGCTGTTGCTGGTATGTGAATGGCTGAAACGAAGTAGCAGAAGGCACAGAAGAACTAGGCTGGGCTGCCGAGCCTGCCGCCGCCGCGGGGGGAGTCTTGTAGGTGCCATATGGGTGAAAACGCCTGATCTGCCCTTGTTTTTGTTGTCGGAGGGCGCGGTTTTCCGCACTTCGAATTTTCTTCTCGTCATCCGAGTTGTCCGCAATTTCTCTTGACTGGTATTCATTTACTGTTTTCCACCCGGCTGGAGAGGAATCGGCGATTCGAATATGTTTCTGGCGCGTTTTTAATTTTTTCCGCAAATCTCCCATGATAGTAACTGAGTCGCTATCTTTAGTGTCAAAAGCTCTTGTTTCTAGTTTATCTAGACCCTCGAGAATCTCGGCATTAAATTCGTACTTTGCACGATTCCCTTCAGATTTAATTTTCAAAATAGAATTTTCTTTTAATTTTTTAGTGATAGACTCCGACTGTTCTGCTTTGAGCTGACCTGATAAATTTTGAAATTGGGTCTGCAAAACGCCCGTGACGAGCTTCACCACATCAGCAATATCCAGTGGAGGATTTCCAGCAGCTTCTTTTTGAGTTTGGTTGGTTTCGCCTTTTTCTAATAAGGAAATTTCGTCGCCAGAGTCGTCCATGACAAAACGTGTCTTGACTGCACGAAAAAGAGCCTTCGAATGGCTTTACTAGTACACAATAACTTTCACGGTCATTCTTAGCCCGTGCTATGAATATCAATATTGTCACCTGACTAGGTGACAATAATAACAACCAATAGATGTAAAGAATAAACAAACACTACCACGTGTTTAAGTAACATCAATAAATACATTGATCGGTTTTCCCCTCAGAAAGGCCCGATGTCTTGCGAATGAAGTCTTGTAACGTGTTGCAATTTATTACGTCATATTGAAGGTAGGCGCATTCAAAGCTACACCAGAATATGGATGTGTACGGAATTTAGGGCTAACTCATCAATCATATTTTATACCTATAAAATATGATAATAAACACCCGACCTATTCAATAGGCCTATATGTGTTTGACACTTCATTTCATCATTAATTTATTCACCTTTTTATTTTCTACGCAGATGCACCTACATTAGACTCTTTTTGTAAACAAGAATGCACAAAATGATTTCAAATAATTCTGGTAATTGTATTCGGACCCTGACTAATTTGGTTTTCAGATCTACACCAGCTACGTTCGCAATTCCTGGGGCTTTCTCTACCTAGCACCGTTTTATTGATTTCCGAAATGGCAAGGCATGAATGAGCTTTACTTTTAGTAGGCGAACTATACTTCCGACTAATATTCCTACGCATACTGTAAACGTGGAAATTTTGACGATGTGTTAATTTTGACTATGTTGGCGATTTTTATTTTCTCGTCAAAATTTCCACTCGCCAAACTTCACATCATATATAGAGCGTATTAATACCAGAATTTTTTATCGGCATTATCCCGTTAGGACTAGATCAAAGTTAATGATACATTTATGTTAATAGCTATAAAAACACGTAATTAGCATTGAAAAAACCCATAAAATCTAAACAAGCATGTTTTAAATGCAATTATCACTCAATCGTCACAACATTCTATAATAACTTTGCGTGCGTAATGATCATGCCGTGTTTGACCTACTTTGTTACCTCAGGCAATATCGTATAGTGAATAAAAACAAAATACAAAGAACAATTTTATTCCATCAAATCTGTAGAGACTTTTTTTTCAATCAAAGTTTAATTTTATTAATACCAACGCTTGTAAAAGAGTTCGCAAGAAAGTCGCAATCTCATGAACTTTATGCATCAATTTTGCATGAAGCGGTTTAATTGTCGACGTTCTCATGTCTATGTCAACATAGCCGATGTTTTCCCCCGGCTTTTAATTTTCTAGTTTCTGGCGAACTTTCTCAGAGTACCAGTTTTGAAATTCGGTTTTGAGAAGGTCTTTGTATTGTTTGATCTAGCGGCTGTAATTCGTCAGTACAACCCGCCGGTACGAAGACATATCGAATGTTAGCTTTTTTCAATGCTGATAAGACTTTTTTGCTTATATGCGCTGCAAACACATCGAAAATAGCTAATGCCGGTTGATTTATTTGTGCCACGGGTAGGTATTCGCGAACAGCCTCAACATACGGGACGATAATCCCCTCAATGTACTCTAACATCGTTTCCTCGGTAGACCAGTGATTAGGTGAGTGGGTAATTGCCCAATCATCCGTAAGTTTATATTTGGATGACACATAGATGTAGTTCCCTTATATATGAGTTGTGGGGGTAATAAGTGACCATCTAGAGTCACACAAAACAAAGCGGTGATTTGTCGCTTATCCCCCAAGCCGGCGAAGTTGACTTGTCTCGCGCCTAGTTGTTCCATTGTCCAGGAACACTGAGGGATCATAAAATTTAATCAAAGAAAGATAACCCTAACCCTGGCATTATAAGAAATCAAAGATAAATAACTCTTACTCTTATTCAAATATTCGTCAAAATTAAAACTCGTCAATTGTCTCTTACTAAAAAATCGTCAAATTTTGAACTCGTCAATATAACCACGTTTACAGTATTTGAAAAAACCCCACGTGATTTGAATCATTATGTATGTAACTCTATAAATGTTTTATTTTCAGGGTAAACGGATAAGATTACCGTTTTAGTAATCTACGTCCAATTAAAGATTTAAATAAGGTTGTCATTGCATAGTAAATAAAATAGTGCAAGGCGCAATGCGTGCGCAAATAGTTAAATTTGCCGGATGCCTCATATAGACACAACTGTGATCTGCCGAAGCCGATCACAAAAACACCCCCTTTTGTACAAAATGGAATCGCCTTCCACCAGTTGGAAGAGTTGAAATAGAGACTATTTATTCTGTATCCAGACACAATTTTAAAATGCATTATATTTCCTATGATGTATTATGCTATTGATGTTTTATTATTGATACCATAGAAAACGATGGAAAAAGAAAAGGAATCAAGGAAATGAAAGAGAAAATGAACCTCTGTTATTAACGCTAGCTTCCTAATCTTAATCAAAGATAATCTGTCGTGAGACGGATGATTAAAAGATTAACATGTATTCTCGTCATTACACCAGATTGTGTAATGTTTTCATTGTCAGATGTTGTATTCAACAAGTTCCTAAATCTCTTTATAAGGCTAACACCAATCAAATTTCTCGTTCGTTGGACCCCGCGCGCTCGTATGTAAATAAAACTTTAAAAAATTATTATAATATCATTATTAATTCCCCGCATCCAGGAAATTCTCTGCTGTTTTCTGTTCTATTTCCGCTCTATTTTCGCTCTTGAAATAGTTTTAATTTATAAATCAGAAACAAGTAGAAAAATTGTAACCGCCCGCGGCCCGCACAGATTTATTTATTGATTTACCGCCTAAAATTTTTGCCTACGAAAAAATTAATTCTATTATTTAATTGCTCGCCCGCTTGTGCTATTTTTCATTTGATGTCCGACGAACAAGAAATTATATTGGTGTGGCCTATGATGCTGTATTCAACAAGCGATGCTTATTGATGTAAATTTACTCCTAGTTTGTGTGATCTTAATGGTAAATCTGTTTATATACACAATGTTGATTCATTGCTTTGGTAGTTTTCCTTCGTTTTCATATGTCCTTGTAATATTTTTTTTTAAATCTCTTCCTATCGTTTGCTTATGTAATGTTGCTTTCATGGTATTTATATAGTATGTTCACTTGTTGCTGCTTTCATGGAATTTCTTTGTATGTTTATGTATTTCTGCTCTCCTGGTATTTTTGTTGTATGTTCACTTGTTGCTGCTTTTATGGTATTTTTGTTGTATGTTCACATGTTGCTGCTTTCATAGTATTTCTGTCGCATCTTCACTTATTGCTGCTTTCATGGTATTTATGTTGTATAAACACTTTGTGTTGCTTGCATCCATGGTATTCCTATGGTATGTTCGAGTACTGTTACTTTATTGTAATTAATTCTGTAGTACGTTAACTAAATTTTGCTTCCATTGTATTTCTGTCATATATATCCGTTAATACTGCTGTCATGGTATTTTGTTGTATGTTCAATTATTGTTGCTTTCATAGTATTTCTGTCGCATCTTCACTTTTTTCTGCTTTCATGGTATTTCTTTGTATGTTCATGTATTGTTGCCTTTATTGTATTTTTGTTGTATGTTCACTTGTTGCTGCTTTCATGGTATTTATGTTGTGTGTTAACTTATTGTTGCCTTTATGGTATTTCTGTTGTATGTTCAGGTATTGTTGCTTTCGTGGTAATTTTGTTGTATGTTCACTTGTTGCTGCTTTTATGGTATTTCTGTTGTATGTTAACTTATTGTTGCCTTTATGCTCTCTCTCTCTCTGTCTCTCTCTCTCTCTCTCTCTCTCTCATGAATTTGATTTAGGTAATTTTTCTCATATGCACCGTAATTAATTATTTAGAGTAATATTTTTCAGTTTTTTAATGAAATGGAGTCATTACTTAGATCCTCACATAATGTAATAGAAAAATACCGTGCTTTCTGTAAATGGGTTATTTTTTGTTAATAATTTTAATGAATATCTAGCGTGAGAAGCATGCTTGACTTTAGCAGATGAAATCCGGTTAAAACAATTTTACAAAGAAAATTGAAATTTGGAAAACAAAGCGAACGAAATTATTGATGAAGAGACAGTGAATGAGTGGTTTTGTCGATAATTGAAGAATAGTCGTGAATATTTTCCACCAGCCTTTACAAAACAGTTCTCTTGAACATTGGCAATTCCAGCAAGAGGACATCCACCCTGCCATGCTATCTGTATCCTGTGTTAGGTTGCTAGGACGAAATAACTGCTGTCGTTTTCTTTTCAAATGCTGCATTTCGTTCAGTAGCTAATAAAAGAGTAAAACGAGATTTTATTTAAGCATTGAGTTTTTAATTTTCGATATCGTCGATCCTATAAACACACCAGACCGTGCAGACAAATTGAATGATAATGTTTGGACAAAGCTTACTGTGTTTAAAGAAAATTGAACGTCGCAGATGTCCAATGCAAACATAGGGGGAATATACACTGGATGTAGATATATTTTGATGGTTAGTACCTTATTGACAACGCAAAATTAAGATTAAAAAAAGGCAACGATAAAATCAGTAAATAAAATGTACTTAGTGAGTACACAATCTAGAGATCGACGCGAGAATCGGGCAAGATCTGGGTGAGTGTTCATTTTTCGTTGAAACAAGACGCCATTGTTTTAAAAACTATGTCGGGGAGTGACAGATTCCGTCACTTTGATGATCAAGATTTCATACCTTAATATAAAACGAAATACCACAAAACATGACATAGGTTAAGCGAATCGTCAGTGTCTTCTTCACAGAGGCCAAATCTGATTTAATTATCTGACTACGGTGGTTTAGATCTGAGGTTTTTTTCATCTGTTAAGTCACAAACCTACAGAAATCAATTGGCGTGCTGTGATCTAGAAAGTGACAGCAGACCTAAAACAATTTATGGCAACTGTCACACGGGGATAATGAGAGAGGGGTTTAATTGAATCTTCTGATCTTTCATCAAGGTAAGTTGAGAGGACAACAAAAATAGAGAAAATGCGTAAACGTTTGTATATGTTCAGTCAGATGCAAATTCACGGCAGACCCATGTAGGTAATGGTGACGTAATACAAAAATGGAGATAAAAAAAAATTGAATTATAAGAAGGAGAAACCTCTCTATTTATGTACATATACTTAAGTTGTTTTCCTTTTGTTTTACCTGTGATTTTGTTATGTCATTGATAAAAAAACAACCCAAAAATGCATGGGATGAGCATTAAGAATAATAAAATGACGTCACATACAGGTATGTCTAATGCACCACGTGTAATGTAGAGGTGCCGCTCGTCTACCAGAAGTGATTAACATTTCCAAAATTCTTCTTTCATTTTTGTTCGCGTCAGACCTCTGTTTACAGCAGATAATTCACCATGCTGATTCATATCACAAATAAGATAAATCAGTTTGTTACCATAAAGATGGATTAGCTCTTTGTCTTCAAATAATACAGAAATGAACCCATTTTGTTGAAAGATTACCCTTTATGCCTTAAAATCTCTATAACTAGCAGTAAATAGCGAGCTACATGGCAAACTTATAATACTTAATGTTTAATTATTTGTGAATTTAAGAGTAATTGTGCTGTGAAAAATAATGGATATTTTGAGACCTTCGTGTAAGTAGTATATACTTTATCACCCATTGCTTTGTTTTTGTTTTGTCTTTTTTTAAAATTTTTGCTTTAGAAGGTCACAAGGACTAAAATGCAGCTAGAAATATAGGTCAACGTCTTAAGGAAACCCCCATCCCGGATTGATACAGTATCTTTTTTTTTACGATTGAATCCCAAAATTTGCACATAAGCTGAATGTAGACCCATCCCAGACGTTTAACTGCAATGTCAGGCCCCGATACGATCTCTGTTTGATTCTGGAGATAACAACAGTTTTCCACGTTCTCTTAATGACGAAACTGTCAAAGGGCTAAATTATACTAAAAGCATTTTAATTTTTATCATCGAAATATTATATTCAGGGGCCCAGAAATTGGTGCCTTTGCTCAATTGAGAATTATATCAAAAATACAAATAAATAATATTTACAGACATTTATATTCCTTGCTCCTTTTGATCTCCGGATGAACCAGTGTTGGTGGGTATTTTGAAAAATGATTAGAAGTTATTTTCTTTAATGCAGTAATTCTACACAACCAAACAAAATCACCGACTTAGGCGGGTGTCAAGTGTTAAAGCAAAGAGGAACTGTTTTGATTTTTTCTTTATATTAATATTAGTTTGTGAGGTCAGTAACCTTGTCCTTTGTATTTGAACTCTTTGATTTTTAACAAGAGAAAATGGTTGTAAATGTTGATTTTACCGATGGATAAAAAGTTCTTCGGTGTTTTTTTTATTAACACGTGTAATATAAGATTAAAATTTGCTTTGAAAGAATATATCTATTAATCCATTTAAAACGTTTCAATTAATAGAAACCTTTTTATTTTATTTTTAAATCAATCACTTTATCTTGAATTTCGGACGATATATTTTTAAACATTTGAAATCTCTTTACACGACATTTTCCTCATTGTATTTAATGTCATTTTAAAATGTCGAATCTAAATATTTGTCTTTAAAGTATTTATGTCAATTTCACTCGTTGCAAATAAAGGCAGAACAAAAATGCTAATGTATTGCAACTATATATATATATATATATATATATATATATATATATATATATATATATATATATATCAACATTTAGCCACAAAGTTTTCAAGCATTTACAAACAAATTTGATATAATTTCAAACATTTATTGTTTCAATGATACACATGTCCCAATGGGTTTAATGGAATAAGATAAAGAAAAGTATCCCACCCTCATGAAGCTTTCACAAAATTACAATAAAAGAAGAATTAACCAAAACAGCCTTTTCAACCTCTGTCAAAATAAAAAATAAAGAAAAATATACACTAAACAAAATATGCCAACTCCGCCACCCTTACCCGTCCACCCGCCCGCGAATTCGAAAGAAATAATGAGAAAATACGAAACAAAAACAGAAATACAAAATGAAAGGCAATAGTAGAACAAAAACAGCCGTTTTGTACACGAATAAGAAATAGAGAGGGTTAATCTGGCAGCACCATTAAATCACAGTACGTGTATTTTGCATTCAATGTCGCGGTAAGATTATGTAGAATTTCCAAAAGGTTTTTTTTTCTGTACGTAATTGCAAGTTCATTTTTACACACACACTAAGGGTAAGGGTTATGAAAAATTCAGGACTGATAGAAATGAAAAAGGAATTAAAAGAAACCATTCAACGATCGGTCTAAAATGTCATTTAACGCTTTAAAACTGATTTAAAACAACCCTAAAGTTTTTAAAAGATATTTTCTTGATTTCAACCACTTACTTTGGTTAGCCGGGTGCATGTGTTTATTTGTGTTTTAGAATGATATAATTTTCATATAATATATCAATATATTTAACAATTCTCCCAAAATTGTTCAGTTGATGACTCCTTTTTTTTTTATATAAATTACCATACTTGTTGGCAATTTTCTCTCTCAACAACCCCCCCCCCCCCCCTCCCACCTCTTTAACAGTCTCAGACCGATAACATTTATTGCTTCGTTCTGTGATAATAAATTTAAACCTCTTCTGAAAACCTTGTTGATTTATACATTTCACTTAAGTATATGAATATTTCAATGCTGCGGCAATATTCGCCTTTGATTGCGCCAATTCACATCATCACCTGCGCAGGCGGCACGTGAAATTCACCTATAGCCTTGCTATCATTCCCTTAATTATGACATCAATTTCTTAAATTTGCATTTGATTAATTTGGGTTTCGAACACTTGCAGCTCTGATCTTATCAGGCAGAAGACGCTTGCATAAAATTTATTCGTTTTCATTTTTTATCAGTTTATAATTTGTCAATTAAGCAAAGAGAAATTTATTGTTACCCCTATCAGATGTAAAAGGAAAGTGTTTTTCAATTGATCTATAGAATCCGACATTTTGTGGAGTTACAAAGCATTGAACCGAATAAGTAGCCAGTCAGTTGTCAAAGCCACTATTCTCTTCTCTGCATCGCAATTTCGAGTTATAACATTAAATGTATTATAATTGACTTTTAGCAGAATTTGTAAATGCATTTCGGCAATTATTATGAATATTTACATCTATTAGCGAGACCATTTTTCTCTCGCCGCACAACCAAAAACCAGACAGAGTGCAGCTATGTCCTCCCTTCTTCAGTAGCCTCTGTAATTAATGGGGGCGCTACAACACACAGGGCTATACAAATAGTGTCAGTCCTTTATTTTGGTGGGTAAACATTAAAGATAGCTATCTAATAATCTTATCTGTCAGAGGGTTTTTAAAATGGAACAGTCGCCCGAACATACATTACCCGATCATAACAACTCGGAAATGGAAATGAATATTTAAAGGTAATTTTACACAATTTATAAATTTTATCTGATTGAAATAAAAGCAGCGGTGTCGATAGTTATACTTAATATCAAGATGTTTCTCACATCTTATTGAAGTTAAGATATGATTTAAGATAAAGCGTCGAAGATAAAGTGCACTTCAATTTAAGTGAGATTTTATAAGCTGGATAAAATCTTGAATTTTAAGATTGTCATTTGATCTAGTAATTGTAATGCACACAGAAGAACTGTTACAAAAGAGTTTCGACATTTATATGTAGATATCTTTATATAAGGTTTACAGATGGCCGTGGCAATAAATATACTCCTATCTAAGTCTGAGGCGGCTATTAGTAAAATTTATCACAGTAATTGAGATATGAAATACAATTGTCTTTTTGCCCATCGATTTGGTTAATCCAAAGTATCACACTAAATCATGTTGTGGGTGTAAAAACCATGAGGAGCTTAAATCCCCTATGATGTGAAATGTGATTTATGTCATGTTAACCTAGATTTTCCCCTAATTTGAAGATTACTTTAAAATGATCTTTAAATTTTGTTAAGTACTGTCCCTTTTTTCTAAGTCGTAGATTTGCCTAATTAACGACGACGGTTTATCGTTAGACTTTGCAGTTTAAAACTTTATGACATTTTAATTTTCGTGAAGATACATTTTATAAGAGTGTTTTTACGCTTTAAGTTTTCGCTTTTATGTATATTATTTCTTAAAAAATACTCAAATTTAAAAGTAAATAATTCTAAATGTATTATCAAAAATATTTGCAAGATATGAATATTACTAGTTTTTCAAGACTACTTTTCGTCCAATGCCAAATGTTTTCCAAATTGACCATAAATCGATGTGTTTTTGTGTTTTTTAAAATTCATAATATTTCTATGTGTAAATTTATATCAGTTCGAGTTTCAAAAATCATTTATCCGTTTGAATTTAATAGGTGTTACTCGTATTTCTTAAGTAAAAACATAGTTGGATGCATTTTTCATTCGTTGTTACTTTTTTTTTAAAATTTCTTTATCAATATGAATAAATCTTAGTGTTCAACGTATTTTTATTTCCTTGTAAAAACATACATTTTTTTAAAATCATTATTGAGTAGATTTTGTTCCCTTGAAACTGTAATTAAAAAAGTAATAACGCTAGGACAATTTCCGAACTGTTTTTACGGCCTGTGTTCACTGATATTTCAATCTGTTTGCCTGAACACGGGACTTTGCCATGGGAACTTCCTCATTGGATTCAATTGCTGCCCTGGTCCCACTTTTACCCGACTCTATGTTTTATCCAGTTCCCGACTTCCTCCCGCGTTCCACGGAATCAAATGATCCATTACTAATGTTTGTGATCCACAGATACTTTCAGGATGTTCAGTTCAGGAAAAGTGGGAGTTTACAAATGAATTTCTTCAGTCTGCTTGTTTCAGACTTTTTACGATGAAACCACAGACGAAATGATGGAAGTTTATTTGGGAAATAATTCCACATAATGACAATAAAAATTTGCATTATAGGTATTCAGCCCATAGAAATCCTAAATACAATAGGTATGAACATTGAATCGCACTTTACTTTCATTGTTGAGTCTGATTTGTTTTCAATCAAGCTTGTAAATACAAAACCATGTAAATCTCTCCATTTATTTTTCATATACAGTATAAAAGGATAGTGCATTCCATTTTCTAAACTCTCGTTTAAAGCTTCTAGGACATACTATATTTTTCTGCAGTACTGGCGTCCTTCAAACCAGCATGACACACCAAAGAAAGCATTTTATTGTTTTACTTGGTTATATATATCCATCTCCGACTCATTTTTGATATCAATGTACATTGTTCCGTTTGCCTTTCCCAAATTGAAATATTTAATACCTTCTTGAAAATTTTAACAATGTAATAGTGTTAATTTTAGAAGCAATATTATTTTTTTTTTAACTGTTAAGATATAGAATTGGAAAACAAACTAGGAAGTATGTCTTTACAAAATGTGTACAAATCTGCGATCCAGTTCTGGCGGAATAGATCATTCGGGATTAACACGACAACATTAAGTACGTTTTGCAGCTTCTTGATGTCATATTCTGGTTTTTTTAATTTGTATAATTTCAAACCATTTAGAAATATTATCAACATTGCTGTACGCGAATGATCATGAGGTGTTACATTTTTTTACCTCTTTATATTTCGAATACCTAAATTGAAATCAAAATCACTTTTGCATGTTTACACAAAAGATGTATAGGAAATCACAATAACCCATTTTTCAGATGTTTTCGATCTTTTTCATTCCTGTACAGGCCACCACTTTTTACATATAAAATGAATTCCATATATATATATATATGCAAGTGGAACAGGAGAATAGACAAAATATGTAAGTTAACAATTTGTTTCAAAGTTTTAAACCCCTTAATATATACTTTTCAAGCTTGTTTATATCTTTTACTTTTTCTAGTTAAACAAATTTGAAAAGTGGAGGCCTTTTCCAAAAAATAAGGTTTAAGATATTTATTTTTACGGAAAAAAACCATACAGTTGACATATATATATCAAGATAAAATGAAAGTTATCTTCCACACAAATATAATTTCAATTTTGACATCAAATTAAGCGTCAGTTCTCAATAAAAAATGAAAATAACATTGTAATTATCAGACACCGAATTACATGCACCAGTCAATAGATGGTTTAACCATATTTTATAGCACAGGTATCTTATAAATGGCCCGAACGCAAGTTCTAACAATTTACAAGGTTTTTTTTTTAAAGTACATATAATTACAAATTTACTTTTATTTTGATATCAACATTGCAAGTATATAATATCATAAACATTTGATGGACAAAATTCTTACAAATAAATGTATTCATATATAAATACATGTACTATTATATGACATTATCAAAAGAAGAATTTCATTCTACGAAAATCAACAATATGTGATGAATAAAAATGCTTATAAAATGCTTTGGTAAATAAAAATAAAAATTCTTGAGAACAGAACTCCATTATTATTAAATTCTTTAAAATTATATTTTCGTAGTTTCGTAATCATTGCTCAAAAAATAATATATTTGAAAAACTTTCCCAAAAATGACAACTTCATATCAACAGTTTTTCAATTCATGGCACAAATGAAACCATTTAGTTTTTTTAAATTATGGGTTAAAAATTTTCGACAGGTGGTTTGTTGAACAGTGCTCATTTTGTCAACATTACATGAAATTTCGTGCAACTTGAAATTTATGCAATTGTAGAAATTTATAATTTAGATGAAACTCGCTAATTTTAATAAATTATGATGCTCTGTTTCAGATGGGAGTAAACGTTAATATTTTATTTCTTCAATCATCAACATACGCACAGTGGTTTTTTTTATTCATATGAAATAGAAATATTTTTACAATGACAACATGTTTACAAAGAAAATAACAAAAGAAGCCTTATATTTTCCAGCTTCTATAATGCATCATCTATCTTGTTTAGTTAGAATGGGCGAGGATTCGTGTATTTTTTTAAAAATCAGATTTTTACATGGTAAGAAGAATTCGGTCAGCGAATCCAGGAAACACATCAAAGACCAGAAATACACACATCACCGCCATCAATTTTCATATTTGATTGAATAAATCAATTTATCTCTTGTTAAGTACTGGGTTTATTGATTGGCAATCGATTACGATCAGTTGGGTGTATCCATGTTTAAACCTATTTTAACTGATAATAAACTGTTAAAAAGGCAATCATCTGAAGTAAAAACGTAGTTGATTAATTTAAGGTATATAATGTAGATTTTGTACCTTTCAGACCTATCAATCAAAGGTTGCTTTGGCGAGATCGATCACGGTGATTGATTTCTTTGCTTCGTCACGATGCCTTGTCGAATGAATTATGACGCGAGGTGTCTGTTTCAAGCATTATGTATGTACAAAAATATACCGCTGTACAATTATATACGATGTCTGCAGTTATAATACACAAAGACTTCAGAGAAAAAATCCATTATGGGGAGATGATGATGAATCAGTAGCCGTTTCATCATTTATCATTGAAATAAAACCAAGAAAACTTCCTTTTAACTTTCCAGGTTGTTCTTTATTATCAAATAGCTTAAATTGATTAATAATCAATTATGTTCCACTTAAAACTTGACATAAGCATCACAAAGACCGATTGTTTAACCACTACATTACATCACTTTCTTTCCTCTGGCGCCAAACCCAAACCCACTCCTATAGAAGACAAAGATCATCAAAAAGAGGCGTCAGCTTATATATTTACGTTATATTAAAACCCGACATTAATATTATTTAATACGCTGTTTATATATTTATTATGATAGAATTCAATTACCCGTGGAAGCGTTATCTAGTGGCACTAAGGGTTAGCTAATGTGGCACATTGACGTGGAAATGTTGTCGGCCGAGATAACATGACAAGCAATGCTTACGTTGTAATTCGGTAACTAATAAACTACAAACCGACGCTTTTTATCCTAAATGGAAGAGGATTAGCGCCAACAAATTACAGACCTTTTATAGGATTTTTACGAGTTTAGAAGGACGTATCAAACTAGGAAATTTGATTTCAGATTAATTGTTAACCTACATAAGTTGTGATCGACAATGAAGGTCTCGACACAAGAGGGATACCGGCGAGTAACAGTAGACTCGGGTCTTCCTCTCTCCCCATCACCGCCATTTATCACACATTTCCTTTTTATTCATTGAGTATCTGTCTCTATTAAGTTTTATTCCCATCATTTTACAGTTGGTATCAGTCTAGACCAATAAGTGATTTATCCGAGTCTCCCTGGTACCTTAATTCAGACAAAATATGGCAAAAATATTAGGAAAAACAACACTTACTGAAATAATTAAATTGCTAAGTTAAAAAATGTAAAGTAAATAAAATGTACTTTAATTTTTTTTTAAGAAATAAAATATAAAATGAAATTGATATAAAAATCTTTAAATTTACGGAGTAACAATTAATGTAAACATTTAAAAAATGTTTTGGAGACAGTGTTTACAAACAATATTCTTTACTATGTGTTGCATGGGTACCTCTATAGTGATTAAAATTATTACAAATGAAAATACCAAGTGCGTTCTATAATTTCATCACTATGCTGTATAATTCTTGGACGAATTTTGCTTTTGTATTTTATTTTCATTTACTCAAACAAACATACATCATTTGTAGAGTTAACACAAACACGTTATTTGAGGCGCCCCGGAAGTGCAGTATATAATGCATTATTATATAAATAGTGCCTGTTTGGGAGGGTAACAGTTGAAATTGATACCCCGAGAAAACCATTGTCAACCGACGCGAAGCGGAGGTTGACAATGGTTTTCGAGGGGTGTCAATTTCAACTGTTATCCTCCCAAACAGGCACTATTTATTTTGTTATACTGAATGTCTTTTTTAAAATTTTTAAGATAATTTTACTGCTTTTATATAGGAATAACGTGAATTCTACAGCGAACCGTACGCGCATAATTTTCGCGCATGTAACATTTTTTAATGTTACCCGTTGCCAAGTGCGTTGCTAACGCTGAGGGTAATAGTAAATATTATTAACTGCGTCTTAACCAATCAGATTTCATTATTTAACATGAAAGTATAACAACATACAATATTCTTGGATCGGTTTGACCTCGATCGTTTATGTATAGATATTACACACTGTTTGATTTATAGAATTACTCATAGGCACAAACAAAGTCACACAAATATAAACTAATAACAAAATTATAACAACGAAACAATCTACAGCAGTTAAATATGTGAAATTAAAAGTGAACAGATACTTTTTTTTAAAGATCACGTTATTAAAATTGTTGACTTATGCAAGATTAAATCTTAAATGGGACAAGAGGACTGCATGAACCAAAATATTTCGATTGATAATCCAGTACAACAGCAATTAGTCGTTCTTTAAATATATATGGTCACTTGACCATGTGGCATAGAACTAAGTAGCCAATGGACAAAGTTTGAAGACGTATTGGAGCAAGTTATTAATTGTATCCCCACAAATCTATTTTCTCTCTTCAATTTGAAATACTGATATCAAAATTTTCAAATTTACCAAGTAACAATGTCAACATCACAAACACGTTTCGGAGACAGTGTAAACAAGTTTCTTTACTAAGTGTTGCATGGGTACCTCTATATATAGTGATTAAAATAATACTTCTACACGTATTACCAATGAACATACTAAGTTTATTCTTATAATTTCATCCATATTGAAGTTATTAATGCTACAGTATGACATTGACGTCGGAAACATCTGTACTTCTGTACTTGGATAGCGCATATTCTCTCCTCAACATATTAAAGAGAGAGCTTAGAGACACAATTTAATTTCTAATTTACTAATCTTAGATACAGTGTTATGATCAATAAGAAACTCTTTTTCATACAATTTTTTCTTCCCTTTTCCTGTTTTTATTTGTGTGTGTGTGTTTGTGTGTGTGTGTGTATATATATATAATTTCCCAATACAACAAAAAATAAATCGGCACAGTTTTAAATAATTTAAAAATAATAAAAATCCAGAATAATATACATATATATATATATATATCTCACTGAATAGAATCAACAACACTAGGCATCTTTAGGCATCTTTAAATACATATAGCCAAGTCGCTGTTAGGGTTAAGGCTAACTGTGTTAATAATGCCGGTAATATTCCGGTTCTGTAAGCGCCCTCTGTGACAAATCATTTTATAATAATTATCTAAAAGACTGGACCCGGAACGCAATTTGAAGTACAACTAAGAGAGATTCACTCATTGGACCAACCTCTAACAGCCCAGGAATTCAGAAACAAATTCTTTTTCTTCTTCTTTAAGTGACATTTTGAAATCAATCATTAAGCTAATAAGTTAATAATTCATTTTGTTATTTATAAAGCTGCATGCATTTTTCAAACCGCAATATCAATGTCACATTCAACAGTTTTAATGTGTGAAATATCAAAAGCATACACATAAATTCGTCAGTTATATAAGTGAAACTAGGTAATCACTATGCATAAACGTAGTATTATTATGTTAAGCCCTATAAAATTCTAGGGTTAATATACCAAATTTTTTATGAAATCATTTCTTTATTAGATGCATAATTTGTCAAATTAAATTACTAATACATGTAATTCACTGCTCCTTCCAGAGATGACATGTTTGGTAAACGCTTCGTCTAACATTGGCAGGAACCACCTTCAGATATTTCTGTAACCTAGAAGAAAATGGTGGACTCGTCCCAATGTCCCATTCCATCATTAGCCATCATAAATATGTAAAAACCGAAGAGAGTTAATTAGTTCCTATGGACACACAGCTTAATATTAATTTGCTGCACTTAATTTTGACATGCAAACAAACTATGCCATTGCACGCGACGATTAGAGGAGTGTAAGCAAGAGGTCGAAGCCAGACTTGAACTGTAAGCTAGGCCGCTTAGCACCATGAGACTTCGGCGCAACTTTATGGTATCTTGACAAACGAATGATTTGCGATGCCAAACTAACGCTAAAAGTAGGAAGTGATATAGAACCTGCCCTGTGGTCACACTGCCTCTGGGGAAAGATTTGCTATTTTAAGACACGTCAGTCCCGTATTGTTTGGAAAAGATCACCATTCCTTTGTTTAGCTTTGAGTTATTTCAATATCCTGATATCCTGATATCTAACCTATGAAATCAGCTGTACGGATACATGTACCTATGACGGTGTTTGGATACATGTACCTATGACGGTGTTTGTTTGTTTTAAACAGCATTTAGGTCCAAGGGTCCAAGGAATCAAACAAAAGGAAACAAGGACACGGATCCAAACACTGACTACACACTTGAATTTCTCCCTTAAAAAGCTGAAAAATAACATTCTCGTGCGTATGCAATAATTTTTCTTGAAATAATAGCTAGATAGTTTTGAGACTATTTCTTGATCCAATCAGAGATGTTTGGTCCCGTTAGATGTTATAAAATTCATATGAAATCTAAATGTTAACTCCGTCAATGGACAAACCTATGGCTCAAATAAAGACGTAAATATTGTTGTTATTGTTATAGTAGATGTTGTTATTGTTTGCGTGTTATCATAAAAAATAAACGTAAATCCGCCATTTTATAAAAAAAAACATACTAGCTTAAAAAAACATAAGTTGTTAGAGACAAAACAATCACTGAGGATATTATTGTCTGGTATTTTGTCTTTAAAGGTAAACTTAAAAATATATTACATTGCGAAAAAAGTAGAAATGTTATGTCCAAACTTCAAAAAAGTTATAATGAGACGGAGTAACAATCAGTTACAGTTGTTCTCCAACACGACGAGATAGTTCTTCATCCATGCTTTCTCGTACAATGTCGTCCATTATGGCAGCGCGCAACCTATGACGAATTATGCACCTATACACCCAACAGTGTATACAGGGTGAACAGGATAGTTAAATCGGCTTGCTCTTTAAGATTCAATTTGTCTGGTAATAAAACAGACTGATCAAGAAGTAAAGCGCTCGCATTCACTGGCTGACTTTGATGTAAGCTTTCAGGTAATGGCAGCGATTTCTCTGTTCAGTGGTCACTGAGAGAGGGGTTAATGTGTTACACACCTTGCCCCCTCCCTCTGCCGCTCTCAGGTAAGATATAGACGGAAACACCTGAGGTGACGTGACGACGAAGCTTTACCTTCACTCGCCATCTGGCGATGGACAGTAAGAAAGAGCCATTGTTTGGACTCCGTTCTGTAACGACCCCGCCACACGGTAAAGGGTTTATGTTGGGAGGGGGAAGGGGGAGGGGGTTCCCATACCAGCTACATAGCCTTTATATATCATCAAGATGTGGAGAACTGTTTCTTTATTATCAACGAATGCGTGTGTATATCCTTTACTGTTAAAAGGACGTGTTTACAAAAATATCATCGTATGCATAATAAACATGGCGGATTCTCGCGGTTTTATTCTTCTATTTAATACCTAAATTCTATTTATGACATTACAGATGCAGAGACACCGACACACATATATGCGAGATGTTAAAGACGGGGATTTTTTGGACAAAATTACAAACTGTTGACTTTCAAAGGATATAAGTGTGACCTACACGTTCCTATGTAACAGAAAGGAAATTTAAGAAGCGTTTTTGCATAAAATACAAAATTATAATTAGTACCAAAACCATACGTAAACTTGCCCCAGAGTTGTTATATACAATAAACTTTTCATGTTGAGCAATAAAGAAGATAAATATTTATTTGAGACACCTAAAAGAACAATTCTTCCAAAAAATGGCATGCAGGGCATATTGTGACAACTCTATTTAATGATATGAATTTATGAAATACATGTACTTGATGACTTTATATTCATTTTTGATATAATGCACTTATTAACAATGCCATCATCTCCGTTGCACCCTCCCCATAGTTCAATGACAAGCGTGTGTTTCTATCCCTGCGGTCAAATTAAAACTAAGTACCTCCATTGCAGCATGATTTGAAAATCTCAACTTGAGAAGTCACGTGTCGGATCACATGACCTCATCAATTTAGTTAATACCAATCGCATCAACCCGACCGTCTCGTTTCATTGGAGGATCGCTTATATCAATAAAAATTAGTACAATTATTATTCATGGATTTCTAAATGAGCATCCTCTCCTTGATCTTATCTCTGACAAAACAAGTTGCCAGGCGCTTCTTAATAACAAATTTAATGAAAAAAAATTAACCGCTCAAACCGTTAAACGAAAATCAGATACTTGGAAAGGATAATTTCCCTAAAAACATGACGGAACAGGGAAAATAAAAGGAAGTCTAATAAATAACTGCAACTGAACGAAACATTGACAATATCAGATTTTAATTGCATATGTACTTTGAGAACGAGGGAAATTTAATATTGGTGTTTTAATATTTGATTATCAACTAAAAATGGTTCGCTCTCCTACCGAGTTTAATGCTGTGCTATTAAAATGTCAGTATATTATAAAAGATTACAGAAGCAAAGATGTTAGGGAAAAAAATCTATAGCAAGTAAAAGAAAATGAAGATTTAATTATTTTTTATGACGATTTATGTCGATTTAATGCTAAATTTTTATATAAAGAGTAAGCTAATTAGTAGACGAATTATCAAAATAGGAAAAATATTAAAAGTTTAATTGATTAAATCAAAATTTATATTCTTTGTACCTTATTTGTATCTTAACAAATTCTTAAATCGGCCGACATAATATCTACGGACAAGCATTAACAATTTATGCACATAAATTCTTTTTACATAGATGATTGATTTTATGTGAACGTTTTGAAATCGATATCAATTTTCGTTTAATAATATACAGATTAAAATCTTTTAAAAGTTCATTTTAAATGGATTCGCACACATTAGTTTGATAGTCTTGCAGACACAGAATCGTTTCAATCTAAAAAACAAAATGGATGGTACACAGATTTCAATCAAATAATTCAGTCATCATAAAAACTGACCAAATGGATCGTCGCTGGAAGAAAAATATCATTTGGTCGATTTTTTTAGCGCTAATGAAATAAAAGGTCACATAGTATATTGCCTAATCTGTTAAAATGAATGCTTCGTGACGCCTCGGGCCGTACAGTATGACGCCGAGGAGAACCGATAGCAAGGGATGATAGAGAGGATTTCAGGCCTCCCTTCTCCATCTTTGTCACAGCTAATTTGCATAAAGTGCTTCCAGATATTCAATTTGTAGAAACTGTTATTGGCATAATTAATTGATACCCTCGTCAGATCAAAGATTTGGATAAATTGTTTAGTTTACTAGTGAAGAATGCTTTAAGTAAACAAGATCAATAAAAAACCCAGGTAAACTTTATTACCGTGACTTTCATAGAACCCTGACTAACCTCATGGCTCTGAAGGCAGAGATTTCATTATTTTTCATACTCTACAAATAGAACTTTGCAGGTTTTTGTGATCAATCTACAGCGATTCAATTCCTCAATACATGCACGGTGCAATACAATACTTGCCGATCGACTGGTCACGTGAGGTGAACACCAGCCAATCGGATTCAATTAGAATCTTTTTCACAGACTCCGCTGTCTGTTTGGTGGCATTTTGCTTTTCACGATTCTCACTTGGATTCCCTCTGGTATTATCAAACTACTAAATGAATATTGATTCATTTTTAGAATGCTTAATATTTTCATATTTTCTGTAACTTTTTAGTTGAGTGAGCCAAATATTTATCAAATTAGAATTTCAAAATTGGATCGATGAAATATTTTTTATCGAAAAAAAAGTGATATAGTTTTGTCTAAAGGATATGAAGAAGTACCTCAATTTGAAAGTAGAATACATCGAATTGAAATCATAAATTATTTTTTTTATTTCAAAAGATCAAAAAGAAAAACATCAGAAAAATTGAGAAATTTCTTATTCATTCAAAATCAATACAATGTAAACAAACAACATTATAGAAAGGAAGGAGAGTTTTATTGACGGTATTCATTTTTAAGGTTACAGGTGACAGTGATGGGGCAGCGGAAATCAATGATAGATAAATATTTCACAATGACTCACACCCTTTAATAAACAATAAAACTTCCATTGATTTTTCAACCCTTTCCCCCTTTTTTTCTATTTGTGATTTTTTATGATTCAAAGAGATTTCTTGTGTGAACAAGGCCTTTTCGTAACCATAAAAAACAACAACCTGGTGATGGGGCTAAGCGCAATCCATCAACATTTAACAACAACTTTGAATTCTTTGTTTAAATGTGGACTCTCAATTTATTTCCCTCAAATTCTGAATTAATTAGCAGTCGCATGCAATGATCCGGCCCGGCTCTGTGCGCCCTGCTTTCACACTAGCGTTTTATTGTGATGTAGCAGCCCTACTTGCTAACAATGTCATCTATCTTAATTTGCCGGAACGATTGCTTCCAAAATAATTTCATTTTCTTTAATGAATGGGGAAAAATAAAAAAAAATTCAGACGACGCATTACATATTTATTACATGAAATCACAATGGCGTATGTGGTGTAAGGAGACCGCTATGCCGACACATTATCTAATTGTGTACGAAAACCGCTCTGCTCTTGGGCAGCAGTCCATTTCAAAGCAAATTGTTTCCAAAACATATTTTACGCGTCAATTTGGAATGACTATTTTATTAAATATGTATGGACATCTCATGTTCCAAAAATGTTAGATGTGTATAACTTGAGTAAATTTTGCCAATAATTAAACAGAAACTTTGACGAAATTTGATTATGACAACATTTTCAATTAATTTTTTTTAGACAAATGCTGCAACCATGTTTTAATAAACATTGGTGAATACATTGAATACGATAAAATGGTATCTCTACACATAGTAATATCATTACTGTCTCTAGTATTTGCACCAAAAGAAGACATGAAAACATTTACATTATTATATTGATTGTCGCCATCTTCTAATGTATAGATCAATTTAGAGCTTAACGTTGATTTTTATATAAAAAATGAAATAAAAATTCTGATTCACATTCTATTACGGTATATTTTTAGAGTTTGATTTAGCTTATCAAATTAAATAAATGAGGAATTAATATTTTTATGTTGTTATACTGTAAATTAAAAATTCTTTTTGATTTTTTTATTGAACGTTTCATTATTTACAAATTATTCGAGTATCTTAATTACCATCATTTAATATTTAAAAAAACCAAAGTTGAATACTATAATAGATAAAAAATATACTATAAAATATGTAAAACAGAAGCGATAACTGACACTTGAATAAAAAAAAAATGCCCAAACGCATTAAAATTCTGGAATGTTTTATCTTTATTTATGGTCTGTTGATAAAATCGATCTTGAAATCCATGAAAAGATGATTTTTGTTCTCTAGTATTGGGCAAAGTTTTGGAATATCATTCATCCACAGGTGATGGGCAATCGCATGTTTCCTCAGAGATCTGAGGGGGTGGGGGTGTCAACAAAACATCTGTATCGGATCTACCTCCAATTCAATGTCGTTAACTGTTATTTAGTTATATATTTCCCGAGTATAACACTGTTTGAACAATCCGCTGTTATTTCTGTATAGCATGATCCTGGGTCAAGAGGACAAAGTAGCACATGGATAATCTAAGCCACCGTAATTTTTCTATGTATTCAAACTTACCGACTTATGCTAAAACACATCTAATATTGTAATGAAAACATAATTTAGGCATAAAAAAAATATCATATCTGTTTTCTGTTTTATTCATTATTTTACAAGTTATAACATTATTAATTGTGAGGATAAATAATCATGACTTAAGATTCACGTAAAATAAAGTTTATGGATTGACATCGTAACAAAGCGTTCTTGAAAATTACAACCGCAATTTGTCAAAATAGATAAAATCAGCTATAATAGTTCATTTCTGACTCTTATAACAAATCTCGATCAAAATTCTATACAAGACATTTTCCGAGGGGTAACTTACAAGAGAAACTCCAGAATTATCTCTCAGGAATTGATCCTGAATCATCAAAACAAGGCATACTAAACTATGTCGCAAGCAAAGGTATTAATATAACCCACATCGTCTTGTTTTCCGGTCGCTCTCATCGGTCGCAATTGGCAGCAAATGTTAGCAGCATAACCGGTGTTTGTGCGTGACCCCCCCCCCCCTTTTCCCCGTGTAGAACCTCCCCTCTTTTTTGTGTATATATGTAAATACTTATGCTTTGTCTTATAATTAAATGTGTTGGGTGTATGTATAATTGTATGTTCTGAAATAATCCTCAGATGAGGGAAATAAAGTATGAATGAATGAAGGAATGCAGACGTAATAGTAGAGACCATCTGTGTCCATTCACGGTCAAATTTAATTCCTGCTTCTCTGTCCGTTCTGTTTATTAAAAAGAAGAGTTGAGTTGAACATATTTTATTGACTAATGCCAAAAGGATTGGACACAAGTTCCAAAAACTTAGAATGTCCTCTCCTTGTACATAATATATTACAATGCCATACAATGCCAGTTAAAAAGAAATTAGAATAGCTTGTCTCTTCAATGTTCGAGAAAAATCATTATGCTTTATCCTGCGATAGAAATTCCTCAAAAAATACCTAAGTAGACTCTAACTCAGCTTTCTTTCTCTTTGCTTTAAAATTTCCAACCACTCTGTGACTTCAAAGGAAGTGGTACTATTCCGCCAAGCTTCAACCCTTTTTTTCAATTAAACAAGTGAATGTTCTTTACTGTTTCACTTTAAAATAATAAAAACGTGTTGTCTTGTCAAAAGTAGTGTCATAGTCATTGATTAAGAATATTGCAACATTGTTGAACTATTTTACGTCATGTTAATTCAAGCAGCTTTCTATGTCATCACAAAAATAAAGTATGGAGCAATGTAATCGTCATAATTTACAACAAATGTGAATATAAGAAGCGATGTATCATTTTGGGTGTATATCGGGATATATTTACATTGTCCAGTGTCTTTGCCTGCGATGACACTACGTATCGATTTTGTACTATATAACCCATAAAGCCAAATTGATGCGCCAGCGGGGTTTGCTTATTTATATTAAAATATTTAATCGTACGATGGTTTAAAATTATGTAACTATAAGTAATAAGGAAACATTCTTTGAATATTATGAGGTGATAATTTCTGTCGGGCGTGATCAAATATATCATAAAGCCCTTCGGGCTTTATTGGATTTGATCACGCCCCGACCGAAATTATTACCTCATAATACTCAAAGAATGATTCCTTATTCCTTATATAAATACGGGTTGCTACGTGATCTTCCATAAAGCCCTACTGGCTTTATGGGATTTGATCACGTGACCAAACTGTATTTATATCCCGATACACTCTAAAAATGATACCTTTTTTCTAAGATTAAAAAAAAAACCATATTGTTTAAGCTTGACTTGTTTTTGCTAGGTAAAGGAACTCCAAAAATAGGCACGACCACCGGTCCATTCGAACACGTGATCACAGGTATTGCTATTGATTTAATTTTTTGATCAAATTTAAGGAGCCTTGCTGAATATTTTATTCTTTGCATGACAAAAATTGCAAAGATCAAATGAATATTTTCTTCTTAAATTGCAAAGAAAAAAACAAAACAAAATGTTCATGTATTTAAAATTTAATTTCTATAGTGGTATTGTTTTTACCAATCTAATTGAAAATTCACCTAATGGAGACACAACTTTTGTTTTTCTTTTTTTCACAAACTAATTCAGAATGACTATAAACTTTTGTTAATCCTTTCATTATAATTCCTCTATCATTATATTCTTATCCATGTGTATGAAACATGTTTTGTTTATATCATCAAAGTACTGAATTACTGACGGGAGTTGATTTTATCGATTATCTTTTATTCAAAATCAACGATATGTGAATTTGCATGGCAAGTAGTATCAGTAATCGAAATATTTCTGAGAAATTGTATGGATCCAGGCAAGATTGAACTCTTGTCTTGTTCAACCAAACGCTCGGCTGTCTCCGTTTATCTCCGACAAGCAAGAGAGACTCTGTTTTGTCGGATATTAACGGAAACAGCCAAGCGTCTGGTTGAACGAGACTACATTGAACTCTAGCGTAGGAATACATACGACTTTTAAAAAATATCTAAACTGTTTGTACAATTTAAAATCTTATTATTTTCATGGTATTAATAAATAAGTTTTCGTGAAAAACAATGCTTCAGAATACATAGCATCGAATTTATCGATTATTTTCAAGAACTAAGTGTTGTCAGCGGTATTGATTTGTGCTTAGGTCCAAACACTGTTTCACTTTCGCTTTGCCCGAGTAAGTGCATATGAGAGTTGCATGATTAAAAGCAAATTTCAATAAACGACATAGAATCCTGTTTAAATTGGATAAATGACATCATTTATTCCTTAATGGCACCAAGACTAGGGCGCGTACAAAGAAATGCCTTGTTGTGTCCGTTATTTAAAAAAAAAATAACTATAATTTTTATCAATATTTCAATATTAATAAAAACGCTATTCGTTAGAATAAATAAAAAAGTCCGAGGTTTCTGTTTTGAAAATCCCTTTTCATCTAGTTAGGTCGAAATACACAGTTTAAAATAAAAAGTAGACGGGGATTTTGCATGGAAAATAATATTAAAGTACCCGGATGTTAAAGTTGAAAAAGTGTGCAAGGTTTTTCAAAAAGTTTAGAATGGATCAAATGTGTCAGATTTTTTTCATCATAATATTTGTGAGAAATCTGTTTTTGTTTTTCTGTCGATTTCTTAAATTAAAAAGGAGATGTCAATACAAAGATATCAGTTTAAACAATATGATATTTTATTTCAAAATGAAATAGGACCGGACAGCAGGCATGGCCTAGTTTTCGTCATCTCCCTACAAACAAGATACAAATATCACCACCCTCCCATTTATCTTTTGATAAATCATCAAAAGGTAGCAAAAACAACAACCTGGGGTATTTGTTTTTAAATTCCCATTTTCACAAACTTTTATTTAATGTACTATCAAATTATTTGCTATCGTGAAAACTCTAGAATTACATATGTACGAGAAATGTCTGCATGCATATGCTACCCCCCGCCCCTCCCCCCGCATCACTAACCGCTGGTTTAATAATTAATTTCCATGCATAAAAAATTGCTTGTAGTATTTGACCTTTTTTTCTCCCTCGAATTGGCTTATGTATATAATTATAATAAGAAATTGCCAAAAAAAAAAATTCTTGATGAAATCAAAGAAATTAAATTATTTCATCACACAATCCCTACCCCTCCAAAAATGAACGAACACTAACAAACAAACAAGCAAACGCAAGCAAGCAAAAAATAAAAATTAAATTAAATTAAAACTAGATGCTGTCATTAGACAGTAATACCCGCACCATGTATTTGCCCCTAAATAACACTGTTTTGTACCAGTTTAATTAAAAATGAAGGCTACATGCAAACTCCGGTAATACATTTAAAAATTATAATTTTCATAACTGAAGGATGAGATCCCTGCCCACATGATAATACACATCGTGACATGAGCAGCACTTTATGTGCAATTTGGGGTAGAACTGTTTGCAGTGAATTTTCAGTTAATCAATAATCTTAACATTTTATGTCATAGGAAGTATAATGGTCTATATAATTATTACAAACAAAATTAAAATTTAAATTATGCCCCCTCCCCGTGGCGGTTGCCGGTTTTAGATTTGCTTCTGTGTGCCTACATGAACATCATCGTGTGCAGAGATTTAGAGAAGGGGTGGGAGTGAGGGGTCCAGACCCCCCCCCCCCCCCCCTCCCCATGAAAATTCGTAATTACCAAAAATACACCTTGGACCCCAATGCTCTTACAGACATGTAAACGCTCTAACCCATTGCGCTTCAATGTTAGGTAACATTATTTTTGGGGTAAATATTTAATGAATATTCAACATACTTTATTGTTTATCTCAATAGGAAGTATACATGTACATCACAATATGCAGGTGTCCTGCACCACCTTAAAGCTGTTATTTACCTAATAAAATAGTGCAAGTGGATTTGAAGAATAGTTCATAAAAATACATGCATGTTACAAATGACTGATCTTTGTCTGAAGTTACGTACACAACACAGGTTTGCATGTCTCATTAGCGGGTACTAGTTTTACCCAGCTCTTCGATTAGATGGGTTCACGTGTATACATACATGGGTGTTGCTAAAACGCGGAACGGAAAACGGAACGGAAGGAAAACGGAAAATCTTATCTAATGTTATTTACCTCATAGATTTGTTAAGTATGCTAAAACGATATACTTTATGTACCTTTTTAATTTTTTTTGAAAGATTAGCAATATTAGATTATTTATTCAAGAGTATTTATTTCCTCAAAATTAACAGTACATGCATTGACCACTATATTCTGTCCCAAAATATCCTCGATTCACTTTTTGCTGTATATTTATATATACCTCAGGGTTCAAGCGATTCTCTTTTAGAAGCATTAAACATTCTCATTATTCTTTCTTTAAAACGTCCTCTCTAGCTTATCAGCTGGTATAAATACACGGCTAAAAATAAAGAAGTCTACGGGGTTTGCATTTTAACATACCCGGATGATAGTGTTGAAAAATTGTGCAAGGTCTTCTGAGTGACTTCCAAATGGAGAAAAGGTGTCAACATTTTCCATTATAAATCGTCCAAATGTGCTGCATGAATATTTTGGGATCGACAGACTATAGTCCCAATATATAATCGGAAAATCAAACCAGGCAACGTCTAGAGCTCTCTATTCGGATCATATGTATATAGCTGCTGGAATAAACAACTGCATGCTTTGTAATGCAAACGTAACAAAATTGCATTGCTAAAAATACTAGTTTCACAAATTCCTAGTTTCACAAATTACCGGGTATTTTAATGTTTACTGTATTTTAATTTTTTAATGTCGTCAGTCCTACAGTTTTTTTCTTCCATCTCAATGATACTGTATCGTCTGTATGATAAAAGATCGTCTAGAACACCGAAAATTCAATTTTGATGTAAGTATATACATGTACATCATATTTGAAAATAATATAAAAATACTCAAAACACGCATAAAACGCTTTCACTAACTGCGTACGTTACGCTAATGTGCCAGCAATACCATATAAGAGAAATAAGTAAAAAGTTATAGCTAATTTGCTCGTTTAATCATGTTAATGTTTCACAATTCGTATACATTTGATTTTTCCGTTTCGTACTCAACTAAAGCCGAATGAATACAATGCTATAATTGATAGACATTTATATGAATATTAATAAGATAGCAACATGTTGATAATCATTCATTAGATATAAATAAAAGATACAAAGTAAATCGTTTCTGGCCAGTCTATACCCTTTTTAAGCGATAAACGTGATGATATTTTCCATTCCGTTCCGTTTTCCGTTCCGCGTTTTAGCAACACCCATACATACATGTCTGTGTTTTCCGTATGCAGAAAAGGATTACGGTAGTTAAGATCAGCTAAAGGAATTCATTATTGTGTTTTAATTGGATTATCATTATGATGTTGACCAATTTAGGTAAGCATAATACATTTAGTAGCAGTAGCACAATATAATAAGATGCCAGCATTGGATTCCTGCCAGCATACATACGCATGTATATAAGTTCTACTTTCACTTTCTAAATGTAATCTCCCTTTGACAGCATACTGTATCATCATCTTTTAATATTTAAGTAAGCTTATCATCGTTACCTATCCTATCGCATTTGTAAAGTTTCTGTCATTTTAGTTGCAAAAGTTATTTTTTTCATTTGTCAGACTGCATGCACTGTTGAGTTGACCCCATATTGACCCTGTATAAACAATTTCTTATTAAATTTGTGTATTACATATGTAAGTAAGTGTAGACACTTATATTTTTTATATGAGTAATAATAGGAAGGAAGGAGTATTTCTTTCTTAATGTATTATAATGCATCAAATACAATGTAGGTCATGACCTTATGGGACTGTTCTGACCCCACGAAACAGGAAAATACAAAATATATCTTCTAAAGTCATTATGATGCATCAACTGGTGTAAAGTACATTAATGACCCCAGGTGTTGTCTTTAAACCTCCCCCCCCCCCCCCCCCCCCCCCCCCCCCCCCGCCTTTATAAAATAGGAAATGATATGATACACTGTATATTTTGTTAACTTCTGAGATCTGAGATCCTCATCCCTAAACCGTTTAATTTAATTTTGCTCTTTGTGTCATTGCGCGTAAAATTGTATTGTAAGATTATGCCCCCTTGGAGACACCCTGACATTTTAGAACTAGAAATAATAATGTATTTTATCTTTTTCATATGTTATACAGTAGTGTTTGATCCATGTGGGTAATTCCTAGCCTAATGATGTCACTGCTTTGTTTAGGAGACTTTACAATTGCCCCAAATAGGTGAATACACATGGCAGTGATGCATATAACATTTTGTTTATAAATCTTAAAAATTGAATTAAGCAATTTCCAAAATGTTAATGTGAATCACGAGAGAAAAAGCAATCAAGAAATGATTTAAAATTTGCTACTGTACACATGTAAGAATGTATTAAGAAGACTGAATCTTTATAAGCAGGTTAGATTGGCCGGGTGGGGGTGGGGAGGGGGGGGGGGTGAATGTGGAGTATAAACACTTATAATTTGAATCATTTATTGTTATTAATTAATTTTAACTTGTCAATGAATACTACTTATTGATCCCAAGGTAGAAATATGACCTCTGATCGTATCTCAATAGATCATTTGTCAATTATGCAAGGTGTAATGTAATTTTTTTTAAGAATAACATTTTTTACCAGTTTATAAAAGTTTTTAGACACCCAAATTATATTTTGATTTTAATAGATTATTGGACAAGGAAGGGGGGGGGGGGGAGAGAACAGTTTATATTTGAGTTTGTTTGGGAGTGGGGGTTCCAAGTCATATATTTGACAATTTTTTAATGTAATTTAAAATAAGACTAAGCCATACTACAGTCATGAACATGAATAGTATAGAACAAAACACAAACTAATACATGTACATGTATATATACATAGGAAGTATTACAAAACAGATGATTGATCTATAATTTAATTCTGGTTGTAATGCGGCATTTGATTGGATAGAAAAATTTAGTTAAATTTGTATAACCTGGTTTGCACGTCACAAGACACGTCACAATGCACCAACGTACTAATTCACTTGACGTTACGTTTGAATTTTGAACAGATTTATATCATTTTTAAAAGTAAAACGGACTCAATTTGTACAGCAAACTCCAGAAAATTAAATTATAAGGAATGAACTCAATATCTACCCAAGTTATACTCGTATAACCTGGGTTGGAGCAATTTACGCTTTTTTATAATCCGCTTCGCGGATTATAAAGCGTAAATTACCCCAACCCAGGTTATACGAGTATAACTTGGGTAGACATTGAGTTCATTTCTTAAATATCTGGGTTCTTAAATTGAATCATATATCATGTACATATTATATTATTGTTTCTTTGTTCAAGGCATTTAAGATGGTATGTAGGTCATGATCCCAAGTGCTCTTCCTGAAATTATCAAATATCATAAAAACCATTGAGATCCCCACCTTAATTCAAAGATATTATTCCTCATTAGGTCATGCAGGCGCATCAGATCATTATGGCATGTAAGTCATGACCCTAAGGGGTCATCCTGACCCCCTTAGAATCAGAAATTGTCAATTATCTTTAAATTATTGATGTTTGATGATCCTATCTCTATTTAATCTTTATTAATTATTAAGTCTCCTGAATGAAGTTTGGAGACTTATTGTTTTTGTACGGTTCTTAATACATGTATATATTTTTCATCTTCTTTTTCTTCTTTCCCGCTCTGAACTTGTTTCTCAGAGATGGCTGAACACAATTGTACAAAACTCTAGGATATGATAGGCCTGCAAATCTAGTTGTGCACCCTGGTTTGATTTTTCTCATCTTGGGTTAGACAACCACTTTTTGGGGGAGGGGGGGAGGGGGGTGTCAAAAGGGTGTGGGGTCTAACATTGAACCTTGTAGGAAGAATCATAGACTCTATTGTAAATGGTAATTTGAAAACGGACAAAGATAATAATATAGGGTTTTCATAATCATATATTGGCTGTTACCGGCAATATATAGGGTTTATTAGATCTGACCCCTGGGGTCATCCCCACCCCCCCCCCCCCCCCCACAGGAATTTGAAATTACCATATATCTCAGAAACTGTTATAATCATGACCCCTAAACCATATATATTCATGTTTCTGATGTCAAGGGGCATCAAATGTTATGTAGGTCATGGGGCCTGTGGGTGGTCCTGACGCCCTCAAACAGCAAGTCCCTTAATATCTTCAAAACAGTTGAGATCCTCACCCTTAAACCATATATATTCTTGTTCCTTGTGTCAAGGGGCATCAAACGGTATGTAGGTCATGGGCCCCGGGGTTGGTCATGACCCCTCTTGAACAGGAAGTGCACGAATATCTCGAAAACGGTTGAGATCCCCACCCCTTAACTATATATATTCTTGATCCTTAAAGGGCATCAAAAGGTATTTACCGGTAGGTAATGGGCCTCAGGGTTAAATTTAATTTTTCAAAACCATAATGCACATCTATGGAACAGTTCCTTTCATATCCCAAGATATGATGTGTCTATCCATTAAATCATAAAAGGAGTTCTAGGATCTATGTTTTTTTTTAAGTGATAAACGTCAATTTTCTGCTACATTTTGACTCCCTGGATGAAATTTAAATTTTGAAAACCTTACTGCAAATCTATAGAACAGTCCTTATCATATCCCAAGATATGATTGTCTATCCATTAAATCATTAGAGGAGCTCTTGGATCAATGTTTGTTTTTTTAGTGATAAACGTCAATTTTCTGCTACTATTTGACTCCAAGGATGAAATTTAAATTTTTAAAACCTTATTGCACATCTATAGGACAGCCCCAATTATATCCCAAGAGATGACGTAGCTACTCCAAAAGTTGTAAGAGGAGTTCTGGGAACCATATTTTTTTTGCCAAAAAACGTCATTTTTTGTTGCCCACTGATCCCCTTAATTAAAAAAAAAATTCTGGAACCTGATCATGCCTCAATATGACACCCCCAATCATATTCTAGAAGATCATTTGGCTACTGCTTAAAAAAAATGACGTTTTTTAAACCAGTTTTTTTGTAAAAAAACGTCATTTTTTAGCCATTAAATGACCCCCAGGACAAAATTGAAAATTCCGAAACCTTATTGCGCATCTATAGGATACCCTAAAACATATTCCAAAAGATGATTTGTCTACTTTTGAAAATGTAGGAGGAGTTCGAGGAAGAAGGTTTTTTGTGAAAAAACGTCATTTTTTACCAATTATTTGACCCCCAGGACTAACAGAGAATTTTTGAAACCTTTTTACAAAACAACATGATACCCCAAATCAAACTCCAAGAGTTCAGTTTGCTGGTTTATAAGATGTAAGAGCAGTTTGAGAAAGTAAAACGTGACAGACGGACGGACGGACGGACGGACGGACGGAACAGGGTAACAACAATATACCCGAACTTTCTTTAGAAAGTGCGGGTATAAAAAACACACACCCCAAAACCAAAACAAACAAATTGATAAGATTATGAATTGAGAACAGTTCATTAAGACTGTGATCCTTTGACGAGTGCGGAGAGGTGAGACCACCACTAGGTTAATGGCGGGAGTGTATGCCGTGATAATGTAAATGATCTCAAATAACTAGCGATGTCATGATAACCTGCTGTCCCATAAGGAATTTTATTCATATTTCTGTACTAGTTATAATTTTTCTTGCGTCCCAAAACAATAATAAATATACAGACCATAGATTTGCTACTAAATAAAATGAAACGTTCTCTATAAGTTAGGACATATTCTTCAGGTAAGAAATGTTTCAGCGAGCGTAGCGCCCAATTTGCGTGATATGCATTAATTTATTTTTCCAATACATGTATACATGTACTTGTTCAAAATTTACAAAAGTTGACAAAGTCTTAAACGTTGTATTCCGCGACTTTTTACTTAGATAACTGTTCAGATGTTGACCTTACGATGTGTTTTATGCAATACTTAAAAGTCTTTGATTGAAGCTTCACCTCTTTCTTTGCCATATTTTCAGTATTTCGTTGAATATTATCAAATGACCATGGATTTGTACAAATGTACAAAAAAGTACCAATGATTTGTTGTCAATGTTTCACACCTTCTTACATCATTTATCGCTCTATAAATAAAGCAAACCAAAAATAAAATCAATTGACAATTTTGATACTATTGAAAGCAATAAAAAAGGAAACATTTATGGGATTGCGGTGAATGTGTAAAATAAAAGGATATTGTCAAATACTTTGGGTTTTTAGATATAGAAATCAATCATGCTAAATGAGAGATAAAGTGTCTTTCATAATAGTTTCACGCCTCAAAAACCCCCAGCACTTTTACGTTGTATTTTGGCCAATTTACCGTCGACATATATTTGTAATATAATGTCAATGTCACACTACAGAAATACCTAATGATGGAATATCTTAAGCGATCTCTCTCTCTCTCTCTCTCTCTCTCTCTCTCTCTCTCTCTCTCTGTCGGCCGAGACACGGCTTCATTGACCGTGTCTGACATTGGACAATAATTATGCCATAACTTAATAATTGAATGTATCGGAGTCATAATGCCTTCACTTACATTGAATGATAGAGAATATGGCAAAACGTTGTTGATATAATATGTCTTATGTCTAAACCGGCACATAAAATGATAGAACTGGGTCAACGATGACCTGTCCCGTCTCCATGCCAACACCTTGCCGTGCATATTGTGCACAATTAATAACCGATGGTCGTCTGTTCTCAGCCCTGTCTGTCACTGATAGGTCGATTGACAGTTATATGGGCAACACTATTGAATTCTCATTTCTATTCACCATTTCCTAAAAGAATATCAAACGCTCACTCTAAGGACAACTTTCATCGGTATATTGTTTTTACTTATCAGCATTTTTAAAACAAAGACTAGTATTCTAAAAAACAAAAACAGGCCCTTTTATGAATAACTGACTCTTATGAGATTTGAAGTTAAGTAGGAAAAAACATCCTTATTAAAGTAAAAAATATGTCAAATGTCCAGTACGGAGAAATTTAAGAGATTGTCGAGCAAGTTCAGAATCCTTTATTTTTGCGGGTTACAAACTAATTGATTTTACGGTAGTAACTTTTTCAAATCTCCCACCTGATCAAAAACATAATCACCAAAATAATAAAAAGCATACGATGTACAAATATTACCATCGCAGAGTTTTAAAAATTAAAATTTAATTTAAATTTGCAAATAACCTTCTATCTAAACGTTGAACATGTCTAAGCATTGCTTTACAAAGAGGTTAAAATTGTTACCTTATGAATTATAATAAAAGTGATAAGTGTAAAAAATGTTTACCACATTTTTAGGGCTAATTGTTACGTGATAGACAGATAAAGAGGCAACGAACACGAAAGAATCTTTAGCTAACGACAGTGTCCTGACCACGTGATCAATAATAAATGACGCCAGGATCTACTTATGTTAATTTCTAAATTAATCATATAATTATTGGTTTTAAATATAGCAAATGAATTAGTTTCTATAAAAAGATATTTTGGATGAATTCCATAGACACGTTTACAAAGTGACGCTTTATCATCGTTATTATCCATGTCTAAAATGATATGTCATAATTTGTTTTAACCGCGACCACTTAGCTTTGTATTAAAAAAATTGTGCGAGGGTTTATATTTATATATATATATATATATATATATATATATATATATATATATATATATATATATATATATATATATATATATATATATATTACTTTAGTCCTACAATCATGTAAGGACACACACACACACTCTCTCTCCCCTCTATCTCCCCCCCCCTCTCTCTCTCTCTCTCTCTCTCTCTCTCTCTCTCTCTCTCTCTCTCTCTCTCTCTCTCTCTCTCTTCTCTCTCTCTCAACTGAAAAAAATTGCTTTTCAAGAATTCCAAGTATCTTCAGAGATTGCATCGCCTGACAAGTTGATTTTCGCAAAACCAGTTTTTGTGGTTGAATGTAATTAGTATTAAAACCGTCGATTAAGTCATTGTATTTATCATTACAGGCAATTCATTTCACAGCAATACACTATCAATTCTGTTCATAATCACTTTGTTTTTGAGAAATGTGAAAATAGACAATTTTTTTTATTCATAATAGATATCAATAATTTTTGTCTGGTTTCCACAGGAAATAGAGGCTGTGCGACTAGAATGGAGTTTTATTCATGGCCGGTATATTGATGTGTAATAGAGCTTGATATCCGACAAATCATCATTATTTCACAGAGATATGTCTCCAAATATACGTAGCAAATCCATATTTCTTTTGACGATTACAAATTTGGCTTTGATTGGAAGAGTTAATTATTTTGTTTTAAATTCGAGTAGGATTGAGACATTATCGTCCGATTCCTGATAATATGATTATTGATAACGCAATTAATTTCAGATATTATACGCTGTGAAATGGAAAGCGTAAATTGTATATCAAAAGAAAAGGCTGATCAGGGATCATTCTGACATCGCTACTAATTTATTTGGTGCCAGATCAAAAGGGGCTAAAGAATATTAGTGTATGTCGAGTTGGTAAATGTAGCTTGTAATTTCACGGCCCTGTTTGCGATTAGCAAGCTTGTTCCCTTAAGCTAGCAGGGACCTGTTAAAGTGTCATATTGTTTCACACATCATTTGATTTGATTGTCCATTTTCTTCATTTATCTTAAAAACTACATTATCGATGAAATATTACGCAAACCACCCGATATAATGCGTGTTTTCACACAAATTGGCCTAAAAATTTCGGTCTGGATTTTTCAAAGGTGTTCTACACTGACGATAAAGATTTATTTTTTTAATAAGTCTCCTAGCAATCAACATTTTGTATCAAATTTAGTTGTAAAGGACTTTCAAGATCAATTTTATTATCAAGGATTTCAATGCTAGTGAAAGGCGGATATAAATCGGTCCACTTAAAAACAAAAGTAATTTGATTAAATATTTAAACGATATCTATATGAAATCATTTTTAAATGAATGTTTACTACTGAAGATGAAATTGTAATGGATTTTTATTTGATTAGTAATCCGTGAAGCATTAAGCAACAATTAGATATATCCTCCTCGTGAAGAATAGCATGATCCAAGTAAATACAATTCATTTACAAGAACAGAACTCGATGTTACTTTGTCATTCAATTTTCTTCCGTTATCAAATAGTGCTTAATGCACGGTAAATTTGGACAATTTGATGACACTTTCTGAAGAGGTACACTCGATGCTGTGGTTCCTTATAACCAGCAGTTGAACCGGAAGACGGTCCCCCAACAGCCCGTGTCAGCGAGTGACCATGTTTGCTTAATTTTGAGTGATCAAAAGAGCTTTCTAAATAACCTTACTTCAGTGCCCTCTTATTGAACCGGTACCTCCCCATCGACAATACCTCATTGAAGACTATCTGCAAAACAAACCTTTCTCTTGTTTCTAAATTTTTGTCTAATTTGCAAGGTGGACCATGTTAACCGCGGGCGCAGAGTTTTATCTGCCAGCGGTGTATTTAGTATAACCCGTTATATGAGAGAGTGAATTCCAGACCCTCTGAACCGCTATCTGATACAGAATTAATCCTATCTTAGATTTGTGTTTTCTATCACATTCTGCCTACAAGGGGTTATCCCTTGTAGGCAGGGCCTCGTGTTTAACAAGCGTTGGCCTTTTTGCCTTATCTGTGAAAATTTCCCTTAAAACCAACGTATGTTTCCCTCGCTTTCCACAAATATTTAATTATATCGCCTTCAGAATATTAGAACTGATTTCTATTTAGATAGACATATTTCGCTTTCAGCTGGCAAACACACTAATCGAATTTACTAAATATTTTGGAAGCCTGTAGATTATTTTTCAGAGATAAAATATTTTATTAGGGCATAGGGTAAAATAGAAAAAAAAATCATGCTAAAGAAATTATTCGATTAAGATAACTTTATAAAAAACCTTGAACACATTTGAACATAGTCTTACGCCTGATCAATTCCCATAAACATAAGTTTGATCGTTTTTGGGCCGTAATCTCCTCTAATTCTTTTAGAGATCATTTACTCTACCATTTATATCGCGTGTCTGTAGTCACAGTTGTTCCTTTAACCCGCTGTCAATCAATCAATCTCCTCGATTGACTTCGATTTTACAACACTATCAAAAGGCGGCCGGAGGACATGCAGAGACTACCTGCATATGTAATTCAGCGCTCCACTTTCCCTCCCACTTCACTTAGAAATCGACAAACCGCGATCTGATTGGCTGTTGACAAATCTCATTATTCATCACGAGTCGACTGTATAATGGCGAGAACACCAGCTAACTCTCAATATAGTTGTGAGGTGTTAGGATATGTTATATTATTGTGATCGAGGGAGAAAAGGACAAAACAAAATGAGTGCCGGACCTCTTGGATTGTTGGATGCCCGGTATGCGCATGGATATGGCCTCTTGTCATCATTGTCCGGATACGCCGCACATTTTGGGGGCCCGTTTGCATCCCTTGGATTCGGAAATCCGTACGGAATTGACTTTGGATCTCATCAAGTTGGTCATGGAGCCTACATGGAGGGGCTCATGTCTGCCTCCTCCCCCACCTCCAGAAATTCCAACACCCACCCTCTGGGGAGTCCCTCTGCAAAAAGTTCCGTGAAATCCCCAGGTAACTGCCTTGAAATAATTTAATTTATTGAAATATTTCTGGAAATTTTTGTTATGTCAGTCACCGCAATATTATGTAAGTTCCAGAACAGGGGAAAACCTGGCATTTTCCGAAGCTCCTCCTAAACCCTGGAATTAATTTGTAATCAGATATTGCAGAATCATCAACTGACATTTGTGTTCCTCAACTTCTCGTCTTAAGCTTGTCAGTTGTAAATCACAGCAGTAATTTCTAACCTTTTCTAAATTGTAATAATTTTCAAATAATACGAAATAATTTTCATGCAAAATTCATTATGTTGCATAATAAAAATTCAGCAAATTAGTGCGTAAACATTTCCCACAATTTCTGATGAGTAAAATAATTAGCAGGGGATTAACGTTTAAGTAAATTATTATTTATTTTGTGTTTCTTATAGATTCTAGCGACGAGGACCGGGAGAGCGCGGCCGCCAAGAGACGTCGGACCCGGACCAATTTCACGGGGTGGCAGCTGGAGGAGCTGGAACGGGCCTTCCAGGACAGTCACTACCCTGACGTGTTCATGAGGGAAGCCCTGGCCCTCAGACTCGACCTCGTGGAGTCCAGAGTACAGGTGGGTGACCGTATCCCACAGGAAAATATTCCTGTGTTTAGATATTCCTGTATTTATATATTTATTTTTCGAAACGGGTACTAGATAAAATTTGTAATCGCAAACCCGTAAACCTGCAGAATACTTGAGTATGTCTACAAAATATGCAAACGTTTGTGCCAAGATACCAATATTTTAAAATATTTAGTGGATTTTAATATATTTATATATAAATATAGATAAAATTTTAAAATTTAAACAGGGGAAAATTTTGATAAATTCACTATAACAAAATTTTTAAATTAATAATTTTCTTTTCTATTTCGGATATATAAGTTATTTAAGAAAATTAGTCGTGTACAACAGATGTTAGTAATTTGCTTTTTGAGATTTTCGGGGAGGTTTTAAATATTTACACCCCGATGGCCACACATCATTAGAGGCGTTTGTTGCCCCGGTTAATAGGTCTACCTCGATGATCAAAGATCAGTCTCAAATAACAAATTTACTTCGTAAAATGCTTCGAAAAACCTCTTAAATAATCTTTAAAATTTACACGCCAAAATACCATCACTCGCGATTTTCACGGAATTTTATATAAAAAATATATTTATAAGAAAATAAGCTTTTCCATCAAATAAAATATTATAGCTAGGATTTTCATTACAATTATATAAAAATAAAAAATAAATTGATAGTAAAATATGGAAAGATGTGATACTGATTTCTATTAAGAATAATTTAGTTTCTGAAAACAGAGCTGAACAAGTAGTCAGATTGGATATTTTATTAATAAAATAAAATATGTCAGAAAGGACAGTCGACTCTTGAGAGAGAGAGAGAGAGTGAATGGGGTTTACATAAAGCTCGGTTCCTGAGTCATAGAATCAGCATGTATTATCCAAAGTGTCGCAGAAAGCCATAATTCGTTTCAACATGAATGTCATCCTGTGCTGTTCACGTTTGACACGGGACCTTCTCCAATCGTAAAAGAATGGTCAATAAAAGGTAGAAAGTATTTAATCAGTCACAAGAAAATTAATTAGGATACCTGAGGATCGATCAAGGAACAATATCCAATGCATGGACCTTGTAGACGAAGTGCGCGAGGAATGCAAAAATATACCTCTTTTATCGCCCCGATGACATATTGCAGCAATAAAGCACGGATTTCAATTGATCTATCCATTTCATCAATGTCCGGGGCAATAATTGATACATATTTTTTATTGATCATATTGTGACCAGGGGACACTCATAGATAATGGGCCCAATGATCAGAACTCGTGTCCATGTTAGCGGTTCTAATTGAAGTAGTGTTCGGTGCGCGGCGATCGCGACACAATACATGTAAAAATTCACACTGAGCGCGATTTATGGGCGGCGGGCGGTGTGAAAATCAGACGGTATCGATACGAGTCCCAAAAAACAAGCACCCCCAGTCATCGATGATAAATATTTCTAATAACGTTATGTAATGCACATCTTAGAAAGTATTGTACAAAGTGACTGCATTAATTGATACAATATATTATGATTGAGAGATGGGGAGATTAAGACATTTCGGTAATGATTAATTTTAATTCTATCTCTCTTTACGATCGATTTTATGACAACAGAAAAAACAAGGAAAAAAAAACCCAACAACAGTGTCTAACTAGGAAGTATATATAGGAAATGATTAACTCTCCTCCCTTTCATAAATAGCGTACATAGTTTTTTTTACTATGAACATGCTTTGTAGTGAATAAATTTATTCAAATTTATGCAAATTATTTAATTGATACGCTTAATTAAGCCTTATTGACAAGATAAGACAGGATAAAAACCACAATAAAGGACACATATCAAGATCAACCGAGTCTTCTTTTTATTTTTGGGAATGCTACAAACAATCATTTATCTAATGTCGCCCCTTCCGATTTCTCTCGATGTGTCTTATTCTTACGATAACAATCTATTTGTTTTAGTATCGTTTCCTTTATTTTATCGTCTTTTTGTGGAAAAGGAAATTGTTACGTCTGTAGAAATGCAATATTCCGAAAAAATCCCCCTCGAATTTCTCCGCTTCTTTCTCCGCTCCGGAAACAATTTTTGGGAGGTTGATTGAAACAATTCTCCTCAGGAAAAGAGTTCAAAACAAATCTTTGTCAGGGATCGGAATCAAATTTTTGTAAAACAATGGAACCCCAGAAGAGTCTGTCGGGACGGTAGCGAGATGTGACTATCCTCGGGTCGCCTTTACTGGTCCTCCTTTTTTGTCCCGGAGCTCTGCAAAGTGATATGGGTGACTAATCGCCGCGCTAAAATAGAAGTGTGAAAGGAGTCAGATAATTAGGGTTCGTTATGGTTGATCATCTAGATTTCTTCTGTCATTCAGTTTTTCTTTGTTTCGGCTTTACCAGTTAGATTCGGTCATCGCCCCAAAAGTTCAAAAATTAAATAGGAATTATTTATTCGAATTAATATTCATTTATTATGATATCTTTAATTTGATTTATTTGTATATCTAATATTACACCAAAACATTTAGACCTTAAATTGTTATGTCTCCTTAATTTTAAAATTGTCATGTCCATTTTGCGATGCAATCGGACTAGTAAATTTTAGCGCCCTTTTCCACGACGCGAAGTGCACTCTAGTGGACAAATCTCCTATCAAATAAACACTTATTATTTCCAATGCCTCTGTATAGTGTTTACACATCTGATTTTAAGGAGCAATGCAAGAGTCAATCTGTTTGTTCGCCTTCACGCCACAAGTCGCGGCCGGTCTTTGAACAGAGCGTGTACCGGTAAAGGTTTGTCGCCTCACCCCCTATTTGTTCTGCGTTTCAAAAATGGTCAAAGCGTTAAACGGCCCCGTGTAATAATGAAGGATGGTAAATTATGTTTGAATTTATTCTTATGTCCCTCCGTCGGCCGTCTGCCGATGTTGGTTTTTCTCTTTCCGAACAATTAGACAACACGCGACTAAAATTAAGCTGTATTAATGTAACAAAAATCCTTTAATTAATGGAAAAAATGTCTAAATATTTACACAAAAAATCTAAACATCTAACTGGGTGTTTCTCTTTATCAATACTTGTACTTTTGTTCATTTTATTTTAGCTTGGATTCATTTTGAATCTAAAAGAAATAAAGTAAATTTTTGAGCGGATATTTATTCTTCTTAATTTTCCTAAAAATAAAACTAATAAATCCAAGTTTTCAATGGACCAAAAAAAATATTGCAAAGAAATTTTTTAAAAAATTTGACAAAATATGATTGGATACATTAGAGTACATTTTATTTATAAAAAAAAAACCAAAAACGTGCATTCCCTCGACGCTTCTTTCGTTAAAATTATCCAACTTTTTTACATTGAACTATTTAGGGGAATATCTAACAAAAACTTGTGTATCCGGTTTTTATTTCAAATGTCACTGAATCACCTTAATAAAAATTAGTGACAATGAACGAACGAGAAGATTTTTTTGTAGAGTATTAATTACCAGCAATCGTTAATTGAAATGCAACAGCAAGTAGGTGACAGGTCATATGTTAATAAATAGCTAGATTTGAAACTTCCGACATTTTTCCCCCGAGTGAAGGCCTTTTCGTCTATTGATATGCAAAACGTCTCTTCTTAATGAAAGAATAGACTGTGTGACATGTCAAAACTTTAAAATTCACGTTATTGTAGTAACTTGATGACTAAATCAAAATAAAGAAAAAACACACTGACAGCTCCGCCTACATCGCATGGCGAATAATTGTGAAATCTTGTATGCTTGAATTTCAACCCGAAAATATTCTCAACGTCTTAATAAGATAACAAAATATGTAATAAAAAGGGTCTTAAACTTTGTGAATTACCATATAATCTGACAAATAAATGCCTCTGCCTCGTTAACAACATACAAATTACTTGATAAAGTAAATAATACACCTAGACCGTCCCATAAATCACCGGGTAATTGCCCATCTCCGCGGACCATGTGGTGTCGGACAGCATAGCCTCTAGTTTCCCGGATAGACCTGACAGCGCGGAGAATACACGCTGTTTTAGTTTTCAGTTTAAACCTATAATTTCATGGCGCACCATCTGCCAAGATGCGGCCTTAATTCAATTAAAATGTAGTGTACTTATTTCAGCATGGAGGAAATGAATATACCTTTAAACGATTTCACGTTACACATCAAATGACTTCGTCTCAAATTTCACTCAAACCATCGGGTGATACATGGGTGCACTGTCTAAACCAAAAACACTCAACCAATTTTCCAAACAAAAATAGAAAATTAATTCAAAGTTCCTCCCTAAAACATCCCATATTTTAACAAAAGTCCTGATAGCAGGTTACATGTTACATTTATCCATGGATATACCAATTCTAAAATGGTCCCAAAAACTAAACAAAAACCCAAACGTAATGAGTTTATTTCTATTTGGAGGGATATATTCTTATCAAAGTTTCATCATTTTTAATAAATAATTTCGTTCAAAACTCTTTAAAAAATCATGAAAATTAAAACTGTATCATGGCACAGGTTAATAGATGAGAATATTCTAACCGACAATAAAGCGAGAACCGGTTACAATAGAGCCCTGTCGATTTGTCAGGATTCTCTCACTCCCGCTAACACGAACTGCCTCGGTGTCGGCGGAGGTGGGATATCCCCACTCAGTAAGTGTTGGCAACCAACCGTCTATCAATATCTGATCTACAATATCATTCCCCCTATCATTATGCCTCATTTAAATTTTATTTCCTCCGAGGGACATTTACACTGAAAAAAATTGAGGCAAATTGAAAGAATATTCAACTGAAATTACAGCTAATTACTTTGTACACAAAGTGCCGTCCTAATGCAGTTAGGGGAATTAAGTGTTACAGCGCGTTCTCTGTGGTTCGTTTGCGAGCGAAAGAATTTTTCTTGCACTGATAAAATACCTTAACCACCACCAATTCATATTTAGCTGTAAAGATATGATCTACTTGAAATTAACGTCTGTCAACCATAAATTTTGACAAAATACTTACCCGACGATTATATTGAACATTTTGTGAAATATTCCAATGGAATTCTGGGCCTCTTAAGAATTTAATAAAAAGAATATTTTTATGATATGTACCGAAGATATGAGTATGATTCTGTGAAATTGACCAATGAAATTTGATTTTAACGAAAACTCGCTTTTATCTCTTCAGGTCTGGTTTCAAAACAGAAGAGCCAAATGGCGAAAGAAGGAAAACACAAAGAAAGGACCGGGGCGCCCCGCCCACAACGCGCACCCACAGACGTGTAGCGGGGAACCTATGGACCCGGAGGAAATCAAACGTAGAGAGCAAGAGAAAATGGAAAAGAAGAAAAGGAAACAAGAAGAGAGACTCCGAAAGCTTGAAGAGAGAAGGAAACAAATGCAAGACCAGAAGCAAGGCCCGTACAGCCGACTGTCGGACTCCGACACGAGCCCCTCCAAGGCCGACAGCTGTAACATGTCGGTATCTAGTTGTAATGACAATTCTAACCATGGTGACCTACCAGACCAACCAGAGGATGAGGAGGACGCCGTGTCTGACCAGGAAAACAGGAAGTGTTCGTTTAGCATAGACAGTCTTTTAGAAGCATCCAAAGTTCCTCGTGGCAGGAGACCCAACTCCAAGTACCCCCGCGTGCAGGCAAGCAAGTCCGTTAATGCCCTGGGTCTGGGCATGATGCCTTTGTTCCCAATTACACAGCCCGTTGGATTTATCGTGGAACAAAGATCTCATGCTTCTTTATCTGATGATGAAATGTCGATTAATTCTGACGACGAATCGCTACATGAAAATAACTCGTCAAACGAGGACAGTCACATTAACGTGGAACAGTTCAGTGACGTCGAGGACGAGGCTCAGAAATCGCCGGCCCCCTGTCCGAAATCCCCCGACCCCTGCTCATAGCACCGACCCCCACAGACAAAGTGTATTAACTTGTAATTTCTGTCCATTTATCAGACTACAATACAGAGAGCAATCTTCTGATTCATTCCATTGATAAAATATCAATTGTATCCATTATCATACCATTTGACTACATCTCCAGCCTCTTGCTTCCGAAGGGCTAGTGCAATGCTTTAAACAGTGGCTTTTCGTATAGAAACAATGCGTTGCTGTACTAGAATTAATATATATACTCAGTTCTCTATTATTTTTTGTGAAATAGCTGAGGAACATAATTTATGTTTATATGGTTTTATGTTAAAATTAAAACACAGATTGAAAAAAAAAACTTTTTTTTTTATCAATTTATTTGTTGCTAATTTGCATATTTTTCCACTTCATATCCTGGTGCAATTTCCTTTGAAATTCAGGAAATACATGCATAATGAGATAAAACTGCAACATAATATGTACAAGATCGATCACAGGCGACAGATTATTATATGAAGCTACAAGACAGATAAAGGGAGACAAAAATTAATCAGAACAAAGTCTAGTGGCTTTCAATCAAAGTTGGTAGAATGTTGAATGGTGTTGGGGAGTTACATAAAGATATTGCAAGGTCAGACCTGGTGAAAACCATCCCAGTGTCTGCTTAGTAAGGTGGCAAAAACCTCTGTCTGAGTCTACAATGATGACATTTGATAATTGGTTGGTCCTGCTAACTGATCATGGCCTTTAACTTAGTGTTAATCAGCCGACCGGTTCACAGGGATAAAACACAATTGCTCATGTTGTATCATTTGATGGATTACAAAATTGAAATCAAAGGAAAAGTTATCATAAATCCGAATTCTTCACATTGCATAAAATTTTTGATGGATTAAGAACATTTGATAAAGAATAAAGGATATTTGTAGACCTAATGGATGCATCTTCAAGGTGTTTTTTTATGAAGTGATAAAACAAAAAAATATCATTAAGATATTCGTCATTTTCCTATACCCTTTATTAGTCATCAATTCTAGACAGATAGACCTGTTTAAGCTATCGCCTTTTTAGTTAAACAAACACTCACACAATGGCGATTTTATAAACATGATTCTAACAAGGAAGGTAAGCATACCCTTCCACTGAACATTTTAAGGAGCCAATTCTTTAAAATCAAAAATAGAATATTGATATTGCAAAGTTTTTATAAATATACAGGTAAATATTAATAATGTATACAAAATTTTAAGAAATGGAGAGAGCCGGATAGTCAACAAATACCCATCATATTTACCTAGATATTTATCATATTTACCTGGAAATTTATGATACGATATTTGAAGCCGTAAACTATTATTAAGTGAAGAAGGTTCCTATTATTATAGATTAAAATTTGTAAATTTGATTTTCCTATACCTATATGAAGAACTCTTCTTCTCCAAGAAGATAAATATTGTTTAGAAATGGCTACGACCATTCTGCCCATTAATGCTAATCATTGACAATATACAGTGATTTTTGGAATTGTTCAAGACCACTGCATCACACAGAATTTACTGCGCGTACACTGTAGACCAATCTACAGTCATGTCGGACTCTCAAAGTTAAGCAAAATCGAAAAAATACCAGGCTTAACAATTTTACTTTAATTAGTGTAGAAAAAATGTATTGACTAATTAAGTTATAAAATGTACAATGAAGGATACCGATACTGATTATATTATTCGGGTGATTTTACGTTATATTCAATTATTCTTTGTTATCAAATTTAAAAGCATTTTTTTTTTAATAATTCAAATATCTAGTACTTGTATGCATTGAAATATTCACCAATGAGTACTAGTTTTTAATGCGTTTGAGAAGTCTAGCTGTCGGCAAGATAATATGGAGCACCACGGCCTGATTTTTTGTAGTTTTTAAACTCACGATATGTAAGATCATATGATCAATAATGATTGATTGATTGATTGATAGGATGAGGAAAACGTCACGACTTGCAATAAGTTTGGGATGTCATGTAACAGTCTGGGTTCGTTATCGTGCCGGCACAGACTTGATTTTTTTTACCGTATATATCGACGGTCACGAACTCAATTCGAGCGCTTCACGGCATCGACTATTTTTATTTGAATGATTGATTCGAATTTTACTTCCCCGCGAGAATATTTCGTTCATTCGGAGACAATTGTGCTCGCTTGGAAACAGAGCTTAGTACTGCTTATAAATCAAAAAGAGTTTATAATGAAAAGAAATATGAAACTTCTAACTAATAATTCAATGTAGTTGAAAAGATTATATCGACTTTTCATTATATTTTACGTTTATTTATTTCTTGCTTGAAAAGATACACCTGTTAAAACATATAAATCGACACTTTAATTTCGAAGAAGGTATTAAATTTAACACATAAGTTAATAAGATATTAAATGGAATAAAAGTCAACATACGTTATACATTTAAAACGAGGTTAATAGAGATATCACATATCAATGAAGATTTCTATGCGAGCGTTTTATATCTTTGCCGTAAAATCACAACTTGTTTCTCTAAAGATGGTCTTTGTTCATAAAACCAACGACCGTCACTCAGCACGTACACATTGTTGGCTTATGATGGGAAGTTTTAGAGAAACTCTTCTATCAATTGTTATACGGGTCATTCTCAAAAAAGGTGGTATTGGGTTGTTCAAGGGCACTAGAAAGTATAATCCTTGATTTTTGCCAAGTTTCACTTTTGTGCTACCTTTGGATATATATTAGCATACATATTGGCACATAAACAGTTAATTCTAACAAAATCTTAAAAATTTAGAAAGTTTATAAGTTGATTTTTTCACGTTATTTGACTGTTCCCACTCAGAGTTTGCGACTTTAAATAGGTTTTGTAAGGTAGTAAGACCATTTTTTATTAAAATAATAGGGTCAAGAGATAAAAGGTAAGTAAAATACCTCTCTCAAACAAAAAGACGAAGAAAATATATGAACAATAATTTTCAGCGAGATCAAGTTTGTCTGTACATGTTTTTATGTCCATGGTGTAACGAAACAAAATATTGGTGTGTAAGAGTTGCTATTCTTAGTAATTTGAAAGATAATTGATGCCTCCTTATTCCCATCATATAGCTATAAACAATGATAGAAGACAAAATAGCTGAAGATGAAATTTACTCAATTTTTTTAATGATAAGTAAGTAGAAATAAATGTGTAACTTTTTATATTGTCTTTGGGCTAACAGGAAATACTTAGGAAAAAGAAATATTTAGACACTCTGGAAAACAGACAAACTATTGCTATGTGTTGTTGTAGCAGATAATATGCTCTTTTACTCTGAGGGAGCAGTAATTATTTAGCAGAGACAAGTTAATTCATAAATATGTCCTTTGTGTAACAGTCCTTGGTGTAACAAGAACAAAAGTTACACCATAGACTATCACTGTTATCCCAGAGACTATAATTTACATAATTTATTTTTTTGGGAAAGATATGATGAAATTATTCAATAAATATATCACAATGTATCACATTTGTTAGTTTATGCTTATATATAATGTTGAAGCATCTGTTTGCTGTAGATCTAGATTATTTCTCAATCATGTAATATTTTGTTACTCCAAAGACACATACAATTAACACCAAGGACATATGACCTAAAATATTCATTTTAAAAAAATTCAGCATTGTCAAATCAAATCAAATTTATCAATTCAAGTATAATTAATATTGAATTTGATATTGGACTTACAGCTTAAGCCAAATTTTCCCTAAAAAATATTATTTGACTTTAAACAAAATGTGTTACCAAGGACTTTTAATGTTACACAAAAGAGTATTTCAATTCCCATGCATGTATTTCTGATAGAAAAATTAATAAAACAAGTATTGTATAAATACATTTTATGACAGATTATGCAATGTAGTATAATAAAATACTAAAATTATTCATCAACTAGATAAAATGGTGTCCATGGTGTAACATGTTGTGTCTTTTGTATAACAAACTTAAATTTTACGCCTGAACTTGTAGAGAATAACAGTAACATGTATAATATATCCGCTGAAAAGTGCATTTGGTAATTTTGAATTCATTTAAAATACATTCAAGCTTTCAAAACAAATTGAAATATTAAAACTTTGATTCTTATAACAGACAAAGTCCATGGTGTAGCATAAGTGTCCTTGGTGAAACATACTGGAACTAAATTGTGTAAATAATTTGACTTTAGGGGCACTATTATGCACATTGATAATGATTACTGTTAAATATATGCATTCATAAGTTATAGCTATGAAAACATTCAGTTGTCTCTATTTTGAAATCTGATATTTTTGTGTTTAAATAAAGGTTGTCCTTGGTATAACATTTGGACTAACAATAATTGTCCTTAGTGTAACATCCCTTATTTTGTTTTTATTTTCAAAGATTTTTCAAGAAATATTGAGGTTTTTTCACTTAAGATTATTTTTCATGTCACTTACAAGTGTCTCCCAAAAAAAAATCAGACATTAAATGGAGAAGAAGTTTTCAGTGTGCAATACAATGTCATGAGATAGATGCATATTTCTCATTCACAAACCAAATATGAAAAATTAAGGAAAATACATTATCAAATTCTTGTTTTATGATTAAGTTCAAGAAAAACTTCAAAAAATTTAACTTTAACACCAAACCAAATGCATGAACAATAAGATTTAATGAAATTTATGAATGTTTCTTATGCGTTACACCAAAGACTGTTTCCTTTTCATGTGGTTGTAAATATCATATTTTTACAGATTTTCATTTGATGTACTGTTGGCATATTTTAGCAAACAAACATCATGATATGCCCGATACAAACTATGATAAATTCAATCTGGTTGTAAGTACTTTGTTTTTAAACAAGTGGTACTTGAAAAAATCCACCTTTTTTGAGAATGACCCATACACCACATCATTTTATGGCTCTAGTATTGAGATCACAGCTTAAAAAAATCAACGACATACGGGCTAAGGTACCTATATCGATAAAAAAAACACTACGGATAGAACTTCAAAAAATGTAGCTATTCAAACTCTTAAGCAACAGCTACCGAAAAGTACTAATCCTATTAATTATATTATCACATGTAGTGTACATATATACATGTACACACCGTGTACCAAGTCATCACGAACTGGTTTACTGATTAATAACAACACCAATGTCTTGCAACATCACAAATTTAAAAAAAAAAATTTAAAATTGCAACAACTATTGAACTTGATTAAAATTCATTGAAACGAGATTTCCTGCCACACGTACGTGATCGCGATGAAAGCAAAGAACTAACCGATATTGTCATTTATTATCTTTTGGAATTTGTGGTAATTTAAAACCTAACGTAATCTGTGATAATTAAAAAAAATCGTCGCAACAGTGCAATCCCATGATATTTGAATCCCAATAACAAAAATTCTATGCGCTTCAAAATTGAAAAAAAATAAAGATATAGAAATGAAAAAAAAGAAGTTCAAAAATCATCAATGAAACAAAATAAACAAAATAAAACTGAAGAAAAAATAAAGAAACGTATTTATTTCAGATATAAAATGGTATAATTCGGATGGTACGTCCTAAAATCAGTTCTTATGGAAACACTGTTCACGGAACCGAGGATAACTATTAGAAAATTAACTAAACTAAACATCAAATTACCGTTTACAAATTGAAACTGGTAGATGGTATATCATTCCTGTAAATGACAGGAATTGTACATTTTGTAATACTGGTAAATCATAGGAGGAATTCCATTCTATCGTCTTGAGTGCAATTTAAATTTACGAAAACAATTCCTACCCACCAGGTAGTGTCACATACCAAATGCAATAACATTTAGAGAACTGTCGACGATATCAAACTTTAAAACCTTGAAAAAACTAAGCATTTTTATTCTTAAAATCGTAGTGCAAGCAAGCCTGAACTTATTTTAGTACTAATTAGTATTCTTCATGTATTAAATATTAATATATTAGTATAGTTATAGTATTTTTTATTAGCATAAAACCACATGGTTGATATAGGCATTGTATTAATACATGTAAATACATAATCAGTATGAACAAATTTTGCAGTAACAGGCATGTATTAAATACCAACTCTGTATTCATTAACCCAATCATCCATTTTTTCTTTTCCTTTTTTTACTTCTAATGTTTACGGACACTTGTATCATTATCTTGTGTATAATTAGACCCTTGCATAACTGTTTATGTATACCATTTTGTACTTCATATACATGTACCATTGTATATAAATGGTTTGAGTGAATAAACGGATTGAATAGAATTTTAAGAAAGCCCCAAAACACTTAGTGAAATAAAGCAGAAAAATACCTTGTAATCCAAAAGATATTGAAAATAAAATTTTGAAGTTGATGTGGGAATAAGGCGTGTTTAATGCCTTTATTCGGATGCTTAAGATGGTGAAAAATAAAATTATTAACATATCATTTATTTTCCCAAAAATTGTTTCAAACGTTATATATTTAATATAACATCGATTTGTAACCCTTACATAGGATTAATACTAATTAAGAATATGTTTGATTTGAACTGTACGTTTTATGCGTACCAAATCTTCAAATAGTGTCATTTTTTAGAACTTCAATGTTTTTATTTCAAATAGTGGGTCTGTGCTCCATATTTTTTTCATAGTATAACTAGGGTAGAATGGAAAACAAAGCAATTTCAATCAATAAAAATTCGGAGTGATGACCCACAATACATTAGATATATAATTTTCTATCACAATAACTAAACGTTTTTGGAAAAAATGATAAAGTCCGTCATAACCCGTAGCCAAGGTCGCTTAAAGCATTTGAATTTATACTTCTATTTGTTATGACTGAAATGGCTCATAGGCTATAGAGGACCAGACATTGGAAAACGTTAAGAATATGGACTTTTTAGATATCGCCAACAATTGAGACAAATTGTTTGTTTTTCTTGTTTTTTCTTTAATGAAACTTATTTGTTTTATATTGGGATTTTTCATGATTGTTTTATATTATGAACAAATATACTGTATATGTTTAAAGATGAACAAAATTAGATTAAAATTTATTCTTTGATAGAACCATGCAATGGGCATTTGCGCCATTTTATTCCCCCATATTCATAAATTATATGCTCATGTTTTGAAACTAGAAATACTGACATCATGCAGTGATTTTTTTTATTTAATATCAAATACTTTAAGTACTTATTTAATATTTTTCTGCTTAACTTTAAAGATTAAGGTAGGTAACTATTTTTTTTTTTATTATTTTTTTGCTCAACTATGAGATAAAAATGCATAAAATTGCTCTAGCTGGTATAAATAATTCAATTGTCAATTAGTCAACTATAGGTTTATACAGTGGGGCGCAGTTGATAGTAAATATAAAAACACATGTCGGCATAACAGGGCAGTGCCCTCTGGTGAACCGTGTGCAACGTCATCAAATACGTGATGCCGGAAGCTTGTCCCGCTGCTGGAAGCTGGCGTTGTGTTTTATTGAATTTAAATGTGCAGCTCTTAAAGGATCAACAGGTACTAGTACTAAATTATAAATTGCGCATATAATAAGTTATATATGAAATATTAACGGGCATTGTCATAAGCTCCTTAATTTTACAATGATGGATGAAAATGACGTCATAAATCACAAATCAGCCGTAGCTATCACCTGTTTTATATTGCAATATGACTAGGAGTGAAATAGTTTGGTGTGCAACATGTGTTGATTTGTTGACAGTCTTTATGATTTAGTTACTGCTGTTGATAAGTGGAGAATGTATTCAGTCAAATTTATATCTCGAATAATTATGATTTCTAAAGCACCGCAAAATTTTAAGATTAAGAGCCTCCTCCAGTTGCAGTAGTTCAGTAAAAAAAGTACAAAGACGTACAATGTTTGTAATTAATTCTATATGGATTTAAATGATTTTATTTTCAAAGAACAAGTGTTATTGATTAAAGATAATATTATTCAAAAATCCCCCTAAAATAAAACGGCGGTATTCATTTGATTGTTCCTATAGTTCCAGGCAATGTCCATCTGTGACGGAAAGAATCGTTTATTTATTCCACTCTGCATAATTAAAATCCGGTGAATCTATGGCTTCAAGTTTGATCAAAATTCCGCAATTGGTTGCTGTTATCTTCCCCCAATAACAGATACGTACCAATAGTTTAGGGGCAGGTAAACCATCTACCTAAGGATGCAGGGGGGTTTATCTGGCTAATAAAGACAGATCCGATCACGGTGAACTTGTCAGTTGTAAACAATTTGTGCAATTGTTTTAATTAATCTTTCTACGCCTAATCTTCGTAGCCTCATTAACTTTGAGGGACTGTTTACTGGCGACGACCTGGGGGGTAAGAGCAAACATCTCTTTTTTTCATCATGATCCGCAAAAAGTCAAGATAACATTCTGAAAACGATTTATTCCTAACATGGTCTTCCTTTTTTATGTAAAATGACTTGGACGCAAAATTATTAACTATGACGTAGGGATGAATTTGTTAAACTTCTGTACATTAGCAAACAAGCAAATAAAGCTTGACTCTTTTTTTAAAGACATGCAAAAATCAAATATTCTATAAAAATTGCTAATGTAACGTGTAGCAATTTGCTAGTACACTGTAATTCTTGCTTTTTATGGTGCAGGACATGGAGCGCATACATAATGTGACGTACTCTCTTTCGATATAAATAATAAAAATGACAAACTTTGTATAATCTTCACTATTACGAGTGTAGCACTCAAACGTGAGCTACTGATTTTTAAGTCTTGAAACTTCGTTCAAAAATCGCTAGGTCTTTTTTTTTTAAATTCTAAATGATTTTTTTTGGGTACAATTTAAAAATTTTAAACCGATCATTGTATATCAAACATGGTACAGCCATTCTTAACCACATTAATGTCTCATTATGTCCGATACAACTTGAAAACGAACTGCAAATTAATTAATGCCGGGTTATTTAAAACATCTAATGATATTATTGTATTCAAAGTTTAATGAACTTTGCACACAATTAAAAAGACGTTTTATGTTGGTATCAAATATATTTGATATTTTACTTTAATATCCCTAGCAAGGTCAGATCGTGGTCATTATTGTTTTTCTCTATGTAATGGAAAAAATAAATTCCATGGTTAAAATTTATCTCCCCGGATAAAAATGAAAAACCACAAATGTAGCTCTATTTTTTCCTGAACGTTTCCCGTATTTTTATACATATTAGGAAGATATCATAATAGTGGCATAAAATGATAGAAAATCAAAAAAATATCTGCCGTGACCCCCCCCCCCCCCCCCAGATATTGCTGTTTATTTTTATATACAGTATCGCGTTAATAAATTAAATGCAATCTAAAAAGAAATATTTTATAAAAAAAATTGAAAGCCAATTTCCTTATTATAATTGTTTAGTGAAAAAAAATTCTTTAATATTTTAATTGTTCAAAATATGTCAACTCAAATCATAACTGTAAAATAATTTTGATTTGCGAAAAACGTGACGATTTCTTACGGCACAATTTTTACACAAAATATAGTTCCAAAAGATTTTAACCTAATAAACTGTTCTTTGCTAAAATGTACTGTATGTCTAAAGGAGAGAAAAATATAAACATTTTCCATACAATTTTTTGATAATTTGATTTGATTGAATCCTCCTCACACTTGTAATCCTAAATTCTAAGTCTCAGACACGTTATACGTCTCTCAGTTCTTGATTTAATGACGATTGTTTAACATTTATGAATTATTCTTCAAACCTTGAATACTTGAATACGCAGTTCCAATCAGTTTCATTTGCCCTGACTTGGTTTACAAGGCAATTTAATTTAGAGGGATTTTAAATAGCAGTAGCGTGTTGTAAACACATTTTATTTCCTTATTAAGAATACCAAATAAACTATTTGTAAAACAATTTATGTATAGATGAAATACCCTTTTGTGAATTTTTTTATTGCATTTGCAATTCTTTTCGAAAATAAAATGAAAGAAAAAAAATCTGTTTGTTTACAGTAAAAGAAAATGAATAATGAATGGTTTATGAAGCCAGTAAATAGAAAATGTAATTATTCCTAGGTACACGGGAATAATTTATGTTGTAGTATGTGCCTTTCTTTTGGTCGCAACGAATAAAGATAGAAGTACTTGTTTACATCATTTTTTGAAGCATGGTTTTCAGGTTTGGATAAATTTTTTATCAGTTTCTATGTACATGTACATCCATTATGGTGAAATGAGATAACAGAAAATTTAAATCTTTAATCATGTTGAATTATACCGATTTGTAATTAAACATTATGAAAGAAAACATTTAAAAGTGAAAACTAGTAAAACCAGTAAGCTAAATAACTAATGATGTTCTCCGTAGTTTCCATATTCTGCTTATTTTGTCTTCAAAGTTGTAAATCTAAATTTGAAGAAAAAAATAAATAAAAGTAAGTACATGTATTAAGGAATCGTTTATTGTAGTTACACTGTGCGTAATAAACATTGTAGTATACCCAGTAAACGAAATAAAAATGAAACTAAACTGCCTATAAGTGACAATGTTGAAGTTTTTACAATCGGATTCACAATGATGACCCAATGTTTCATGGACAAAAATCTTTATGTACTTTTCATTATAAATTCCAGATGCATTCGACTAAGTGCTTAATTCTAGGTAAGAAAATATCTAGAGAATAGAAGGTTGTAAAATACATCTCTTAATTGAAAACTCAGACAGAAAAAAATATAATTTTATTTATGCCCCATAATTTTGGATCTACAAATTGCCTAGCGTTCATTATGGGTTACCTTATATTTACCCACAGAATCTCATTATTTTAAATCATTATGTCCGGCATGAAATTTAGCAGTAAATATTTAATGTATTTCGTCTAAATGAAAATTATTTTTGACGCGCATGGATGATAATGAACTGTAATTTTTCGACAGTAATTAAAGCTGTTATAGAATTGATCCTTGTTCTTCTATAGTGTCACTTCAGCCGCATGGAATTAATTCAACAAAGTATGCAGTTTAAATGATAAATCGCTTTTTATTACAGCATACATTATTACAGTTCTATAAAAGCTGGCGATTTTCCCATCTTGTTTACCTATTACCCTGTTTTATATGGCCTTCAAATGTTTCACCTATGCTTTTACTGATTATCTCAAGTTTTATATAACATCATAATTATCTCTGATTTTGTAGCCAAAAGGAAAAAATAATTGCTATTTAAAAATATATTTCAGTTTTTGTTTTTATGTATTATAAAATAACATAAATTCATTATTCTATTTTTTTTTCTTTTTCAGAATTGTAATCATTGTTATGCTAACTGTTTCTATGTTAATGATGATATTTTGTGTCTTTAATCAATCAACAAAAATGTGATTCAGTAACTACAGATATTAAAAAAAATAACAATTTTTTGCTATCAGCGACCCAATTTGAAAAGAAAGCCTCACTTTGAGATTACTTACTTACATACAGTGATTAATCAATCGGTGTTTTCAAGTTTATTTCAATCATGATGTTAAATAACTATTGTTTTTCATTGTGTACACTGTTTTTAAACTTCACTGTTATATATATATATATATATATATATATATATATATATATATATATATATATATATATATATATATATATATATATATATATATATATATAGGTACACTGTGACGTTGAGCCTTCAACTATTGCTGTAGGAAAATAAAACAGATGACCCTCTTTTGTTCGTGATCTCTAAAATTCAAATTTCAATATTTTCCTTCATTCTTTTTGGTATGCATTATATATATTTTAAAAAGAAATTTAGGAAATAGCGAAATTCCAAACCGATACCAAAAAATGTTGCTCATTCTATTGAAGCAGAGTTTATAGAATATAGCGATGGACAAAACAAATTGTTAAAATTCCAAATTTTGTAAAAACATGCATGAATTTATTAAAGATGATAAATGTTCTTCAAGCAATTAAGGTGGTTACACATCCAAATTGGTTTGAAAAAAATCTAAGGACTAAACGATCTAAAAAGAAAAATGTCAAAATGCTTCCAAACTACTTGTTATATACTTGATAAAATGAACAAAAACAAACTTTTTATAATAATTAAAAAAAAACGGGTCATCGGGATGATTAGAAATGTTTATAAATAACAGGTAAATGATGATTATTTTAGTTCACTAGCTGACCACACACATTAAGTCGACTTTTAATTACAATATGCATATTCTGTTAAAAAAAAGTAAGAAAAGTAATCAAGATTGCAACAGCAATAATCTAAAAAAGGGAAATTTAATTTCTAATCTATCTTGCGAGCGATGTATGACAATGAAACTTAAATGTGTCAAATAATTCCATTTGCCCCTTAAAACTGTAGTTATTTCCTGATAGCAGATCTGACTTTTGACATAAGTTTCGTTAATTAATATAAATCCGCTGCAATTGCACCAATTCGGATAATGATGCAGTTTGTGACAGTGATGAGGTATGTTCTATTGGATCATTCTGCGCTAAGAAATAAATCAGATTTACAGACACCCAAGACAATAGATCACCTCGATGGCAACAGGGCGCATTAATACAGTAATGAGTCCCGGTAATGGAAATAGCCACGGAACAGAACAAATCGGATCCGCCATACAGCAGAACATTATTCTCCTTAGTCAACAAAATGTGTAATGAAAGACACAGAGTGTGGGTATAAAAAGGCGACCAAAATTAATAGACAAATTTATCGTTTGCCAATCAAGGGCCCTCAAAAAGGCAAAAATCATTGTCTTGTCTACTCACCATGGACAATAAAGGGGGACTAGTAAGTTTTTGCGAGCCAAAAAGGAAATGAACTTGGAGGAAAGCGTAAATGAATTAATCTGATGCTGTAGTTGTTTTGTATGAGTTTCGTATCAATTTCTTCATCGATACGCGCACATCTTGTTCGACCTTTCGTAAAAAGTTGAACCCATCGAAAAGTGCTTTGTTGTATTTTATAATATGTAGATAGCTAATGCTTTAACAATTGAGGATTGTCTATTTTGCTCTTGAAAACTACGGTGTAATAATTCAATTTTCTCTTTAAATATATTATTAACACTCCTCTAATATTGTCGACGAAGAACAACACAGATTTAATGACATAATTCAGGAAAAGAAAAATACAAGAAAACAAACAAATTTATTTACCAATTTACGGGAACCATGCAAAGAATTTTTTGAAAATCGTGTAATATTTGCAATGCAAGAATTTTGTTTTCTTAAATTCATAATAAAATGAGTCTAAATAAAAAAAAAAAACCCTAAAAACAAACTATTTTGAGAAAATTAGATACATACCAATATTTCATAATTTCTTATCTGTATGTTTGTATGTTTTTACGGCCTTGTTAACATGTTTACATGGTAATTTTGCATGCAGCTTCAGTTTTGCGACGGCTGATATTAAATTGGCAGAGTTTTAAGTTATCGAATCCAACAAATAAAGAATTAATAGATAAACAAATTGTCGAGAATGCAAAAAGTTAGTTACTATTTCTGGAAATTCTTGCAATAACCTTGAAAAACTATCCAGTCGTGAATTGTGATCAACAAAACAGCGGAAGTCTATTGTGATGATCTAAAGTTGATCTTTACATAAAACAATTTAAATCACAGTAATGTGATTATTTCAACATAAAGCAAATAAAAGAAACAGTTTCGTGCCTATTCTCGCCCACAAGATACACCAAACAGGAACTGCTGGATGCCGCCCCACAAATGCCTTGAGAAAATCAAATCTCTAATAAATAAACTGTAACGGCTTTGTCTTTGATTCTGTAGAGAATCTCTATGGTTGGGATACTTTCTCCCGGAAACTGTGGACGTTACCGTTCAGCGTAATATTCTCGCCCCAGTGTAGGAAACATGTCTGTAGTTTGCCACGGGGGGAATATCCTTGTACTTCATTTAAACAGAGTACAGCTTTGGCCCACGACTTGCAGCGTACGTGCAGCGAGACTTTGCAAGAACTGTGACACATGCATGTATGTAATTTCAACGTCTTTAAGGGGAATTTGTCAATGAAGGGGAAAATCTCATCGTGACAAACAGCCGTCTTAGAACCGTTTACTATTTAGATTTCATCGCCTGAACCAAACGGACTACGCATAGAATTTTTTTTTTTACCAATCACAACTTTATGTAAAATGTTACAATTCAAAGAAAATAGGATGGATATTCTTTAGATGTTTATGACGTGTATTTTTTGCTTTTTACCGCTTTTATTTTGCATAGACGTTTGTTTATACTAAACACAAAAACGCCCTCTACTGCATTATAGCAAGTTTTGAGATATTTGACTGCAAAACGATAAAAACAAATATTCAGGAATACAGTACATAAAAACCCACAAGAACAAAAGAAAACAATACGAAAAGTTTGTTGTTTGTCTTTTAGGTAAACACAATAAACTGATCTCGACAACAAAAAGAGCACAAACTCAAAGACAAAGCAATATATGTGCGACTTGGATGTTCGAAACCCAGAATGAGCATATCATCAAATGTATAAAGTACATGTATCCATTGCAATTTTCCTACAGTGACAAAATAATTAGGCATTGGTATGTAGAGTACATCGTCTCAAACTAAAGATTCTTTGTAAAACTCTGCAGAAACTTTAGCAAGTCATTTAAAAAATATCTTGAAAAATGTTTTATAAGTATTTAATTTTTTTAACAATTCAAAAACATTCATTTGTTTTTGGACACAACTAACTAACAACGTTCAAAAAGCTCTGACCCGCGTCAAATTCGCCTTTTCTATGAGATAGATATCTTTTCCTCCTTCGATCTTTCATGATCTTTTAAGCACATGACTAAAATAATCTATTTCTATTATTGAAACTAAATCCTCCAATTTCCACCTAATGTAGCGGTTCGTGAGAAAGCTGCTTAGCCTTTATAGTGTAATTGGTTGCTTCCAGGACAAAATTTAATTCCATAATGTTTGCTGAAGAAAAAAAGACCTTCTCGTTGTTCTTCCAGGATAAGTTTAGAATCCAAGAAAAGACCGAGACACGACATTTAATTACTGCTATAATAGATTTTTTGCTGAAGAACTTTATTTTATGTCTTTTGTAATCCATGGGATATAAAAAAGTCTCATGTTCGTAAATTAAGGTATTTTTCTTTACAGAAAACGGTCTTGCAGGAAAAGTTAATTCGGTGATTTTCTTGACATCTGCATTCGGAAATCAGATTTGGCAAAGTCCAGAGGGAGAGCCTTAAAGCTCGGATCTCCCAAGGTTAAGGGGATCTTTTTACGATCTGACAAATGACAACGTTCGCTAAATCTTCAGGAATCAATTTCAGAGAACTCAAACGTCATCTGGCGCGTTGTCTTTTGATGAACAATCCCTACTATTACAAAAAAAAATAATGCAAGAAGGAACAATAAAATTAATATTGAAATAAAGACCTGTATAATTAAAACTTGATTAAACAACACCACGTACAAAATAGTCTGATTTGTTTTAAGTCAGAATAGTCGAGAGAGAGAGAGAGAGAGAGAGAGAGAGAGAGAGAGAGAGAGAGTCCCCTGCAGGTATTGCGCTCTGTGTTTGGGCCCCACAGATGATTATGTTGATGACATACACGCCTTCTGTCAGCCCATTCAGGTAATTAACCTTCCGTTAAGAATTCATTTATTGGTGCTAATACGTCTGCACAATTCAGCGTCTTGTCACGGTTATGAAATGTGCACTTGACAATTTAGATATTTGTGGATATTAGTTATTTGAAGGAGATACGCAAACACACTGGCAGGCCCCTAATTGATTTTAATCTAGGCGTACGTGTTCTTCCGCTGTTTGGCAGTCCGTCGTCCATTCTTGAGATTTCACTCAGAATACACATCGAATATGATCGACTGTTCGCTGTGTTTACTCGCCACTTGCCCGCTGTTTGTTTTCTTGTTTAATCAGTCACCTATTCTTAAAGTTGTCACCTGCGACGATCATTCCGCGGAATTGAAATCGTAGATACAGCCACCTAGACTGCACAACCCAGGTCTATTTAAATCCTCCTCTTCGAATCCCTGGAACTGGCTCCTATTTGTACAAGGTGATAACTATTATCAAATTAACTCAACACTTGGTGTCACTCCGGATCTACAAAATTAAAAGTCAAACAAATGAAACTTTTTTTTCGGATGAAAAAAGGAGCTTATGATAATCATCTGACACGTATATAGTAAAGACTTATGTCACACAGAGAGCTGGGGTTTAATTCAATCAGAGTCGTGTAATTGCCGTGTATATTGACACCGGATCGGGTGTCCTGATTAAACACTTCCAGATTGTGACACCTAGATCGCAATTGAATTTAGGAACTACTTCTTATGTCGTCCGATTGTATTCCATTACCCAACAGCAAACATCGCTCTCGGGAAATTCTAACTATACTAGGATTTTGCTTAACTTGAATCGTATTCTTCTTTTAAAATAGGCAATTATTTTATTACTTAATTTTGAAATTGGATAATTCAAAAATATATTTAATGGACTTTAAGAGGGCTAGTCTTTGCTATTTATTATCAGACCTAAGAAGTAGAACTTGGTGTTAAGATATACAGAAATATTCAAATTTTAAAAGTTAAAACAAATGAATTTCTCCCCAATTGAGAACATATTTAATAGATTATACGTAAAAATGTATATCTACAAATCTAAGGTAGATCTGATGGGCAATCTGGTGGCCACCCAGCCTCCTTAGAGCTAATTTAAAAGTTTGTTTTAGGTTTTTTTTTTATCAATCATAATAATTAAGCAGTTCTCTAAGATTCAATTCAATTCAGCTCAGTTCAATTCATTTATTTTCTTGAACCATATAAATGGATCTAGAGATACAAGTCATATAAACATGTTTACATATATATATATATATATATATATATATATATATATATATATATATATATATATATATATATATATATATATATATATATATATATATATATATATATATATATACACTGTTTATTTACATACATACACACAGTTTACATACATACATACACACAGTTTATTTACATACATACACACAGTTTACATACATACATACACACTGTTTATTTACATACATACACAGTTTATTTACATACATACACACTGTTTACATACATACATACACACTGTTTATTTACATACATACACTCAGTTTATTTACATACATACACACTGTTTATTTACATACATACACACAGTTTACATACGTACATACATACATACACACAGTTTATTTACATACATACACACAGTTTATTTACATACATACACACTGTTTATTTACATACATACACACTGTTTATTTACATACATACACACAGTTTACATACATACACACTGTTTATTTACATACATACACAGTTTATTTACATACATACACACTGTTTATTTACATACATACACACAGTTTATATACATACATACATACATACACACAGTTTATTTACATACATACATACACACAGTTTATTTACATACATACAGTTTATTTACATACATACACACAGTTTATTTACATACATACATACACACTGTTTATTTACATACATACACACAGTTTATTTACATACATACACTCAGTTTATTTACATACATACACACTGTTTATTTACATACATACACACAGTTTATTAACATACATACACACAGTTTATTTACATACATACACACAGTTTATTTACATACATACAGTTTATTTACATACATACACACAGTTTATTTACATACATACATACACACTGTTTATTTACATACATACACACAGTTTATTTACATACATACACTCAGTTTATTTACATACATACACACTGTTTATTTACATACATACACACAGTTTACATACATACACACAGTTTATTTACATACATACACACAGTTTATTTACATACACACACACAGTCTGGGTCAGCACAGCTGGGTCATTTTGATTGTGGAGAACAGACAATCTCAAATTTAAGTCAAGAAAATACAGACTGTTTGTTTTGTTTTTGTTTTTCCTTAAAGACAGGGTTGATATTCGACAATAATTTAACAGAACTTAAAGTATTTGGTTGGAAATGTATTCTTGCTAAAAATTTGTTCAAATCGGATACCAGTAACAGGTAGTGAACTTGTCCCAGATTTAATTATTCTTAGTATAAATTACAAACTCTTTCATGACGCTGTAAACTGCTCCAGCGACCATCCTCTATAGGGAGACGGTGATTGCTTGTTCTGAAATTCACAACATTATTTCTAAATTTTCAAAGTAATGCATTTAAGTATTCTTCACAAACAAAATTTGTTTTAAAATTCTATAAGCAATTACTTTACTGGGTTGTTGATATCACGGTCCCATTTTTGTAAAAACCGATCTTTAAGTTTTGATTTATTGAAGCACTTATCCTTTTAACACTGTAAAAACATCCAAATATTACTTATTCCTTTTGTGTTTAACATATGGATATCTGATATCCATCGGTTGGTGGTCTGGTCCGTATTGGTATATCTATTTTACAGATGCATATAAACAATTCTACGTAATATGCTACATCTCTGAGCACCAGTCTTCCCCAAATAATGTCATTCTTGTAACAGTGGAGGATAACGTACAGTTTCTCCAGATACCATAACATGTGAAGCTTTAGATTTAAGATTTCAAATGAATTTTCAAAAAGGAGAGTGAATGTAAACGTTCAATTATATCAACATTTTCGCAAGAGAAGTGCTGTCTTTCACTAAAATACACTAAATACTAAAGTTTAAAAGGCACCGCAATACATGATATCTTACATTTTACAGTTTTTTTCCTCCAAGAACGAGAAATTGTTGAAAGAAAGTCGTTTAGAAAGAAATTCAAAATCAATTAAACATGTGTTTATCTTTACAATCATTATCATACAAATCTACAAAGATTAGAAAGAAAAGCGTAGAACAGATACACGGTCAGCTAATGAAATTCTTCTCCGTGTAAGGTATTAATTAGTGCAAACAGATACCCTTTTGATTTACAGGTCCTATTTCTGTTATTCCTTTAGACCCTCCACACGAATTCAATAAGGGCCTCTTAGCTTATCTTGGAAGAGCACAGGAAATAATTAATTTACCCCAAAAAAGACATTTGGCTAATTGAATTCTAGCTTTCAAGGTAGTCATGTTGTGTGTATGGGCTTTCTGAAGAGATACTAATGTTTGAGGTATTTGGTTAAAATATTATAAAATACCTTGGCAGATCTTCATATTAAAAAGTAAGGACATTCGCCAATGGAAGATAAGTTAGATCGAATTGACCAGAAAGGGCAATCTGTCTTAAGGACTCTTATTGTTTTCCCTTAAATTCAGTTTCAGGTATATTTTCCATATTGACTTTCCTTAACATTCAGACATGGTCGAGTGGAAAGAAATTGAGAAACTAACACAGCAACATCACGTGGAAGACAGTATTGTGTGTTCGAGCCTTGACTGAATTGCAGCTGGCTAGCAAGGGATTTGAACGACACAAAAAGTCTAATTAAATCTCTTATCGTCAAAACTATTAAATGAAGCAAATATACCTTAATAGTGTTGGAATTATCATAAAAACATTACCACTTTTAGCATCATCAAATAATCTGCAATCTAAATCGATTTCTCATTTTTTTGAAATCGAGTTTTCAAATATTAAATCTAAATTGGAGCTTTAAAATACGGCATCAAACGGGCCAAGCGGTGAAATCAATCGACGAGAGAGAGCGCTTAATAATTATGTCAAAATGACAAATTTATCAACACCTTTCCCAAACCATATATTAGGGTTTATTAGTAGTTGTTCACCGGAGCGTGAAGCAGCGTTGAAACGGGTGAATGAGTGCAGCTGTCAAATGCCAGAGATCATTCGGAAGGACTTAATGAAAAGGAAACACCAAGTGTTCAATTAAAATATTGATTTCTCATTGAATTAAAAGCGTAAAAAGTCAAGTCCTGCATTATCCTCATGTACCCACGAATGAACGGTCATATAAAATATGTGTTCAAAGAATAAACAGAGAAACTAAAAAGGAATTTAAAAATAACTTAAGAAGATTAGAATCCATTACTGTGATAAGATCGACTTGGACATGTGCGTATCGGAATGTTAACTCTAATATTAATGTTAATGAAGCCCGGATCACACGTCCATGTCCAATTAACGCTTTACTGCATGGGTTTGCTCCTGCCATACTTGATTTTTTCCTCCTCTCTTAATTCTGCTAATGTTTGTGACAAAAGAATGATGAAGATTTGGCTTTTTGCTGATTTTTTTTCTGTCCACATTTTAATGGATGAAAATTTTGGAAGATTTTTATCTGTCTTTTTAATGAATAAAAGATGGCAAACATATTAAAAATATTAAGCTATTATGAAGTTTTTACCTTCGTTAAACATTAATGTGTTTATGCTCCAAATGTTTTTGGACCCAATTTGATTGTATATTAAAGCAATTAACAAAATCTGATGGAGAAACAAGCAACAAACGATTAAACCTGTGAAATTGATCATTGAAGGTTAACTGGGCTAGCGTTCTGCCGACATCCACAATTCTATAGACATGGGCCCTAACCATCAATATCCGTTCGGACTAGTGGTTAGAGTCCATATCCCGGCGTGAGGTTCCGCCTGCCCCGGTCCCGCACTGTCAGGTCGGCCCGTTTAGCGCGAGTCAGGCCCCGGACTCCCATGTTGCTCCGTGATAAATCACGTCCACCTAACGTACCATTACATTAATCTGCCTCGCTGGAGTTCGTGATAAAAGCTGATTTATAACTACAGGTTACAAATTAACCGGGTAGAAACAAATTGAATTAATACTTGCAAATGTTCGAGAATTTGCAGAAACGGGCGGGAAGAAAGGCGACGGATCGGTTGATTATTGCGGGGACAATGGGGACCAGTTTACGATGATTGACCCTCCGTCACGTCCATTCAAGGTAATGATTGGTCCATGTAAAGTAAAGAGTCAGCCAAAATAAATTAAGAAATGTGATATGAAACTTGTTACTTTTCTTCGAAGAAAGACAAGTCTTTGGAGTCTGACATTGGTGATTAAATATCCCTGGGTGCTTTTGATGCAATGCTGGTCGCGTCGAGGAGCTAATGAAGGGTTGTATGGCCAATGACGGCTTCATCCCAAGTTTGCAAGCGGCCACATTGACAAGAGAGGACCCTTACTCTTGTTAACCGTTTTGTCACAGAGAACTGACAAGTGTTCTACGCTTGGTAATCCCGTAGCCTTCATTTGGTTTTCTATCCTGGCTATAATTACCTATTATCCGACACAACTGCTGTTGTACTTGTGAGGTCCGCTGTTCTCTGCTAGAGTAGCCCCTGTGATCTTCTCCTTCTGCACTCGTCTTAAATATCAGGATCACGTTTCATTAAACCCTCCTTCTCGAACCATTAAACTCTCTATCATTTTGAGAATTTCGTATAATTACAATTAATAAAGTTTTATGTTATTAGAATCGACCAGTCATGTATTTAATTAATGTAATTTTGTGAATTACTGTAAAAATATGAAGAGATCATTATTAAAGTCCTACAGAAATAAAGAACCGCATGTTTTGGGTAATTAGCTTTTTTCTGCAATGCTGTTTCTGAAGAGATAAACGAGGGATATAAACATATTTTCTGTCACATTTTTAACACAAAAGTAAACCTATAGATTGTCTTTGCTTATCAAACTACAAGCCATCATTAGTCCATCTGGTCTACCGATGCAAAGATCAGACCGCAATTTGCAGAATTTTTCTCCAAAACGCAAAGTACTAATACAGCCATTGCACTGAACAGCAGTGTGGCAACATCAGATTGTTAGATGATATCAAATATCATTAGTGTTCATTAAGGATCTATCACTTCATAAGTGCAGCCCTCCGTACAACAAATTGATTAAGACATCAAGATACCGCATCTTGATATCAATATCTGTGACGTCGGATGACGGCGGGCGTGTGTCGTCCCGACAGAAGGGCGACATAAATAAATCGACGAGGACAGTTTATTTTCCAGGCATGACTTGATTCCGTTCTTTGTTGTCGGTTCGCTATATCGTAATTACAGCGGATCAATCTCTTCATATCAGTTATCTATCTGGAAGCGGGACCTCCATCTTCTCCAAAAATGTCTAACGCTGGGCTCGCTGGATACACGGCAATCATGCGTGCAAAGGCGGCGGTATTAATGGTACAGTATTTCCTCTCGGTGAAATTAACTTATCCCCGAAATTGATCTCATTTGATTCGCTGACATCAATTTTAATTTTCTAACACTAAAATTGAAACTGTATATCGAGTTTCGGTTTGCAGAAATAACAAGAAAAGCTTTGATCAATTGAACATACAAGCCAACGAGCCAAATGAATTCTCTTTTATTTCACCGAACGCTTTTCACAATAAAAGGGTCATTCTATTTCGTTTTAAAAAAAAATGATGTTTCATGAGTCACATAATTTTCTAACAAAGTAAACCAAATAAATATAGAATTATATAAACAGATTGATGTTAAAAGATAAACAAGACAAAAAGATCTAGCAGGACAAACTAATTGATAAAAGGGACAAGTTCCAAACAAATAGGGTATTCCTTTTGCGTCAGCAACATTGAAATACAAGAAAACCCAGGTTATACGAATATAACTTGGGTGGATATTGAATTCATTTCTTATAATTTAATTTTCTGTAATTTACTGTACAAATTTAGTGCGTTTTGCTTGAAAAAAATGATATTAACGTGTTCAAAAATTCAAATGTAACGTCAAGCAGATTAGCACGTTTTTGACTTTATTCATTGTGACGTGTCTTATGACATGCAAACCAGGTTATACAAAAACAAAATTTTTCTATCCAATCAAATGCCGCATTACAACCAGAATAAAATTATACAAATTTAACTAAATTTTCTATCCAATCAGATGCCGCGTTTCAATCAGAATTAAATTATACAAATTTAATTAAATTTTTCTATCCAATCAAATGCCGCATTAGAACCAGATTTAAATTATTTCATTATATTGTCAGAGAAAAACCCCCTATATTATGGTTCTTCCTTTTCGAAAAAAAATACGTTTTTTGACCGACGACTATAGGTAATTTGCAGCACTGGTATGAGCCTCTGTTTGGCCATACTTAACTACAGGAAATTTGCAGCACTAGTATGAGCCTCTGTTTGGCCATACTTAACTATAGGTAATTTGCAGCACTAGTATGAGCCTCTTTCGGCCATTCTTAACATCAACAAGAGAGAACACACACGGCCTGTCGTGAGAAAACCTCCGTTTATTTGGCTTCACCACCAGGGTAAACCAGTGCATAGGCCCCAGGAATTTTACCATTTAAAGTTCCGGTGTTTACATGGCATTCAATTCCAACTACTTAACAATGTTAATTAATGATGAAGAATGTTATCTGAAAACAAGGGTGTCGAGGACTGTGGTAAGACTGTGACTAAAAGGTCAGCAAGACGAGATAATGGCTGCTTGATCGGTATCTCGTTACCAAAATGGCTTCTTCTCAGTCAAAACCTCTGTCCTGCTGTACCCCATGTCCTTAAGCACCAATGGCTGCTGGAGAAAGACTTCTTGTTCCCTTTGATTTAGAACTGAAGAATCGTTTATATGCAGTGTCCTTCTACTTTACATCAAAGTTGTTGGACGAACCAGTAATGATCATTCTGAAGATTCTATAATTAAAATCAGCCTTGGTGGTCTCACACAAGCAATAAGCACACACGTTTGAAACTCAACATTTTACACAATATTGGCTTCATAGTTTTTAATAAAAAAATTCAACTACAAAAATGATAATTTATTGATACTAATATACATATGATATTTTTGTATAAACAGAAACAAGCAATTGTTTGTCAATTCCTTAATGAAAATTTTTCTTTAAATCTATTTTTTAAAACATAGATTGAAAATACCAACATATCATAAACTTTAAACTAAACCAATTAATTTTGTAGATTTGTCAATTACACTCTCAAACTAAGCACGAAACCTATCTTGCATAAAGTGACAGATTACGGAAAATAATTAGGCACTATCGGTCGAAATCTATCTTCTTGAGGCTTTGTTTTTTAAGTTATTTAGTTTCAAACGTGAGGATTTAATTAGCCACAAATTACAAGTTTGCACTAAGTATTAAATAGTCATCTAAACCTAATACGCTACCAGTTAGCTGCAAATTAGCTCCACTAATAGGTTTCGGTACATAATTTTTACGTGGCGTTGAAACGACAAACGACTCAAGACAAAGAGAAACGGAGCTTTTCTATCAGTCCTGTAACCCGAGTTAGACAAAAGTATCCGCCATTAGGCGCTATCAGATGTCACAGAATACCTGCGCTTTCTGACCGGGGCCTTTGACTGATAGTGAGCCCTTTGTGATAGGACCACAGTATGTAAAATGTATATTTCAGATGGTTTATCTCTTCTTTCAATTAGCTCATTAGCACCGATTTAATGATAGGGAAAACACATTATCTTGTCTTTGTTTTATTTTCAAAACGAATCCAATTACCGAATTCACGAATCTTATGTGAAACAGTGTCTTCTGCCACCCCCTCCCACCACCCATCAAAAAAAATAAATGCCATGTAAGTGATAAAAAACCTGGAGTACTGTGTTCCTGGGTTGAAATAATATTCATAAAGAGGTCACTTATTGCTACCGGCGACAACACCACGTAATTAAATTTAAAAAGTGCAGTAATCAAGTGTTTCAAACGTATCGTATCTAGCAATTTAATTAGTTTCAGGAAGACAATTTTACAGACCATTACAGGCTTTAATGCAACGTTTCATTTGCCGGCTTTTAAAGCCAGGTTTTTCTACCACAGGCAACAACAACTTTTGTAATAATTTTTCAGACTTTCGATTGAAAATAATGTTTTAAATGGTATAACATGTAGTGACATCAATTGAGACAGAAATGTGCCGTACTCCCGCGTGTCTCTAGTCAACTGTTTAACATTATTCTACTTTTTTGGCATAAGTGCAGAAAAATCACCAAAAGAATTAGTCGGCAATAAAAATCGATTTCACCATTTTCACCATTTGTGGAAATGTTTCATTTGACTAGTTATATTTTGATGGAATAAAGAATTCATAGCCATTCTTTTCTATTAAAGCACATAGAAATGTCATAGTATTCCGTTCCACAAATAGAAGGCGAGCCAACTGCACGATCTATCCTAAAGATTACAGCAAACGATCCCAAAACAGAAAGAAGGTAACATTTATAATCGGGCTCGGGATCTCCGTAATCCCAAGAAATGAGCAGAAGGCAAAGATTTGCTATCTCTGCCATCTTAGGCAGAAACATTAATGGGCTGATTTGCATACAGTAATACCCAGTACAATCGAATTCTGCACATGGTTTGTTTAACCATGTAATTGAACTGATATTCACTAAGAAAAGGACGGGACGTCGTTGTCCATACTAATTAAATTTGAATTAATCAACAGCTCTCTGTGGTATGTTACCCCCACAAGACTTAATGGTATTCTTGGGATGATGGAAGAATTCCTAACGGGAATGACATACGTAATACCCATGTAAATATGACTGCAACCGTCCCAATAAAAATGCATATTATTTTGTTATCTGAATTTTTATGCATTGTTTTGATAAATGGGTCAAAGATAGTGACGTTTGAAATCCATTGAAGTAAATAACTTTGAAATGAATTATTTGAATTAGGTCGAAAGTATTTGTTTCCAAGAATCTTGCATGTAAATGAAAGAGATATGAGAATATTGTAAATAACAAAATCCCGACTGTCATGCCTAGATGAAAATTGTTGTCCCCATCTTTCTTGAAGTCAAAGCGAACGACATAATACAGATTAACTTATCTTAAAAACGTTTTACAAACTGACAACTCTGAAGTCCCGGTGACTTGATCTGTGGTCATGAATCTGCAACTAATTATTGGGTCCCGGATGTTAAAGACTCGGGACCAGCACTGTAATTGTCAACTCCTCACAACCCACTTTAATGTTGTTATATGTGTATACATTAATGTTTTGTCGCCTTTGCAAAGTAGATTTAGAAACTCGATATGACGTTTAACAATGACAATATATAAGATCTAATTCAGCACTATAGATAAACAAATTGTTTATAAAATGGAAACTTAGTTACGCAATTCATGAAAAAAATTTGAACTGTGTTTATAATCTTTAAAAACCTTCATTAAAATAAGTTTTTAGTTCATTTATCTCTCGATATTTATACATTTTTTTCTGTTTACCTGAGAAATATTTTTTATTTGTAAACAAAATTAACATAACATTCACGGGAACTCTACAAATAGCCAATAATTACCCGACCGTCCCTGATTCTGCAATATTTACGACGGGTCGTAAAATACCGTTTTTCACACATTCATATTCCATTCCACAATACCAAAGATCACTGACGTTCTAACATTACCGAGTACACTTCAATAGAATCCGGCGAGCCGAACCCCATTCAATGGCCGGCAAGTCATTGTTTTTGTGTAGATTTGTGTACTCGTTCGCACGCAAGTAATGATTTAAAGTGTTCAGAATGCAGGCATCGGGTTTCTGTGCTGACATACCCGTTTTGAAATATTTTTAACAAAAGTCAGACAGTTGGGCTAATTAACGAAAAAGACACACTGGTGTCACTGCTTTCTTTTTTGGGTCTTTTTGCTTGCCTACTGACCCATGTGCTGTTTAAGCACTAAATGAATCTAATAATGTCGGAGTTTCTTTAACAGGTCACTTTTTTGTTAAATGAACTATATGGACGTTTTTCCAAAAATGAATTATGTTGCGCCAGAAAGATAGAATCAGACTTGAACTAAAAGGAAATTCGGGCCACACGCGATCTGAAAGATATGTTCATAAACCCAAGTTCTCTTTATCTAAACGTAATCACATTCAATTAAACGCCACGGTCTTTCCGTCGGTTGGCGAACTAGCTTAGAAAGAATCTTTTCGCATTTTCGTATTTAAAGGTTTATTCTCGATAATTTCATAATCTTTTCTTGAAATTTAATTATCATACTTCTCTTTAAGAGAAACTTCGACCAAATGTACAGAGTACGTGGTTCCCTTTTTCAAAATATTTTTTTCTTTTCTTATTTATTTCCTGGCTTTTTTGAAAATTATTACAGTTTAATAAAGAAAATAAATCAAAAACTAAACGAAAATAAAGCTAATAGATATACAACTGAATAATTATTTATTGAGATATCAACATCCAATTTGTCTAATCTCCGAATTGTCACATAGTACTCCAGCAGTGAGATTTTCACCAGAATTACACATAAATCCCGTGAAGGGAAAAGTGACAAGAATGGATTGATAAAAAGTGGAGATAATTAACCAAGGACCTCACTAACATCGCGACCCAATCATGTGAAAGAAAGATATCAGATTTTAATTACAAACTGATCCTCCCAGATGCGCCTTTTCGCATTCTGTCTGTCATGTGACTATCATGTGACAAAATCTCGCTCAGCGACATCGCGTGAAACCAAGGGAAACTTGTCTATCAATTATCGCTAATTAGGCCGACACGAGATTTGTAAAGTCTCTGAAATATTCATAAAGATTAAGTGGAATCTCGTGCATAAGAAAAGATTAAATTTGGGAAATTAGCAATGAATAAGAATGGAAGATGACAGAAAGTCGATTACAGTAGCAGTGTGGTCTGGTAAACAGGACATACTGAATAACCCTATTCTGAATATTGATGATTGGGATTCTTAGCGCTTTTTCAGTTCTTAACAAAAAGTGTAGCCTCTTACACGACATCAGTTGAAAGTTTTACATCAATCACAGTATTTTACACTATAAATTTAGTTTTTCTAAAAATAAAAGTATTGCCTCCTGGATTGGGTTTCTTGGTAATTAATTGACCGTTATATCATAGAAGAGGACATTGCAATTTAGAAATAAGCATTTGTACCAATAAAACTCTAGCAATTAAAATGAACCACTTTAATCAATGAAACTGGCAAAAAAAAAAAGATAAAAAAAAATAATAATTTGCCGTATAGCCTCAGAGTCAGAAGCAAAATACAAAGTCCATTATAAATCAAAACATAGAAATATACTTATTTACTTTTGTAAAAAAAGAATTTAATAAAAAAAAAAAAAAAAAAAACCAAAGCAAAATTCACAATCTTGTAGAAAGACTTTTGGTCTCATATTGTCCCGTGCCTCTCTGCGCATGCTCCTCGTGTTGCGCAATCAGACTATAGTTGAAGATTACCTGATGAATTAAACCCGGCAACTGTCAAAGTATGTGATCTACCGACAGTAAGAAATACTTTAAACGGAACATTTCTATCGTTTCCTGGTACACCCGCCATGGCGTGCAATAAAATCTATGTCTGCAGGTAGAAATTGGTATATTTTTATTAGAGCTGACTCTGGTTTTTATAAATGGCAAAAATTACTGGAAGATACCAAGCATCCGAAAACAATCAATGTTGACATTTTACATAATTGCTTCTGTGTTGACAGAATCGGATATTACGACTCTGTCAAATCAGACAAAAATACATGTAACTTCATTTCCCTGGTATCCCCTGCCACCCAATAAAGAAACCCCTGTTCTATCACCAGACCCAGACGCTTCCATTTATATATTTGAATTTCTTACTCAAGAAAAAGGATACAATTTTTAACCACAAACATTTTTCTCTTAAATAAGTTTTATTTTTAAACATAATTATTATAATAGAGGTATGGAGATTGATAATTCACAGAGAGGGCACTCTGAGTTTTAAGAGCTGCTTAATTCTATCAACAACATGATCCTGAAAATGAATGTGTCTAAACTAAACCAATCAACAACATGTATCTGTCATAAGTTATTGAAAATGATAAAGAAAATCGGTATAAAATATTTAGAAACAGAGAATTAGCTAAGATTTTTTTTATCAATACTTCATGATCTAGTATTCAAAGACCCCACACTATTTTTAGCATAAAAATAGTATACTTGTTAATGCAAACAATTAACTTAGCTTAAAATGATAAAAATACAAACTTTTGAATAGAATCCCTTTTTTATGGTAACATATAAAAGATACCATAAAGTGAATTACACGCAAAGTCCATCAAAGGAAGCTGGTAAAAGGCAAATTGCCGACCGAGTGATATAGATTACTATTAACTTCAGCGGATTGAATCCCCTAAATTAACTAATATAAATCAAATCGGAAACCGCTCCATGCAAAGTTTCCTGTTTTTGGGCAGACTAATCTCGTTTTGTCATTATTTTTAACAAACACGCTAATTATTTGGAGCTGTGTGATCGTACGGGGAAGTCCGTAAGATGCCTGTTAATTCGTTTCAATTTGTGCGCGGCCATTGGTCACTGAAGTGGAATAAGATATGGCCCTGCAGACTGTCGCTCTCTGGAGTTATAACGGCGGCTCCAGTAGCTGCTGAGGCCATTGGCAAAGATACAATGGCTGCATAAGTCTGGTGTTAAGTTCACAAACATTTTATCAATGCACAGCGTCCATAATAAATATATTGATTTTGTTAATTCTGCATTCAATAATCCCCCCGCTTCCATCCCTGCCCCCCCCCCCTGCCCCCCCCCCCCCCCTGCCCCCCCCCCCCCCAAAAAAAACCCAAAAAAACAAAGAGCCAAAAAAAACCAACAACAACAAACCAACCTAATAAACAAACAAACAAAACTAATCAAAAGTTTTAAACAATTCCAAAAAGTGCTACTGGTATATCTAGGCAAGATTGGGCTTAAAGGAACTATTCACTCCAATACTATAAATGTAATAACAGTTCGGACAAAACAATTAAAACGAAATTTGATGACTGCAATCTTGAAAAATAACGGGGTTGATTTACGGCCTATTTTATAGTTATATAAAGTCCTTCTATAAATAAACGTATCTAAAAAAGACAACAGAAAAATATGTCAGCTTGACGTGTACACCTGACCTCAAATGTACTTTGGTGTCTAATTACATGTTGTTTGACTCCTTCAAGTAACGCGGGCATGTGATCGACCCAAAAGTCTGCTCATCGTATTTGAACTTATCTGTAAGTGATAAGTATTTTGAAATGTTTGTGGAATTATATTGTTCAGTGGCATTCTTATTTTTTTATTTTTTTTTTTGCAAAACCAACAAACCTAGCTCACTCCGAATTTAACTAAGTTGTGTTGTGAATAGTCATTCCTGGACATAGTAGATTTATTATTGATTTATTACGATTATCGAAATTCATACCAGATTTTGGGGAATCCAAAATGAAGAGACGTTTTTCAAATTGTTTTGAATTTTCTCCATGAATTATAATATACACACGTCCATGGTGATTTAAGTTGAATAAACTTTGTGGTCTTTAAGGCATCAGGCTTAGGAACGTGGGGGAGGGGGATGTTGGAAGGTTATGGGTTGGACTTGTTTAGCCTTCTGGTTTCATGCTTTTTAAGCAAATTCTGGGTCACTGGCCCCAAATTTCTTTGACAAACAAGGTACACAACATTGCGTCCTTTTTTTTGCCAAGATTACAACCCCCCCCCCCCCAAAAAAAAAAACCCAAAAACAAAACAAAACAAAACAAAACAAAACAAAACAAAACAAAACAAAACAAAACAAAACAAAACAAAACAAAACAAAACAAAACAAAACAAAACAAAACAAAACAAAAAAAAAAAAAAAAAAAAACAACCTTAAGCTCGCACTGTTGTTGTGTAAATTCACTGCTAATAGGCCGTTATTGGCTAAATGTTTGAATTATTATTCATGTATATCATTTAGTACAACAAGTTGTATCATATAAATATTTGATTTACTCGCAAAAGAAAAAGCCCCCAAGAATCGAAAAAAAACTAATTCTAAAATGGTGATCAATTTGACCTGAGCGATGATGGACGACATTAGGTGTCATTAACCGTTGTCCCTGGCCATCTGCTCTATATACCTAGATGTTATAAGTCTTAGTGTGTGCTATCTTTTTACCAGAGTTTCTTATGATGAACCGTACAACCTTTAAGAAATATAAACATCAGATTAGTTTTATTTCTTAGAAAATCTTTCAAAAATTTCAGACTTCTTCGGTAAAAAGTACACTTTTTAATCGAAATATGCAGGTTTGCAAGTATTCCAGCAAAATAGCAGAAATAGTTTAAATTTGCAAAACGACATATTCTAAACATAAAAAATACAGGTATAAATACATATGTGTTGTATAAATTATATATATATATATATATATATATATATATATATATATATATATATATATATATATTACCCGTTAATGATTTTTTAGAACACACGAATAATAGTTCTCACATCTGAAAACATTATGACGGAAATAATTGTTTGTACTCATTGATTGAACCTAGTTTTAGCGTTCTTTTCCCGAAAAGTCCCAGAAAATGTAAAAGAATTGAATAATTCCAATCTTTTTGGTGGCATTTTTACTTTTTACGTTTGATGCAGTCCATTTTTATTAATTTGCTTGCTGTGCAACAACAGATGGATTAATAAGGGAAAAGTGATTATATTCTATTACATTCTTCAACAACAAAATATTCATGTTTATTATGTATACATTTACCAATCTTTAAGAAGACGGCATTGCGTTTTCTTAAAAAAAAGTGTTCTTATGGACAGTGGCGTCGGAAGCAAATTGAAAGGGGGGGGGGGGGCTAGATTTATTAAAAAAATCTTGACAAGCAAAAAAAAAAGGTCTTTGGTTATGGTTATGTATAACTTTGCAAAAAATTGCCCACCTCCAGTTCCGACGTCTATGAATAGGAATCATTTGTAAATATAAATATGATAGTGTTGGTTAAACTAATTTGTGGGGTAAACATACATAATTTACAATAGCTCATTAACCCTTTCTTGATTGATTTATTTAAGATATAGTAGCTTACAATTTTGTCTGTAAGTTAATGGTTGTAACTACACCTACAGTTTAGACATCAATTTCAATTGTATTATATCTTTGTCTTTGGAGAGGGTTGTCTAAGTAGATTGACATATTCTGATTATTATCATGGAGATCTAATTAAGAGGCTTTCTTGACCCGTTTCATTTTTCTTCACAATATTAAAATGGAAACCTGAAATAAGCCCATAAAATTACACTAAAGTCATAATCTGAAATCTCATCGAAAAATAACGTATCTAAATGGCCAGAAATGCACCATTCTACATAAGTAGTTAATAAATCGGTATATTTTGTTATCATAAATATAAATGGGGGTCGCACACACAGTAAAATATGTCATTCATACTTCAAGGTTGTTAATGGTAAGAATAATTTGAAAATTATTTTAATATCTTTTTTTCTATTTAAATCATATTTTTGCTTTAAATATAACTCTTATACAATAAATGTTTCTACAATTATAATATTTAATTACTGGCTTCAACTAATGGCATTATCTTTTTATAGAAAGATTAAAAATGATCTTAAGCCTTACATCAATAAAGACAGCATGTGCGTGATTTATATCTTATGTTGCCATAATTTGTTTGTAAAACTGCTTGTAGATTCGCCCAAAAATGAAATCTAATTAATAAACAACGCTATAAATGGATGTTTTAATGGCATTTTTAACATAACACTTAACATGTACTTTAACTCCTTCGCGGGGATTTGAATGTCTGTTGAGACTAATTGATATTTTATGGTGATACAGTACACGTAAATACATTTTAAAGACATAAAAACAGTTACTATTTCAAAAGAAATCAAAGTACTGAAGTACTGACGGGAGTTGATTTTATCGATTATCATTTATTTTAAAATCAACTTATCTTGCCTAGCAATAAGTTTCTAGTCTGTATTTAAATTACGCATTTTTTCATAATATGAATTTTAATTAGACTTTTCAGACAAGAATTTAGAGAAACCCCATATGAATCATGTTGTGTAATATTTTAAGATAGATTTCAAACTATGTATTAGTAATCGAAACAATTCTAAAATTGTATGGATCCAAGCACTTTTGATATTGAACTCCAGTCTCGTTCAACGAGACGCTCAGCTGTCTCCGTTAATCTTCGACAAGCAAGAGAGCCTCTCTGTTTGTCGGAGATTTACGGAGACAGCCGAGCTTTGGTGGAACGAGACTATATTAAACTCTGGCGTAGGAATACATGAGACTACATAAATATCTAAATTGTTCGTATTATATAAAATCTTACTATTTCAAAGTGTTAATAGATAAGTTTTCTTGAAAAACAATGCTTCAGCATACATTACATCGAATTTTTCAATTATATTCAAGAACTAGGACTTGTCAGCGGTGATGATTTGTGCTTAGGTCCAAACACTGTTTCACTTTCGGTTTGCCAGAGTGACTGCATAGGAGAGTTGATTAAAATCAACTTCCAAAAATCTATTCATATCTTTGTTAAGAACCCCCACCGATTTCATGGAAAGACTCACAATTCACCCGTTACACTGCAGTGTTGTTTGGTTCTAAACATTTGATGCCACGCAATTAATTTTATTAAAAGAAATTGATATATATTGATTTAGTCTTAAAAAAAATTGAATACTACAAGTAAATAATAAGGAAAACTTTTAAGATTCTGCTTGAATTAACTGATGACAATCGTAAACCATTTTTAAATCAAACTCTTAATAAATGATATGATCTCCTTTTAATAACCATGAGATAAACCCACATTCCTTCACCACTTTATATGAACTTGATAACTTTTTTTTCTCAGTTTAATTACATAGTTAGACACTTTAAATACAAATATATGCAATTTACATTCGTATTTGATAAAATTGTTTAGTAATTTGTAATAAAAAATTGTAATAAATAATTACAGATTTAATTGCAATTATTTAAAACCGGCATATGAGGGGGAACGTATCATCTGTTTCTTTTCTACATCGACAACTCTGTAGCCGGCTGACCAATGTTTGCGTCTAATTTGGCTTTCAAAATAAATGGTAAAATTTTATCTGCATTGCCCACTGTGATAAAAAAAACTTTTACCGTAGACAGTTGGTTTAATGACTTATTAAATGTAGAATGTAAAATGACAACAACAAACCGCCAATCATCTCAAAAATCCATAAAGAAAAATCCAAATACAAAGCAGAGCAACACGGACCTCTAAAAGGATGGGATGGGATCAGGTACCTCGGAGGAGTGAGCATCCTCTGCTGACAGTGTGGTAATTGTCAAGGTCATGGAAAACGAAAGAAACTGTTGTCAGTTTGGTGTATTAATAATGTGCGAACAAGTATGAAAAACGTCAGTCAGCATGTGTCTTAACGAAGTTCAAACATTGTCAAGGGTGTCCCAGAATACCTGATATCATTTGAAATTCGTCTAAATAAAATAATATTTGGTTAAAACATGTAAATTGTGACTGAAAGAAAGAGTAAGATCTTTTAATTTTTACCACAAAAAGAGTTTGGGATAAAAACGTGCTTTTATTTTTATTATGATGTCACAAAGTTCCATCATTTATCATTGCTTGAATTGTATTTTAATCAAGATAAATCGGACAAAAGAGTAAGCATCTTCCGTTTTTGAACTGTATTATCAAACACAGACTCCAGCTATAGATGTTCAAGTTATAAAAACAGAATACTCTGGGGAAAAGCAACTCAGCAAGCTACAGATTTTATAAATTGTGAGAAGATTTGAAGAAATGGGATCCGTAGAGTGGCTGCTGTGAAGAATTTTACTCATCGACTTAACGTCTTCATTGATCTAAAAGGTTCTTGATATTCTTGATCCAACAAGTTGTTTTATAGTAGTTGCCTTTTTAAAGATATTGTACATATGTAAAGCACGCTCTCGCATAACAAATAAGCTAAGAAACGTCAACCTCACACGTAGGAGATGATTGCATAATACTAAATAATTAAAGAAAGCTGACAATGGAAAAATTAAAATCATCACGTTTATCAAATAATTTTGTTGTTAGGTAACCATTAACGTCTTTTTCTAGTAAATATTCAAATATAAAACAGATGTCTCAGAATCTGTGGTGTCTTTTGTTTCAAGCTCACTGGGTTATATTGAGTTAACATAAGAGTAAAAATAACTGTTGTTAATGAATGAAATATCATCAATAAATCTAAATGTCGAGTTGAGGGACACGGCAAGTGTTAAGCTTTTGAATTCTGCTGCATCTGAATATAAGAATAAGTCAGCAATAGAAGAGCACAATCTGTGCCCATGGGAATTCTAACTGATTGTTGGAACACCTGGTCTCCAAAAACTACATAGATGTTGTATATTAGAAATTCAGGCATCGTTTTAATGTCAACTTCAGAGTACTTGTGTATGCAACTAGAATGGTTTTGAACAAAATAATTTTTGTAGATTTCCAATAAGAAGGTAAGAAAACTTACGCAACAAACATACAGCAAATGATGACTTTTGACCTTGCACTACCCATCATATAAGCCAAAGCAGAAAAACAGACTTCAAAAAATTAAAACCAAGAAGTAAAACTGCATATATGCGAGGATCCAGAAAATTCTCTGGGGATGGTGGTAGGTGAGGGTCTGAGGGATATTTTTTCGTCCAAGGAGTCGGAGATCTACTGTAAAGTATTATATTTAGTGTGAACGATATTTAGCGGAATACCTTTTTGCAACAAGTTAGCGCAGATTTGATTTAGCGCATGTCTGAATGTACGTACCTATTTATCTACTTATATATTTTACATTTTGCGATGTACTTGATAAGCGGACGCCGTTTTCCGCCAAAAAAGTTAAATTGAATACAAAGGCAAATGTAATACTTTTACGGTATTTTTTGGTATATTTTCTCCTTTTTTATGTGAATTTAATTGGATAGAATATTCAAATCGGGAATGGGGTTGTCCGGACCCTCCTGGCCCCCCCTTTCCATTTTAGATCCACGCATGACACGCTGAGGCTTGTTTTTATGAGATTATTTAAAATTGTACCACTTTATGCTCTGCATCTGTAGAAGTATATAAATATCGATGTTCGGTAGTCGTTTACGTTAAGAACATTTCGTTTTAGATGTGAATATTTCTTTTTATAGGTATAAAATTTCTCTCACTTACAATCAGAAATATCTATCTATAAACAGAAATATGTATAAGAACAAGTTGTCTGAGCTACATAAGATGTTGAAAGAAATTAAAAAATGACTGGAAACAAAGCAGCACGTTGTCTGACTCGCCAAAGACACCGACTAGCTTCCTAAAAAATTCCTTGGGGCCACTTGAGCTCCAAGGTTGCTAGAATTTGCATATCTATTGAAAAGAAAACATTCCACAGATAATATGTTTGAAAATCAAATTGTATCATACTGTCGTCACAGGAATTTTAAAGTTTCTCTGGGCAATAGATTGGTATTCGTGTCCTACAGAAGGAACTGGACCTGCAGAGTCGGTCATCTCCTATCTTGACGTCAACAGAGGTACAACGACACAAAAAAACCTTCCCCTGCATTTGATGACGCCCATAAGTGTGAAAACCCCTTAGCGGACGGTAATCAAACCAGCGTGAGTTGTAACAAAGACCAGGTCCGCCAGACTGGCCCCTTTAACATGTCACGTGATCTAAGGAACTCTTCGAGTCCAATTTCTGAAGGCGCGCGCCACGAGACGCAAAGGGCGTGTCTCATTGAAAAACAACAGCAGCAAATGTCTGTAGGTTTGTCGACAAGATCCTATTAAGACCCGTCCACTATTAATAATTATCATTTATAGCCATTCAATATCTTGACATGGAATTCTTTGATTCAGGAAATGATCATAATGATCTCAAGATTTGACGGGAATTCTTGTTGGTGAAATTAAAAACATTAGCTCTGTTAGCCTATTGATAGAATTTCACGACTAGTTAAGGCATCGGAAATTAAACAATCTTGATGCCAATTAGCACAATGAGTTGTTTCAGAGCTAGAGATGGCCTTAGGATAAATAGCTTGTCAGTCACGCATGCGCATTATTTAAGAAATGTCTTCAGATACCCAAAACAAAAAATGCAGTTAGCACACAGACGATTATAAGATTGAATTGTAACCATAGACATAATTTAAAGTGCGCTGTCGAGTTTAATGGATATCCTTTAATAATATCTTTCGTTTTTTATGTAGTTCGGTTGATTTTGTACACACTTGGAGGCTTTTCATTTTTAAAAGAAGATAGAGGATAGTGCGATGAACATTTTATCTCATTCACTATCAATAGGATTGGCGCACCACCATTAATACGAGGCGAACTATTTGGATCCAATTCGATTGTCACTGTATATATTCCAAACGCTTCTTATTTTACTACAGACATAGATATTTGTCCCTTTAAGCTTAATAGACAATTTGTTAAAAAAATTAAAGAAATCTAAGTTCAAGGAACATGATTTCTCGTTGTCAAACACTTTCAATCTCCAATATCACTGTAAAGATTTTAAACTTGCATGTGTTAGTTCAGATAAGGATAAATTCTCCCTTAACATTATGATGCCGGATGAATATGACTACATCATCATATTTTTTCTGAAGAAGCCTCAAACACAAAATTATAAGTTTTTGTAATCAAAAAAAAAAATTGCCTGAAATTTTTAGATCTTATTGTTTGTATTTTCAGACAAAACCATATGTCATACAATATAATAGAATGAATGTAAAATTTAACATTTGCTATATTGGACTTTGAGACGATAAAAATAGGTTCAATTAAATTAGCAGGGTCCAATGGCCCTCAAAAGAGAATACTTAAACGTATTTGTTTTAAAACCTCAACACAGTAGATTGCTTTTTTGTCACACCTCATACAGATGGCTTGGCACAAACAAATCTTTTTTGTTTAGTACTGAAATTGAGTTTCTGAAGAAAAAGAATAATTCATATGTAATATATGCATACTATGACATGAGAAATTTCTTAGTTTTACACTTTTTTGCGTGTTGTAGACCTTTTCCTTTTATCTATATGCTATATATTTAAATGCATAACTCGATTTTCCTGAATAGACATGTAAGACGACTGACAAGAACTGCGCACGCTAACTCCCGAATCTCTCTAACACTTCACATCCATTTCAATTATACTTACATCGAAATTAAAAAAAAGAACCAATTTTATTTAATTGCTTAGAAGACTTGATAACCAATTGATTTATACTTAAATTCAAAGTACAATTGTACTACTTACTTCTTATACTCACATCATTTTGTCACTCTCTATTTATCATGGGATCTGCGTCACGCGTTCCTGTCTAAGCTGCATGTATCGAAACATGCAAATATGCCATATGATTCACCATTGCTTAGAGAGTTTATAAGCATCTTTGTTATTAATGTATCTCACTTTTGAAAAAAAAATTCTTACAGGAAACTATTTTTCCCATAGAAAAAAAAAATTCCCATAGGATATTTGGAATCTCCTGTCGGAATAACTTATCATAGAAGTTTAAATTCCGATGGGATTGTAACAAATCTCACTCAGTATTTTAAAATCCAATAAAAAATCTTAAATTTCATACTGGAAAACTACCTGTCTGATTCAAATTCCTGTCGGAAATATAATTATCATAGGATTTATTTTTAGAAAATCTTATAGGATTTTTAATATTTCCCGTGGGAAAAATAATTTTCCTATGGGAATTATTATTTTCCTACGGAATATTGATTTTAAAAGGTAATTATCTTACTTTTTAGGCGAGACACACAAAAACAAAAGTGATTATAAATATACTCTCTAGACAAAAATCTTTCATTTGATATATATGGATAGTAATCAAACTGCATCTTAAAGGGACATTGTCGTGATTTTGACGTTGAGTTATAAGAAAGTTACAGAGCTTACAATTATTTCCTATGTATTCAAAGCTTTTGAATATCAAAGTAAAAATTCTAGTTTTTGACCCAAAGCTTAAAATGAATAAGAAGATAGACAAGCTTGAAAAAAGATTTTTTCAGGTATATGAAACCTATAAAAACAAAAACAGGGCACGAACCTTGTTTACATGTCAAAGAACTATGAGCTCTGTATAATACTTATTACTCTACGACTTATTATTAAATTTCATTTTATTATTAGAAAAGCACTCGTATAGAGCATTGTAATTAACAAATACAGAATAAAAGAAAAAAATCTAATAAGTTTGGTATTTTCATTCTCAAATTTTAATTGCCTCCTAAAAATGATTTACAAAAGAATAGTGAACATTAAAATCGGAAAATGTTTTTTTCCCCAAATCATGACCATGCCCCCGTAAGGTAAATTATATTTATTGTCTTGTTAGGTACAACCTGTGCCTTCCACTACAGAGTTGAGCTAAGCGAAGTAACTCAATTAGGAAAATATTTTGAAATCTTGTAACAAACGACCACTCATAAATTGTTGGTGTCATTTATAATGCAAAATGCTTGAGTCTGATACTATCTTTATCTCGCTAGTCACTTTTATCTGACAAATTATGAAACTGTCTTCGTAGATTTTAACTCTCAATCGTACACCCATATTACATCATCCTGTGAAATTTATTTTCGGGGAGTGTTTTGAATATCAAATTTAACGTAGTTCTATCATGTACGTAGGCAGCAAAATACTTCTTAAAAAACCAAATAGTTAAGGGGATTTGTGCACTGAATACTAAATAAACTAAGCCTGACAATCGAAGAAAAACAATTTAGTTTAATATTCAAAACAAAGCTTTTCATTAGAAGCACAACAGTTTAACTATACAATGCAATAGATAGCATTTTACTTTACATGTATCTATAACTAAATAGACTCACATGCTCCTTTAATATAGAAAACATATCATTTAGAACTACAAATTTCTACCTACACCATAAAAACAAATTATTTTTAACAATAAACAAGAACAGATTGTCTATACCATGCGAACTTTTGAAAAGATTATGTGAAACAACGCTTTTGAGGATCAATGCAATATATAGATATGACAAAGGTTTAAAAATTAAAATCAAATATAACAGAGTGTATAAAATATTTGCTGCTACCGTACTGAGTAAAAATGAATTAGACTACCTGGGAGCTACAGTTCCTTATATGTTAAAAAGTTCTAATTTACAGCGCATAAAAACTTGCACTTTTGTTAGACTGAATAATCTTATTTCCAAACACATTCAGTACAAATACTTGGTTAAAAAAAACTCTTCGATATTTTACTACAGATATTGTAACTTCACTTGCCTAGCTTTGATATTCTTTTAAACACCATCACAAGCCCAGTATAGAAAAGCAGTGTAATTTGTTACATATAGATTAGGCAACTCTCGATCTGTGTGTGAATCTGTGCGTAAATTTAACATACTTTATTTTCCGACGTCGGCATGCGTGTTTAAGAGGCCTGATGCATGTAAAGCAACATCATCATTAATAAATTGTCCGAAGAATGTAGTGGTGTTATTCATTTCTACAGAATTTGTGTGAAAATAGAATAAATTTAAATGAAAAGCAACAGTCTGACGTCTAGTTAACTAAATGATGGCTATGAGATAACTCAACGTTGACAGAATGGCAAAGGTCTAACGTCTAGTTAACTGATCGGTGACTGAGATAACTAAATTTTGACAGAATGGCAATAGTCTGACATCCAGTTAACTAAATGGTTACTAAGAGATACCTCAAAGTTTGACGTCTAGTTTACTGAATGGTGACCTAGAAATAACTAAATCTAAATGTTGACAGAATGAGAAAGGTCTGACATCCAGTTAACTGAATGGTGATTAAGCGATAGTTAAATGTTGACGGAATGGCAAAGGTCTGACGTCTAGTTAACTGAATGGTGACAAAGTGATAACTAAATGTTGACGGAAAGACAAAGGTCTGACGGACAGTAAACTTAAAAATGATTAAGAGAAAACTAAATGTTGGCGGAATTGCAAAGGTCTTACCTTCAGTTCACTAAATGGTGACAAAGAGATAACTCAATTTCGACGGAATGGCAAAGGTCTGACTTCTAGTTAACTGATTGGTGACTAAAAGATAACTTAATGTCGACGGAATGGCAAAGGTCTGACGTCTAGTTAACTGATTGGTGACAAAGTGATAACTAAATGTTGACGGAAAGACAAAGGTCTGACGGACAGTAAACTTAAAAATGATTAAGAGAAAACTAAATGTTGGCGGAATTGCAAAGGTCTTACCTTCAGTTCACTAAATGGTGACAAAGAGATAACTCAATTTCGACGGAATGGCAAAGGTCTGACTTCTAGTTAACTGATTGGTGACTAAAAGATAACTTAATGTCGACGGAATGGCAAAGGTCTGACGTCTAGTTAACTGATTGGTGACCAAGAGGTAACTATATTTTGACAGAAATGTAACTTCACTTGCTTAGCTTTGATATTCTTTTGAACACCATCACCAGCCCAGTAAAGTGAAGCAGTGTAATTTGTTACATATAAATTAGGCAACTCTCTATCTGTGTATAAATCTGTGCTTAAATTTAACATACTTTATTTTTATAATTCATTTCTCTACAGAATTTGTGTGAAAATATAATTATTTTAAATGAAAAGACAGTCTGACGTCTTGTTAACTAAATGATGGATATGAGATAACTCAACGTTGACAGAATGGGAAAGGTCTAGCGTCTAATTAACTGATTGGTGACTAAGAGATAACTAAATTTTGACAGAATGGCAATAGTCTGACATCAAGTTAACTAAATGGTTACTAAGAGATACCTCAAAGTCTGACGCCCATTTTACCGAATGGCTACTAAGAGATAACTAAACGTCTGACATCTAGTTTACTGAATGTTGACCTAAAGATGCCTTAATGTTGACGGAATGGCAAATGGTCTGATGTCTAGTTAACTTAATGGTGACTAAGAGATAACTAAATCTAAATGTTGACAGAATGAGAAAGGTCTGACATCCAGTTAACTGAATGGTGATTAAGCGATAGTTAAATGTTGACGGAATGGCAAAGGTCTGACATCTAGTTAACTGAATGGTGACAAAGTGATAACTAAATGTTGACGGAAAGACAAAGGTCTGACGGACAGTAAACTTAATAATGATTTAGAGAAAACTAAATGTTGGCGAAATTGCAAAGGTCTTACCTTCAGTTCACTAAATGGTGACTAAGAGATAACTCAATTTCGACGGAATGGCAAAGGTCTGACTTTTAGGTAACTGATTGGTGACTAAACGATAACTTAATGTCGACGGAATGGCAAAGGTCTGACGTCTAGTTAACTGATTGGTGACCAAGAGTTAACTATATTTTGACAGAAATGTAACTTCACTTGCTTAGCTTTGATATTCTTTTAAACACCATCACAAGCCCAGTAAAGTGAAGCAGTGTAATTTGTTACATATAAATTAGGCAACTCTCGATCTGTGTGTGAATCTGTGCGTAAATTTTAACATACTTTATTTTACGAGGTCGGCATGTGTGTTTAAGAGGCCTGATGCATGTAAAGCAACAACATCATTAATAAATTGTCCGAAGAATGTAGTGGTGTTATTCATTTCTACAGCAGAATTTGAGTGAAAATAATTTTTTTTTTTAAATGAATGGCAACAATCTGACGTCTAGTTAACTGAATGATGGCTAAGAGATAACTAAATTTTGACAGAATGGCAAATGTCTAACGTCTAGTTTACTTAATGGTGACTAAGAGATAACTTAATGTCGACAAAATGGCAAAGGTCTGACATACATTTATCTAAATTGTGACTAAAAGATAACTTAATCTAAATGTTGACGAAAAGAGAAAGGTCTGTCATCTATTTAACTGAATGGTGACCTAGAGATGCCTGCATGTTGACGGAATGGCAAAGGTCTGACGTTTATTTAACTGAATAGTGAATAAGAAATGATAACTACATTTTGACGGAATGGCAAAGATGTGATATCCAGTTATCTGAATGGTGACTAAGAGAGACCTCAAAGTCTGAATTCTATTTTACTGAATGGTGAGTAAGAGGTAACTCAATGTCGACGGAATGGCAAAGTTCTGACTTCTAGTTAACTGATTCGTGACTATGAGATAACTTAATGTTGACAAAATTCTAAGGGTCTGACGTTTAGTTTACTTAATAATGAATAAGAGATAACTATATTTTGACAGAATGGCAAATGTCTGACATCCAGTTAACTGAATGGTGACTGAGATACTTCAAAGTCTGGTGTCTCTTCTACGGAATGGTGTCTAAGAGATAACTCAATGTCGACGGAATGGCAAGGTCTGATGTCTACTTAACTGACTGGTGAGTGAGAAAAAACTTAATTTTGACGGAATGGCAAAGGTCTGACATCCAATTAAATGAACGGTGACTAAGATATAAGTCAAAGTCTGACGTCTATTTTACTGAATAGTGACTAAGAGATAATTCAATGTCGACGGAATGGCAAGGTCTGATGTCTAGTTAACAGATTGGTGACTGAGAGATATCTAAATTTTGACGAAATGGCAAAGGTCTTACATCCAGTTAAAGAACGGTGACTAAGAGATAACTCAAAGTCTGACGTCTATTTTACTGAATAGTGACTAAGAGATAACTCAATATCGACGGAATGGCAAAGTTCTGAGGTCTAGTTCACTGAATGGTGACTAAGAAATAACCTTATGTTGAAGGAATGGCAGTTGTCTGACGTTTAATTAATTTAATGGTGGCTAAGATATAACTCAATGTTGACAGAAAAGTAAGGGTATGATGTTTAGTTAACTGAATTATGAATAAGAGATAACTAAATGTTGACGGAATGGCAAAGGTTTGACGTCTAATTAACTAAATGGTAAATAGGAGATAACTAAATGTTGACGGAATGGCACAGGTTTGACATCTAGTTCACTGAGAATGGTGACTAAGAGATAACTAAATCTTGACGGAATTGCAATGGTCTAACATCCAGTTAACTGAATGCTCACTTAAAGATAACTAAATTTTGACAAAATGGCAAAGGTCTGACGTCTAGTTAACTGAGAGATCACTTAGAGATAACAAAATGTTGACGGAATGGCAAAGGTCTGACCTTTTAAGTTACCAATTAGATTTTTTAATGGCACAGTTTCAATTCATGAATATATAACTTTAAACAGTAAATGCAGGTAAACTTATCTCTATTTGCTTGATTATTTAACCCCACAAATAACAATATACCAAAGAAAACAATATTTAGTTAAATAAATAATTGATCTTCATGTTTTGTTCTTTTTCAAAAATAATCCTGCCAAATTGTTATATAAGATACTTGCAAGCAATTAAGCAGTCAATATTTTTAGATTAATGTTTGAGTTAACTCTCTTAGATTAGGTTAACTTATTTTTAATGTACTTCTAATTCAACAAAATTTCTTTACGGTGAGTTATTTTAGGGATACAATTCAGATAGTTTCTAGTGTTTGTCACATTTTCTTATTCTTCACACATTATTTTTTCAAGCAGTTAAAATTTAGCAAAACCATTATAAATTGTATTAATAACAAAGATTTGTTAGCTCTGTATCTTGCTTTTGTTGAATAATAATAGCAAAACGAATCATTTTAAAACAAATAATGAAATATAAAGAAAGTTTTTCGTTAAGTTGTGACATATCTTTTTGATGGTACCTTCTAAGAAATTTTAAAAATTCTTTAAAAATTGGTTATGTATACATATTTTTACCATTATCTATCGAATTACGCTTTTGTTTTCGCATTTTTAAAAACTAATTAATTTCAAACTGTTGCTTAGATTTTAAACTTAATTTAGAGTTTGCATATTTAAATTTTGATAAAAAAAATTCTGTGGTCATTTGTAAAACAAACTAGGGACTAATACCCTGATCATCATTTGCAATAAATGATATTTAAAAAAAAAATTAATTTGATTTTATTTTATTAAAATTCAAGGACATGTACTTGATGTTCTCCTCATCTAGATTGTTCAACAAAGAAATTTAGTGAATTTTAAGTTAATGTTGTAAAATGTCAGTTAACAATTTAAACTTACCTTTCATTTTTACAAATATAAGTATGTCTATGCATCTTTCTTTTGCGATTCATTTGGAATATTTAAGACTTAACTATAATTGAGATCGCTATCAAGATCGCTGACAGCAACCTGCGACCCCCAACAGCCGCAACTTACATTCTTAATAATTAATTCTTTATTTAAGGGGCATGGAAAGGCTCAAAATAATGACGTACTTTCTATCGAAATAAAAAAAAAAAAAAAACCGGCATGCTATTAATAATAAATATTGATGTGTTACTATTTTGTTGTTTTACAAACTACTATAGAATTTGGCTCAAGCGTCAGCATTTGATGTTCAAGTCATGTGTTTGAACTAATTTTTCAAATAAAGTCCAAATTTCAAATGCCAGTGATTTGTTTTTGAAATGGTGGCTTTCCAAAATCTCTCCCAAATCAAATTTTTGTTGAAAGTAGCTGGGGGGTCTTGGTTCTATTATAAATATGTAGTTGAAGCTAGGGATCTTGTCTGGCTAGTATATTTTCAGGATTGTCGAAGGGATTTACGATAGATTGTGTTTGTCTTCCTTCATTTATTTCTGTGGTCCTCCACGGCTTTGAATATTACATCAATACAGATAAAGATTCTTAGTTAGGCTCTTGTGCTGTACAGGACCAATTTCCACATTTGTTTAGAGATTGTAATGAATTTCTTGCAAGTCATAGCTTTCAGAATATCCGCTTTTGTTTCTTCGATCTCGTTTATTTTTTGTGGCACCTACAGATGTACAAAGGTTTAAACGTCTTCAATTTTTTGCTATCTAATCTTGTTGCATCTCTCTTTTGTACGGCAAAATTGCTTGTGCCTAAATCAATACTACCGGTTGAACAAACGGTTTACTAAGTATTTTTGGTACAAACGTTTACCATTGATTTTTCAGATAAATCGGAATTAATTTGTTAAATCACGGTTTACTAGACATATGTATATGACATATGTAGGGCGGCTAGTGAAAATCAATTTAATTTCCTTGTGCATTTTGATGCTTGCGGTTTCGAGTCAATGCTATAAGTATAATTTTAATTTTGTTGTACGACAGCTTCAGGGGTTCTCATTTGAAAGGTTCATTACAGTATGAATCATCAAAGTTTACTTGATTTTAAACCGGACAGTGTGCGGATTTTGAAAAAGCAAGTTTGTATTTTTTTGTTGGTTATAATTTATTTCTACTCCTTACATGTTTTTGCATAAATTGTGTTTATCAAAACTAAAAGCAGGAAAGAAACAACATTTTAATTGAGTAAAGACACATTTTTTTATGTTTAAAAATGAAGATCCAAGATTGTCGTCTTAAAAGATCCTCTCATTTTACCTTCTAAACAAGTGTATAAAGTCAAATTAATGAAAACATTTCAGATGTAAACAGTCACATCGGCTATCAAAATAGATATGCATGTTGTTTGTAGACGATCATTTATATTAACACGGTTTTATATGTAAACAGTAGTCACTTACACAGTCACTTAGACCATCAGTCACAAACATACATACACACGTAGGCAGTCACATAAAATGTAATCTTAAACTTAGACAATTACACGTAAAGAAAGTCGTGCACTTTACAATCATACTGACAGTTATTTACACATAAAGTCCAACACAATACAATCATAAATGTAGACAGTAACACGTAAATAGTCCCACAAAATACAATCATGAATGTAGACAGTTACATACGTAGACTGTCCCAGACAATACAATCATACACATAGACAGTTACATACATAGTGTGTCCCACACAATACAATCATACACATAGACAGTTACATACATAGACTGTCCCACACAATACAATCATACACATAGACAGTTACATACATAAACTGTCCCACACAATACAATCATATACATAGACAGTTACATACATAGACTGTCCCATACAATACAATCATACACATAGACAGTTACATATGTAGACTGTCCCACACAATACAATCATACACATAGACAGTTACATACGTAGACTGTCCCACACAATACAATCATAAACATAGACAGTTACATACATAGACTGTCCCACACAATACAATCATACACATAGACAGTTACATACATAGACTGTCCCACACAATACAATCATACACATAGACTGTTACATACGTAGTGTGTCCCATACAATACAATCATACACATAGACAGTTACATACATAGACTGTCCCATACAATACAATCATACACATTGACAGTTACATACGTAGACTGTCCCACACAATACAATCATACACATAGACAGTTACATACGTAGACTGTCCCACACAATACAATCATAAACATAGACAGTTACATACATAGACTGTCCCACACAATACAATCATACACATAGACAGTTACATACATAGACTGTCCCACACAATACAATCATACACATAGACTGTTACATACGTAGACTGTCCCACACAATACAATCATACACATAGACAGTTACATACATAGACTGTCCCACACAATACAATCATACACATAGACTGTTACATACATAGACTGTCCCATACAATACAATCATACACATAGACAGTAACATACATAGACTGTCCCACACAATACAATCATACACATAGACAGTTACATACATAGACTGTCCCATACAATACAATCATACACATAGACAGTTACATACATAGACTGTCCCATACAATACAATCATACACATAGACAGTTACATACGTAGACTGTCCCACACAATACAATCATAAACATAGACAGTTACATACATAAACTGTCCCACACAATACAATCATACACATAGACAGTTACATACATAGACTGTCCCATACAATACAATCATACACATAGACAGTTACATACGTAGACTGTCCTACACAATACAATCATACACATAGACAGTTACATACATAGACTGTCCCACACAATACAATCATACACATAGACAGTTACATACGTAGACTGTCCTACACAATACAATCATACACATAGACAGTTACATAGGTAGACTGTCCCACACAATACAATCATACACACAGACAGTTACAAACAGTGTGCTATACAATACAATCATACACACAGACAGTTACATAGGTAGAGTGTCCCAAACAATACAATCATACACACAAACAGTTACATAGGTAGAGTGTCCCACACAATACAATCATATACATAGACAGTTACATACATAGACTGTCCCACACAATACAATCATACACATAGACAGTTACATACATAGACCGTCCCATACAATACAATCATACACATAGACAGTTACATACGTAGACTGTCCTACACAATACAATCATACACATAGACAGTTACATACATAGACTGTCCCACACAATACAATCATATACATAGACAGTTACATACATAGACTGTCCCACACAATACAATCATAAACATAGACAGTTACATAGGTAGACTGTCCCACACAATACAATCATACACACAGACAGTTACATACGTAGACTGTCCTACACAATACAATCATACACATAGACAGTTACATACGTAGACTGTCCCACACAATACAATCATACACATAGACAGTTACATACGTAGACTGTCCTACACAATACAATCATACACATAGACAGTTACATACGTAGACTGTCCCACACAATACAATCATATACATAGACAGTTACATACATAGACTGTCCCATACAATACAATCATACACATAGACAGTTACATAGGTAGACTGTCCCACACAATACAATCATACACACAGACAGTTACATACGTAGACTGTCCTACACAATACAATCATACACATAGACAGTTACATAGGTAGACTGTCCCACACAATACAATCATACACACAGACAGTTACAAACAGTGTGCTATACAATACAATCATACACACAGACAGTTACATAGGTAGAGTGTCCCAAACAATACAATCATACACATAGACAGTTACATACATAGACTGTCCCACACAAAACAATCATACACATAGACAGTTACATACATAGATTGTCCCACACAATACAATCATACACATAGACAGTTACATACATAGACTGTCCCATACAATACAATCATACACATAGACAGTTACATACATAGACTGTCCCACACAATACAATCATACACATAGACAGTTACATACGTAGACTGTCCCACACAATACAATCATACACATAGACAGTTACATACGTAGACTGTCCCACACAATACAATCATACACATAGACAGTTACATACATAGACTGTCCCACACAATACAATCATACACATAGACAGTTACATACGTAGACTGTCCCACACAATACAATCATACACATAGACAGTTACATACATAGACTGTCCCACACAATACAATCATACACATAGACAGTTTTATACGTAGACTGTCCCATACAATACAATCATACACATAGACAGTAACATACATAGACTGTCCCACACAATACAATCATACACATAGACAGTTACATACATAGACTGTCCCACACAATACAATCATACACATAGACTGTTACATACGTAGTGTGTCCCATACAATACAATCATACACATAGACAGTTACATACATAGACTGTCCCACACAATACAATCATACACATAGACTGTTACATACGTAGTGTGTCCCATACAATACAATCATACACATAGACAGTTACATACATAGACTGTCCCATACAATACAATCATACACATAGACAGTTACATACGTAGACTGTCCCACACAATACAATCATACACATAGACAGTTACATACGTAGACTGTCCCACACAATACAATCATACACATAGACAGTTACATACATAGACTGTCCCACACAATACAATCATACACATAGACAGTTATATACGTAGACTGTCCCATACAATACAATCATACACATAGACAGTAACATACATAGACTGTCCCACACAATACAATCATACACATAGACAGTTACATACATAGACTGTCCCACACAATACAATCATACACATAGACTGTTACATACGTAGTGTGTCCCATACAATACAATCATACACATAGACAGTTACATACATAGACTGTCCCATACAATACAATCATACACATAGACTGTTACATACGTAGACTGTCCCACACAATACAATCATACACATAGACAGTTACATACGTAGACTGTCCCACACAATACAATCATACACATAGACTGTTACATACGTAGTGTGTCCCATACAATACAATCATACACATAGACTGTTACATACATAGACTGTCCCATACAATACAATCATAAACATAGACAGTTACATACGTAGACTGTCCTACACAATACAATCATAAACATAGACAGTTACATACATAGACTGTCCCACACAATACAATCATACACACAGACAGTTATATACGTAGACTGTCCCACACAATACAATCATACACAGAGACAGTTACATACATAGACTGTCCCACACAATACAATCATACACATAGACAGTTACATACGTAGACTGTCCCACAGAATACAATCATACACATAGACAGTTACATACGTAGACTGTCCCACACAATACAATCATACACATAGACAGTTACATACATAGACTGTCCCACACAATACAATCATACACATAGACAGTTACATACAGTGTCCCACACAATACAATCATATACATTGACAGTTACATACATAGACTGTCCTACACGATAACTGCATAACCGCAGTGATGTTTGCATCCAAATTGAGTATGGCGGACATAAAATTGTTCACATGCAGAAAGTCGAGCACTTAAGTGACGATTGAACGCAGGCATTAACCACACATAAGTAGATTTGTATACAGACGGTCACACAGTGGTCGACAGTTTATGTCATAACCAAAAAGTTATTAATTAATGAAGAATGATCAAAATAGTTTTTAGAATAATCTTTACTTTTTATATATGTAAATGTAATCATAAGTGCTATTAATATTTAGAAAACTTAAAAAAAAAAGTGCGTCCACGACAGGCACGTAGCATCAGGGGGAGCCAGGGGGGGCCTGGCCCCCCCACTTTTTCTCGCAGCAACCAATTTTTTAAAATTTACACATAAAAAAATGAATTAGAACGTAGTTGGCCCCCCCCCCACTTTTTTGGAAGTAAGTAAAAAATTGATATGAAAATAAGGAAATGAGGAGTCAAATTGAAGTTACTCCCCCCCCCCCCCCACGGATTAGGAATTTCATGATTTGGAGGGAGGAAATTTTTGGTAGGGAAGAATTTTTTTTTGGAAGTATAGTTTAGAGTTTAGTCCCCCCCCCCCCCCCCCCCCCCCCACGGATTAGGATTTTGAAGATTTTTGGAAACTTTAAATTTCCTTTTTGTTTTTTTTTTTGCTTGTCAAGTTTTTTGGATGGGTCTGGCCCCCCACTTTCAAAAACGATGCTACGTGCAAGCACGATAATGATCATTGGAATAGAACTGAAAATATGAGTCAAAACCTTTGCGCAAATGATATTTGCTTAATTATTCATTACCATGTTTTTGTTTCAACCTGAGATCTTTAAGAGGTTTTTGAATACAATAAACATATGTTGATTATACTGGCATGCAAGCAAATGTTTGTAAATACAGAATCTGATATTTGTATTTATTTTTCTCATGTGACCTAACCACGTCAATTTATTACAATTAATTTGTAATGACGAAAGTAACAAACCCAAACCAAAAACAACAAAAACAGTGCTCTCGTGTTAACAAATTGTTTTGAATAACTTAAACAGACTGTGGTGATCTAATTAACATAAAAAAGGGCGGCGACGTGAGATGAATTGACGTCCAAACTTTTACTTAAGAGAGCGCATTGTGCACTAGTTAAGGAAATTCTGCTGAAGTCGACGCAATGAGAGCTGTGCTGTTTTTTCTATCTGTGGTGATCACGCCCTCGGTACGGAGCTGGCCGTTCTATGCCTCCAGTATACCCGTAGATTATGTACCTCATGTGTGCAAGGACGAAACTGGCCAGATCAATTATTACAACATAACTTCTGTTGGACATGAATTCTGTGGTAAACCCTATGGTGAAAGAAACAGCTTTGGTCTGGTAAGTAACACTTATTAGAGTACATATTAAACTAAAAAAAATACTGTTTTGTTAGAGGTTTGTACTTAGGTAAATAATAGCATTTGTAGGTGTCTTAATTCACTCCATATTTTTTTTTTATAAAAATTTTAAACGAAAGAGTGAGAAGAATAATTTCAAAAGGATACTTTCTTTAATCGTTGTCGGGAGAAATGGTAACTGGAAACATCTAACGTCCTGACTTGTGACTCATTAGTCTAAATATCAACGTCAGCCTTCTACTTAGAAAAAGGTAGATAAATAAGATCATCTATGCATTTAAGATCACTTTTGGACGTTCTATGCCAGCCTCACTTTACTTTAACTATACAAAAGAATATTTTCGTATTCACAGATGATATACTCAAAGACCCCCTCCCCTATTCCCCCACTCCTCTACAACTTGCAAACTATGAGAAAATTTGATAACTTTTGCTTCATTTTTTATAATTGACTAAACCAACCACTCCGCCCTATTTTTGTTTAATCTATAATCAGCCCATTTTTATACTTACTAGTATTATTGCACTTCCCGCACACCAAAACCAATTCATTTTGGATTTCTTTTTAAGTTCATTATAAGCCATTAGCCGCATGAATTGTTATAAGCCACCCCCCCCCCCCACACACACACACACACAACCTCCCCCCTAAAAAAAAAACCCAAAAAAGAAAAAACAAAAAGACCAGCAACACCCCCACCCCCCCCCCCCCCCCCCCAAAAGAAAAAAAAGAAAACCCTAAACAAATAACCTAAATAATGTTTTGATTTAACTGACTTTTTATCACTTTAAGTCATAAAACTCAGTTTGCTATGCGTTTCACTTATATTTTTTTCCTTAGGCATTCAAGGCAATGCTTGAGAACAACCAGACGTGGTCGACGTTATGTGTGGATGATGCGGACAACGACGGCCGCTCTAACGGAGAGGAGCTGGGCGACCCTTCTTGTAGCTGGGTCCCCTGTGACGAAACGAACACTAACTGTGACAAGCTGACCGCCGTCAGTCATCCAGGTATACTTTACAAGGAAATATTCGCCTCCGTTTTATTTTCGACCTCTTGTCAGCTGGCAAGTCGTACATTGGGCGAATTCCAATTTACATTTACGCTCTTTTTCAGCTACTGCATTTTCTTAAAGCATTCTACTTTAAAATAATATTTTACATGCTTGCTGTCGGACATTGTAACTAAAAAATTACTCGTATCAAACAACTCAATATGAAGACAAACGATTTGCTTAGTATTTTGATGTTCCCTTTTTTAAATTTCTAATCTGATGTATTTACAACACGTGATATGTTGTATGAGGACATACGTTTCTTGACGATTTCTCTCTTGACTTTCAGGAATTCCAGAATATTCAGAAACTGTCGGCACCTCCGCTGAGTACGTCGGCGTGTGTCTGCAGTCGTTCATGTGTCAGGGATACCCATTATAACGAGTGCAAACATTGTTACGTCAAGAAAGCCATTTAATTTGTTGTTATATTTTTTTCTTGTTTTTAATAAACTAAATTCACCAATATATTAATTTCTGCATTTTACTGTTAATTTGTTTACGAACGCAGTAAGTAAATACACACTTTAAGAATTCTATTCTATATATTCTCCTTTTTGTACATGCTTATTCTTAGTGGTAAAAAAAAAGATTGACTTTCTCGAAACTTAAACATTTAATGAAAAAAATAAATTTCAATTTTTTAGTAATATGTCGCCATAAAAATCGATGAAATGCGACGAGAAGCGACGTACAATTAGTTAGATACACATTGGTTGAAGCGAGTAACTTGGGCGCTTTTGGCGACAAAATCACGTTGATATCATTGACACTAAAATTCATTTTAGCAGCGCTGAATCAAGAAGTTTAAGATAGGGGATAGTGTTTTCTTTATATCATAAGGTTTAATTTCTATACAGTATTTATTTTTCACTGCTGTAAACATCAGTAATTCCGATTAAAAAGGAGTAAACCTTTGCGTTGAGTGTAAAGAAAGTGAACTCCGGGTCGCCTACAAATGTGTTTCCCTCCCTAAGTTTTTCATATAATATAAACATAATTTTCCATAGTAAAACAACTGGATGCCATAATTTATTTTATATTTCCAAATTATATACATTGTACGACGTATGACAACCAAATATACAAAAACATCTTTAGGATGATGAACTGCAGAGAACAAATTTCGTCTGGCATATCTACTTGTTCTCCCTTATTGCTCGCTTAAAAATTAATTTTAAACTATTTCGTGAACTGTACCCGCTGATTATAATTATTTATATAGATTTTCGTTGTACATATTTAAGATATAATTTAACACACTCTCTGACTTGAAGTATCTTACAATATAGTTCTGTTGTCTCAATGGCACTGCCAAGACTGGTGCTATCAAACCTGATAACTATGGTCCTGCCGATAATTATATAGTAAAGAGTCAAGTTTCTACACTATGAACAGTCTTGTAAATATTAAAAGAATAGGTATGGTGTTTTATGAATTTAAAAGATAGTTTAGTGTAAAGTAGGCCTTATCAAACCTGATAACTGTCGTCCTGCCGATAATTAGTAAACAGTCAAGTTTTTTGACCACAATATTGATTATAAACTAATATGTTTTACGGTGCGACCGTTGGGGCGAGCGCAGCATGTGATCAAATAATGAATTATGATAAATCAATAAAGATAAAAGTATCAACGTAACGTAAATGAATTTGAATGCAAAATAAAAAATAAACATGCCTATTTTTTCTAGTAAATTCATTATTCATAATTTATAATAAACTTACATATAAAAAATTGACTTATCATAGAGTCCCCCCCCCCCCGTTTAAAAAAAAGTTTTCTGATCATATAAGAAAAACGGTTTTGGATCCCCCCCCCCCCCCACCGGAGGATGTAATAAATGTGAAAATAAAGATACCATTGAGCAGTTAAAGAGCTAAATGCTAAATGCATACTACGCACTCACCATTCCTAACCCGGATTAGAATTTCCCTGATTTTGAGAATTTCTTTTTCATTTTGCTTGTAAATATTTTTTGAATGATGCTGCCGCGCCCCCTTTTAAAAAACGTTCCTGGAAATTAATTACTGTAAATATATAGTGAATAAAATAAATGTGAGCAATCATCCAAATGAGAGCAACTTACAACTGTTTCCTATTTAAAAAAAAAGATGTCCCCATTCGTTAGCTTTGGGAGATTTTGAGAAGATTTTGGTATTTATATTTCAGCAGATTTACAATAACTACTTAGAGTAATTTCCCCTTATTGTGACGTCAAAGTTCACGTCGGTCAAGTGTCGTCTTTGAAAAAAACCCTGAAAAAAAACTAAGTGAAATATACTGTTTTGTTTACTTAAAAAGCATGATATTCTTGAAATTACACAATTTATCTGTTTCTCAAAAGTTTTACTTTGATTCTCGCGAGAAGGAATCAAGTCTAGTGAGATCGTCCGACATTTATAAATTGCATTGTGGGTCGAAATTTACTGACGCCGAAAAATCCTGTGGGATCAATGTGCAAGAAATCCATTGTGACGTCACTTGAAGGAACGACAACTCTGTTAGTCTTATGTAATGGAATTATTTTATTTACAATGCATAATGTACATAGTCTTTTATTTTGTTCTCGTGAGAGTGTGAAATGGGAAACCATATTTACAGGGACTTACTGGGAGGATTAAAACAAGGCATTACTGGTCCGATTTACTGACGCCAAAAAAATCCGTTGAATGAATGTGCAACTCGTCCGAATTTTCTATTCACACACGCCTTGCCGGTAAAGCTCGCTTCGCGCCGGAGCTGCGCGCCGGCGAGCTGCGCTCGCTATGAACAGTCTTGTAAATATTAAAAAAAATAGGAATGGTGTTTTATGAATTTACAAGAAAGTTCAGTGTAAAGTAGGCCCAACAGTACGTCTGATGCGGGCGTACTTGCAATTTTATTGGCTAAAGGCTTAGTTAATGAAAAAATCTAATTTGTAGAACACATTTGCCTGTAAGATAGATGGAGAGAGTAAGTGATTATGACGGAGCAGCATTATTCACCCCTCAGGCTGGGTCTAACGATTTCGAAATGATGTACTTCATCATTCCTAGCGACATCTTGTGCGACCTTATGGTAGAACTGTTCCCTTAGAATTAAAGAGAAAAGAAGTTTACACAAGAAAAATATGAAAAAATCTTGATTTGAAACTCAAATATCCTGCCTGTAAAACAGGATAATTAGGAATAAATTTTCTGTGAAAAACTTATAAAATGAAAAAGTAATTAAAATTTTAAAAAAGCACCTATCAGAAATGAATGCTTGATTTGTCTTTCGAGGGCAATTACTTAATGGCATGATCCTGTTCTTTGTTAAACTCTAGAAGTTAGATGGCTTTCTTTTGTCACTCATTATACGTGCATTAACTTGCCTGTCATCAAATGGCCTAAAGTTACAGAATAAAAATAGTCTTGATTACGTTACAGGTAGAGAGGTTCGTGTTTTTGAAGCTATGAAATGGAAATAAGTGCAAAGGAACACAACCACACGCTCTAGTGCAAATTTCGGTCCTGTGACGTCACAATTCATTATTGTTGTGGCAATATTGTGTTTGTCAATAAGTTCAACAATAATATGTTGTTTTTTTATTGTTAAAACCGGATATGAATGTAGTTGGAGTTACAGAGAAAATCAAAATCCGTATCAGCGTGCTATGTAGTTTTTTCTTTCAATGATTTCTTTTACCAAAAACAAGTATGTATCGGCATTAAAAAATTAATTGTATATATTTACATCTCCCTTCTAATTTTTCTTCTTCTATACATGTGCATTTGAACAGGGAGAATGATGGAGAAACAAGTGACACTACAGTCGTTTACATATACAGTCCTTTATATATATATATATATGATTGATTTAATAATTCGTACGTTGATGTATATGTATTCAGTTGTGTGCAATGCCGCTAAGGTTGTTGTAATGACCAACGACGCATTTGTCTACGGAAATAAAGAAAAATAAGAGATTTAGTTTGAAATTTAAAAGTTTTTTTAAATAATGAGATTCCTTTTGAATTCTTCAAAGAAAATAGGTCTGTAGTGAAATTTTCTTCAGGATGATATTCTTTTTAGCATTTTTTTTTTTTGGGAGGGGGTATAAAAATACGTTGGTTATAGTCAGTATATATAATAAACAACTTTTGCCTGGCCCTAATTGTTAACTAGTACATAACGTCTACAAATATTCAAGGAGTATAAAGAAACAATGGAAAACTGCAAAATGTACGTTAGCAGCAAAAAATAAATAAACTTTGTTTTATACATTTAACATCGTGTTCTCACAAAGATAATCTGACCAGGAGGAGATAATACCTGCAGTCGCCATGGTTTTTCTTTCGCCAATTTTGCTACTTTCATTTCCCGATGAATTGCATATGCCAAACCCCAACGGCGGAACACGCCTAAGCCCGATGCTTTGCGTGAAGTCGTTAACGACCGATGTTCTCCGCGCAGTCGCCATAGTCCGATTGGATGATACACCAACGTCCAATGCTTTTCGTGAAGCTGCCAAAGTTCAATGGCTATCGTTTAGTCGCCAAACATGCCAAAGCCTGTTCATTTCTAGTTATATTCATCAAAGCACAAACATGTTGATTAAATTGCTAGTATACGTGCTAGGCTGTAAGTTTATAGCTTTTATACCTGGATGTTTTTAAAACAACAACAGGAAAATGAGCTTAGAAAGAAATCGATCTCAGAAATATACAAGCAATGTATATAAGGGAATAATAAACAGAATTAAAGATTGTTAATAAAAATTCATTATCTTTAATATGTTTTAAGAACCTCGAATGTTCAACGTTTGACCACGGACCCCTTGTATAGTGACCAGGATGTGTCTCTATGTAAAACCCCAGTCCCTCTATGTACTGTGGCATGTATCTGTGTAAAACCCCAGCCCCTCTATGTACTGTGGCATGTCTCTATGTAAAACCCCAGCCCCTCTATGTACTGTGGCTTGTCTCTATGTAAAACCCCAGCCCCTCTATGTACTGTGGCATGTATCTATGTAAAACCCCAGCCCCTCTATGTACTGTGGCATGTATCTGTGTAAAACCCCAGCCCCACTATGTACTGTGGCATGTATCTATGTAAAACCCCAGCCCCTCTATGTACTGTGGCATGTCTCTGTGTAAAACCCCAGCCCCTCTATGTACTGTGGCATGTATCTGTGTAAAACCCAAGCCCCTCTATGTACTGTGGCATGTCTCTATGTAAAACCCCAGCCCCTCTATGTACTGTGGCATGTCTCTATGTAAAACCCCAGCCCCTCTATGTACTGTGGCATGTATCTATGTAAAACCCCAGCCCCTCTATGTACTGTGGCTTGTCTCTATGTAAAACCCCAGCCCCTCTATGTACTGTGGCATGTATCTATGTAAAACCCCAGCCTCTCTATGTACTGTGGCATGTATCTATGTAAAACCCCAGCCCCTCTATGTACTGTGGCATGTATCTATGTAAAACCCAAGCCCCTCTATGTACTGTGGCTTGTCTCTATGTAAAACCCCAGCCCCTCTATGTACTGTGGCATGTCTCTATGTAAAACCCCAGCCTCTCTATGTACTGTGGCATGTATCTATGTAAAACCCCAGCCCCTCTATGTACTGTGGCATGTCTCTATGTAAAACCCCAGCCCCTCTATGTACTGTGGCATGTCTCTATGTAAAACCCCAACCCCTCTATGTATTGTGGAATGTCTCTGTGTAAAACCCCAGCCCCTTTATGTACTGTGGCATCTATCTATGTAAAACCCCAGCCCCTCTATGTACTGTGGCATGTATCTATGTAAAACCCCAGCCCCTCTATGTACTGTGGCATCTATCTATGTAAAACCCCAGCCTCTCTATGTACTGTGGCATGAATCTGTGTAAAACCCCAGCCCCTCTATGTACTGTAGCATGTCTCTATGTAAAACCCCAGCTCCTCTATGTACTGTGGCATGTATCTGTGTAAAACCCCAGCCCCTCTATGTAGTGTGGCATGTATCTATGTAAACCCCAGCCCCTCTATGTACTGTGGCATGTATCTGTGTAAAACCCCAGCCCCTCTATGTACTGTGGCATGTCTCTATGTAAAACCCCAGCCCCTCTATGTACTGTGGCATGTATCTGTGTAAAACCCCAGCCCCACTATGTACTGTGGCATGTATCTATGTAAAACCCCAGCCCCTCTATGTACTGTGGCATGTCTCTGTGTAAAACCCCAGCCCCTCTATGTACTGTGGCATGTATCTGTGTAAAACACAAGCCCCTCTATGTACTGTGGCATGTCTCTATGTAAAACCCCAGCCCCTCTATGTACTGTGGCATGTCTCTATGTAAAACCCCAGCCCCTCTATGTACTGTGGCATGTATCTGTGTAAAACCCCAGCCCCACTATGTACTGTGGCATGTCTCTGTGTAAAACCCCAGCCCCTCTATGTACTGTGGCATGTATCTGTGTAAAACCCAAGCCCCTTTATGTACTGTGGCTTGTCTCTATGTAAAACCCCAGCCCCTCTATGTACTGTGGCATGTATCTATGTAAAACCCCAGCCCCTCTATGTACTGTGGCATGTTTCTATGTAAACCCCCAGCCCCTCTATGTACTGTGGCATGTCTCTATGTAAAACCCCAACCCCTCTATGTACTGTGGAATGTCTCTGTGTAAAACCCCAGCCCCTTTATGTACTGTGGCATCTATCTATGTAAAACCCCAGCCCCTCTATGTACTGTGGCATGTCTCTATGTAAAACCCCAGCCCCTCTATGTACTGTGGCATGTATCTATGTAAAACCCCAGCCCCTCTATGTACTGTGGCATCTATCTATGTAAAACCCCAGCCTCTCTATGTACTGTGGCATGAATCTGTGTAAAACCCCAGCCCCTCTATGTACTGTGGCATGTCTCTATGTAAAACCCCAGCTCCTCTATGTACTGTGGCATGTATCTGTGTAAAACCCCAGCCCCTCTATGTACTGTGGCATGTATCTATGTAAAACCCCAGCCCCTCTATGTACTGTGGCATGTATCTGTGTTAAACCCCAGCCCCTCTATGTACTGTTGCATGTATCTATGTAAAACCCCAGCCCCTCTATGTACTGTGGCATGTCTCTATGTAAAACCCCAGCCCCTCTATGTACTGTGGCATGTATCTGTGTAAAACCCCAGCCCCTCTATGTACTGTGGCATGTATCTATGTAAATCTCCAGCCCTCTATGTACTGTGGCATGTCTCTGTGTAAAACCCCAGCCCCTCTATGTACTGTGGCATGTATCTATGTAAATCTCCAGCCCCTCTATGTACTGTGGAATGTCTCGATGTAAAACCCCAGCCCCTCTATGTACTTTGGCATGTCTCTGTGTAAAACCCCAGCCCCTCTATGTACTGTGGCATGTCTCTGTGTAAAACCCCAGCCCCTCTATGTACTGTGGTATGTATCTGTGTAAAACCCCAGCTCCTCTATGTACTGTGGCATGTATCTGTGTAAAACCCCAGCCCCTGTATGTACTGTGGCATGTCTCTATGTAAAACCCCAGCCCCTCTATGTACTGTGGCATGTCTCTGTGTAAAACCCCAGCCCCTCTATGTACTGTGGCATGTCTCTATGTAAAACCCCAGCCCCTCTATGTAATGTGGCATGTCTCTGTGTAAAACCCCAGCTCCTCTATGTACTGTGGCATGTCTCTATGTAAAACCCCAGCCCCTCTATGTACTGTGGCATGTCTCTATGTAAAATCCCAGCCCCTCTATGTACTGTGGCATGTCTCTGTGTAAAACCCCAGCCCCTCTATGTACTGTGGCATATATCTGTGTAAAACCCCAGCCCCTCTATGTACTGTGGCATGTCTCTGTGTAAAACCCCAGTCTCTCTATGTACTGTGGCATGTCTCTATGTAAAACCCCAGCCCCTCTATGTACTGTGGCATGTCTGTGTGTAAAACCCCAGCCCCTCTATGTACTGTGGCATGTCTCTATGTAAAACCCCAGCCCCTCTATGTACTGTGGCATGTATCTGTGTAAAACCCCAGCCTCTCTATGTACTGTGGCATGTCTCTGTGTAAAACCCCAGCCCCTCTATGTACTGTGGCATGTCTCTGTGTAAAACCCCAGCCCCTCTATGTACTGTGGCATGTCTCTGTGTAAAACCCCAGCCCCTCTATGTACTGTGGCATGTCTCTATGTAAAACCCCAGCCCCTCTATGTACTGTGGCTTGTATCTGTGTAAAACCCCAGTCCCTCTATGTACTGTGGCATGTATCTGTGTAAAACCCCAGCCCCTCTATGTACTGTGGCATGTCTCTGTGTAAAACCCCAGCCCCTCTATGTACTGTGGCATGTATCTGTGTAAAACCCCAGCCCCTCTATGTACTGTGGCATGTATCTATGTAAAACCCCAGCCCCTCTATATACTGTGGCATGTATCTGTGTAAAACCCCAGCCCCTCTATGTACTGTGGCATGTCTCTATGTAAAACCCCAGCCCCTCTATGTACTGTGGCATGTCTCTGTGTAAAACCCTAGCCCCTCTATGTACTGTGGCATGTCTCTATGTAAAACCCCAGCCCCTCTATGTACTGTGGCATGTCTCTGTGTAAAACCCCAGCCCCTCTATGTACTGTGGCATGTCTCTGTGTAAAACCCCAGTCTCTCTATGTACTGTGGCATGTATCTGTGTAAAACCCCAGCCCCTCTATGTACTGTGGCATGTATCTGTGTAAAACCCCAGCCTCTCTATGTACTGTGGCATGTCTCTGTGTAAAACCCCAGCTCCTCTATGTACTGTGGCATGTCTCTGTGTAAAACCCCAGCCCCTCTATGTACTGTGGCATGTCTCTGTGTAAAACCCCAGCCCCTCTATGTACTGTGGCATGTATCTGTGTAAAACCCCAGCCCCTCTATGTACTGTGGCATGTCTCTATGTAAAACCCCAGCCCCTCTATATACTGTGGCATGTATATGTGTAAAACCCCAGCCCCTCTATGTACTGTGGCATGTCTCTATGTAAAACCCCAGCCCCTCTATGTACTGTGGCATGTATCTGTGTAAAACCTCAGCCCCTCTATGTACTGTGGCATGTCTCTGTGTAAAACCCCAGCCCCTCTATGTACTGTGGCATGTCTCTGTGTAAAACCCCAGCCCCTCTATGTACTGTGGCATGTCTCTGTGTAAAACCCCAGCCCCTCTATGTACTGTGGCATGTCTCTGTGTAAAACCCCAGCCCCTCTATGTACTGTGGCATGTATCTATGTAAAACCCCAGCCCCTCTATGTACTGTGGCATGTATCTGTGTAAAACCCCAGCCGCTCTATGTACTGTGGCATGTATCTGTGTAAAACCCCAGCCCCTCTATGTACTGTGGCATGTATCTGTGTAAAACCCCAGCCCCTCTATGTACTGTGGCATGTCTCTATGTAAAACCCCAGCCCCTCTATATACTGTGGCATGTATATGTGTAAAACCCCAGCCCCTCTATGTACTGTGGCATGTCTCTATGTAAAACCCCAGCCCCTCTATGTACTGTGGCATGTATCTGTGTAAAACCTCAGCCCCTCTATGTACTGTGGCATGTCTCTGTGTAAAACCCCAGCCCCTCTATGTACTGTGGCATGTCTCTGTGTAAAACCCCAGCCCCTCTATGTACTGTGGCATGTCTCTGTGTAAAACCCCAGCCCCTCTATGTACTGTGGCATGTCTCTGTGTAAAACCCCAGCCCCTCTATGTACTGTGGCATGTATCTATGTAAAACCCCAGCCCCTCTATGTACTGTGGCATGTATCTGTGTAAAACCCCAGCCGCTCTATGTACTGTGGCATGTCTCTATGTAAAACCCCAGCCCCTCTATGTACTGTGGCATGTATCTATGTAAATCTCCAGCCCCTCTATGTACTGTGGCATGTCTCTGTGTAAAACCCCATCCCCTCTATGTACTGTGGCATGTCTCTGTTTAAAACCCCAGCCCCTCTATGTACTGTGGCATGTCTCTATGTAAAACCCCAGCCCCTCTATGTACTGTGGCATGTCTCTGTGTAAAACCCCAGCCCCTCTATGTACTGTGGCATGTCTCTATGTAAAACCCCAGCCCCTCTATGTACTGTGGCATGTATCTTTGTAAATCTCCAGCCCCTCTATGTACTGTGGCATGTATCTGTGTAAAACCCCGGCCCCTCTATGTACTGTGGCATGTATCTGTGTAAAACCCCAGCCACTCTATGTACTGTGGCATGTCTCTGTGTAAAACCCCAGCCCCTCTATGTACTGTGGCATGTCTCTGTGTAAAACCCCAGCCCCTCTATGTACTGTGGCATGTATCTATGTAAAACCCCAGCCCCTCTATGTACTGTGGCATGTATCTATGTAAATCTCCAGCCCCTCTATGTACTGTGGCATGTATCTGTGTAAACCCCAGCCCCTCTATGTACTGTGGCATTTCTCTGTGTAAAACCCCAGCCCCTCTATGTACTGTGGCATGTCTCTGTGTAAAACCCCAGCCCCTCAATGTACTGTGGCATGTATCTATGTAAATCTCCAGCCCATCTATGTATTGTGGCATGTCTCTGTGTAAAACCCCAGTCCCTCTATGTACTGTGGCATGTCTCTGTGTAAAACCCCAGCCCCTCTATGTACTGTGGCATGTCTCTATGTAAAACCCCAGCCCCTCTATGTACTGTGGCATGTATCTGTGTAAAACCCCAGCCCCTCTATGTACTGTGGCATGTATCAGTGTAAAACCCCAGTCCCTCTATGTTTTGTGGCATGTATCTGTGTAAAACCCCAGCCCCTCTATGTACTGTGGCATGTATATATGTAAATCTCCAGCCCCTCTATGTACTGTGGCATGTATCTGTGTAAAACCCCAGCCTCTCTATGTACTGTGGCATGTATCTGTGTAAAACCCCAGCCTCTCTATGTACTGTGGCATGTATTTATGTAAAATCTGTGTTCGGGAATGCCTTTTTGATGAACCATTACCACACAAAGGTTTTTCAAAAAGTGAAGATCTTTTTCTTATCATCCCAAGTGCTTAAACATATCCAAACGGCATTGTAAGCCTAACTGTATTAAAAATGCTGCATTTAGACTTTCCTCCCATCAATAACAAATATGATTATATGATTAGTAGATATGTTAAATAGTGAAACAGATTTCTAAGATAAAGATAAAAAGAAATAGAGAAATCCATTTTTCTTGAGTATAAAAAGGTTGCATTTAATATCCGAGTTCCGAAAGATGACTGAAACTTCCCAATACTTACAAAAGTATTGAACAAACAAGGGTAAGACTTACACAGAGAAATATAGTCCATGATCAGCAAACTAATATGCAATATAATCTTGACTAAATGAATTCCTAACACATGGCAATCCTTATTGCACAGATAAAATGACAGAAGGTGAGATCAAACGTACAATATCTGATATCACACAAAACATTTCTCACTTGAAGAAGCTACTGAACGAAAATGGTGCCAGCCTTGCAATTCCAGTGATACTGAATTAATAAGTCTGTCTCCTAAACTGAAAGTTTTTCTATCAACATTTATTCCTCAGATAATCAACAAAGAAAAACTATTTCAACAGCTTCGTTCTCTGTTAGATTTATGCATTATAACAGAAGATTGTGGTTACATTGTTGAACCAACTATTCCAAAGGAATTGTAAACGCGTGGTTAGGACTTCCAAAAGGAGACTCTACAACCAGCAGGGGGAACTAGAGAAGGAACACCACAGGGACATGGTCAGTGGTGACAATGAACAGAGATCTATCTAGATTATACTGAAAAACGATTCAAAGATACTGGGATTAAAGAATGTGGTGTGAAATTCTTGTCTGTAGTACCTCCTCTGGTGACCTCCTGGTTGTAGTTGACAGTAATGATGATAACCAAACACTCCATCTCATAGGAGGAACACATTATTCAGTACAATGGAGGGGTTAAGCATTTAAACGTATACGTGGACGAGTAACTATGAAAATCTCCTAATTGTATGTGTATTACGTCACATTTTCCGTATTCATGTAACGTGCAAGGGGGTCACTGCCTGTGATCCCCGCGGGCCCGTACCCGAGATAGAATCGGATAGCCCTGATTGCTGCCAATATTTACAAGTGCAGACTTTAATCACTGCTCCTGCACATATATAGGGACTCAACGTTACGCAGGCAGGGATGACTGCACACCTACGCAACTGAACAGGTACCAACGTTAACGCAAGCAGGGATGACCGCACACTTGCACCAACAACGCAACCTAACGCAAGCAGGGAATGCCACACACTTGCGCTAGAAAGGCCAGAACACCAGCAGGGATGACCACACACTAGTGCTCCGCCGCAACCACCACCAATACAAGCAGGGATGACCGCACACTTGTATTGATGCGACACAGAGCAGGGATGACCGCACACTCTGTGTCGTATTTAAGATCACAAGAAGATTAGATAGAGCAGGGATGTCCACACACTCAATCTCGCCGTACCTGTTCAAGTTTGACACCAAAAAGTCGTTCTCCTAAAACGCAATAGACACTGTCAGTATATATGTGCCGGCCTAAAATAATTTGTGGTATCTAAAAACGCGAAATCAAAAATAAACAAACTAACCCAACCTAATCCAAAACTACATATGTACAACACCTTAGTTACATTAAATATTTATTATTGTATAAAAATAATTAGCAAACTCATTCGTCATTATTAGGAATATTAATTAAATCATCAAAAATCAATAAATCAAAGGGGAATAACTCTAACCAAAAATACATTATTAAGCTGCCCGCTTTACTACCCCCACCTCAGAATTTTGCGTCCTCACAAAACTAAAATCAAAACTCCCAACTTCACAAAAAGGTGAATTGATATCCCAGGTAAAAAAATTACCCCCCAAAAATAACAATAAGAAAAAAAAGCTGGCCCTTTCTCTCCTGGACCACGTGCACACAGCACAACTGCAGCTGACAGACACAAATTGCATTGTATCACCGCTAGCTAAACACTTCAACTTTCCGTCTAGCACTAGACGTCTTCCACCTCTTGTGGAACATCTGACTCTCTCTCAAGTCAGGAATTCCCAGCATTATGGCTTCACCAGGCATATTAACCGATGCCTGCAACCTGCTGCCATCTGCCACGACACCGTGGGGTCTCAACTGTTCGAACGAACTTTTCTTGCCTCTTCCAAAGCGAATACCAGGATATCCTCTTTTCATGCCTTTGCGCCTGCGACCATTCTTGCATCTTCTGGCCAACTTCCACTCAGGGTACTTTTCTTTGTCTTCAGCTGACTTGAGGGTTCTGCTAACCGTAACACTGGAGCTGTTTGCAATAATCTTCTCACAACGAATTGGGTCCTGAACCATTTTTCTTTCGTTGGAGTTTGGCACAGACTCTACGGTACCTACGCGGTAGCATCCATTGGAACAGTCTTCAGCAAGTCGATGCAAGTCTCCGTCCTTAGGTTCATCATGTTGACCAGCCTTCTTTCCACTGTAACTGGAATCACTCTTACAAGTCTGGTTTTCTGCTCTTCTTCTACGCCGCCTTCTTATCTGCTTGGACTTGCTTTGCTCTCTCACTACGCAATCTCTCCGCAGGTGTCCCGGTTTTCTGCAGAAATAGCATAACCTACGTTTAGACGATAAGACAGTATCCAGTGCATTATCCTTGCTGCGTTGAAGTTGTAAATCCCTCAAATCCGTCTGGAGAGACTCGATCTTAGCAGACAGTGATTTGACCAGTTCCACTAGCTTATCAGATGAGGGCTCAACATTGATATGGCGTGCATAGCATTTCATCTCAGCTCTTTGGTGCGCCTCCAATTCAACAGCTAGTATCACTGCATCGTTCAAGCTTCTCGGTCGGAACTGTTTTATATGGATGCGCATCTCAGGTTTGTCCAGCGCGTCCACAAAGTGATCTCTGGCTAACATATCTCTGAATTCAAAAGTGGCAGTTGGGTATGCCATGTTTGCAAGTCTCTGGATGGCCTGTCCCAGCTCTGAAAAAGTTTCACCGGCTCTCTGACGACGCTCTCGCATTTGCACTCTGTTGAGCACTGCTTGGCTTGGTGGAGCAAATCTATCTTCCAAAGCTAACACAAGTGTTTCGTAGTCTGGTTTTTCACCCTTTGGGATATTGCCAAGACATCCTTGTGCACTGCCTCGGAGGGAAGCTGCCAGGTAGAGACCTTTGGTAGCGTAACTCCAACCATTTATTTCAGAACAGGCTTCAAAGTGCGCAAGGTAATCGATCCATTGACCTCTGCCATCATAAGTAGCTGGTGTGATGGAATTTTGCGCTTCGTAGGCATCTTCCAATGTACTGCTTATCTCGGGGCTTATGAACCTTTCTCGAGACTTCCAGAACGCATCAGCTCTGTGCAAAGACCAAGTGTTGTATTCTTCTGGCAAATGACTCGTCTTCCTATTTGGCGCACTGTACAGCTCAAAATAGTCAGGAAACATCTCGTTGCTGCGCGGGTTTGCATATGTTTCATTAGCAGAGTGATGATCGCACAGGTATTCCTCGTCCTTGCGCATAGTGTTCCCTTCAAAACCTCTGATCAGAGCGCGTCTTTCATACACTGGGGTCTTCATGTCACTGCGCTCCCGCATCTCCGCAATCTTCTCCCTTAGAAAGGTTATCTCTTTGTCAATGTCGTCCATTCTCCCTCTCTGCAGCAATTCCAGGGTATCCCACCGCTGCCACCAAATTTTATGTAACGTGCAAGGGGGTCACTGCCTGTGATCCCCGCGGGCCCGTACCCGAGATAGAATCGGATAGCCCTGATTGCTGCCAATATTTACAAGTGCAGACTTTATTCACCGCTCCTGCACATATATAGGGACTCAACGTTACGCAGGCAGATATGACCACACACCTACGCAACTGAACAGGTACCAACGTTAACGCAAGCAGGGATGACCGCACACTTGCGCCAACTAGTCCAGTCATTCTATGGTTATACCTCAAACTAATTGCAACAGAAATGTTTTTTGTGGAATTCGTGAGAAATATAACGTATAAAAAACATATCAAAAATCGAGAAAAATCGAAATAGGGGAAAGTCGTCAATTTTGGCCCCCAAAAAATCTAGATTTTACTTCAAATATTATGGAAAGATATGGCGCCCGTAGATTAAGAATGACGATATGGGAGACAACTCGTAATGGTCAACTGCAGACGACGCATCTAGGTTCCATCCTTTTCATTCTGGTAAGTTAATATAAAACTTATATATAAAAATTTTATACGTATTTAACATTCTTAAGAGTTAACGCTACCATGCAAGGTATTTTGGATGTTTTTAAAAGGCGTAGATACACGGGAAACGTCAAAATGTAGTACGCGGCAGAAATGAGCTCATTTCGGTTTGCCGAGGTTTCTAAACCAGAAATCACTTCCAAAACAGCTCTGTTTTTTATATTTGGACTACAGTCTATACATTACATACATTAAATAGTCCCGTAAAAAGGGAATTTTATTCTTATTGCCAGGAGTTGCTGACGAAAAAAAAACTATGGAACGCCGATAGTGCCAAAAAGGTTACAATCTAACCAAATTTAATTCATGGAAAAATGAAGTTCTACCGATAATCAAATACAAAATCGATGCAAACAAATTGTGTTATGGAGATACCATTTATTTTTTCATGTTAGTATGGGGATAGGTTTAAATAAATGAAAAATAGGAAGGACAGGATGAGACAATTTCAAAAAAAATAAAATGATAAAAAATGAATATTATTAAACAACTAACAGAGGGAAATTAATATTCAACAAAAATACCATTATACAATTCAACTGAGAACAGATAATACATCGGAATAATTTATTGGTTATAAGTCAACATATATATCTTTTTTAATATTGTATTCAAAACAAATCTTATATGATAAAAATAATATCGAAGCAAAATCAAAATAATTGAATCTCATCTTAACAGTTTGATCTTCTTTTTTTTAGGTAATGATGGATGCTTGTGTTTGTTGTCGGGTGTCTCTAAAAAATGGTGAAGAAATAACACAACTAAGAGAAAAAGGATGTAACACAGTTAATAGGACCAGCCAAACCAGAAATGATACAATGCTGATGTATTGATATCCCTTACTGCCATCGAATCGGCGGAAACAAAACTGTTTTGCTTGGAGAGGACACTGATCTTTTGGTACTACTCCTTCATCATGCGGACGTTACATCAAATTCGCTGATATTCAAATCCGGCAATGTGTCAAAAGTTGCTGCTTGGTGAGGAGCTATGTACATTGTTACCTTTAATTCATGCTATCAGTGGTTGTGACACAACTTCAAGAATTTTCGGTGTCAGTAAGGCAGCGACCCTAAAGAAATTTGGAGAACATGACTTTCTCAAGACTCAGGCACAGTTACTATGCAATGCTAACGCAAAGGATGATGTTATTTCTGCTGGTGAAAACATTATTTCCTCTTTATATAATGGTGGTCCATATGAAGGACTGAATGTTCTTCGCTACAGGAAGTTTGCTGCAAGAGTATTGACAAACAAAACATGCGTTCAAATTCATACTTTGCCGCCAGAATCAAATGCGGCTTCATTTCATAGCCAGAGGGCTTATCTTCAAATGAAAATGTGGATGAACAAGGACAATCTAAATCCGTGTGAATGGGGTTGGAAAGTCGCTAATGGAAACCTTGTTCCACTTAATGTACAATGGACGCAGCACCCTCTAAATTGCTGAACATTTTTCGATGCAATTGTAAGACAAACTGTGACTCTAAAAGATGTACTTGTAGAAAAAACGGACTTGAATGTTCAGTAGCTTGTGGCGAATGTAAAGGAACTGGTTGTACAAATTCGAGCAAAACAGTTGACATGGACGATTAAGTGACAATCAACTTCTAAAGATTTATGTAGAATACGCAAAAACATAATAAGCATAATTCAGGGGTTTCGGTAAAACAATTCCAGGTTTTGTTATCATATAAAGTAAATATTTTGGTTTAAAAAAAAGTATCATACCGGTCAATCGTTTTAGCTCACCTGAGCTGAAAGCTCAAGTGAGCTATTCTGATCACATTTTGTCTGTCGTCTGTCTGTCCGTCTGTCTGTCTGTCTGTCCGTCCGTCCGTCTGTCCGTCCGTAAACTTTTCACATTTTCAACATCTTCTCAAGAACTACTCGGCCAATTTTAACCAAACTTGGCACAAATCATCCTTAGGCAAAGGGGATTCAAAGTTGTGAAAATTAAGGGTCACACGCGTTTTCAAGGGGAGATAATTAGAAATTGATGAAAAATTTCGAGAAATTTTCAAAAATCTTCTTCTCAAGAACCATAATGCCAGGAAAGCTGAATCTTGTGTGGAAGCATCCTCAGGTAGTGTAGATTCAAAGTTGTGAAAATCATGACCCCCGCGGATAGGGTGGGGCCACAATGGGGGGGGGGTCGAAATTTTACATAGGAATATATAGAGTAAATCTGTAAAAATCTTCTTCTCATGAACCATAAGACCAGGAAAGCTGAAACTTGTGTGGAAGCATCCTCAGGTTGTGTTGATTCAAAGTTGTGAAAAACATGACCCCCGCGGGTAGGATGGGGCCACAATGGGGGGTCGAAGTTTTACATAGGAATATATAGAGTAAATCTTTAAAAATCTTTTCTCAGAAACTAATCAGCCAGAAAAGCTGACACTTGTGTGAAAGCATCCTCAGGTAGTGTAGATTCAAAGTTGTGAAAATCATGACCCCCGGGGGTAGGGTGGGGCCACAATTGGGGGGGTCGAAGTTTTACATAGGAATATAAAGGGTAAATCTTTAAAAATCTTCTTCTCAGAAACTAATCAGCCAGCAAAGCTGACACTTGTGTGGAAGCATCCTCAGGTAGTGTAGATTCAAAGTTGTGAAAATCATGACCCCCGGGGGTACGGTGGGGCCGCAATTGGGGGTTGAAGTTTAACATATGAATATCTAGAGTAAATCTTTAAAAATCTTCTTCTCAGAAACTAATCAGCCAGGAAAGCTGAAACTTGTGTGGAAGCATCTTCAGGTAGTGTAGATTCAAAGTTGTGAAAATCATGACCCCTGGGGGTAGGTTTGGGCCACTATGGGGGGTCGAAGTTTAACAAAGGAATATATAGGGTAAATCTTTAAAAATCTTCTTCTCAGAAACTAATCAGGCAGATGATTCTTTATAATTGTTAAGACTTTCGCCCCAGGACAATTCTTTGGCCTCACAAGAAGGTTTAAAGTTTGCTGTAGGTTTATATCCCATTTATAAACTATTGTTAAGGATCTTTTTGAGAACTGCAATACTCAACATATGATATGACTATAAAATCATCCTGTTAGAAAAGGGACTAATGATTAGAAACATAAGAATATCCAGGGGGAAAATGGATTTTATTTATACAGGATCTACATGTATTATTGTACATTGTCCAGATAGTTTGTATTATGACTCCATTAAGCTGATTTTATCATACCTATTGTTCGTCAGGTGAGCGATGTGGCCCATGGGCCTCTTATTTATTGTTGTTATAAGATCTATTGAATTTACGAATTGGTCATTATTTGATCCATCTAAACACTTAACATATATAAAAAATTAATTTGAAGACTCATGATATAATTTAATTTTTATTAAGAAAACATAAATTCCCAGTTTTTATCAAAAATACTAACATTTTCACCCAAAATTATCACTTTCTATACTTCAAAAATCATCATAGTTTAATTTTTTTATCATTGTTATAAGATCTATTGACTTGATTAAAAATTATGTACGTTGCTATTTTTGTTTTTTAGTTACAACAAATTTCCATTTTTGGGCGATTTTTCATCAAAATCCAAAGTTTTCACCCAAAATTTTCAATTTCCTGAACTTTGCAGATCATCAACGTTGAAATAAATCATAACTGTAATAAGATCTATTGACTTTCTTACAAATTTAGTCCGTTGCTATTTTTGTTTTTTAGTCACGGCAAATTTCCAGTTTTCGGCGATTTTTCATCAAAATCCAAGGTTTTCACCCAAAATTTTCAATTTCCTGATCTTTACAGTTCATCAACGTTTAAATAAATCATTACTGTAATAATATCTATTGACTTCATTAAGAATTATGCAAGTTGCTATTTTTGTTTTTTTGAGTCACGGCAAATTACCAGTTTTCAGAGATTTTTCACCAAAAATCAAGGTTTTCACCCAAAATTAACAATTTCCCTTCATCCAAACATTCTAGATTTTTATTATGTTCAACAGTTCACCTAAACCAGCTTGGAAAACTAGAAGAACATTCTGTTGCAATTAGTTTAAGGTTTGGTCATATTTTGGCTAGAATGACTGGACTAAACAACGCAACCTAACGCAAGCAGGGAGTGCCGCACACTTGCGCTAGAACGGCCAGAACACCAGCAGGGATGACCACACACTAGTGCTCCGCCGCAACCACCACCAATACAAGCTGGGATGACCGCACACTTGTATTGATGCGACACAGAGCAGGGATGACCGCACACACTGTTTCGTAGGTTAGATCACACGAAGATTAGATAAAGCAGGGATGTCCACACACTCAATCTCGCCGTACCTGTTCAAGTTTGACCCCAAACAGTCGTTCTCCTAAAACGCAAAAGACACTGTCCGTATATATGTGCCGGCCTAAAATAATTTGTGGTATCTAAAAACGCGAAATCAAAAATAAACAAACTAACCCATTCTAATCCAAAACTACATACGCACAACACCTTAGTTACATTAAATATTTAGTATTGTATAAAAATAATTAGCAAACTCATTCGTCATTATTAGGAATATTAATTAAATCATCAAAAATCAATAAATCAAAGGGGAATAACTCTAACCAAAAATACATTAGTAAGCTGCCCGCTTCATTCACTTATACCGCGTAATTCTACAAGTTGTACAAAACGTGTAGAATCAAAAGTACAAGTAGATGAAAACTTGTTGATAAGAATATAGACTAAGAATATATAAAATGTTGTGTAATGTAAAGCAGACGATGAATTAAGGACAACTATGCTTTTGATTTCATCAAAGTCATAGAATTCTTTCATAAACAATGAAAGTAAACTGAACATGTTGAAAACGTGGAATCTTATCATTTTACACGTACGCGTACATTTACAGCTATATGACCAAATTTTGGCACGTGTACGTGTAAACAGACTGTACCCGTAGACGCACACGTTTAAATGCTTAACCTCTCTAATGACAGCACAAAGACAACTCCTCTAGTCAACAGGTGAACATTACATTTTTTTTTGTCATGTGACACACCAGTAAATACATCAATGAAAACAGGAACCTAGATATCTTTGTGACAGATATTGTAATTCTATCCATGCGGAATCACATTGGACAGCCCGAGTCGGATCTTGCACAAGAGGAAACTCTGCCATGCATCAAATGAAGGATGACAATAAGGACAGTTTTAGAGATAAGTAAATGGTAGAGATCTGCCATTCAGTCACCTTTCCAGACATTTCAGTTACCATTGACAGTGACTGTATGACAGGGGTCCATACTGTGCTACTGGCGGAAAGTATCAATAGCTGCATCCAAATACTGGATAAAGTCGAAAAGTTCCTCCGCTACATCGACAACTGTGTGGAACGTGATTCATCGAGTTTATATGAGAACGCTGATAATAAGCTATTCATTACAATTATGTCTTTATTTTGTATGTATATGTATCAAATAGTTACCTAATTTAAAAATCTTTACCTTTCTCAATGTGAGGTGATCACTGTGCTAAATAAGCCTCTGGTCATGCCTCCAGTGACAAGTCGTTATATATGATATCTTGACCCTTTTTACAGGTATACAGGAATGAATTTCGCACTGAATTCATATAAAGTAACATGTCAATTTATTACTGATTAATACTTAGTAAATACAGGGGTCTTGCACATGTCTTCACTATTGGCAGGTATATGTCAGTGCAATAACACTTAGAATTTTTCATGAATTATTGTTTCTAAATATTTTATTCTATGTTAACCGCGAAATTGAATACCTTCAAAGGGGTGAATTAGGTAAATTTGTGAAAGATTGTATCTCAGAATTTGTGAATACGATGCACTTTCACAAACCTTTTCTGTTTCACCAATTACCTTTTAAAGAGCTTGTTTATCTTTTGCAGTTGTCATCTACTCCAACTATTGAAACATTTTCACCTAAGGGTCGTTAAAATTCGCTCTTACTTAACCAATTTAAATATTAAACTTTATTATACATTAAACAATAAATTCCTTCATAACATAAATTTCTTCTATTCTTTCCTAAAACTGCTTCTTTATGCAATAATAGGAATACTAGTATTTGACGCAAATTATAGCCTGTATATCTTTAAAGACTTAGTTAGGCTATTTTAACAAACCCAATTTTAATATATTATTGACCTTCTTCTTAAATCAATAAACACTAATTATGATTTTGACTATATCACACGTTTTGAATCATATAATTTAAGTGCCATACGATACATTCAAAAACATTTCCTTTCTCAGTGAACGTCTGTTGTCCACGTATACAAATAATTTTGAATGTATCATACTGCACTTGAATGAAATGATTCAAAGCGGTTGTACGGTGTGTATATTCAACTTTCACATGTACATGTATTTGATAGTTTAGCTGATCTTTACGCTTTTTAAAACCGCTAATAAGTTCATAAGATAAGACGCTTTGTCAGAAACTAGGACGTTAATTTGTACAAAATTTAAATGTTTTATTATGTTGTGATGAGGATCAATATAAATCATTTGATTTGGCAATCGAAAGAGATGTTACAACCAGGATTAAATTATAAATGAATAAAACAAAGAATTCAACGAAATAGGAAACATTAGACACATTCAGATAAAAATAAATATTACACTTGACAACCCTTTGATATTTGGTAAGTTTATTAACAAAGCAAAATATGCAAATATTACAAATCTTATTAAGTTTGATAAAAACATGTATTATTTCGAACTTATAGTAAAAATAATATAAAATACAAAATGAATAAAATGAAAAGATATATGAAATGCAAATGTTTAATTTAAGATTATAATCTATCTAAAGCCGAGGTCTTGTTGTTCCCAAAAATTTAAAAGCCCTTGCGATTGATTTCTTAGTATCCATTCTAGCGTACGTGAAAACAAGAGGTCCAGGGGCCACATCGCTCACCTGAACAAAAATAGCCATAACTCTGAATAATGAGCATAATAGTATCGAATTCAAAATATCTCGACAATAATGTACAGTATATCTAACACAAAAAGTTAAAAAATATGTCGATTTATTCATTTTTATCAACATATTACGAAACCCCTATTGTTTTTTTATAGAGTTTTCTTTATTCCTATTTAAAAACCCCATCTTTTTTTGGCGCCACTTTTCTTCAAGAAATCATGATCAAACTTCTATCTGTACTTTTACACAAGTTTAAGCTTTTATCTGTCTGCTTTTTAGAAGATTTGTAAAGCTTTTGCTCTATATATTCCCAGGTAAAAACTTAACCCCCCCCCCCGGCCATTGTTGCCCCATCATACCGGGGGATCGTGATTTGAACAAACTTGAATCTACACTACCTCAGGATGCTCCTACACAAATTTGAGCTTTTCTGGCCTAATGGTTTTTGAGAAGAACTTTTTAAAATTCCAATGTTAAACTTCACCCCTGCCCCCGGAGACCATAATTTGACCAAACTTGAATCTACAATAATCGAGGATGCTTATACAGAAATTTGTGCTTTTCTTGCCAAAAAGATTCTGAGAATAAGATTTTCAAAAATTTTCTATATATATATTTCTATGTAAAACTTGACCCCACTCCATTGTGGCCCCCACCCTACCCCCGGGGACCATGATTTGAACAAACATGAATCAACCTGAGAATGCCTCTACACAAAATTGAGCATGTCTGGCATAATACATTTAGAAAAAAAAAGATTTTTAAAGATTTTCCCTATAAATTCCTCTATAAACTCGACCTCCCATTGTGGCCTCAACCTACTCCTGGGGAACATGGTTTAAACAAACTTAAATCTGCAATGCTCGAAGATGCTTCTACACAAATTTGAGCTTTCCTTGCCAAATAGTTTTTGAGAAGATGATTTTTATATTCCTTTGTAAAATTTGACCCCTCCATTGTATCCCCTCCCTACCCCCGGGGAACATCATTTGAACAATCTTGAACCTACACTAACTGAGGATGCTTCTACACAAATTTTAGCATGTCTGGCATATTAGTTTTTGAGAAAAAGATTTTTGAAGATTTTCTCTATATATTGATATATAAAACGTACTCCGCCCATTGTGGTCCAACCCTACCTCCGGGGATCATTATTTAAACAAACTTGAATTCTTGCATAATAGTTTGTGAGAAGGAGATTTTTTTCTATATATATTCTTATGTAAAACTTGATCCACCCATAGTTGCCCACCCTAACCCCTGGGAATTTGATTTGAACAAACTTGAATCTTTACTACCTGGGGATGCTTCCACACGAATTTGAGCTTTTCTAGACAAATTACTTTGAGAAGAAGATTTCCGAAAAAACCTGTCCAAAACAATTTCAAAAGTTCTAATTTTGTTCCTCTTTCAAAAAGGGCGTGGTCTCTCGTTTGAACAAACACAAATCCCCTTCACCCAGTCATGCTTTTTACCAAGTTTGGTTAAAATCGGTCCAGTGGTTTTGGAGAAGAAGACGAAAATGTGAAAAGTTTACAATGACGACGACAACAACGACATCGACCGACAACGGACAAATCTTGATCAGAAAAGCTCACTTGAGCCTTCGGCCAAGGTGGGCTAGAACAGTTTAGTAAAAAAGGCTATTCAAACAGTATTTAGAAGAAAAAAATCCTTATCCTAGATTTTAGTCTTTTAGAGATAATTTTATAGAAAATGTACCTTTTGTTACATACAAAAAACCCCAGTATTATTTACGTGATAAAGAACTCTTGTGAAAAATGGTGACCTTTCATTTAAAGCATCTGTTTTTCAATACATGTAAGATAACTTTTTCAGGTAAATACATACACGTTTTAAGTGCATTTAAAAAGTTCGAATTTGTTTTCTCTACATACCCATCTTTTAATTAACTTGAGAATAAGGCAATATAATTTTTTTACCTTTAAAATTTACAAAATATTGTTCTAAAATGATAAAAATAGTAATGTTTTTGATGCTCATGTGGCGCGAATACTATAAGTCAATACAAGTTAATCTTTTTTAAAAATATGTGGGAAATTGATTTTTGAACCATTGGTTTAATTTTTTGAATCGATTCATTATTAATAGGAAGGCACCGTGGTGCAGTGGAATTGTGTTTGGGGGGGGGGGTCAATTCAGATTGGTGATTCTGGAGTGTACTTCACATCGGCAATGGCATAACTCATAAACTGTGCTTTAATTATTCTGTAATTACTGTAGTTTTAATTATGAGGTGAAAAATTAAAAATCAGTAAAACCAATGGTACTGTTTTGTAGCAATTGTATCTTTTCGAGCCTTTTCGGCAAGGTCGGAAATTATAGGTTGTTTTCCGAGCTTTACGGAAAGATCCAGGAAGGTAGTTTACAAAAGTTAGCTATTTATTATAATTTTAGAAACAACTGACCTCTAACGTCTTGGCATTAAATAAGACCTAAGTTACTTTACTGTTTAGCATTTTTGTACAAGTTAGACAACAAAAAACAAAACTTTAGATCATATGTAGATGACACAACGAAATTGAAATGGTACACTCCAAGAATGCCCTGCTGTGAAGTCGAGCATGCGTATTCCAGTAAAAAAGAACTAACGTAGTTGCTAGCAAAAAGCTCCGTTCTTGACTATTTATCTCTGGGATTCATGACACTAAGTTTTATGCAGTTACGTACTCGGTAATGTTTACAAAATAGTTATATAGTCAAAAGTCATTAGTGAAAAAATGTTAATTAAACTTTGACGGTGGGGTAGGATAATTCTACCCTAAGCCTTAAGTCAATATTGGCATATTACAAGATAAATGCCCTCTAGTGAGAGACATTAAAACATATTACGGCTTTTTCAAAGGCTCTTCATACACGTTTGTATCAAGATAACTTGTTATATCACAGTAATCGGATTCAGGCTGTCCATCATATCCAGCATTGACAGTAGTAGTGTACACATTCATATTTGCATTTGGCAGGGCATTTTGAATAGGACTTCTGTAATAAAACAAAGAAGATTATAGTTAAATGAACTACATGAAACAACAGGAAAGCAATAATATCCAACAATATAGCTGTATTTATTCATTTCGGCGGTTAATTCAGATATGTGAGAGAAATACAATTTAAAGTAAATTTCTCTGAAATCATAGAGAAGTTATTTACTTTAATGACAATTTTGGTTCTTCGGTCTTAAATCGTGTGAATATTTTTTTTATAATGATTAATAAACTTGATCGCTTTTTATGGATTGAAAAATATTTTATAGCCACTGAAATAAAAACATAGGTTTCTCATTGAAAAAAAAAATTAAATTGTTATACAGAATTGTTTAATTTTTTATTTTTTTTAGTTTATTTCACATGAGGTCATTTCCGTGTTTGATTTATGGGTTGTTATAAATTGATTGAAAACATTTTGTCAAAAACTTAAATGGTACTTTAATGTAAGAGGGCCAATTAAAAAAAATATCGACTTTTGCCATAGTGTATTTACATATGATCACAAAATTTGGTAAACATATTTTAGCAATAATTTCAATCAATTTGATAAAACTAATTTTAAAATATTCCTGTGTATCTAAAATAACTGTATATGAAAACTGCATAAATGTGGTTACGGTAAAATGCTGTGTCATGTAAACAATAAACCATATAATGTCAAAAGTAATGTTTCTTAAACTGGATCTACAACTAAATGATATTGATACCAAATTGGGTATTGTCATGATATTCTATGAACCAAACTATGACAGGAAATATTACTTTGTTGAACGGAAATCAGTAAGTAAAGACATCCTCATTAATATAAACTTTACTAACAAAGATATCGCCGGACGTTACAGGGCAACAAGAAGAAAGAAATTGGGATGTTGATTTGGACGTTACCGTGCTTTGTACTGACAAAAGATGTTTTTAAACAACAAACTTCTTCATAAAATGGTATGAAAATTCACATATCAAGAAAGAAATGTTGGTGGATAAATAAATGTGTGAGTTATCACTATCATGAAAATTATATGACAGCAACGTTGTCCATGTATTTTTTTTATTGAATCAAATCTACGTTATTCTGTGGATAACTGATTTCTGCTAAATCTTGTAGATGCCAAATATAATACATTTACAGTGAATATCTGAATTTCTTGAATTCACTATCGATTTATTGCTTTTGACTTTTGCACGTGAATGATACAACCTTAAAAGAAAGATCTACATGTAAATATCTTTTATTTTAAATTTTGCAGATTTTTAATTTGTTTTTGAGAACATATTTAAACAACTTTGAACTTTGCTATCTTAAGTCATTTACTTTAAGACATTGAAATGAATAAAAGACTACATTTTCAAATGCAGAACTTTTGTTGGTATACTAGAATATCCAGCAACTATATACACTATAAAGCATATTCTTTGATGTTTTGAAGATGCTTTCACACAAGTCTCAGCTTTTCTGGCCGATCGGTTTCTAAAAAGAATTTTAAAGATTGATCTTTATACATTTCTATGTAAAAATTTGACCCTTTATTGTGACCCAAACCTACCCCTGAGGATTTCGATTTGAACAAACTTGAATCTACACTACCTGAGGATGCTTCCACACGTTTCAGCTTTTCTGGCTGATAAGTTTCAGAGAAGAAGTTTTTAAAGATTTACACTATATATTCCTTTGTAAATATTTGATCCCCCCCCCATTGTTCCCCCACCCTACCCCGGGGATCTGGATTTGAACAAACTTGAATCTACACTAACCGAGGATGCTTCCATACAAGTTACAGCTTTTCTGACTAAATGAGAATATTTTGAAAAATATCAACAAATTTCCATTTTTTAAAAACTATCTCCCCTTAAAGGAAGGTATGGTCCTTCATTTCAACAAACTTGAATTCCCCTCACCTAAGGATAACTTGTGCCAAGTTGGTTGAAATCAGCCCAGTAGTTCTGGAGAAGAAGTCAAAAAGGTAAAATGTTTACGGACGGACAGGCGGACAGACAGACGGACGCCGGACAAAAAGTGATCAGAAAAGCTCACTTGAGCTTTCAGCTAAGGTAAGCTAAAAAAAGGCGTATCCATGAAATTACATTTTCACTTATACGCAAAAAACCTACAATCCACGAAATTTGACCCCCATGAATTTAATAGATTTCACAGTATTTAAATTCTAAGGCATATTTGATGTTAAACTTGTCGACCATCCAGCCTACATAGATAACATTTGCCCGTGTGTTCTTATAAAAGAGTATACCGATCCTGAGCTGGGTTGTCTCGTCTCTTCTTGACGAAAAACACTCCAATGACAACCATGACAACAACAACGACTCCTGCTATTGAGATTCCGGTGTATATATACGTCATGTCCTTCTTGCTGGCCTCAGGGGGAGTGTATCTCTCTGATAATATGTTAAGCAGAATGAAAAAAGTGTTATCATATCAAAATGTGAGAACCGGAATGTTTAAAGTTTTGACTAAATTAATCTAATAACATCATGAATCATTTTTGTAAAAATAAAATTATTACTGGAGAAAAATTACCAGGTTTATCTTCTGGACTACACATAACAGCAGTATCCCTGTCCCAGACACCCGACGAGAGACAGACAACGTGAGTTGTGTTCACTGAGGTGCCACCATTACAGATTATGTCACATTTCTCTCCAACTGAACCCAGACATGTAGGCGATAAAGTTGCATTTTCTACGTCCAAGGGGCATTTTGTCGCTGGAAGTAAACATACACTTATAAATTTGCAATGCGATGGCCAACGGATGCATGGAGGAAGCTGTAGATAGATATGGAAGAAGCTGTAAATAGATAGAATTATAGATAGAATTATAGATAGATAGATAGATAGATAGATATATAGATAGATAGATAGATAGATAGATAGATAGATGATAGAGTGAACTATTTAAAAATAAATAATTGATAGGAGCTCTGTTTAAGTCCTTAAAAAATGACGAATGTATATATATATATATATATATATATATATATATATATATATATATATATATATTGATTTTACTATCTTGCGCATGCGCATTATATTCACGCTAACTCGCGGGAGGTTCTGTAGTTTATGTTTCCACAATATCACATTTGCATGGATAAACTCAGAAACTATATTACAAATATGTGTTAATCTTCATTAAAAATTTGTCATATATTTTGTTCATCAAAGGAAATACGGGATATAGATCTAACCTTAACTCAGTGCATTTAATATGAAAAATTCCGAGAGTTTCGAATGTAAATTCGAAGCGAGTAAAAAACGTTGGTGAAAAGTGTTGAATTCTTCATTAATATTAATCAAATTTTTGGATGAAAGTTAATTTCACAGCCTAAAAATGGTTTGTTATAAATAATGTGACTGTTATTTTCAAGGTAGCTTCATTAATTTTCTCCAAAATCGTTTCGTAGCGATTCTGCAAATTTTTTTTGCTACATTACGGGTGTATGAGAGGCATTTTAACTGTAAAGAAAGCTTGTCCCGAGACACAGTAAGATTATTCTTACTAAGCAGAGTGTAGTGAAATTAATAGCATTATTGTATGCTTAAGGCTTCTAAGGCTTGGTTATTTAGATGTTAACAATAGGGTGTGTCAGTGTATCTATTTTGTAAATGTCCGATATCATATGCAATGTCAACTCGTGCACGCACGGGTCAAAGTCTAGTATATATATATATAGAGAGAGAGAGAGAGAGAGAGAGAGAGAGAGAGAGAGAGAGAGAGAGAGCGTTCGTTTATTGTCTTATTGTTTTATAAAGCTGAAAATTAAAGAAAATTACAGAAGCTTAATCAATTATTTCACATTTCACAAGTTAATATTCATTAATATTCATCGGTACATGAATTTGAAGATTCTTGAAAATAATTACCAGGTTTATCTGCTGGACTACACATAACAGCAGTATCCCTGTCCCAGACACCCGACGAGAGACAGACAACGTGAGTTGTGTTCACTGAAGTGCCACCATTACAGATTACGTCACATTTCTCTCCAATTGTACCCCGACATGTAGGCGATAAAGTGGCATTATCAACGTCCAAGGGGCATTTTGTCACTGGAAATTTATATTCACATGAAATTATTAATACAGGGCAGTTTTGCTTTGTTTATAAAATATCATGGTTGTTATCATTTTAATTACATTTGATTAGCGATTTCTCCTACTAAGAAATATGTTTACTCATGGTTCGAGATTTCGCTTATGTTAAATATCGCAAAACTTATTGCATCGTTTTGCATTTCTAATGGCTGTATTATAATTTGTATAATTTCAAATTACTGGCTGACACGCAATAGGAAAAAAATCTAAAAAATATATAAAACCTCTTTTAGTTAGCATATATAAACATAGGTAATAACAGACTACAAAGCTCACCAAGAGGAGGCATCACCTTTATGAGACATCACCTTTATGAGACCACCTTTATCATATTATATGAAAATCATACTTTATGATCTTGGATATTCATGGATTCTGTTTTGACACAATATCGTATATCATCAGTCGAAAAATTGTACGATAATCATATGTTCATTTTATAAGATACAATGTTTATCTATACAATAATATAAAATACAATATTGCATCCTATCATACTTACAATATATATCATATCATACAATGAAATACCATAATAAATAATGAGAAGTTATGATATTGTAACACATGATATGACATTGTATTGTGTTAAACATTATTTTATCATAATATAAAATACTATACATAACAATATCATGAAAGAATATCATATCATAAAATATAAAAAAAATTGATACAATATCATATCGTATCAAATAACATTTTACAATATAACATGATATAATATTGTATCATATTTAACAAAAGTGTGTCATTTCATACAATACTTTATCATAGGAATCTTGTCATATCATTTAACAACAAACACATCTATAAAGCAGGTTTGAGTAAGGAAGGATATTTTTTTAGCATCCTTGATAATGGAGATTAGGCTCTTCATCTGAAGCTATCTCTTCGAATAATTTATAGTATAGTTTAATCAACTATGCAAACTATTATCCATAAAACATGTGACCTGTTCAAAAATCTAAACGGCATCCAGCATCCGAAACCTATAGCTCAGATTCCGCATTCAAGCCTATCAGGTGCGTCAGTATCATTAGACACACCATCCATGCAAGTTTGGTGAAGTTAGGACCAGTAGTAACTTTGATTCTCGCTTGTGGTGTCAAAGGGCACCTGCACCAAAAAATTTAACCTCCTCCAGCATCTGAAATTCAGGAGTCAGATTCAGCATATAAGTCTTTCAAGTCCATAAGTAGGTCCAGGTGCATCATACATGCAAGTTTGGTGAAGATAGGACAAGTTATAACTTAGATACAGGACCTGCAACAAAAATTTTAAACAGGTCCGAACGCCGACGCCCGGGGTATAGCATAAGATTCCCCTGACTTCATCCCGGTGAGCTAAATACAAATTTATCATAGGCGATGTTTGATTTTAATATTAAGTTAATACAAACAATATAAGTATTCAAAGGGTACCTGTAGTGCCGGTCATTTTTTGACATGATAGAGATCTATGTATAAAAAACATCCTTCTGAAAATTTTACTGCGATGGCATAAGTACTGTTCGAGATATTTGGGGAAAACCCGTTTTCTTACCTGGACGATTTTTAAATCAAGCCGATTTGGCGCGAGATGAATTGTGACGTCACGGGGTCAACGCTGCTTTATGAGAAACAAGAAAATCGTACGAAAACTGTTCGTTTCCTTTCAATGTTTTATCGATTTATGAACCGTTGTTTCTAGATCTGTATTTTTATTTCCTTATCAACCCTTGATGACTAAATGTACTGTTGTTTGAGTTTTAACCCGTATTTATCGAACAAAAATACCGAATTCAGAAAATTGCTTGCTTCATGAATTTAGTCAAATACATGTATGAAACACACTTTGCATATATATTCTATAAATTCACAGTCTATGTAGCAAAATGACAATCAATCAAAGCACTATTGTTATAAGAAACATATATTCGTATTTCTTTAGTAAGTCCAAGATGGCTGCATCATGAAGTCTGTCTCGTATTCTTAAAAAAACGATAATGGAATTTTTATTTTACACTTATTTACATCCTTTGTCAAAATTTCCAAGTTCATTCAGATTTCATTATGATTAGGCGTCAGTTTTACAATTTAAATAGACAATAGCGTTTGGAAAAAAGTTGCACTTTATAAGATAATTAATAAAGACCAAATAGATGATCAACGTACTAACTACTTCTGAAATAATTACTTGATTACATTAAAAAACAATTTGAATTGCTGAATTGAAATTTTGTCATTTTAAAGTGATAAAAAAGTAACAAATAAGGCAATCATTTTAAACATTAGTAACTTTTTGATAGTCTAATGCATGAATATTTAAGCAGTGATTGACGGACTAGACACTTGTATTAGCTTATGAACGCCTGATTTTACACAGTCTGATTTATTTTTCTGTTTTATCTTATAATCATTGAATAGCTAATTATACACAAATCAATTTACCAGTCTAGAGGTGTGAAACCCCCATTGTTCACCAGACCCGTGTATCATGTGTATACATACCCCAAATACACATGTGTCTGGAGAGTAACTTTGTTAGTTTACCTGTTACCTGTGTCATTGTCTGGGATAAATCGTGTGTTAAGAAATATTGTTATACTTTCATGTTAAATACTGAAATCTGATTGGTTAAGACGCAGTTAATAATATTTACTATTACCCTCAGCGTTAGCAACGCACTTGGCAACGGGTAACATTAAAAAATGTTACATGCGCGAAAATTATGCGCGTACGGTTCGCTGTAGAATTCACGTTATTCCTATTTAAAAGCAGTAAAATTTTCTTAAAAATTTTAAAAAAGACATTCAGTATAACAAAATAAATAGTGCCTGTTTGGGAGGATAACAGTTGAAATTGACACCCCTCGAAAACCATTGTCAACCTCCGCTTCGCGTCGGTTGACAATGGTTTTCTCGGGGTGTCAATTTCAACTGTTACCCTCCCAAACAGGCACTATTTATATATTATGTAATTAAAAGACAAATATTTACATTCCACATATTTTTTGCATGTAAAGTGTATGAAAAGCTACTGCAGTTATAAGACTGTAACACACACAGGGTACTCAAAGGTTAGAATGACTAGTTTTATTATGACGTCACAAATGTTGAACGCTGTAAAATGCAACGTCACAAGCGAGAATCAAAGTTCACGCTTGTGGCCGTTACAGGGGCTCTTCCATTAATTTGAACTTACCCTTAGGTTAAACAGAAATGTTGACATTTAAATCACATTTGCAGACAAGGTAAGAAGTTTAAAAAAATGTAAATATAAGCATTAAATCATTATTTTTTGAAAGATATAGTCTCATAACTGCAGCGGTGCGTGCATACAAATTTTCATAACGTGCTAGCGCGCGTTATTCAATTTGTATGCACACACCGCTGCAGTTATGAGACTATATCTTTCAAAAAATAATGATTCAATGCTTTTAAAAATAATGAACATAAATCTGCCCACGTAAGTGTTTTATGATATCGTAATCATTGGCAAAAAGGCGACGAGAATAGAAAATTTTGAATCCTTTAAAAAGAAATCTGACTGTAAAAAATAATTACACGGATACAAATTTCTAAACATCAGACCTTTATCAACCATTTTGTTAGTAAAATTGAATTTTTTTTGTAAAGCTTTGAAAGGAATTTTCCCTCCTGTTGACTTCATAACGTTACCTCCGCCGAAGCCTCGTTATCGCCTAATTTTTTTCTCTTGATTAGAATTCATAGAGCGGGTAAAAAAAGTCACTTTGAAGCGGCGTAACTCCATTATTTTTGCATCGATTTCGAAGCGAATATTAACATTAACTTCTGGTAAATAAATTCTATGACAAAAGTTTCACATACACTTGACTGCAGGTACCCTTTAAATAAATAGTTGGTAATACTCGATTAACGATTGGCAGGATTTAGAAAATCGACGGTGGAAATTCAAAATAAATTAAATTCAAACTTTGGTACTTTTTTTTTTAAAGTATATATAGCTAGTACAAATAGCCATATTTCACAGTATCCCACAATGTAAATTGTTTTATGTTTTGTGATCAAGATACAGATCTTTCAATACACATTTAGAGGTCACTAGCATGAAAAAAAAGTCATTGACCTAGTTATTTGAAAGTAAAAAAAAAGACCTGCTATTTTAATAGTAGGTCCACAATGTACAATTAGTGGTTTTATTTGGTTCAGCAAGTGGGATGTTTGTACCCCTGAGGAAACGTAATTCTTAAAGACAACCATATCCTTTTGCTTAAAATAAATTTACAACATGTTTATACATGCCATGTATACTTCTCTTCTTCAAAGGACTATATATGGTTTGGCCGTCATTTTACTGTTATTCTTTGTTTTCTTGGTACAGGTATACATTTGAAGTTTTTCATAACTTCCATTTTGATTTAACTATCCACAGTTAAAAAATATGACATCATGAAGTTAACCTTTTCCCGACATTTTTGCATTTTTAGCATAAAACGTCTTGTTTTGAAGCAGTTTTTCTTTCAGAAACTATTGAGCGATTGCTTGAATTGAAAACCAAAGTATTTTCACCAAAGTTGTATCTATCCAGGACTTATAAGTGACAAACACTTCGTTCTTGTTCAAAGCGTCGTTCTATATTTCCCAGTCGAAAAAAGATTAGAAAAATGTCAAATTTTGACTGATTTTGATTAAATTATAAAAATAGCGTCACTTCTGACGTCATATTCTGCTAGTGAATGCAAATAAATCAAATACATAGGCCAAAAATATAATTTATATCTACTGTTCTGAAAAATAACGCAACAATTAAATGTACCTGAAACAGTTTAAATAATTGCGAATTATGGGGGCCAAATTTGACTTATATCTTATATAGTTCTTTGCTTTTCCTACTTACCAATACACAGTGTATCAATGGATGGAAACCATTTTCCTGTGGAATCACAGAAAGCTGTGTTGTTGGCAACCGGTTGATATCCAGCTTTACATTTGAAATCACACGCCAGTCCTGGGTAGGGGGCGCAATCGACAAAGTTCAAATGCTGTAGCTGAGTTGGACATCGAAATACTAACAGCAAACATGAAAAAAAAGAAAAATCGTTTACAAGTATTTTTTACAATGTTATCATTAAAAATATCAAACAATGAGTGTTAGAATTACAACAAACCCCCTTGACAAGTTAGTTGATCTGATTGTAGATTAACGTTGTCTTGACAACCACATGTCCTTCCAGTTGAAGTTGGGAAACAAAAGGTACTGCATAATCCATTTTTAGTTGAACAACTTGAACTTACTATGTAAGAAAATTAACACAAACATAACGAAGTAATATGTTTATTTGCCTTTTTGACATCAAGACATTATTTGATTCTGATATCTATCTAATTTACCGTCACGAAGATCATCCGCGTATATGTCTAGGGTGTCTAGTCGTCCAAGCTCTGGATGATTGGGCATGAAATCAACTTTCAATCCAGTGTTTTTGTCTATTTTAGTGACGCGTCTGAAACATAGAAAATGTAAACCTTACTGTTTACAGTGCACTAATGATATCCCAATGTCACTTTACAACACTTTTCTGATCCTATAAACGATATCTGTTTTAAAAAGAAAAAGACGTTTAATCGTATGTCTAAAACTCACTGTCGGTTCCAGGCAGTGTAGAAGAGATACTGTCCAAGGTTTATTATATCCCTAATATAAGCATTACTATCAGTCGCCAGAACCTGGCGATTTCCACCATTGAGGTCAGAGGATTCGATGCGATCTTTAAGCCAATCTCCCCAATACAATCGGTTTGCTACAACAGTTGACAGACGAGGGCTATTCATTAAATAGTAATACATGTACCTTGCTGTGAAAGGAAAATTTGTGTACTCTTTTTTTTTAAATTTTATTCACGTTCCTCCAAAGTAATCATCCTTATCTTCAACACACTTATTAAGTCTGTTTTTCCAACTTTGAAATGCCCCTCTGTATTTCAAGAGACGCATACCCCTCAGACACTGAAATCCGCTGAACCTATTGCAGATCGGGAGTAAAAACAATGTTCAGGTTTTTTTAAGGAAATAAAAAAGTAACAATTTGTGTGTATGTTCATTCGATGGAATTTTTCTGAAACATTCGTTCTTAAGTATAATATATATCGTTGCGACGAACAAACGTCAAAAAATGACTTAACCCCCTCCCCAATGATTCCTGGACGAGTTCGTTCAAAACATCGACGATCTCATCTTTTTGGTGATAGGTAAAGCATGACTTTGCGCTATAATGTTACATTCATAATTATTACGCGCTGATATAGTGGACGAATCCAAAATAGGATCAATCCTATAAAAGAATATACAGGAGCTTGAAATAAACTATTCCTATTTTGTGAAACCTTTGCTTGGAAATGACAGATTTGCAATCTAAATATAACAAATAATATTTAAAAATTTACTTGTTTTCAACTTTCATGCTTACAATATACTTTGATTATTTTCTGAAAAACTAAAATGATTTACTTTTTAATAATATACGTGTGCTTAAATTATTACTTCTTGAATCTGTTGTTTCCTTTTATGAATTTATGTGGAGCAGCGAAAATAAATAAATCCTTAATCGGGTTAATGTTTTCTTTACAACACGTGTATATAAACAATCCACGTGTATAAACACTCCACGTGTATAAACAATCTATGTTAAACCAACGCTTGGGTATATTTATTCATTTACTGTCTACAAGCTTATCTTTTAAAAAGATTGGTGAGCTAGCGCCTTGGCCATTCTAAAACATAGAAGCAGATTTCTAAAACATTGGTTTGAATTCATGAATCGATTAATTAACAATAAGAAGGCACAGTGGTGTACTGGAACTGTGCTGGAGTGGGGTCTCAATTTAGAATTGTGAATCTAGAGTGGGCTTCACGTCGGCAATGGCATAGCTCATTGACTGTGCCTTAATCATTATGTTTCAATTTCGAGGTGAAAATTTTCAAGAACCATTGGTACTGTTGTGTAGCAATCGTATCTTCTCGGGCCTTTCCGACAAGCTCGGAATACATATCCGAGGTTGTTTTCCGAGCTTGAATGAATTTAAGATAAAGCTAGCCATTTATTATTAAATATTTAAAATAACTTTTTATTACAAGACCTAAGCTATTATTACTTTTTTGACATTTTCAATAAAACACAAAACTTCATGTGATGATGATATAAAACGAAATTCAAATGGTACAGTTTATCTACAGTAGTACAGTATTCCCAGAATCCCCTACTATGGAGTCGAGCATGCGTATTCCAGTGAAAAAGACTAACGTAGTTGCTAGCGCTCGAGAGCGCTAGCAATAACATGAATTGGTCAAACTCACACCTGACTAGGATTTGACTTAGTCAATGTCCGATCCCGACCTATTTAAAACCAACCCTTGTTGGTTCAAGATTTATACATGTACATGAAATTTATTTGTCTACTTCATATAAATATACATTTTTCAAAACTATTGTTATTACAATGATTACATGTCCAATTTTACTTTTTCGCTCCAAATCACACCTCTATAGACCCTCTTACAATCAACCGGTATATTATTTATACAATGATAAATGTTCTTAGATGTATATAAGGTAATATTAAGTATTTAATCCTCACATTACCTTTCACTGAACAAAGTTCAAACATTTTTTCAATGATTGCTAGACTTGTATATACGTTACTTTTTTTTTAAAAAAGTTGGTTGTATTCGGTTTTCTTGCTGGAATTGAGTCCCTTCTAAGAGAGGGGGTGTTTTACTTAGTTGACTTTGTTTTATTATGTGTGCCTCTGTACCTGATCATTGTTGTATTTGCCCGATCGTATATCTGTTTTCATAGACCAATTACATAATGCCTGTAAGTAACACCCTACACAGAATCATGACAGGTCTATACTACGACAAGTCACAAACCATAAAACATTGTCCTCTGGATCTATTGACAAAATATTGATGGTAAATTTACTTGTAACATATGGAACAAATGCCTTAACCATTATTGTATTGATCATTTTTAATAACTTTTTGACTAAACTCAGTAGAAGTGCCGTAAATAAGATTAATTGTACAAATTTTACCCAACATAGGAACGATATTAAGTATCTCAATCATTCAATAACTACGTATCCCACTGTATTTATATGTACATTAACTTCTTTGTATTTGCTATGGATTTTATTTATGCACACTATAACTTCAGATGATTCGGTAGATAGCATTCCTAATTCACTTGACTTAATATTAGAGAACTCAATATCAATTGCTCACCTTAATGTTCAAAGCATAAACAATAAGCTCGATATTATACAAGCCGAACTTGGCGGATTCGATATTATAACTTTAAACGAAACATGGTTAGATAAAAACACTTCATCCCAAGACATACTACTTCAAGGCTTCCAAGAACCATTCAGGCGTGACAGGGAGGAAAATAGATACGGTGGCGTTATTATCTATGCAAAAAATCATATTTCATGCAAACGCAGACAAGATTTAGAAGTTCAACAAATAGAATGCATTTGGCTAGAGTGTTTTATATACAAAATAAAATTTCTTATAGGAACTTTTTACCGACCACCCAACTCAGAGTCTAGTAAATAGGAGTATATAGCTTACTCGATGGAAAAAGCCAAAGACACGAATATCAATAATATAATCATCACTGGGGACTTTAACTGCAATTTAAACAATACACGCGATTTAAAATTAGTTGATATCATATGGGATCAGGGTATGTCTCAACTTATATCTGAATGCACGCATTTTACTGAAAATTCCGCAACCCTACTGGACCTATTGGTTGTTAATAATAAAGACGTCATTGAATTCTCATGTGTTGGAGATAATATTCTTTCGAGCAATATAAGATACCATTGTCCAATCTTTTGTGTACTAAAACTACCGAAATCCCATACAAGAACATATAAGAGAAAAATTTGGTCCTTTTCAAATACCGATTTCCAAGATTATCAATTCCTTATAAAGAATCAAGACTGGGATAGTCTGCACAGTAATGATATTGACCAAAATTGTGACAGTATTACAAACTGCATTATTAACTCAGCCACAAAAACAATTCTAAATAAAATAATTATTACCTTACGCCCCAATGATCCGCCATGGATGCATAATAATATTAGGAAATCTATTAGAGCTAGAAAATGTCTTCATTTTATTGCTAAAACAACAAATTTTCCCTATGACTGGGCAAAATATAGAAAAATAAGAAATGTCTGTGTAAATGAAATAAGGAATGCAAAACAAACATATTACGATAAGATTTCGAACATATTAAATACGGGTAACTTAAGGAAGGAGTCTTCTCATTATCAAACATACTTCTTATAATAAGAAATTCATGAAATTTTGACACAGTCAAACGGATCATATTACCAAATAATTCTATCAGTTTTATCAAATTTGACCTTTTCGTTTTTGCATAAAGGTCAGGTCAAGGTCACTACCTTTTTCCTCAACGTAAAGGATGATAAAGATAAGTGTAGCTCTTTGTAGTTCTTGAGACATTTGTTTAAGATTTGAATATTCTATTCTTCAATGAAATGATAGAATATCAGAATGTCTATCAGCTTATACTAATAATTTGGAATAAATATTTATACTAAAATTGATATTGCTTAGCCCGCATTTCCTCTAATTTTCTTAAATTTTGAAGAAATTTTTACAATTTTTTTATGCTTCAAATAATAAAATATTTCCGATTTTTATGTAAAATGAAGACTTTAAAAAAAGATATAAATTGACAGAAAAGCTAATATATTGACCGTTTAATAAGAGAGAAAAACTGATTTTTTCCACAAAAATCAGTGTTATCAGTATAGAATGGGCGCTTTAAAAAGCCTAAAAAAATGTAGTTTGATAGGAAAATCATATTTTAAAAACATATTCTGAAACCCAAGTATCATATCATTAGTTTACATTAGTGAAAAAATCCAACATTAATGTTATTGTTTTTACAATGCTAAATCAAACTCATTAATCTGCAGCAATTCTGAATTGCGCAACATTTGATATTTTCCTACGCCAATATTATGCCAAAAATATAGTCCTTGTTAGATTGTAAACTTTGATTACTTTTTCTATGCCAAGTTGTACGATAATAAAAAAGAAAGAAAAATATTCTATTTTAATTTCCTTTCATCTTGATTTAATGAACAATTAATCAATTTTACGTTTGACAAGTCGAAAACCAGAAAAGACTCCTTCCTTAAGCTCTAAACAATTTTGGATGATAATAAGAAAAATCATCGGTTCTAAAAACTCAAGTACTTATCCTCCAATTATAAGCGAGGAACACAGCCTGCCAATAAGTGACAATAAAATCAAAGCAGATTTGTTTAACAATTACTTCTGTTCACAATCAGTAGTTAAAGACGGAAATACTGATTTACCAAACTACGATAGTTTTAGTGATACATTTACCATTTCGAACATAGTGATCTCAACACAAGACGTTAAAGATGTCTTAGAAACACTAGACACGAACAAGGCTACCGGGCCGGATTGCATCAACCCAACATTACTAAAACAAGCTTCGCCAGTTATCGCTTCGTAAGTCTACAGTCCCAACCCAATGGAAAATTGCAAACGTAATCCCTGTATTCAAAAAAGGCGCCAGCAATATCGTTAGCAATTATAGGCCGATATCATTATTAAGTGTTCTTGGTAAATGTATGGAAAAGTGTATTTTCAAACATTTATATAACTTCATTCTCACCAACGATATTCTTACACCGCACCAATCTGGCTTTAGACCCAATGATTCTACGGTCAATCAGTTATTAAGTATAACTAGTGATTTTTATAAAGCAGTCGATCAGGGTAAAGAAGTTAGAGTTGTATTTTTCGATATAAGCAAGGCTTTTGACAAAGTATGGCACATTGGTCTACTGTACAAGCTTGAAAAATTTGGTGTTCGAGGAGAATTACTCGAATGGTTTAGAAATTACTTACATGATAGAAAACAGTATGTCGTAATCAATGGTAGCAAATCAAACATTGGCCATATTAAGGCTGTTGTACCCCAAGGTAGCATACTTGGTCCTTTACTTTTCCTTATATATATAAATGACTTGGTCACCAATATTAAATGTATGGTCAAATTATTTGCTGACGATACATCTCTTTATATTGTTGTTGATAATGCTGATACTTCAGCATGTTTATTAAATACAGACCTTGAAAAAATACATAAATGGTCAAAACAGTGGCTTGTGTCTTTTAACCCAACCAAAACGGAATGTCTAACCATATCTAATAAAGTCAAGAAACCCTTCCATCCCTCTCTAATTTTTAATGATGTTCACCTGAAAGAAGTAGAAACCCATAAACACTTAGGAGTTATTCTTAGTAGTATTTTGTCTTGGAATTTACATGTGATGAAACAGTTAAAAAAGCATATTCGCGCCTTGGTATGATGCGAAGACTAAAGAATATTCTTGATAGGAAATCTTTGCAAAAACTGTATTTTTCTTTTGTAAGACCAGTCTTAGAATATGCAGACATTATATGGGACAACATTCCAGAATACTTGGTCAATAAGATTGAAAGTATACAATTGGAAGCAGCCAGAATAGTCACGGGAGGGAATAGACTGGCATCCAGACATCTGTTATATAAAGAAACGGGATGGGAACCATTATCGAAACGTAGGGAAAATCATCGTTTTATTCAACTTTACAAATATTTCACAATATGGCTCCTAATTACTTATCTTCTATCATCCAATCACAAAAAACTCAAGGACATAACTACAACACAAGAACAATGCACCCACTGCGAGAAATCAGTACAAGAACTAAGCTTTATTTTAATTCATTCTTCCCAGCTACAATAAGACAATGGAATGCTTTACCCCAAAATGTGCAATCAAATCTTTCATTACATTGCTTTAAGACATACTTACATATCAGTAGGATTAAAATCCCAAATTATTTTTATTTAGGTACCAGAATAGGCCAAACTCTTCACTCCAAACTAAGACTAGAATGTACTCGCCTCTTTGTATTTGCGGCGAAGTTGAAAGTACTGACCATTTTTTATTACACTGTAATACATATTCCAGAGTTAGGATCAATACAATCCTGACACTTCCATATTTATTATTGTTATATGGTAACGCTAATTTATCTGAAAGTGAAAACAACAATATTTTTTTGTCCAGAAATATCTTGTTGAAAGTAAAAGGTTCTGAGTTCACCTGTTGTTTTACTACAACTACTGTATTACATTAAATACCATATTTGTATGTACCTGTATGTTCACAGATATATAATGCTTATTTAGAGCTACTAAGCAACATTATGGTTCAATATTAATACATGTTTTAATAACCTTAGTCTATTAGTATAGACATTATCTATTGGTTTGATACAATTGTCCCAATACTCAATTCCAGCTATTCTTTTCTCGCCTTTCATTTTCTTTTTTCTTTCTCCTACATTTTTCCTAATCAATGTTTACGTGCAATGTTATTGTAATTGAAAATTTTACCCACCTCTCATTTGTAAAATGACGAGAGCGAGATTAACATAAGCCTTTTAGCTTGTTTCTCAATCTTCTGTGTACTGTTATTATAATATGTATGATGAAATTCACTAAATAAAAATATTGTTTAAACTAAATCCTTTAAGTAATTGATACATTTACTTGCTTTTAATGGATATTATTGTTTAGTGAGGCAAGGTTTTCGGAAGTTTTGTCATGTAAACGTTTAATCCCTTAAATGATTTGAGTCTTCCGATCTTGTAATATGTTAATTTCTATATCAGTTGATATTTTATGAATAAAACATCTCTTGTAACACTTCCGCCTTTTTTTGTTGGGAACCATTACAATTAAATTAAAGACGCATGCATAACATTCCTTGTCGTGTTACAGCATTTAGCAATTGTAGGCTTTTGCTCTGTTTAGTGAGCCATATCTTATTTCCCAGTATTCTTTCATGTTTATTAAAATGCAACTAAATTTCATTTAATGTAAAAAAAAATTGTAGATTTCTTTTCACACTGTTCATAGCCCTTCAGTAGTTTTTGAGAACCATGCAATCGCTTTTGATTTTGTTCATCATTCAAAATGTGGGGATTTACTTCGCAGAAACTTTCTTGACATCTTAACATTCTTTTACATTTTTAAAACGCTACCCGATGAAATTTTTATTATTTTTGTAATCTGGTTTTCAGTTACTATTCCATCTCTGATGTGATTGATTTCTCATTGATAATGATATTGGCCTTTCAGATCGTTTGCTATTTTCAATTGAGTCTCAACCTATTTTGAAAAGATACAAGAGAGTTTCAATAAAATAAGCTGGAGTTCATTAATTTTTTTCCTTTAAATATCATTAGATAACGATATTAAGTACTCGACACGATGTTCCGTCCTCACACTCTCAGTGGCCTAAGGGTGGGTTCGGAGGAGGTGGTTACTTTGGATATCGCTATGTTTAAGTTTTGTTATTTCGATTCAATAGTATTGTATTGATGTCCAATTAACATTTCGAGAAATAATCTGTTCAATCAGGGCTAACTTAAAACGGAGTACATGTAGTTTCATTATTTAATGATTAGCCCTCGTATATCTATACTTATAAATTAAGGCATTTTGCAAATAAACTACAAAATGTATGCACCAGTGTACTTGCTTACACCTTTGGTATTTCAACACATATGTGATGATGTCCGTAGGTTATATAATCAAATTTTAAGTAATGAGTTATTATTGTGAAATTGATAAAAAAAACTACTTTCATTTTCGATAAACAAGCCCGAAATAGCAGAAATGAGAGTAAGGTGGTTGACACGCCTTGGCGGATCCAAGTCATGGATAGTTTCGATCAAAATATATACTTGCTATGTAATTATATAAAATAATTACGTAAAGAGTGAATATATTTACTGTGAGCCTATTTAGAGAATACATAGAAGTAAATATTTGACAAATGTTGAATAAATAAAATGAGTCAATTCGTTTCTTTAGTGGGCGATTTTAGTTTTGATACTCATTTGTGTTTGAAGCACGACCTCTGGTGAGAGAATGGGATAGAACTTTCCAGAACAGGGTAACAAAGAACGCGGATTGACTAATTAACGTGAAGTGTAGAACATGCATCGAGGGCAGATACTTTGTATAAGACTTCGATTAATACAAAAATTTAATAAATAAAATGAAACAATGAATGCAATGTTTGTTTTAATGGAAAGAACTTTCCAGAACGGGGTGTCCAGAAACAGGTTGACTAATTGACACCATGGCGGAAAGTGTAGGGTGAGTTAACCAACGGGCAGATACTTTGAATTTGACAATTTGGTTTAAAATACAGGCACGTAGCATCAAGGGGGGCCAGGGGGGCCTGGCCCCCTCCCCCCCACTTTTTCTCGTAGGAACAATTTTTTTTAAAAATTTACATATAAAAAAATGAATTATAATGGAGTTGGCCCCCCCCCCCCCCACTTTTTTTGAAGTTAGTAAAAAATTGATATGAAAATAAGGAAATGGGAAAAAATTTTTGGTAGGGAAGGAATTTTTTTGGAAGTATAGTTGAGTTCCTCCCCCCCCCCCCCCCCCCGCCCCCCCCCCGGATTAGGATTTTGAAGATTTTTGGAAACTTTAAATTTCCCTTTTGTTTTTTTTTTTTTTGCTTGTCAAGATTTTTTGGATGGGTCTGGCCCCCCCACTTTCAAAAACGATGCTACGTGCCTGAAATATGCATGCAAATGGATAATAATGCATAATCTAGCATGTTTTAATTTCTTTAATTTCATACTTTTTTATACCACGACAGATTGGTTGTAAACCTTACACATTAATTTGTAAACATTAATGATTAATGAACAGATTATTGTAATATACGTCTATATGGATACATGATGTGACTGTGCATGAAATGGGAAAGTTTAATGGAAATGCCCCTTCCCCTCCAGATTATTTTTCAAAACAGTGTTTTATCTGAAGTTCTTATTTCACAATGGACAGTAATAGAAATTATATTGAAAATTGAACTAAATAACCAAATTTAGAAAGAGAGAGAGAGACACTAAATACCCATTCACTGGAATAAAATGTTTTATTTTCTCTGTCAGCTGCAACAAACAGGATTAAGGCCACGTACATGTATTTATTATCCATTTCAGTTTAGATTTTTCATCCCTGTCCACCCATCTAGATATCCAACAATGCAGTTTGTTTTTATTTCGATTTGAAAGAATAGGATAAGGAAAAAATCGGACAAAGTATATACAAAATGAAAAAATAATGGTTCAACATATTAAGCATTAAACCATAGCATTATAACAATAATGTGTAAAGTGATAATCCCCGCGCTTACGCGGGCTATCATCTAGTGTTAAAATATGCTAAGGAATAATTAAGCAATTATTATATGATTACTGTTTTTTATTGTTAAACTGTAATATTTAGTGCATAATTGATATTACCTGATGCATCAACAGTTAGTCCAGTTGGCCTTCCAAGCGATGTTGTTACAATGTAGATATTAGATGTTCCATCCATATTTGCTTTACCGATGCCAGTTATGTTTCCAATTTCCGTCCAAAAGAAAAGACTGATTTTAAAAGAAAAAGCCTATGGATTACATTGTTGCTCATTTAAACAATTATTCATCAGACGGAAGCATTGCTTATTTGGCTTTACCAGAATTAATATGATTGAACCGTGTAAAGATTTCATGCAAACCTTGATTCATCCATCTAAAATCAATCACGTTTATATTTTCCTTAGGTTTTTTCTACTAGTACACAGTTATTCATATCCTTCATAACATTTCCAGATTCCATTGTTGCCTCACTCTGTACATACATGTATTAGGACGTTTGAGACATATTTTGAATAGCTTGAATTATTATTTCACTGATAATGATTATTTCAAAAACATTTGAGAATCTGAAACATCTCTTGAGCCCCTTTATATCTAACCTTTGAGGTCATGATATAAACTATCTTTGATTTACCATTTATTAGAGATATATCACCTCAGAGTCTACTTTTTAAACGGAGATTTGAACAAAATTTACTTCAATTGGGGATGTTTTATGGTTTATTTGTAATTGGCTCAGTGGGCATGGGTAAATGTCACACATATAAAAAGTTTACTGACGGATAAATGAATATAAGGACTGACACAGGCGTCGGACAAAAAGTGGTCCGAAAAGCTAACGCCAACTTACATTTTAGGTGAGTTAAACCCATTGATAATATACTGAAAATTTTCTCATATTTTTGTGTAAATATTGTTTCAAAAACAAACATCTAAATACTTATGCTTAAATTTTGATACCTACAAAATCTTATTGCAATAACACTATCTTATAAATCCAATTTTTTTACCCTTTTGAAGGATATAGAGCGACATCTCTTGGCTTATGGAGGTTTTTAATCAGAGTTTTGTGGAGAAATTTGGATCTGTGAACTACTCCGACGATACTCTGTGATATTAACGACCCTACAGCGGTGTAGTAGAGATTGAAGGTGGAGTAGTCAATCGCCAAACTGTTAGCGTAGGCAAAACCTGTAAATTGAATTAATTTACAAATCACTTTAGGTCAGAACATTTATTTCATTTTGAAACCCATATTAAGCGAACCTTAAACTAATCCTATATGATGACTAAAAATGAAGTAAACAAACGATAAAAAAAAACTATGAATGAATTCAAAATGAATAAATAATCAGATGCTAAACTGGGGAATGTGTTCTTTTAGAATAAATCCTGATAAATTTTCTAACAGAACAGTTTGAATAAAACTCACGATAAAAATCAAATAATGCAAGTAAGCAATTTATCGAAGATGATATAAGAATGATAGAAATTAAATTACAAGATATGTATCGGCACATGATAGTTAAGAATTTTTTTGCATTGGTGTTATATTTTACTACCCTCCCCCTAAAAAAATACATAAATAAAAAATATGAGTAATTTAATTCTTCTTCGCAAATTTCGTGATACCCGAACAAAAAATACCAGATACACGGTAATAGTTCTATCTACAGAATTATAATTCTTTCAGTATATTAGGAGGTGTTTACATGCTAGAGAAAGTTAAAATATAAAATTCTGTACATTATTTGTACCTGTGGTGTAGAATAATGTTCTATTTTCTCCATGCAACGTTGTTGACGTGATTGTGTTCGTAGAAGTTTCAGAATAAAAAAGCGTCTTCGTTATTTTATCAAAGGCTACTCCTAAAACCCTATTTAGTGAAAGAGGTAATTTGACTAAGGCTCCTGTCTGAAGATCAATCTGCAATATTCTCCCGTGAGTATAATCTGTCATCACGATGAAATTTGCCAAGAGCGCATCTGCAAATAAAACCAAAGCAAAACTGTTCCCATAAACTGGGTCTCTTTTATTTAACAATCGGAATTGTCATAAAAAGGTGGAAATCATTACTTTTTATGTGTACATGTATAATTGGTCGGGAAAACGTATTTAATTTAATTCCACACACTTTGGCATTGGGAAATTGCCCGTGGAATTGTTTTTTTTTTGCATTGAATCATACTCGAATTAAATACAAGTATTAAGTAATATTAAATTGTCAGAAAAATTGTCAAAAAGGACTAGATATGCGACAAGGTATTTAGATAGACCTTTAAGTAAGAGTTATTATACATATCTTGATATCGTCTATATTTGAAAGAAAATATTGTTTTTTATCTCATACGTGTGGTGTATATTACCCGTGTGATAAACCGTTGCTATATCACACGGGTGATGCTATATCAAATACTTCCGGACGGAACTACTTTTGACACAGCTTCAACGCTTCAGTGACCTATTTTCGAAGATTTGCTAGTACTTTCAACATAACTATATCAACTACAAAAAGTGATATAAAATGGATTTTGTCAAAGACTTCAATTACTTACAAATATGAAGGAAAACACATAACTGCGTAGCATAGGCGTCGGAACCCGGGCTGTTGGGGGGGGGGGGGGGGGGTTAGCCCCCACCCAACTCTTTTTACAAAGTTATACATAACTGTAACCAAAAGACCTTTTTTTCTTGTTTGTCAAGAGTTTTGATAAGGTTAGCCCCATTCAAACTTTCAATTTGCTTTGTGTAGTTTATAAAACTGGAAAATACGTTAACTATCAACGAGTTCATCCTGACGACGCGATGGAAACAGAGCGTACTGGTTGTGCAAATTGTGTTTATATTCAGGACCTTACCGAAATAATGTTTCATAAGACTTTGATTCCACCACCAGTAAGCATCCTTTTTCACTATTTTCAATCCCTAATCATTAGGCTGGTGTTTGTGTTATAAAACATCGACAACTGTTCCTTGTTCGAGTCAATTCAAACTAACGTGCATTCGCAACTTTGTGTATGTCAACAAACTTGATAATTCAAGTCTTCTGATCAGTATTTCCATTTAATCAAATGAATAAGCTCTAAGAAAAATTATTTAGAGCTAAAAAATCATTTCAAGGTTTATTTCAGTGATACTTTACATTAAAACAGTTAGATTCATCTCAGAAATGACGTACTAAATTGTGTTGCGCAAGGTCACAAAAACCGGATAACACAACGTTGCATCATCGGTTTTAATCTTTGATAAAAAATCATTTCGGGTCATAAGGCTACTGTCTCAAAAGCTTCATAATATAAATCAAATTGTATGAGATAAATAGAACATCTATAATTGTGTGATTTTATATTTGCTTTATCCAACTCGTTAATATATACACCATTTCAACTCGTTGGATAAAGCAAATATAAAATCACACAATATAGATATCCTCTATATAAAGGGCCGATGGTCGTGACCACGTTTAGACTGTATTTATCTTATAAAGAAGAGATATTTGAAAACCCCATTTCATGTTATCGCAAAACATTTGATTTGGAAGCCTATTTTGAAAGTACAAACGATTTTTGTCAGATGAATACCGTATATATTGACAGATGACAAAAACGGATACGAGTACAAACCGGTAAGCATGTTTCCCAGATTCACCCAAAATAATTTACAAATATTATAACTGGTGACAAAACATTGGTTAACTATTTCAAACCAGTGAAAATAAAAACACGGTAGAATGCCTGTAGTGTCCAAATTAACCATAAAAACAAAGAAGGTCTTTATTGCATATTCTTGTCATGTAATTGTTTAGCAGATCAAATCCCCATGACAAATGGCAAAAGCGTCACAGGTCGGTATTGCATAGATGTTATATTAAAAGGATCAATCAATATTATCATAAACGACGCCCTGTGTCAGGATTTAGATCTGTTTGTCTACTTCATGATAATGGTCCATCACATACATCTAAGCTTGTGGAGCGGTTTTTTGAAGTCGGTAAACGTTATTGTTTTGCCATATCCACCATAGCTCCATGCCACTTTTTCTAAGACTAAATGTTCTTCCATGTATCAGAACGTCGTTACAAGTCTTGACAAACCTTTTTTGAAGTCAATGAAGGTATTGTCTTGCAATACCCACCATAGTCCTATGGGACTTTTCTCTTTTTCACCTTTATTTCAGCCATCAAATCAGCATATCGTGAGGAATTTTAGAGAAATGGGTTAGGATTGAAATTTGTATTTAAAACCCCGGAGAATACTGTGAAGGAAATAATGTTCATTTTACGGTTGAGACGAATACTTTTGTACAATACACATTACATATCGAACAACACAAGTACATAACCTGCCCAAAGTGAAGAAATGTAAAATACGTAGACATTCATCATATTGGTCAATGATAAAGTTTTTTTAATAGTCTCTTAATAAACGTTTAATTTTTTTCCTCTAAGGAACAGTAATGGTAATATACATTTATATTAAACTTATATTAACATACTGCCTTTATGATAAATTTTGGTTTCTAAACCATTCAACTATACTACCCAGAGCTATTCTAAGGTCCAATTAAAGGTATTAAGTTTAACATAGAACAATATAGGGAAAGGTAACTCAAATATTTTCCTATAGATATGTATTGTATACTATCTTATATAACTCTTCAAGCATTCGGACATTGTGTGGATTCAATTAATGATCAAACCTAGAACCCTATTCCATAATTGAGGTCTTCTAAGGAATTAAAACTCCTACATCGAACTATATAACTGATGACCATTTTGTTTGCAAAGAAAAATGTTTTTTATCTATTAGATTTTAAATTGTTGGAAAAGAAAATTATATTGAAACATTTGAATTTTGATAGCATAAAAGTAGGTTTATCGATCAATTTCATAGTTTTAAGATAAAATAGTATCATAAATGGACATTATCTAAGACAAAGAAAATACAAAAATGTTCAAAAGGCTTATGAAAAAGTTTTTGGTTTGATTAAAAAGAAAATATAATAACTCAAGTATTCTTCTCTTGGAAAATAATCAACGCATCTTTTTTCATATAGTGAACTTGCAAAAATTACCAAGGCTCAAGGTCAGGACATATTGACAGGTCACAAGCAATCTTTGAATTAACTGTTTGCTTTTAATCATTTTCCATTACAAGATATGGCATAGACAGGAATCATGCAACCTTGCAAAAATGACCCTGGGTCAAGTTCATGTCACATCCTCAGGTTATAAACGATCTTTGGAATCTTTGGAAATTTAACAAATCCCTTTTGAAAGATTTAAAGTATGTTCAAAGTATTAATTGTTATATTAATCAAATTAAAATGCAATATGCAGTTCCAGTGTATTCTGAATATTCAGATTTTGAAATCTAATTTACAATTAACGACCAGCTTTTTCTAGAAACACTGTTGATGGAAATTAGATCTAAATCTCATATGCAAGTTATTTAAAAAAGCAAAGGATAATGAAGAAAAAGGAGTTACTAGAAGAGCTTTTAGAGTATGAAAAACATCTATACTACTATATTAAAATAATAGACTCGAATTTTTGGTCTTTAATACCCAGAAATCGGAAGAACACTGTCTTTTGTTTTATATATTTTAAACATCATTGGTACTTGAAGATTACCAATTTGTTTTTATTTTTTCTCAGTTAAGCTTCGCTAATTAATAATCAACGAAAATTCCTCAAAAAATCCCGGAAATCACCCGAATTTTTTGAATTTTACAATCTTGCGCTTGCGCAATACATTCACGTTAATGCGATCTTTAGTTTATGTTTCCACAATATCACATTTGCATGAATAAACTTAGAAATAATAATACAAATACGGGTAAATTTTCATTAGACTTTTGCTATATAATCTGTTCATATATATTAAATAAATGATTTGTTATGAGAGAAAGTATAAAATAACAAATATTCATTTCAACTAAGTACTTACTTTTGCTTTCGTGATGACAAAAAATATTTGATGACATGCAAAAAAGTTACATTATATTTGTTAGGAGAGTGAAGATAAAATATGTTTTATCGTAAAAATGAATAATGTCCTACGGACCCAGTTTTACAAAGACAATACGTGTACGAGGTGTTGAAATCTTCCATTCTATGTATTAAATTTTTAGTTGAAAGGTATTTGCAGTCTCAAAAAGGTTTGTTGTGATGAATTTGACTGTTATTTTCAAGGCAACTTCATTAACTTTCTCTAAAATCGTTCCGAAAGCGATTCTGCAATTTTCTTCCACATTACGGGTATAAGGGAGGCATTCTATATGTGACTGTGGTGAGGGCCTTTCCCGAGACACAGTTAGTTTATTCAAACTAAGGAAATTGTAGTGAAAATAATAGCATCATTGTAGGCTTATAGCTTTGTAATGTAAATGTCAATGATAAGGTGTGTCGGTGTATTTATTTCGTAAATGTCCGATATGCAATGTCAACCCGTGCACGCACGGGTCTAGGTCTAGTATAGACGATATAAATGGAAAGAAAAAGGAATTACAAAATATAAGATATTATAAGGTCATTGTTAGTTTGGTGCGTTCATGCTCCAAATGGATGAATGAGGGAGAAAAACCAATAATTTTCTTAATTTAAAAAATCGTCACTATACTAGTAAAAGTATTCCGAAATAATACTATCAGAAAATAATGAACAGATAAAAAAAGTTAAACAAGAAGATATTCCAAATGAACTGGAGAAGGAGAACTTTACTAAAAAATTATATGCAAATAATTTGATGATAGCAGGAAGTACAGATATTCTAAAAGAAAATTCTGTCCCTCTATTATTTGACAAGGAAAGAAAATCAATTGAAGGATATATAACACACAAGGAAGCTTCTTTAGTATTAAAAGGTATGTCAAACAATATAAGTCCAGGCAGTGATGGGTTGACAGTTAATTTTTTAAAAATGTTCTGGAATAAAATATGTTTCTTTGTTTTTAGGTTTTTTTTTAATAATGGAAATAAGGTAGGAGAACTATCATCTACTTAGAAACAAGGAATAACTTGTACACCATGATGAATTATACGGAAAGTAATCATTTTCTAGGGGTATTAGTTATGATAGATTTGAGAAACCTTTCCATTCTGTAGCTATGGGAATTTATGCATAATGTATTCAATTATTTTAATTTTAGCCCATTTATCTGTAACTGGATAAAAACGTTTCAATGTAATACTGTGTCATGTGTGTTCAAGGCAGGTATATTATCAAACTTTTTAAAACTTGGACGGGGTTGAAAACAAAGTGTTCCAATATCGCCTTATATGTTTTATTATGTGCAGAAACATTGTCAATTAAATTTCAAATAATAAAAACCAGATGATATCAGGCGCAATCGCGGGAATTAACAGTTTACACATTAATGTGATACAATGTTAATATATTGAACCTTGATTTTTGTTGATTGTTGTACTTACTGTGTCTGATTTTTACATAATTGCTTTCTTAACCTATTTTTTAAATCAAAATAAAAAACTAACTGCATGGGTGGATATTTAGAATAGCGGACAGGAATAACATATCTAAACTGAAATTGATGTTATTTACATGCACGTGGTCTGCATTCTTTTTGTTGTAGAATTAAAAACAATTATTTGTATTTCATTTCAATCCAGTTAGGATGTATTAGGTGCGTCGTATCTTTAAATTGTGTTCTTTAGTTCTAATTTCAGATAAAGATACTTTTTTAAAAATGGGGAGAAGAGGATCACCCCCTCCCTCATTCAAGTTTCCTGTTTTATGCCTAACAAATCTGCTCATTGTTTACAAATTAATGTCTAAGGTTTACTACCACTCTGTCATGATATAAAAATGTATGAAGTTAAAAAAAAACCGCTAGGGTATTTGTATATTTTATACCAAAGTTGTCAGATCCACACACACACACACACACACACACACACACACACACACACACACACACACAATAAAAGATGTGTTCTGATATGTATGCAATGTTGACGCAATTGTTTCATTGCACTGTATAACATTTTTTGTATCCTTGAATATTTGTGATATATGCAAAGGCAATTGACCCATTAATAAGTTTGAATCACAAACTTTAAATAAAAAAAAAATCTTTGTTCGAAGTATGTACTTCCAATATATCTCCAAAAGAAAAATAATTGACCCAGCACTAATTTTTGCAATTTTCCTTTTGGACATGAATTTTTCATTTTTCCTTCCAGTGACCTAGAACTTGCCCAAATGACCTTGGGTTAAAATCATGGCACACTTTCAGGTCATAAGCAATTTTTCTGTTAGGTATGAACATCCAATGTTTCTCTAAAAGAACGATATAGACCTGACACGAATTTTGCACTTTCTCTTCCATTGACCTTGGACTTGCCCAAATGTTCGATCTTGTGTCGAAATCATGCCACTTCTACAGTTCATAGGCAATCTTTGAGTGAAGTTAGAACTTCCTTTTTTTCTCCATAAGAAACATTTGAACCAGATACGATTGCATAGACAAGAGGGACAGACACTCAGACGGACAAGGTGATTCCTTTATACACCCTCAAACTTTGTATGCGGGGAGCATAACTTTTTTTAAATGCATAATGGTAATAATAACATATTTACGATGATTACAATCTGTTGCTGACATATATTTGAAATTGTTTAGTAACCAGATACATAATTATACATCATATGATAGTTTCAAAAGTAGTTTGACAAAGGCTATTATGAAACGAGCAAATAATTTGAATTTTATATTTGCCTTAATCATCGTATTGAATATATCGATCAAAGTAAGTACGAACGAATTATTTTATAAATGCAATGGTTAAGTAATTTTGTAAATTGACTCATGTTAATATTTAGGACAATGTTTAACAAAAACTGTAAAATTTCAGAAACATATGCCACAAATCAAAGAGATGGGTGCGCCTACATGGCTATAAAACTTGGGTCCCTACCACTGTCACAAGATTCATCAGATTGAAGTTGCAGACCGATATCGCATCCACATCTACGACCAATGGTTTCTGGAACACATATTTCTTCACAACCTCCATTTAAAATATCACAGGTACCTGAATTCATGAAACAAAACACAAAAGAAACACTTTACAAAATCATGGTCAAATAAAATTGATTTGCATCATATAGAAAAAATCCCAATACAATATAATTCATTGGAAAACTTTAATATCTGAGTTTGGAGCTTAACAGTAGTAATCAGAGGTCAAAATAAAAAACAAAATTATTGTTGGGGAAAAACGTGTTCAATTGCAATTTCTCAGGCCTTTCCGGTACTTTTTTCACAAAGAAGCGACTCTATTTTGAATAAAATTCTAACCTCCGGTAATGTTCATACATTTGAGGTATTTTTCGAGCTCTGCCGGAAAGGCCCGAGAAGCTGTGATTGAGGGCGCTGTAAGTTTTAAGGACTTGTACCTCATCCCTTTGTTCACACCAGCTAACAATAAAATGTTAAATTCACACTGAATTACTGAAAATATATTTTAAGTACCCCGTTTGTCTTCTTGCAAGGAGGAATCGAACACGGACACATCTTTGCAGTTTGGAAGAGTGTTTAACACATCTTCTGCACTTGTAGCTGTCATTCTTGCGAAATGAATTGAGGTTTTGTTTATCCAACCTAGAAAGCCCTGTAACAAAATTATTAAATGCAATTCAGTACTAAAATATATCTAAAATAGTGATTTTAGTCATGAAATCAAACAATATAAGATTAAATAACCTTATATACGAATGCCTTTGTAGCTCCATTTGTGTCAAGATGACTTTTAATATCAATACCACTTGTCGTTGAACTTTTTATGACATTGCGGTCTATCCAATAGAGTCTGTAATAGAAAATGTCTCTGTTTAACATCAATTATTATAGTAACAGATCTGATAATTTTGTTCCTGTTTTTTTTTTAAATATTTCTATATACAATTCTGGTTTTACTTTTTGGTTATGATATTGAATAGACCTGGGGTCAATTTATTTATTTAAAGTTTTCCCTTAAGGCTTTTCAAAACTTTTTTTTGTATAGAGTTTAAATTTTTTTTCCTATATTTTATCTGTAATATTTATAGTATGCCTCAGAAGTAATATAGACCAGTGTGCATTGACCTAATTAAATAATAAAACAAATACAATTTGTTAGATCAATTTAAGGTTCCTCGACACACCAAAATTTTATTTTATGGATCGATAGAGAATCTTTTTTGAAACATGATTCCACAAAACAGAGATCAATATCAGCTTTCAGTTATTTTACACGAATTTTTTTGTATTTTTTCAGTGAAATAGGAAAAACTGTTTTGCAGAGAAACAGAATATATTAGAGCTTAAAACTTGTTGTCAATTGATGTGTAATATAATTATAAATAAATTCATGCAAAAGATCGTTTGGTCAAGTGTTTAATTTTTTAATTAAAAAAATATTTCTGAAAATCAAAATTTTACTTCTTAAATATCTTTTTAATCTATGGATAAAATTTTAAAAATAACATATAGTCACATAAACTATTTACTAAACAATGATATTTTACAAAGAAATTGAAATGAAAATGCGAAATTTTGGAAAAATTGCTATTTATCAAATTTGAACCGATCCCGATTGAAAAAAACCCGATCCCGATCAGAATTATTTTAAAATTGAAATTTTACAAATAAACTGCAGTTTTTTTTCTAAGTAATTGATATAAATTATAAAGTTAGTAAATGACGAAACCATTTTACAGCTAAACAACCTGAAATTTTTGCAAAATTCTGATTCATTCTAACTTTATGTGATTTCGATCGGGATCAGTTTAATTACAATCGGGATCGGTTCGATTTTAAAATTTTCCATTTTTTCTTTAATTTCACTATTTGGTTTCAATTTCTTGTTGAAATATGATTGTACAGCAATTGTTAAATGCGAGTAACAGTTTATCTGCAGTTTTAATCCATAGATTTAAAAAATATCTTTTTTTTTCATTTTCATAAATATTTTTTTTTACAAAAATATTTCAAAGTTTATCTGGCCGTTTTGATATGTATTTATAGATAATTGTATTGTACATTAATTGATAACAAATTTTTAGCTCTAATATATCTAATATATCTACGTCCAGTTGAAAATTATACATATCCTTTTTTTTCCCTTGTATTTTGATTAGCGTAAGGCAATAGTGTCGAGGAAACTCGGACATTCCCGCGATTTGTCAAACTTGGTTTCTCGCAGTATAGGAGAAATTATTTTATCAAGTGTGACAATATTTCTACGCTACTATTTGACAATAATTTTTAAAATTTTATAATTCTATCTCATTCTCCATTTAGCGCCAGTGTTGATTTTTAATTTGTAAACTTGGGTACGGAAACCCATAGTTGTCACAATTCGAAATTTTATTTTCCATTACATACAAATTGTTGCGATATCATTCGATTGCGATAGATATTTTATTTTGGAGTTTTTGTTTGAATATCTAATTTCATACGTCATATTTTTGTATTCAACCCTTCAATCTTCATATAATCATATTGCATATTATTTTGTTCATGTCATTGTCTGGACCGAAAATACAAGCTTTTCTCAGCAAGCCACCAACAACACCTCAAGGGTCACTGTGTCACACACCAATTCTTCTGTCAGACAGCAAAGGTTTTGCTCTTAAAAATAAGACCCCCCTGAGATTGGTCGAGTTTTGGTGCCAAAGTGGCCTGCAAACTGAAAAGGCCATAGATCAACTTGAACATAGATTGGAATCCAGAGATTTTGGTTCGGCACTGATTTATATTTGGCTTGGGACTTGTGACATTACCAGAAAAGAGGGGAAAATTACTCAAGTTCGCTGCTGGGACAATACCATCGTATATACCATTACGGCACAATACCGAAGAGCCATAACAATTGTATCCAAGTTCCAAGACATCAAAGTGAAATTCATTGAAATACCGTGCTACTCAATTGTGGCATATAATCGGCACAAAGGTCATTCCAATCCAGACTTATTAAAAAACCAAGACGTTGAAATTTGCAGGCAAGTGGAAGCTCTAAATGCAAATATTCGTGCAATAAATTCAGAAATTGGACAATCTACTTTGCAATTTAATAAGGACATAACACGCAGACGCAAGGACACAGACAATCGCAAGAAGAAGAACAACGGTGTAAGGATTTCTTACAAATTTTCTGTTTTTTACGACGGCATTCATCCAGGCACAGAATTGGCCTTGATCTGGAGCAGAAGGTTGACTGAGGACATTAACTGAAGTTGTTTCAGAGTTTTGCCAGCAGACATTTTGGACATACATGTACCTGAGGAGGATTTACAATCAATAGGATAATGCCTGCTATAAACTTGAATACTGCGTCTTATGAGGACCTAACTGAACTCGAAGGAATTGGTCAGCAAAGAGCCACAGCTATCCTTAAAGTACGGGAGGAAAAGGGCTTTATAACAGAGGATGACTTACGCCAATTCCTACAGGGCACCTATAGTACCATAAGAACTCTATTGGATGAAGAAAAAGTTTCTCTAGACACACCACCACAGTTACTCCAGGCACTTAAAAAGGAATGGGATGACCGAATGGACAAAATGTCGAGCGATTTTAAGGAGCAAATGAAGGCTTCACAAGAACACTACGAACTTATGCAAACACAGTTTGAGGAAAACCTGAGAAAAACATATGAAGAAAAGTTGAAAATAAATGAAAATGCTGTCGGTAATTTGGCTCCACATGGTGTTTATGGTGATGGTAATCCATGGATGAAACCTAAAATGGACGTCAAAAGGGAAAACACCTCGTTACCTAGTGACAGTGCTACTGCTAATTGTGGCTGGCTTTTGTCTGGCCCGACCAGTGGGAACACTGCTGCTAAGGTAACCACAGATGGAAATTCACAAAAAGTGAAAAGTGGACAGAAACCTAATTTCATGACCAGTATTCAAACTATGGGTCCCCCCCCTCACCAAAGATGGCTACCTTCGATGGAAAATCGGAATGGAATACATACATTGTGCAGTTCAACATGATAGCGACAAGATATAACTGGACCAATGACCAACGACTGGAACGCCTAGTTGAATCTTTGCGTGACAAAGCATTAAAGTATTACTGTACATGTTCAGCCCAAGTACAGAGCAGTTTCTCATCACTTTGTGCAAAGATGAAAACAAGATTTGGCCAGCGAGATCTCCCTCACACAATTAGGAGGAATCTCCAGGATATCAAGCAAGGTCACCAATCTGTTGATGAATTTGCAGAAAAAATCCAGGAGATGGTAAGTGAAGGTTACCCACAGGCTCCAGACTGTGTAAAAGAAACGATAGCTACTGACACTTTGCTGAAGGGCCTCGAAAATAAAAGAGCAGCACTTACAACAATGGACAAAGATCCTCCTGACCTTGAGACAGCCTTACAACTGGTTAAGGCTGCACTCAACAATCAGAGATTAATCTTAGGCGCTAAGAAGCCGGAGGTGAGGAAGGTTCGTTTTGAAGAGGATGACTTAGATAGTGACTTGGGCTTGTTGAATGAATTTGAAGTTAGACCAATACGACCCCAAAGCAGAGTAGACAAACTTTCAGAAGAAATAGCTGAACTCAAAAGTGGGCTGGAGGCGACCAATGCTAAAGTGGATAAAATCATCACCCTAATGAATAAACAACTTTCCACAAGGTCACAATCTCCACCACGGAAAACAGACAGTACTTCTAGTTCTGTTTCCAACTCTTCACCACTCAAAGCAGCAGTGTTTCAACTGTGGACAACCAGGTCACTTTGCTAGAGAATGCCAAAGGCCACACAGGTCCCGTTCCCCATCCCCTAGATCACCGAGGAGAGAAACCAGGACTAGTCCAACCAGTTATGACATACGAATGTATGACAACAGTCAAACACATCCATACAACTTGATGCTAGGGATCTCTATTAACGGAAAACCTGTTCAAGCTATTGTTGACACGGCAGCCCAGATAACAGTTATCAGCCAAGCTTTCGCCAACACCTTCACCCCACCCTTAGTTCGTGGAGAAAAAGTAACCATGAAGGGTGCAGGAAATTCTGACTTTATTGAAGCTATCTACTGTAAAACCATTCAGATTTGTATTGGGAATACACAAGAAGACCCCATCACCTGGACTGCTCTTATAGCTGACATATCTGATCCTGTCATCTTAGGTCTGGATTTCCTTAAGGCACAAAACGCTACCATTGACCTTAATGAAATACAGATAGTCCTTGGTGGCAAACGGATGAATGCAACTCTACTAGATGCAGGAGGTAAACAAGTTCAAATAGCTAGAGTGAAATTAAGTCAAAAAGTGAGAGTTGAACCATTTTCATCAGTGCAGGTTCTTGGCCATTTGGACCAACACATAGCTGGTACCTTGGTTTTCAACCCATGTCATAATGTTAAGGGATTGCTTTCACCACATGCTTTAGTTGATAACAGCGATCAAGTGCCAGTCCTCTTGCGCAACTTGTTAACAAGACCAGTTAAACTTCAGAAAGATGTAGTGATTGGAACTGTTTCTGAAGTGGACCAAGTCGCCAATGGTGGAAAACTACAAGACCACGACAAGACAAATGAACGTTTTCCTGTCGAATTACCAGACCACTTGATAGACCTAGCAGATAGATCAACAAGAGATCTAACCTCTGAGCAAAGTCAAAGTGTTCAATACCTTCTTCTGGAATTCCAAGACATTTTTTCTAAAGGAGACTTTGACTTGGGACTGTTTAAGGGGATCCAACACAAGATAAACACTGGAAAAGCCCACCCGGTGAAATCCAAATTGAGGCGCACACCACTAGGATTCCAATCAGAGGAAGAGGAGCATCTGAAAAGTATGCTGGACAAAGGTATCATCGTTCCATCAGTTTCTGAGTGGTCATCAGCACCGGTCCTGGTGCGGAAAAAAGATGGGACTGTTAGGTATTGTATTGATTTTAGGGGAGTTAATAAAGTCACCAAGAAAGATGCTTTCCCACTCCCGAACATGGAGGAATGCCTAGACACTCTTGGAAAAAACAACTTTATGAGAACGCTTGACATGGCACAGGGATATTATCAGATAGAGGTAGACCCTGATGATGGACACATGTTGGCATTCATCACAAAATATGGCCTATTTGAATTTGTACGAATGCCATTTGGAACATGCAATAGCCCTGCAACCTTTCAACGGGTGATACAGTTAGTTGTACAAGGTCTTAACTGGAAAGAATGCCTTGCTTACCTAGACGATGTCATAGTCTTAGGTCAGAATTTTGAGGAACATTTAATAAATCTAAGAGCGGTATTTGAAAGATTTCGGACCCATAACCTCAAACTAAAACCAAAAAAATGTCATCTCTTCAGGAAGGAGCTTCAGTTCCTTGGTCGCTTGGTGACAGAAAAAGGGGTCAGCATCACTACCGAGAGTGTAAAATGTATGGCAGAATGGCCGACACCCAAATGCAAGAAGGACCTTGAAGCATTTCTTGGGTATGTTAACTACCATAGAGAGCATATAAAGAGTTTTGCGGAGATAGCAGCACCTCTGTACACTCTCACAGGGCCAAAGACAAAGTTTATCTGGAATAAAGAGAAGGACACAACATTTATTTCCCTTAAAGAGGCAATGACTAACCCTGCAGTTCTGGGATATCCCACTGATGATGGCATGTTCATATTGGACACGGATGCTTCGGACATGACTATTGGAGCAGAACTGTCCCAAATTCAGTGTGGTACGGAAGTCTTAATGAGTTTTAACAGCAAGACCTTGACATCTACTCAACGGAAGTACTGCGTTACTAGGAGGGAGTTGCTAGCTGTTGTAGCATTTACTCGTCACTACCGATACTATCTACTGGGCAGACCTTTCATTTTGCGGACAGACCACAACAGTCTGGCATGGTTAATGGGGTTCAAAAATATTGAGGGGCAACTAGCTCGCTGGCTAGAAGAGTTATCACAATATGATGTTACCATCCAGCACCGAAGTGGAAGGAAACACCAGAACGCTGATGGCCTCTCCAGAATGTCAACAAATGGCCTGTCCTGTGACTGTTACAATGCTGGTTGTGATGTCGGTAGACTACCTTGTGGGGGCTGCAGTTACTGTCGACAGATGCATGCTCAATGGGAACGCTTCCAGGAGGATGTTGATGATGTAATCCCCCTAGCAGTTAGGACCCTTCAAGAAACTGATAAACCAAAGAAAACACCTAACACCATAGACAAGGATGCATGTAACTGGGCTTCTGCCTTACCAGATGAAGAAATCAGAGATGCACAAATGCAAGATTTAAACACAAGGACCCTAATGAAATGGAAGACAGAAAACTATGTCCCAACTGAACTGGACCTGTCCCTTTCCAGTAGAGCTGTCAAATACTTTTGGAACTGCTCATCGCAACTACGAATTTTGAATGGTATCCTTTTCTATGAGTGGTTAGATGGCTCTATGTCCCGACTTTTGCTTGTGGTCCCAAAGTCACTACAAAACTGTGTTCTGGAAGGATCTCATGACAACAAATTAGCAGGCCATATGGGACAGCAGAAAACCCTACAGAAGGTGAAATCAAAGTATATCTGGTTTGGAATGAGTTCAGATTGCGAGTCTTATGTCCGAACGTGCCCAGTATGTAATGTCAACAAGAAAGCCAATATACATGCCAAAGCAAGCCAATACCATGCTGGAGCACCCTTAGAAAGAGTGCATATTGACCTGATGGGTTGTGGAGTCCAGCAAAGGGAACAAGTACATTTTAATGATAGTCGACCAATTCACCAAGTGGCTAGAGTGTTATGCACTGCCTGATCAAGAAGCGGAAACAGTAGCAACTTCATTTGTGGAAGGTTTTGTATCTCGATTGGGGTGCCCTCTCCAGGTTCACTCTGACCAGGGTAGGAATTTCGAGAGCCGCTTATTTCAGGACGTGTGTAAACTACTCCAGATAACAAAGACGAGAACCACCCCGTACAGGCCCTGCTCGAATGGACAGGTCGAAAGATACAATCGTCTTGTTCTCCAAGCCATCCGATGTTATATGGAAAACATCTCACAGCAGAAAGATTGGGACCTACACCTCCAACAAATAGCTGGGGCAATCCGTGCCACTGTCAATCGAAAAACGGGATTCACACCAAACAGAATGATGCTGGGGAGAGAAGTCTCTCAACCTTTAGATATAATGTTAGGAAGGAAGATACCAGGACAAAAACCAGCAGGATATGTGGAAAATTTGGAGGAGGCTCTTTCAGTGTGTCATCAAGCTGCGAGGGACAACTTGGAGGAAGCACAACTCCGTCAGAAGAGGATCTATGACATAAAATCAAACACAAGAAGCTATGAGGTGGGTGATGTGGTATATATGGTGGATACCTCTTCCAAAGTAGGCCAATCGAAGAAATTGAGGAAGCCATGGATAGGCCCTTTTGTCATTGTTTATAAGTTTAATCATGTGCTATACAGAATCCAAGGGAAAAAGGTAAACAAGGTGGTCCACCATGACAGATTAAAACTTTGTCAAGACAGAGATCTACCCTTATGGCTTAAAAGGCTACGACATTCAGTTCTTCACCCAGAACCCAATGACAAGGAATCCAAACTGCAAAATCAAGTACAGGAGGAATTACCGCAGTCCAGTTCTTACGAAGATGATGCCGTAGGCCTCACAAATGAAGGACCTGAGAATGAACCATCAGATGATCTGGAGATCCGCCAAAGACCCGCTCGGAAACAACAGGCACCTAAATGGATGAAGGATTTTTGTCTTTTGGACGATTAATCATTATGCCGTTGGAAATTTTCATTCGAATTATATGTATTTGAATATCTTTTCCTCCTTATCCACTCCTCCCTCTGTAAAATTTATATGTTTTTTTTATATATTTGTATAATTATGCTTTTTCTTCCAGGATGTGGTCCAAATGAACTTTTATTCCCTTCTTGTGCTGTTTTACTTGCATATAGTCAAAGTGGCTTGATTTTTCTGGCCCAGCTGACTATTTCATAAATATAATACGCACTGTACATCTCTTAAAAATTATGAGGGGGAGGAGTGTGGTACGAAACAATTTGGTACGATCTAACAATAAATGAGTTTGCAACCGGATACTGGGTTATCGATCCCTCGTGGTTCCCGAGCCCTGTATTGGCCTGTAGCTGAGCTCGCAGACTTATAGGTCACTACACCAGCATCCCTTCTTGGGCCAAATATCAAATATTCAGTTGTCAACGTTTTAACAAACCATGGTTGTAGAATGAAAAATGACAGTTTATAACAAACCGTCAACCATCTCAAAAATCCATAAAACGAAACAGAAATTCAAAGCAGAGCAACACGGACCTCCAAAAAGATAGAGCTTGGATCAATTGCCTAACTCAAGTTAGCAGAAAAATCAATAAAATTTTAATTTGCTTTTGGAAACACTGTTAATACAATTGCAAATAATGATGAAAGGTATATTGTGGAACTGGTTTACCGGTTACTTGTGACGTCATATTGAAGAGAACTAGGTTCGTTTAAGTTTGCCGACGATATTAATGTTTGTGGCACATCTCTGGTCCACGATCCACGAACTATTGACTTCCCCGATGTCCCCGAAATCCAGAAAAGGGTCCTGTAATATACATCATTTTGCAAAGTTAGTTTGCTATTCAGATCAATTGCTTCCGAATTCTACTACTGGTTTTAAGGGTTTTTTTTATCTTTCTTAAATGGCGAATTATGTAATCATTAACGGTAGTTACTATTGCATGGGGAATGCATTTGACACAAGAATATGTACATTAAGCCATGCAATTTTAAAAAAGAACTAACTAGTTAATATTTTCTTACTTGCGCTATACAGTTGTAAAAAGGTGCATGAAAAGGAACGGTAGTGTATTTTGTATGTAAGATATAGGTATATAATGACTTCAACGCAGAGTGCACTGTATGCCAAATTTGGCACGACAAACATTAAAATTAAAACTAGGTAAGCGCCCCCCCCCCCTCAAGAAAAATCATAAAGGTTTACCCTAGCTCTCAAATCGTTTAGTATATTAATTTAGCATACTATTGAACGTATATGTGTGCTTGTTTTCCGAGGAAAAACAGATATGTTTTAAGTTAACATCAAGCTCATTTAAATAAGTGTTTAAACATGATACGATAGGGAACATATTGTTTATCCTTACCCATTGTGGGGATCCACAGTTAAAGACATTGGTTGTTGAAGATTGGAGTAAATTAGAACATTGGATTGTGAGTTGACTGAAAACGTTCTTATACTGGACAAAGTCGGCTCTATCCATCCAAGAAGATTGGCTATCCAGTCAAAAATCAAATCTGTAAAAGGTAAAACATGGAAGCTTCTTTTCGGTTCTGATAATGCAATAGAGGCATAATGAACATTTAAAACGATTCCGTTGATGTTAATGTAGAATGATTAGTTTTAGCATGATATACAAAAACACCAAGTAATTTCTTGAGGTTTAAGTTTTGAAATCTTCACTGTAGTCACCTTTGGCAGCTGTTAACGTTGTTAAAGTGCTAGTTTTTTGTAATATGATGTCATGTCGTTTTAACGAATTACTGCCACTGTCCACGAAATAGATAATGTCTGATTTTGCATCCACAGCAAAGGTCTCAATAATAGAGTTTGATAAAGTCCTGTTATAATAAACAGGTGGTCCACCACTTATGGAATGTACTTCGTGCATAGCAAAGACAGAAGTATTGCTTACTATGAAACCCTTCTTGAAAAACCAAGACTTGTCTGAAATAAATCGTAAAACAATACAATAACACAGTTAACAAATATAACATTACAACTAACATTTAAGAAATAACAAAAGGTATAATTTTTGGATGTATATCGGGATATAAATGCGGGTTGGTCACGTGATAAAATCCCATAAAGCCCGATTTTTGTTCAGAAATAAATTTGCAACGAAATTTAGTTTTCTTGTTAATTACATATTTTAATGACAAAATTCCGCAGTTTGAGATAAATAACCCGTGCACATGAAAAATATTAACTACTTTAAAAAGCGTAGAAGAATGTGTGAACGGCTTTGAAAAAATTAGTCACTTTGTGACCTTTGCCATCGCCAACAAATGCAATTGATGTATTGCACTCGCACTTTAAGAGATGTTTGTCATTCTTAATTCGTCTTGCCGTCTTCATAATTGATCTACCCGATATATATTCGTGATCAGTATTAAACCTAATGATTCTAAACAGTATGCACAACTGCATATTAAAAAGGTCTGGTTATCAGTACATCAATATGTTGATTGTACTTCGATCATTTTATGTCCACTGGCTTTTTTTTTTTTTGCAAATCTTTTCTTGTAGTTTAACGTTTCCATTTTTTTTTTCAACCGCTGACTATTTGAGTTTACTATTTTAAAACTCTAGGTTCTGTTCCATTTTAAAATTATGGCAATTTTCTTAAAAATTTTAATCACAACTATATCATGTTTTTATATTTTTTAAAAATATTATAATATTTAAATGTGTAGGTTATGATATACATGTATTATGAAATGTATTTGTACACAAGCCAAATTATAAACAGACATTTTTAAATTATAATAACACATATTCATTTTCAATTCAAAAAATCAAATCCTGAACAATAATACAAATACCGAAGTTTCACACTTCATATTGATTCACTAAACAAACCTCACGCCGAAATAAATCGATAAAAGTCTAAACTGGTTATTAAGTGCTTGACTTAGAAGTCAAAAACACACAGTCCACTGAATGCCATTCAAAAAATATAAAAAGTTGACAAAATGGCCGAGCTATGTCATTCAGTCTCACTTCAAGTAATCTTTCAGTCATTTTTAGACGGGGTCACGTGACCCCGTCTTTTGGTTTACTGTCAGCCGAAGTTTCAAACCGGAAAACACGCGTAGAACACATGAATTTAGTCTACGCGTAAGAAATAGTGAAGAAAGTTTTTATGCATTTTAGTAAATATGTATTATAAAAACACGCATTAGGGTCTTTTTAAGTCCTCTGTGTATAAACAAAATTCTATTTAGAAAATAAACAAATAGGTTTATTGATCAAAATATTCTTGCTCGGGTTCAAATGTGGAATGAGTTACGTAATTGAATGCACAGAGCCGTTGACGATTCTGTTGATGTACGAGCTCATTAATCAATAGAAGAGGTTGATGGTGGAATCGATATTAAGGTCAGACGACACGTTCCTCAATTTTAGATAACTTTTTCCAGGAATTTGTTAATGGTTTACTACTACTTTGACAAGCTTTCTTGCAAAAAATTAGGGTACCTTACCAGGCATTTCTACAAAATACTAGAGTATGCAATATCCTATACAATCTTCTTGAAAATACACTTGAAATTGCTGATATAAAGACAAATACATCTACAGCACAGCGAAATTCAATATATGAGTACAATATCTTTGCCGCGGCGGGGCTTTGAACTCACGACCTCTAGAACCTATACGCTTTTGGCAGTGAGCGGCCACGGTTCTAACCGCTCGGCCATCTAAACATTTCACCAAATCCAAGTAAATTTTTATCATTTTTAAAGTAATTATAAAATTGATATTAAAATTGATATTACTTGTATATACATGTATATATTGTATGAAATTATGAAATTAATAATTAATACAAAAAAGATTTTTGAGGAACGTGTCGTCTGACCTTAAAGTTCCCAAACGCAATGTGCCATTTTTGAAAATGTTGTGAATTTTATTTTGACAATCTTTCTCCTTAATACTACCAAACTTCATGCGCAAGCCGAAGTTAAAGTCGGGACGGGTTATACGCAGATGTTTTACAAATTAAACTAGACTTTGACCCGTGTGTGCACGGGTTGACATTGCATATTGGACATTTACGAAATAGGTACATCGACACACCGTATTTTTGACATTTACATAATAAAGCTATAAGCCTACAATAATGCTATTAATTTCACTACACTTTCTTTAGTTTTAATAATGTGTTTCGGGAAAGGCCCTAACTACAGTTAGAATGCCTCCCACTGATATACCCGTAATGTAGCAGAAAATTGCAAAATCGCTTCGGAACGATTTTGGAGAAAATTAATGAAGTTGCCTTGAAAAAGACTCTCAAATTCATCATAACAAACCTGTTATGAACCTGTAAATACCTTTCATCTAAAAATGTTAATCCATATAATGGAAGAATTTTTTCACCAACGTACACGTAATTTCTTTGCTACAGAGACAATACACAGAACGCATTCCATCGTAAAACAGGGTCCGTAGTACATAATTCATTTTTACGATAAAACATATTCTATCTTCACTCTCCTCTCCTAAGAAAACTGTAAACTTGTTTGCATGTCATCAAATATTTTTTGTCATCACGATAACAAAAGTAAGTACATGTACTTAGTTGAAATGTACATGTATATTTGTTATTTTATACTTTCTCTCATAAGAAAATATTAATATATATAAACAGAAAATATAGCAAATTTCCCATGAAAATTTACCCGTATTTGCATTAATTTATCATCTCTGAGTTTAATCATGCAAATATGATATTGTGAAAACAGAAACTAAAGATCCCGTTAGCGTGAATGTATTGCGCAAGCGCAAGATTGTAAAATTAAAAAAAAATCCAGATGATTTCCGGGATTTTTTTAGGAATTTTCGTTGATTATTAATTAACAAAGCTTAACTGAGAAAAAAAAACAAATTGGTAATCTGTAAGTACCAATGATGTTAAAAATATATAAAACAAAAGACAGTATTCTTCCGATATATCGGTATTAAAGACCAATAATTCGAGTCTATCATTTTAGTATAGTAGTATAGATAGGTGTTTCCTTGGCTTCCAGTCTACTTGCGGTATAACTGCTGTTCGTCTCTAAAGGAATTTTGTACAAAGAAAATAAAAACAAGTCTGAATTTGCCTTCTCGTTCGTTGGCTCTTTCGTTGATTAAACTGAATTTAAATTTTAACCAATGCATTGTAAGCAAAATCTATAATAGATTATACATTTTGGAAGACTTATACATCATATAATATATACAATCTTCTCCAATGAAGAACCAAGTTAAATGTTAATGTTCATGTTTTCCGGCTTAGTTGGAATCAGGCTTGGGGTGAATTACATTGTAAAATAATACATTACATTACCATTACTTCTTGAATTAGGGCATTAAATAACCATTACCATTTCTTAATTTTCTTGAAGTAATGCATTACATTACCATTACATGGGTAAAGTAATGCATTACCATTACTTTGTGAAAAGTCAATAAGTTTTAAAAAAGTAATTTAAAAACTAAATAAAGAGTTTTTGTAAATATTTCATAAATAAAACATGCTTAAAATATTTACAGGTTCATGTTCATGTTCACTATCAGGTTCAAATTTAATGACTTATACAAGATTGCTGTTGCACTTGTAGTTCTCAAAGTAAGGTTGATCTCGTAACATGTACACGCTAATGGCGGAGTTGACAATCTCTGCTATTTATGTCTCTTACTTTCGGAGTATGATTTTTAATGAAAGGAACGGTTGTGTCGTAATTCGTGTAGGTGATGCACGAGTTTACACAAAAAAATAGTAAGTGGCGAACGGATTTATTTTTACCTATTAATTTTGCATGAATCGCAAATGAAGAAAATCGTGTCGTAAAAAACAAAATTGCGACCGTGACATTTTTTTTATTGTCAAAGTTCTTGGAATCTTATTGTAAAAAAAATATTTCTAACGTGAGATTCCTGTGTTTGTTATCGGTATACAAATGTTTACTTTGTTTTTTAATTCAGTAGTTTAAGAGTTTTTGGGGTTTTCATAAAACTTTTATTGCGGATACCGCCCGACTTGTGGATTTTCCCTTTTGATCACAAAATTGAATAAATCTAACAATTAAAATTATCTACTTTGATATAGTTGTTTGATTTTCCCGGTTAGTAGTAATTTTTAAAAATTTTCCATTGGGTCTTATTTTACATAATATACCGTTGTGTCAATTTTCTACAATTATGAAGGCCGGGATTGAGTAAAATTTAGACAAAGTATCAGACAATTGCAAAAAATACGAATAAACATAGATTGTAACAACTAATTCAAACTCATTAATTTTGGAATCACATTCGAAGAAATCGGGGACAATAATAAATTCAAACTTTCAAGACCCCGTCTTTTAGTACTCTCAGTACTTTGATTCAGTCAAGTTATCAGAAAGGAATGCTTATTCGTCCTACGTAGACAACTAACCAGACAGAGCTGAGGAAATGTTACCTGTACATGTATTGCCATTGCTATCGAGATCGAATCCCTCAGAACACAGACATTTAGGTCCTGATAATGTGTCGACACACATGTGTTGGCAATTCAGTGTTGAACAAGGATCTGTGAATGGAAACAAAACCTTCGAAATCTCATAGGAATTAAGAAATAAAACCTTATTATATTCATGTAAACTAGCTTTTAGAGTATAATTAATTGCGAGTGTGTCCGTCTGAGTATCAAAATGTTTAATTAGATGACAATGTCATTAGATTCAGCCTATTACATGTATATTGCAATAAGCTTTCTGTGTCTTATTTAAACAAGGTATATATTGATCTTCTAACGTAAAATTTAATTCTCTTTGTTTCTTGTAAAGCCCATTGCACGAGCAGTTAGTTACATGTAATATAATATGTATAAAAAGTACACCACAAACAAATTAACAAAGTGTTACAAAAGGAAGGACAAGTGATGGGTTATAGATGAAATTTATTTCAGATTTTAATTATACATTTATAACTAATTTATCGATATATTCTCTGTTGAACCACATTACATCATTATTGGACTGCATACCTATTATTCATAATTCATTTATAAATTCAATGTATTCACAAGAGAATAAAAAACAATGTAGCATGCGGACAGTTAGGTGATATAAAACTAGAGGTACTGTGAGCAAGCTCACAATTGTTACCCCACGCTAAGGAAAAATCATAACTCATTTATTTTTTCTATTATAGAAAATATTGGATGAATCTATTTCACCGTCCATTTTTTTATAAATAACAACTGCTCTATTTTTTAAAACTGTTAATGCTAATGTGAGTACACAAACCAATTTTTATTCTTTAAATTCCATTTTAGTTCAATTTATCTGTTAATGCATTAGGATATTTGCATCCTTATGTTAACAAACATGACTCGAATCAAAAAAAAAATCCACATGTCAAGCAGCCATTTAATATAAACATTTTGAATTATTGGTATACTGAGCCCGATTTTTTTTAAAACAATGACCTTGAACTTCCTCAATTGACCTTGGGTCAAGGTCATGACTCACCCTCAGGTAATAAGCAATCTTGATGTGAATTAAGAACTTCCAATATTTGTCAATTAGAAAGATATGGACTAGACATGAATTTTGCACTTTTCTGCCAGTGACCTTGGGCTTGCCAAAATGACTTTAGGTCAAGGTCATGACACACCCTTACATCATAAGCAATCTTTGTGTGAACTGAGAACTTCCAATGTTTCTCCATAAGAAAGATATGGACCGGACACAAATTTTGCACTTTTTCTGCCAGTGACCTTGACCTTGCCCAAAAGACCTTGAGTCAATGACACAACCTTAGGTCATTAGCAATCTTTGTGTGAAGTAAGAACTTCCAATGTTTCTTCATAAGAAAGATATGCACGGACACGAAATTTGCACTTTAACTGTCAGTGACCTTGACCTTGCCCAAATGACCTTGGGTAAAGGCCATGACACACCCTTAGGTCATAAGCAATCTTTGTGTGAAGTAAGAACTTCTAATGTCACTCAATAAGAAAGATATGGACCGGACACGAATTGAACAGACAGACGGACAGACGGACGGACAGACGGACGGACGGACAAGGTGTTTCCTATATACCCCCCCCCCCCCAACTTCGTTTGCGGGGGGTATAATAAAAGATATAAATGCTTTCTCATGCAAATACTTTGAGAGAAAATTATTTTATAAGCAAGGGAAGTAAAATATTTCCGTAAAGTGAAAGTGCATAGAACAATTGTATAACTTGCGGTCTATATCTGTTCATCAATCATTTTTTAATTAAATCCAATATAGTAAGGGAGTAAAGAATAAATATATGTTTCTTTCTTTCTTTAAATAAGAATCTTTACAATAATTTTGTTTAATATAAATTACAAATGTTTCTAACCCCACTCCCTTCTGATTTATATTTTAAGCACATGTATATAGTTCAAATTTTGAAAATCATCACCATTAAAGGTTCCTGTTGATTCTGAATCATACACTGTGATTGCAAACGGTTTGAAGGAATCGTATTTCTTGAAGTAAATGTACGAACCAGATGTAATATCAACTGCAAACATCGACCCTTCCTTCATACTTATAGCATGAAGGTTATTCTGGAAAGTACAATTATATGTAATTAAATAATATCAACAGCGAACATCGACCCTTTCTTTATAATTATTGCAATGACGTTATTCTGGAAAAGTAAAACCAATCATGGATTATAGCTTTTCATGAATAATTTCAATCATTTATACAGATGGCAAACCACAAGTAAAAAAATGTTTTTTGTAGAACTATATCAGCTTTTACAAGGTCAAGAGTGTTCAGGAGACGTTTGTAATCTGAAAAGAATGTAACGAAACTACATTTCAATGCATTAACTCACATGAAAAAAATATCAGTATTTAAAATTCCTCTCAATCTTTTTATGCTAACCAATAGTGAAGAACTTGAATATTTTATTTTTATTTTTGAAATAACCTGTTGTTCTATTATGCTTGTCTGAATACTGGTATCATGCTTCGTGGAATTTTAACAATGCGATTTAAAAATAAACATTGTATGCCCGCCAGTCGGTGAAAAAAATATTATCAGTTGCAAGAGCAGTTTTGTCTGTTTAGGAAAAATGTGTCCTGGTTTCAAATTCTATTACAGGTTTGCAACTCATCCTTATGAATCGAAACCGAAACTTTTAAGATGCACTAATCCACATCTGTGTGTGCTAGGAATATGATATCTCAAAAACGACAAGTCTCAAACTTTAAGAACACTCATATCTGATAGTACCAGCTTAAGGATGTTGTTTATTCAGGGTTTAGGTTCTCAAACTCGGATTGTTATAAAGTTCATTGTCATGAGTAAAATTTGTGTTTTAAACACAAAAAAGTATTTAAGAATGAATTATTATTGATATACCATTTAATATCTTTAACTATATTATGGATTTAGGCTCAAATAAAAATGGACTTATAGCGAAATAGAGGATATTCGAATTTGTCATTTTTTAGAGGTTGTTTTCCGCGTAAACATTTTTGGCAGTACTATAATATTAAAAGTTAAGATTTCATAATTTACTCCATCTTTTTTTTTTTCAATTTTTCTGTTGGTTTCATCTTACTTTATTATGAAGATAATCGAATGGTATGCAATGCAAAAAATACTGAAAATGCTTAAAAATGATAAAAGCCACCGCATCTCAAAATTCTGATCATTGACCTCATAAAAATGTCAGTAGAATAAGGTCAACATAAGAAATTCGGACTGCATGGAATATTTTTGAAATTGTCACTAAAACTTGCTGCTTTGTATCTTTTTAGTGCCACCGCCATTCATAAACTGCAGGTCATTTTTTAAAAGAGTTTAATTATTTGTAATATTTTCACATTTAAGAAACATTCAATCATAGTGTAAAATCGTATGGGATTTTTCAAAACATATTCAATGGACATTTACTTAAAAAGTAGGCCATTGACCTATTTTTTGAAAGTTACAATCAAAGGTCTAATACATACAATAGGTGGTTTCTCATTATCATCAATTGATTTTTTTTTTTAGAATACGTCGTCCCTGAGTGAATATAAAATGTTATTTGTTACCTGGTGGTAAGCTATGCCTGTGACTGACACAAAGTTCCTATGTAAGATCACTCTCCTGTTTGATCCGTCGTAATCACTCCCTTCCAGGGTGTATCTGCCATAATCAGCCCAGTACAGTTTATCATTCGCTGTGTCCACGGCAAGGGAGAGTACCCGTGACAGACCCTTGTGTATAATAACCTCTCTGTTCTGACCGTCTAAAGAGGCTTTTTCAATTCGTGAAATGGGATAATTATTGGAAAAGAACAGCAATCTGTTAAAAGAATTTATAACATTGATAGAAAGAATCATTAACATTTCAAATAACGGTAAAAAATGATTGATTCATATAAAGTTACTATCAAACACATTGTACCTGTCCGCCGGGTCCAAAGCCAATCCTTCTGGTCGATTTAAACCTTTATACAGTACTATTTTATAAATCGTGTTATTAAAGTTGTACGCTGGTTTAACGGCTATCCAATTAAGCAAGGAATCGCACCAGTACAAATTTTTAGAAACAAAATCAAAGGCTATTTGTCCAAATGCAATAGATTTACCTTTAAATTGATTTGTAAATTTAACAGATGAATTTTGCCAGACAGAAAAATTAGGAAACATATATATAGAATTCCCTATCGCCGTAAAAATGACCCCTTCTTTTGGATCAGATGCCATGCTGAAGATGAGCGAGTCTGAAGGGGGGATCTTATAGGTGACATTACTAAAGGAAATTGAGGACTCTTTTAGAATATTTGTCATAGCTGTAAATGAGGCAGGGTTCCGTTCTCCTATAATCAGCCCTGTGTCCCCTCGAATTCCTGCAATAAAATGAAATGAGGAATTGAATGAAAACAATTGTTTGCATTAACAGAATGTCAACGACAATCTCGAGTTTACACATTAAACAAAGATGAAAAAATATGATGCTATAGCGTTCAACCTGTTGTGTCGATGAAAAATTAATATACACTTTAAAGGAGACCTCCAGAAAGCCAGGTTCGAAAAAACCCAATGATATCTTAAAATATACACCACTTTCAAAACAATTAACAATTACTTTCTTTTTTTATTGTTTATTTATCCTCTTCATCATTTTAACAATTTTGTAAGATTTTCAAAAAAGCAGGTGATAGCAATTTTTTTGGTGAATGGTCAACTTATCTTGAGATTGCAAAGTTTAAGAGACACGTATCCAAAATTTTACCACATGGATACTAATTTTCTTAAAGTATATTGTCGTGATTGTTGATAAACAGTAATGGTCCGCAAAGAAGAATAACTATTTAATGGTGATTTAAATTCCTTGCGGTAACAAATCCATTCAGGTTTTACTAAATATGCGTATATCTGTTCTTACCAATTTTTAAGGGGGGGGGGGGGGAGAAGCTTGATCATATATCAATTATCTTAAATGTGAATTTTAATGAGCAACCCTCTCCCTCAAAACATTCCTACTTTGACCTAACTATTGTATTTAAGATAATTGTCAACACTCTTAGACAAAATATTTAACAACTGATCACTTAAAAAAAAATATTCACTGTATTATCAACGGGGTATTTAGGTCTGGTGTTTTCGATTATCCGCGAACAGTACGACTTCAAATGCTCTGAGTTTTATAAAAGATATATATGATAGAAATGCACAAAATAACAAATTTAATATGAAAAAGCAATAAGATAAAAGCATTAGGGGCATTAATTATATATTTTATAGATTAAAACTTAAGTATTTATGCTCACATTCTATCAAAGCTCCGACATAATTCCTTATGTACATGTACCATATAGCTGATATACATTATACAGTAATAAACTTTATTAATTTGAAGACCAAAAAAGAAGCAATCATTACAAACAGCATTACAGCCTAATTCAAAACTTACCGACGCATAAAATGCCCACTAAGATAATGATGTGAAAGATCATTATCATTATTAAATGTTGCGATTCTTTTACTTCAAACATCAAGAATCAAAATTTCCAGACCAAAAGTCCCTTTGGCTATATATATACAAAATTACTAGGAAGTTTAATATGCTTCAATGCATGGTTAAACTTCAGAATGCATATTTGAGAAGCATTCTAATATAATAGACCTAAGCTGTGCATGTACAGGTTGATTGAGTTAGATGAACAAAATTTGTCAAAGGAGATTATTAAAGTATCGCCACAATGTTTTTATTAGAGTGACTTCCATACGCGGCTGCCAAAAAAAAAGAAAAAAAAAAAACCCCAAAAAACCAAACAAAAAACAAAAAACAAAAACAAAAACAAAAACAGAACAAAAACAAAACTATTTTTGAAAAGGCATGGGGTGTGTCAAAATTGATTTCATGTTATGAATGTTTATTTAACTATTTTTTTTAATGTCGCTCTATGTTAAGGCGCTTGCTAAACCCACGCGAGAACCGCCCACTAATCCAAAGCTGATTCGTGCTGATACGTTGTATATTTGCTTTAGCCCTGAGGTCCACGCAGAAAATATATAATTGAGGTTAGACCGAGTGCTATGGGAAAACTTCAGCTTGCGCATGGGCTAGTCGTGTTCCTGTGCGATATGATGGGTAGCTAAGGGAACAAGGCTAGCACACGTTTATCTGAATCGGGATAGGGATTTTATACATATGTTCAAAGGGGCGCTTTAACTGTAAAATTGTCTGTAAACAGGAGAAACAAAGTATCCTTTTTTTCTCTTAATGATCGGTAGGTGATATCTACTGACATCATATAGTACGTTGATGTTAATGCGTATGTAGCATAAATCGCGATGTTTTGTTGTTTTCGTAGCTTAAGACCCTTTCACAATTGGCACACGAGCACTCTAAAACACTTTGCGATCGAAATTTTTTAGCTTTGCCCGAGCTATCGTATACATTGCACGAGCTCTCGAATTCGTTGCATGCGTCTTTGTGGTCGCGTCAAGTCTCCTCAAAATAGTGGACATGCATGCTATTCGGATGCGACCGAATGCGATCTAAATTATTGCAATGCAACGCAGGTACGATAGTACGAACGTTTTACAGCGTTTTTGTACTCGCAAGAGTGATGCATTTTTAAAGATTTTTAAAGATCGTTAGATAAATCGAACCTGTTTATGCGTGTGTTGTGCGGCCATGAGACAGAAGAACGTCGGAAACGGGCGGTATATTATAATACATGTATACCCCCTCTTACTACGTACAATGAAACGCATGATCGGACGAGCTCCCATCGCATTGGCGCACTTTCAATCGTCCGATCATTGGGTCTTTTGTGCGATCGATTCTCTTGAATTATCTTACAACACTCGATTTTCAATGTACAACAGTCGCATATAGACGCAAGATATATCGCAAGATTCAATGCATTTACATCGCACAACGGTCGCTCTGAATCGTGCGAGTTTCGTATGAGTACTTTTTCTCATGTGATTATTTTGGCAACAGTTTACGATTCTTAAGCCCCTTTCACAATTGGCGCACTAGCAGAAGCGACCAAATATACGTGCGACCGAAAAAAATAGATATGAATCGCCAATTGTTGCCGAAATAATCGCATATGAAAAAAGTATTCGTACGAATTTCGCACGATCTAAACGAGCGTTGTGCGATGTAAACGCATCGAATATTGCGATAAATCTTGCGTCTATATGCGACTGTTGTACAATGAAAGCAACCGTTGAAAGATAATACGATAGGAACGCGCGAGAGACTAGGTGATCGGACGATTGAACGTGCGCCAATGTGATTGGACGTGCGATTATGCCTTCCATGGTACGAATGATCGTGCGAGTCAGCGGGGGCATGTACACCGCCCATATTCAGTTGACATAGTTTGAAGCGAGAACAGATGAGGCCCAAGAAGGTACAGATATGCAGCAGCATTTATTATTATACCTCAACATGATTATTTTATTATATCTGATTGGTCTAGAAAGTCATGTGACAGGGAGATATCATCGGAATGAAAAAGCAGATATGAGCATATTATGTAGACAAATATGATTAAATCAAAAATATTTAATCATTATGATTCTCTTTATATCTCAGAACCAACTTAACTATCTATGATTTATGAAAGAAAAGTGAGACAGTTGCATGGAAAATCAAACAATCACGACGTTAATGTTGCAACTGTTGAAAAGTAAAACATTAATAGAAATCAACGTATTTTGTGTAATCATATGTTGCTTGGTATAATAAAACGTTTATTGCATTAATGTTCAGGGAATATGAGGATTTATTCCCCAGAAAAAAACAAATTTCTCTCGGGCGAAGCCCTCGAGAAATATGATTTTTCTTGAGGGAATAAATCTTCATACATGTATTTCCCTCACCATCATGCAATAAATGAATATTGTTAATTTTGTTCTGAAACAGAGATACTTATACAGGGTATATATACTAATAGCAAAGCACGGCATATTGAGGCTGATTAGTCGTGCATTGATAGTAAAACGTTGCAAGATTACATGGGATACGTTGAGCAACAGTCTCACGGTCGCAAAACAGACGCATAAACACCAGCAATTTATCTTACGATCTTTATAAATCTTGCGAGTAAACAAAACGTTGTAAAACGTTCGTACTAATGTTCGTGCGTTGCACTGCGATAATTTGAATCGCGTTGGGTCGCGTCTGAATAGTGTGCATGTCCACTATTCAGAGGAGACTTGATGCGACCAGTAAAACGTATGCAACGAATGCGAGAGCTCGTGCAAAGTAAGCGAGGGCTCTTGCAACGTATGCGAGAGCTCGTGCGAAGCTAAAAAAATTCGATCGCAAAGTGGTGTAAAGTGGTCGTGCGCCAATTGTGAAAGGGGCTTAATCTAATGTTTTTGGGTCGCACGAATATTTAGTCGCTTCTTCTCGTGCGCCAATTGTGAAAGGGGTTTTACCAATAATTTTAGTAGACGGGGCTTGTGTACTTCCCGATTAAAATTCTTAAGCATTTAAGCATGATTAAATAATAATTTGATTCTGTATAATACATGGTTGAATAAGAATTTCACTGTACAATAGTTTACATTTCAAGAGAAATATATCAGAATATGAAATCAGTTTTTGCAATTTGAGGTGTCTCCTCTGTACAATAGCAGAAGCAAAAGTCGGTGATAATGTTAAAGTCTTCACGTTTCAGTCAGAAACACATGCATATGGACCGTGTCATGCAGTTCTATTTTAAAGGACAGCAACTCGTCTTAATATATTGATAGACGGGAAGAACTTTTTTTTATTAACCGTAGCCGTAGCCGTGGATCTGCTCCATTTCCTAAGATCTATATGTAAAGCGGAATATCTGTTCTTGGCAATGACAAAGCTCAAATTTTATTTCTGATATTAGTCAGAATTCATACAAAGGACAAGAGAAAAGAGACTTATATGTCAACGGTAAGAAACCATTGACATGTGTCCTGTGCCTTCGAAGTGCTTACTGATGAATTGATTTGTATTACATAATACTGTGTAACATTAGAATGCTTTCGGTACCTACCTACCTGCCCAATTCAATTTTAATTCAATTCAAATCAAATTGGTACTGTACAACAATATACTCCAGAAGCGGTGTGAATCAGATGTGGATACTTAAACCTCTAAAGAATCATTAGAAACTCTGAGGTAATAAAATCTTCTCAAAATTAATGACAGCAAAACCTACGATTTCTCAACGCTTTATGCAACCAATCCCCGTGACAAATTAAAATCTAGGCTTTTTGATATCACTGACAGTTCTTTCTTCAATAAAAATGGAACTCGTAAATATTCTTATAAAACCATTCTGAATGCAACACAAGTAGTCTTAAGTAGACATTATAAAGGTGTTTGAATTTCTGATAGATAACATCAATGTAGATTTTGGAGAACAGGTCTTCCAATAAATAGTTGGAATTCTAATTGACACAAATTGTACTCCTCTATTGTATGACTTATTTTTATATTCATATGAAGCAAAGTTTATTCAAAATCTTGTACAAGAAAAAGATTAAAACACCTGATGTGGCCTTCAACTTTACATTTAGATCTTCATGAACAACATTTACTCAACATATCCCAGTGAGCTTGAAATAAGACACCACCGATTCTGAGATATCTGTTTCATATTTGGATATTTATTAGAAAAAAGACGTATGGTAACCTAACAACAAATCAATTTGATAAACGTAATAATTTTAATTTTGTCAATTTGCTTTACTTATGTAGCAATACACCTGCTTATGGGGTTTCTGTCGCTAAGCTTATTCGTTATGCAAGAGAATGCTCTACATACAAACAATCTCTTAAACGAGGCGAGGCTACTGAAAAACAAGTTGTTGGAACAAAAATATCAAGAACCTCGATTAGAATCATCTTTACGCAAATTCTATGGTTGATACAATGACCTTGTCAGCAAGTATAATGTTTCATTAAATTCTTTCGATTGTCGCATGACGTCATTGTGAGCATTCTGGAATATCTTACCATTATCGGTTATAATATCAGGGTTATGCGATGCATGGTTTTGCCGATATTTCTTGGTTAATACTTGTGTTTAACACATTTTAAGATATGTAAAGTGAAATGATACCAATGTTTAACAATTTATAGATAGTAGTTTGAGTTAAAATCGCTGAATTTAATGAAAACTGATAAAACTGTACATAGCCAAACTTGACATAGACTACAATTCATTATATTTTACCCGGCAAGGTAAACATTTCTTGGCAGATTTTGATAGGATGTATAATGAATTACAAATGTACTAATAAAGTCTCCCAAACGAAGTTTGGAGACTTATTGTTTTTGTACGGTTCTTCTTCTTCTTCTTTCCCGCTCTGAACTTGTCCGTCGCGTTTCTCAGAGATGGCTGAACAGATTTGTGCAAAGCTCTACGATAGGATAGGCCTGCATGTCTAGATACGCACGCTGGGTTGATTTTTCTCATTTGGGGTTGGCCAACCACTTTGGGGGTCAAAAGGTCGTGGGGTCTAACATTGAACCTTATGGGAAAAATCGTAGAGTCTATTGAAAATCATTATAACTTGAAAACAGACAAAGATAATAATATAAAGTTTTCAGAATCATATATTAACTGTTACAGGCAATATATAAGGTTTATTAGATCTGACCCATGGGGTCATTCCCACCCCCAGGAATTTGAAAAGACCATATATCTCAGAAACTGTTAGAATCCTGACCCCTAAACCTTATATATGCTTGTTTCAAGTGTAAATGGGCATCAAAGGGCATCTAGGTCATGGGCCCTGGGGGTGGTCTTAACCCCCTTAAACAGGAAGTGCCCAAATATCTTGAAAACGGTCGAGATCCCAACCTCAATACCATATATATTCTTGTTCCTTGTGTTAAGGGGCATCAAATGGTATGAAGGTCATATGAATGACCCCTCTCAAACAGGAAGTGCACAAATAACTTAAAAATGGTTAAGATCCCCAACCCTAAACCATATATATTCTTGTTCCTTGTGTCAAGAGGCATCACATTCTAAACATACGCCATTTTTAACGTCTCAGGTAAAATATCCACAGAGTAACACACTGGCTACGGAGTTAACGGGAGGCCACGGTGCGACACGGTGCTTTTTCTTGAATTTTCCAATACACAAACACGGTGTCACACTGTGTATACGGTGTGACACAGACCGTTTTCCACCGTGTTTTTTTCCACGGTGATTGTCGGGATACTCGTGACCTGTACTGTAAATATTTATATATTTATTTATTTTACAAATCGTTAAAACTCATCCGGAATTCATCATTTTGTTTTGGACTGCTGTCTAAGAGTAGTTACAGTGCACTTTGTTCTATTGAATTCCACCTTTTTGATTTTAGTGTTCACATATGTACTTTGATAAAAGTTAGCAAAGAATAACCCCATTAGTCTGGCCCTGAGTATGAAGAGTCCAGATGCTAGAGGCACGGATATTAAAATATTACACAGCACATTCTGCACTCCGATGGAAAACCAATGATCTACAAAAACAAAAAGAGTTATTGAACTTTATATCTAAAAACTATACATAAGTTTAAAATGATGTAGATAATTATTCGCCGAAAACAATTTTTTTTTTACAAAAATCAAATATTTTTATCGAGTCATACAATTTAGTTCTTCACTAAAAATCGAAATTAATTGATTTTTAATTAGGCATATCATGCATATATCAAGTACTATATAGGTTTTTCTATCTGAAATTTTGAAGCTTTTGAAGCCAGAGTCGGACATCAAATTTTAAGCCTTGTAATGGTGCCACATAGTTTTCGATTAATTTCATTAACTTCTCAGCTATTAAAATAAAGTCACAATATATTCTTTTAATAGAATGCCAAGGATTAACCAAAATTAAATCCGCAAAAATTAATGGTTTACCTTGTTTGGCCAAAATCCGCCATATTTGTGTCCCGCCAAAAACCCGGCTTTACAGTTTGTTTAAATACTACGTGTATATATAGGAACATTTCTGTGGTTTTGTGCGCAAATAACATGTATTGCTTATATGTACATATGTCGTGTAAATATGTAACCACACTGTTATATATTGTGTAGGAAAAAATACTGTATATTAAGTTGTTTGTTTCTTATTATTCAAAAGAGGGAAACAATTGTAAAATAAATTTTTTGGATATGAAATATGTTCATGTTTAACTATCTTTACCCTAGAGAACATTTTAACATTAAAATATATCATTTTTACGTTTCAGAAAGAGAGATAACTCGAATTCATAAACCTTACTGTCTGTCATACATACCAGGTTATATGTTCCATGTGACAAGCCGTCAATTTCTTACTTCGTCATTCGAAAGATTGAAATAAAAATAAAAATGTCAATATACTGTCAATGTATTTTATATTCACAAACTGTCCTTATTTAAATGTTAAGAAACTCATTGCATTCACACGTAACATGTAAATAAGTAATATTTCTATACAAAGGGTACACGTTCTCTCATTAATAATTCTATTTCATGTTGAATGATTAATAATTTAATTCTGGTTGTAACACGCTTTCCGATTGGTCGAAAAATTTATTTTATATCGTATAAAGAATGTTGCCTACGTCATAGTAAGACTAACGTCAAAAACGTATTAATCCGCCTGACGTTACGTTTGAATTTTGTACAATTTGATGTCATTTTATAGATGAAATGACTGTTTTTATCAGCAATTGATAGCAAATAAATTAAATTATAAGGAATGAATTCAATATTTATTAGTTTTATACGATATAAAATGATTTGGAACAGTTTACGCTTTTTTATAAACCGCTTCGCGGTTTATAAAGCGTAAACTGCCCCAAACCATTTTATATCGTATAAAACTAATAAATATTGAATTCATTCCTTAAATAAAAAAGAGATTGAGCGTTAAATTGAATATCATTTTGCTGTCAAATTAAACAAAATAATTAATGGTAAACCATGTTACAGAATTTCACATACATGTAAGATACATAATTATCTTACCTTGTAGAATTTTTGAATTACATCAGTTTCACGGAATGTTTTAATTTTATCTGTATATGAAGGACATATAATTATTCTACCTAGGCTTATAGAATTATGAACATCAGTTTCATGGGATGTTTTTATTTTATTTGTGTCCTGATGTGTCTGAAAATAGTGAAAAATATGAAAAAGGGCGTTTAATTACAGATGAGAACCATGGGTTTTGATGTTAGATATGATCACAATCGACCGTAAAAAAGGGTTGTGATAATAAATTACAGTAATCTTCTCATATTAACAAAAAAATCATGAGTTTAATTTTCCGCGAAGTCAATTAATAAATATACTCGACATTAGGCGGACTCTAGTAATATACAGCCGAATAGATACTAACTAATATTAACTGAGAAATGAACATGAAAATAGAAACTACGAAGGAAAGAAATAATTCCGGACAGTTAATTTAGATGAAATAAGAACCCACCCGGACAGTGATATTTACAAAAATCTAATGTGTCAATAAGACGAAACCGTAGGTCTATCCTCAATGTTTTTGTTACATTTCACGGGAAATAATTTTTGAAACAAAAATAAATTGTTAATTTAAATTGATATTAACCCCCCCCCCCCCCCCCGGCCCAATTCATCTTCATCATCAGGTGGAAGAAAACAACGTTTTAATTACAAAGCAATACTCTAAACACAGTCACAAAAGTGAACCTGTCCACTCGAACGTAGATTTTAAACGTCAATTCATTATACTGTGGTGCATCACTTGCATCAGTACCAATCACTTTAGGGTTAAACTGCTGGCTAGTGAAGCACCGAGTCAGAACATTAGAATCAGAAAACAACTTGGCGTTATCCACAGCATTCTCAGAAAGGCAATATCATCAGCGTTTTCATCGTACAGATAGACGTTTGTTGAAAAATAAAACTGAAGTTATTGTATATAAAACAAAAAATATTCTTTTAGATATTCTCATGCATAAATTTAGAAGGGGACAGTGGATTATTCAAATTTAGTTAATTTACATTAACAAATTTCCAAAACTAAATAAACCACCACACCCCATAGTAAAAATGATAATACCTCGTACCTTCTTCAAAAAAAAAATCACGCATGATGCAAAAAGGAAAATCAGTTTAAAAAAAGTTTTATCATTTGCTTTAAATACCGGGCTGGGAAAAGGATTAGTTAGGAGTTAAAGTTACTTTAATTTGTTTTGGATGGGAGCTGAATGAAATAATACAATGTACATGCCATTACTGCTGCGCTTCCCCCAAAGGTCACAATGCAATTTAAGTATTCTCAACCTCACTCAGCAATGAGACTAACTAGATTGTTTATATACAAATACAGGGAAGTTTTTCAGAAAGACGAAAAGTGTCCATTTCCCACGTCAAGTGATTTACATTTGTTTGGAAACAAGCTCTACTCAGACAGATACTAAGATAGATAAAACAGATGTTTAATATAGTCAACATTTCTTCCCTAAAATCTTCTTGGAACACAATTTTTTGGATTATATTCTGAAGCGTATTTGTTATGTTTTTTTTTTAAAAACGCAAACGCATGTGCTCTGGTGTGAATATCTAACAAAACTCTCTCTCTCATGATATACAAATGGTTTGAATGCCAAATAAAACAGCTTATTAAGATCTTACAATAAAAAAATTACAACTGGTTGTGTATTGCTATCAAAAATGTAAGTACATGTACAACCATTAATTGTACATAAGTACGTGTATATAAACAGTTCTGATTAAAGAAGAAGAGCGTACAATGCCAGTCGAATCCCCCCATCCAGGACATTTAAACGACTTTTGTGCCTCTCATATAAAGGAATCTTGAAGGTGAATATCAGTACATAAATCTACATTACCTGATCATTGACAAACATACATTTATATTTATTACTTTTCTTAATATTTTCATTTCTCTGATTGTTTTCTTAACATTACATTGTGATATCAAACAATCTTTGACTGTGTTAGCGCTATTCTTTATTAAACGTTATTTACAATGGGCAAGATTATCATGTATTTCCGTCGTTATCTGAAGAGTTTTTAATTTTTTTTTTTTTAATCTAGATCTATGGTATAACAATTTCGAAAATAATGTTTAACTACCTGGAAGCAAATACGCCAAATCTAAAAAGAAAAAGTTCACTAAGATTCGAACACCCTCTCTTCCGAGAGATATTGTCTACAGTCCTCCACCTATCACACTGAGCTACGCTGACACAGATCAATGTGGGCGTGAACAACTTTTATTTTTTGACAACTGTAAATAACTTTTTAAGTTTTTGTGAAAAATCCACGAATTTTTTTACCCATTATGGGTCTAGACTACTTTAATAATCAATGATAAACAAGAATGAAAACTTATCCTTTTAATGAAAGTACTTTTAAGATGGAGGCTAGATAAATTCGTACCAAAAAAAAAATTATTTAACAAAGAAAAAGAAGAAAGAAAGAAAGAAACTATTTGCAATTTATCACAGTAAATGGTCAAAATTTAGGTACAAAACGTCGTGTGCCTTAATATGGAAATCTATACCTCTTGGGTTTATATAATGAAAACACGTTTTTGACATGTATCGTGACATTTATAGCATAAACAATGTATACAAGCCAATAATATATATTTTATCAACATTCGAATAAGTTCTTTTTCATCGCTCCAAGTGAGGGATATGTAATGCCTTGTACGCCCCTGTCATTTGGCTCTAGGCAGTAAAACTTGAGAAAATCTACCATAGTTTCATTTGCGCTGTTCAAGTTCCTGTAGCCAAGGGCGACTCATTGAATTTTAAAAAGAAAATAAATTTTCTATACTTTTTACTTAAAAATAATATTGTAGCATAGCAAGATACCGTTTGAATAGATCAACTTACTTAAAATATAAAGAGGTGTGTGATCAAATTTATTTCAGAGTTATTCCTCTTTTTACGCCAAGCGTCTTTTTTAACTTTCGTAACTCAAACCATAACAATTACATTTCAAGTTTATTTTGTTATTTCGCCTAAAATAACATATTTTCAAGTTTGTTTTATTTCTTTATCTCATCTCGAATAGTTTATTGTTGGATAATTTTTTTCTCTCTATAAAAAATTATATATATCCTATTTCAATTGTAAATGGTTAGGGTGAGACGGTTATAGAATTTCAACACTCTGTCAAAATATCTTCTTGGACATTGTGACATATCAATATATTTTTATCTGGTTTCTCAGAGCTGACGCCACGTTGTTCGTGTGTTAATCAGTATGCTGGCCGTCATGCACTGACAGAACATCATCGTAGGACTTTTGATAATGTTGGTCGTTTTGTTACATGTAGTTTTCTTTCTAGTTAAGTCTCTCTGAATTTGTTTTCACAATTGCCGATATTGGTTTTCATTGCGCATGCTTTTGCACCTTGTAAAATACGTACATTTACATTAAATTCCATTGATGAAATCGATCACAATAAACAAAGTACCGACCTGAGGTGTGAGAGTCGTCATTTTGTATTAATGACTTAATGATACATAAATACTTAGCCTTTGTAGGAGTAGGTCAAAAGAATTGACATTAAATAAAAAATTAAAGTACGCCTTTGATTTTCCGTGAACAATCCTTAAAGTGTCATTTTGCCTATAATAATTACACCGCAATACGACAGATATGTTTACATCAAAATTTAATTTTACGTTCAACGCCACATTTTTTCTTAAAAACCTACGAGGAACGGAGATAAAATTTGCATAAATACAATTCTCAAGCAAATATATTTTATTCATTTTTATTGTCTTAAATGTTGATATAAATTGAAAAGTCTGCACATTAAATCAATCCTTGACTTTTCTGACAGCTACAGCCACCTGCTTCCCTCTAATTAATTAACACCCAAAATATCGTCATGGGAACACGTTGTTTCGATTAAGGCTCCTCTAAAATGTCATTTTTCTGTTCCGATGGTGATGGTTTTCTTTCAATCCTTGTTTCTTTATACATGTGTTTAATTAACAGCAATAAAAGCGACATTGCAAATAAAAAACTTATTATGCATGCAATTTAAAAATATGACTAAAAATGAAAGGTCTTGATCAGGTCGCATCAATTCACAAAGGTTTACATTTGATAATTATACCCGCACTTTCTAAAGAAAGTTCGGGTATATTGTTGTTACTCTGTTCCGTCCGTCCGTCTGTCACGTTTTACTTTCTCAAACTGGTCTTACATCTTATAAACCAGCAAACTGAACTCTTGGAGTTTGATTTGGGGTATCATTTTGTTTCGTAAAAAGGTTTCAAAAATTCTCTGATAGTCCTGGGGGTCAAATAATTGGTAAAAAATGACGTTTTTTCACAAAAAACCTTCTTGCTGGAACTCCTACATTTTCAACAGTAGACAAATCATCTTTTGGAATATGTTTTAGGGTATCCTATAGATGCGCAATAAGGTTTCGGAATTTTCCATTTTGTCCTGGGGGTCATTTAATGGCTGAAAAATGACGTTTTTTTTGTTTTTTTTTTACAAAAAAACTGGTTTCAAAAACGTCATTTTTTTGGCAGTAGCCAAATGATCTTCTAGAATATGATTGGGGGTGTCATATTGAGGTGTAATCAGGTTCCAGATTTGTTTTATTAAGGGGATCAGTGGGCAACAAAAAATGACTTTTTTTCGCAAAAAAGGATGGTTCCCAGAACTTCTCTTACAACTTTTGGAGTAGCTACGTCATCTCTTGGGATATAATTGGGGCTGTCCTATAGATGTGCAATAAGGTTTTAAAAATTCAAATTTTATCCAGGGAGTCAAATAGTAGCAGAAAATTGACATTTATCACTTAAAAAAAAAACATAGATCCAAGAGCTCCTCTTATGATTTAATGGATAGACACATCATATCTTGGGACATGATAGGGACTGTTCTATAGATGTGCAGTAAGGTTTTAAAAATTTAAATTTCATCCAGGGAGTCAAAAAGTAGCAGAAAATTGACGTTTATCACTTTAAAAAAAACCCATACATCCAAGAGCTCCTCTTATGATTTAATGGATAGACACATCATATCTTGGGATATGATAGGGATTGTTCTATAGATGTGCAGTAAGGTTTAAAAAATTTAAATTTCATCCAGGGAATCAAAAAGTAGCAGAAAATTGACGTTTATCACTTCAAAAAAACATAGATCCTAGAACTCCTTTTATGATTTAATGGATAGACACATCATATCTTGGGATATGATAGGAACTGTTCCATAGATCAATGTAGATGTGCATTTTGAAAAATAAATTTAACCCTCAGGCCCATCACCTACATACCTTTTGATGCCCTTTAAGGATCAAGAATATATATGGTTAAGGGCTGGGGATCTCAACCGTTTTTGAGATATTCGTGCACTTCCTGTTCGAGGGTGGGTCATGACCAACCCCCGGGGCCCATGACCTACATACCGTTTGATGCTCCTTGACACAAGGAACAAGAATATATATGGTTTAAGGGTGGGGATCTCAACTGTTTTGAAGATATTAAGGGACTTGCTGTTCGAGGGGGGTCAGGACCACCCACAGGGCCCATGATGTACATAAAATTTGATGCTCCTTGACATCAGAGACATGAATATATATGGTTTAGGGGTCATTATTATAACAGTTTCTGAGATATATGGTAATTTCAAATTCCTGGGGGGGGGGGGGGGTGTGTGGATGACCCAAGGGGTCAGATCTTATAAACCCTATATATTGCCTGTAACAGTCAATATATGATTATGAAAACCCTATATTATTATCTTTGTCCGTTTTCAAGCTACCATTTACAGTAAAGTCTACAATTCTTCCTACAAGGTTCAATGTTAGACCCCACACCCTTTGACACCCCCCCCCCCCCCCCCCCCCGAAAAGTGGTTGTCTAACCCAAAATGAAAAAAATCAAACCAGAGTGCACAACTAGATATACAGGCCTATCATATCCTAGAGTTTTGTACTATTCTGTTCAGCCATCTCTGAGAAACAAGTTCAGAGCGGGAAAGAAGAAAAAGAAGAAGATGAAGAATAATAATACATGTATTAAGAACTGTACAAAAACAATAAGTCTCCAAATTTCATTCGGGAGACTTAATAATAAAGATTAAATAGAGATATAATAAATAATAATAATTTAAAGATAATTGACAATTTCTGATTCTAAGGGGGTCAGGATGACCCCTTAGGGTCATGACTTACATGCCATAATGATCTGATGCGCCATGACCTAAGGAGGAATAATATCTTTGGATTAAGGTGGGGATCTCAATGGTTTTTATGATATTTGATAATTTCAGGAAGAGCACTTGGGATCATGACCTACATACCATCTGAAATGCCTTAAACAAAGAAACAATAATATAATATGTACATGATATATGATTCAATTTAAGAAACCAGATATAGATCAATCATCTATGTTTTGCAATACTTCCTATCCATATATATATACATGTATTAGTTTGTGTTTTGTTCTATACTATTCATGTTCATGACTTTAGTATGGCTTAGTCTTATTTTAAATTGCATTAAAAAATTGTCAAATATATTACTTGGAACCCCCACCCCCAAACAAACTCAAATATAAACTGTTATATATAAATTAATTAATGGTTCAAATTATAAATGTTTATACTCCACATTCAACCCCCCACCCCCCCCCCCCCACCCCCATCTATCCTGGTTCTAAAGATTCAGTCTTCTTAATACATTTTTACATGTGTACAGTGGCAAATTTTAAACCATTGGTTGATTGCTTTTTCTCTCCTGATGCACATTAACATTTTGGAAATTGCTTAATTCATTTTTCCGTGGGGTCAGAACATTCCCATAAGGTCATGACCTACATTGTATTTGATGCATTAAAATACATTAAGAAAGAAATACTCCTTCCTTCCTATTATAACTCGTATAAAAATGATAAGTGTCTACACTTACTTACATGTTATACACAAATTTAATAAGAAGTTGTTTATACAGGGTCAATATGGGGTCAACTCAATAGTGCAAGTCTGACAAATGAAAAAAAATAACTTTTGCAACTAAAATGACAGAAACTTTACAAATGCGATAGGATAGGTAACGATGATAAGCTTATTTAAATATTAAAAAATGTTGATACAGTATGCTGTCGAAGGGAGATCACCTTTAGAAAGTGAAAGTAGAACTTATGTATGCTGGCATCTTATTTTGTTTTCCCTTGGACTGAAATGTCACATTTTCATTGGTTTAAACATAGCACGTGATTGCCTCATATATCTCAATATTTGTTCTGTGAGAAATAATATTAGGCAATATGGCCGTCATTGGTCGACGCTTCGCTTACTCATTTCGACATTTCATAGTATTTTATACATAAACTGCATGCTGTAAGTTCTTAAAGTATTTGGAGTTGTTGCCCTTTGAAATTCTTTAAAATTAGAGTAGTTGCCCTTAGAATATTGACGTCACATTGTTTTGTCTGGGGCAGAACAAAATGGCAGCGTCGAAATTTGCTCAAATCTCTGCAGAGGAAAGGGAGAAAACATTTGAAATTGAATAGCAACAAAACATAGTAAGTAAACATGGGTAAAGCAAAGATTTTGAAAGAGTATTTGAAAGGTGAGATGAAAATTTTGAAGAGTTTAAATGAGTTAAATTGGAAGAGATGTAAGGCATCTTGTACATGGCTTTGCGTAGATCATCGCTATTTGTGAATAAATATGTCGCTTGATAGTCCTCGAGAAAACAAAACACTTATTAGGTTAGTTACTGACTCACTACGGTAATATATTGGGTTGATCAATCTCATAGAAGGCTCGGCTTTGCCTCGCAATCTATGAGATTGATCAACCCAATATATTTCCGTAGTGAGTTAGTAACTAACCTAATAAGTAATAATACTACATGTATTATGCTTACCTATATTTTGGTCAACATCATAATGATAATCCAATTAAAACACAATAATAAATTCCTTTAGCTGATCTTAACTAATCCTTTTATGCATATGGAAAACACAGACATGTATGTAATGACATGTATGTATACAATCGAAGAGCTGGGTAAAACTAGTACCCGGTAATGAGACCTGCAGACCTGTGTTGTGTATGTAACTTCAGACAAGATCAGTTATTTGTAACATGCATGTATTTTTATGACCTATTCTTCAAATCCACTTGCACTATTTTATTAGGTAAATAACAGCTTTAAGGTTGTGCAGGACACCTGCATATTGTGATGTATACTTCCTATTGAGATAAAGGAATTAAATATCAATTTAATATTTACCCCCCAAATAATGTTACCTAACATTGAAGCGCAATGGCTTAGAGTGTTTACATGTCTGTAAGAGCATTGGGGTCCAAGGTGTATTTTTGGTAATTTTACAATTGATATAAATGAATTTTCAGGGGGGGGGGGGGGTCTGGACCCCTCACTCCCACCCCTTCTCTAAATCTGTGCACAGGATGATGTACATGTAGGTACACAGAAGCAAATCTGAAACCGGCAACCGCCACGGGGAGGGGGCATAATTTAATTTTTAATTTTGTTTGTAATAATTATATGGACCATTATGCTTTCTATGACATGAAATGTTAAGATTATTGATTAACTGAAAATTCACTGCAAACAGTTCAACCCCAAATTGCATATAAAGTGCTGCTCATGTGTATTATCATATGGGAAGGGATCTCATCCTTCAGTTATGAAAATTATAATTTAAATGTATTACCGGAGCTTGCATGTGGCCTTCTTTTTAATTAAAATGGTACAAAACAGTGTTATTTATGGGCAAACACTTGGTGCGGGTATTACTGTCTAATGACAGCATCTAGTTCTTTTTTTTAAATTGCTATACGTCGCATATTTCACCAACGTCCCACAGGAACTCGGGGCATAGACACCATTCTCCCTCTTCAATAAAGATTTTCAGTAAAAAAAAAATGCAATTTCCAGTTGAAAATAGGTCGTAGATACGAATGAGCTACATTATCAATGAAATATTATGTACAAGTATATTAGAATAGTTAAAGTAGAAAAATGTGTGTCTCAGCTCAGGGTTTTTCCTATTCAGAACAGCTGAATAGGTAGGTTTTTGCCATGCCCCGAATGTTTGTGAACCTTCCTAAATATTGGAATGGGGTTTTATTTATGGATAAGATTATTAAATTTCTTTATAAATTAACGCTTTATTTTGGCGTATAGATATGTCCGTTGATAAAAGTCAGCTAAGAACAATCCCCTTCAGCCTGGTCCTGAGTATGAGGAGTCTAGATGCCAAGGACACGGATGTCAATATATCACACTGTACGCCTGGTACTCCAATGAGGGACAACTAATGATCTACAAAAACAAACAGAGTTATTGAACTTGACATTACCCAAATAACTGTAAATAATCTAAAAAAAAAAAAAATAAATTAATGACTTTGATAAACTATTCAACAGAAACTTAGAATTCGGTTATTACAAAATTAGATAATTTATCTTGATTCATTCAATCAATCACGTGATAAAAAAGGTTAACAGACCAGGAAGAGTATAAATAAACGCCTACTCGGAGTCGCCATGATAGAAGTTTAAGGTTTGTACAGTTTAAGATCGTAAATGTTGCTTCTGTCTGTATTTTCCAACGTTACTAGTATTCAACAACACATTTTATGTTCCATAATTATAAAATTCATTAAATGTTAAGAGTTGTAGATCTAAATATGGATCATCAGATTTTTTTTTAGATCCGTGTTAAATGTTATGTGCATGGACATGATTTTATTGTATATTCAAAACTACAAATAAAAAAACGAACCAAATATTAACAGCTGATTAAGATAGCAATTTCATGTGTCAACACAAATAAATGTCTGATTTAAAATTTGTACACGCAGTAACATATGCAAATTAAGATATAATCATTAAAAATTTTTCAGAATCCAATTATATATGAACACAAAATGTATATCATGTCTTCTATCATGATTCTATGTCTTCTAAATCTTTAAACATGGTAACATGTGTCAAATAAACACAATCTTTGTATTTTCCCCCCAGAATTCATGGAAGGTCATTGCCTGACCATGGACGAGCGTTGGGCCCAGGATGTGTTACGGTGTCGTCTCTGTAAGACCCCGGGCCCTCCTATGTACTGTGACATTTGTCACATACATCTATGTAAAGCCTGTGTGGGGGAACATCTAGCAGATCAATCCAAAGAACACAAAGTGTTGCCATTTGAAAAGCGGGGAACTACTCCAAATTACCCTAAGTGTCCTAAACATTCCACAAAACAATGTGAACTTTATTGTGAACAATGTGACATTCCTATTTGCGCACTCTGTATTTCTGAGGAATTACACTTAGAACATAAACCAGTCGACATTGTTAAACATAGCAAAAGCAAAAAAGACTTTTTGCACAGAGAAATGCAAGAATTAGAGAAATCCATTTATCCCAAATATCAACAGATTGTCTCTAATATCCCAGTTCTTAAAGCTGTTCTGAATGAAAATAGCCAGAAATTGACAGCAGCAATAGACAAACATGGAGAGGCCTTGCACAGAGATATAGACACCATGCTCCAGAAACTGAAATCTGATCTGAATGAAATAGACTCCAAACACCTGGCCGTCCTCAACAAACAGGAAAATGAAATTACACGCACCATTTCTAAAATCACACAGAGCATTGCTGATATGAAGAAGTTACTGGACTCCAATGATGTCAGCCGTGTCTCTGCCTACAAATCAGTGATTGCTGAATTCAGAAGATTGCCTCCTAAACTCACAGTTTCCTTACCAAGTTTCTCCCCTCAGAAGATCAACAAAGAACAGCTTGATCAACTGTTTGCTTCTCTATCAGCATCATATATTAAAACAGAAGAACAAGTCTACTCCATGGATTCCTCCGATGCTGCGTTCTCTCCCCCGGACAGACCGCTCATTGATGTACCACGGATCATCACAGAGATAAACACCGAGTATGGAGAGTCTAATGGATTATTCAGTGTTTCCTGTCTGAGGGATGAAGAACTCTGGACGCGTGGTCAGGACAACAAGATGAGTCTTTACAACCTGCAGGGAGAACTAGTGAAGTCAGTCAATACCAAGTCAGGGTACCAACCAAGCGACATTGCAGTGACGAGGAGTGGGGATCTAGTTTATACTGATTACAATGATAGAACTATGAACATTGTGAAAAATAAAAAGATAAAGACAGTGATCAGACTAAGGGGGTGGAGACCTCTCGGTGTCTGTAGTACCTCCTCTGGTGACCTCCTGGTTGTCATGGACACTGATGATAAACAATCAAAAGTTGTGTGTTACTCTGGCTCCACAGAGAAACAAAGTATTCAGTACGACGACAAAAGACAACCTCTCTATTCATCTGGTGACATTAAATACATCAGTGAGAACAGGAACCAAGATATCTGTGTGTCAGACCATGGAGCCCGTGCAGTAGTGGTGGTCAATCAGGCCGGAAAATCCAGGTTTACCTACACTGGTGCTCCCTCTACTACCAAGGGATCATTTAGTCCAGTCGGCATCACAACAGACAGCCAGGGTCGGATCCTGACAGCAGACTGTGACAACCGTATCCACATCCTGGATCAGGACGGACAGTTCCTCCGCTACATTGACAACTGTCATTTACGGTATCTATGGGGTTTATGTGTGGACACCAGAGACAACCTCTTTGTGGCTGAGTGGTTCACAGGTAAAGTGAAGAAAATCCAATATTACATGTAAACAGTGTGTACATCTACCTATATAAACATGTAAACCGTGTGTATTCCTACATTTACAATATGAATTTATGGGTTTGTTACATTGTATAAGCTGTTTATATATGCGTCTTCCATATGTAATATTTAAACTTTACTACTCCAGTAAACTGAATATATAAAGCACTAAAAGTGGCTAACGACACATGAACAATTGAAATTTTCAAATTTTCGGGACAACCAGTCAGAGTTGGACATCAAATTTTACATCAAATTTTACAACCTTGTAATGGTGCCAAATGGTTTTAAATAAATGTATTAACTTCTCAGCTATTAAAATAAACTCCCAGTTGAGTTTTTAAAGAAGGCCAAGGATTAACCAAAATTATATCCACCAAATTTAATGGTTTACCTTTATTCTTGGCCGAAATCCACCATATTTGTGTCCCGCCAAAAAACCGGCTTTACATTATGTTTAAATACTATATGTATATATAGGAACATTTCTGTGGTTTTGTGCACAAATAACATGTATTGCTTATATGTACATATGTCGTGTGAATATGTAATCATACGGTTATAGATTGTGTTTGCATGAAACCATACTGGTATATATTGTGTATGAAAAAATACTGTATATTAAGTTGTTTGTTTCTTGTTATTTAAAAGAGGGAAACAATTATAAAATAAATTTTTTGGATATAAAATGTTTTCATGTTTAACCATATTTACCCTAGAGAACATTTTAACATTAAAATATATTATTTTTACGTTTCAGAAAGAGAGATAACTCGAATCCATAAACCTTACTGTCTTTCATACATACCAGGTTATATGTTCAATGTGACAAGCAGTCAGTTTCTTATTTTGTCATTCGAAAGATTGAAATAAAAAGAAAAATGTCAATATACTGTCAATGTATTTTATATTCACAAACTGTCCTTATTTAAATGTTAAGAAACTCATTGCATTCACACGTAACATGTAAATAAGTAATATTTCTAGACAAAGGGTACACGTTCTCTCATTAATAATTCTATTTCATGTTGAATGATTAATAAAAAAGAGATAATGATTAATAAAAAAGAGATTGAGCGTTAAATTGAATATCATTTTGCTGTCAAATAAAACAAGATAATTAATGGTAAACCATGTTACAGAATTTCACATACATGTAATATACATAATTATCTTACCTTGTAGAATTTTTGAATAACATCAGTTTCACGGAATGTTTTTATTTTATTTGTGTCCTGATGTGTCTGAAAATAGTGAAAAATATGAAAAAGGGCGTTTAATTACAGATGAGAACCATGGGTTTTAATGTTAGATATGATCACAATCGACCGTAAAAAAGGGTTGTGATAATAAATTACAGTAATCTTCTCATATTCACAAAAAAATCATGAGTTTAATTTTCCGCGAAGTCAACAAATATACTCGACATTAGGCGGACTCTAGTAATATAAAGCCGAATAGATACTAACTAATATTAACTTAGAAATGAACATGAAAATAGAAACTACGAAAGAAAGAAATAATTCCGGACAGTGATATTTACAAAAATCTAATGTGTCAACAAGACGAAACCGTAGGTCTATCCTCAATGTTTTTGTTACATTTCACGGGAAATAATTTTTGAAACAAAAATAAATTGTTAATTTAAATTGATATTTAGGTCACCCCCCGCCTCCCCCCCCCCCCGGCCCAATTCATCTTCATCATCAGGTTGAAGAAAACAACGTTTTAATTACAAAGCAATACTCTAAACACAGTCACAAAAGTGAACCTGTCCACTCGAACGTAGATTTTAAAAGTTAATTCATTATACTGTGGTGCATCACTTGCATCAGTACCAATCACTTTAGGGTTAAACTGCTGGCTAGTGAAACACCGAGTCAGAACATTAGAATCAGAAAACAACTTGGCGTTATCCACAGCATTCTCAGAAAGGCAATATCATCAGCGTTTTCATCGTGCAGATAAACGTTTGTTGAAAAATAAAACTGAAGTTATTGTATATAAAACAAAAATATTCTTTTAGATATTCTCATGCATAAATTTAGAAGGGGGCAGCGGATTATTCAAATTTAATTAATTTACATTAACAAATTACCAAAATTAAATAAACCGCCACACCCCATAGTAAAAATGATAATACCTCGTACCTTCTTCAAAAAAAAATCAGGCATGATGCAAAAAGGAAAATCAGTTTAAAAAAGTTTTATCAGTTGCTTATACCGGGCTGGGAAAATGATTAGTTAGGAGTTAAAGTTACTTTAATTTGTTTTGGATGGGAGCTGAATGAAATAATACAATGTACATGCCATTACTGCTGCGCACACCACAAGGTCACAATGCAATTTAAGTATTCTCAACCTCACTCAGCAATGAGACTAACTAGGTTGTTAATATACAAATACAGGGAAGTTTTTCAGAAAGACGAAAAGTGTCCATTTCCCTCGTCAAGTGATTTACATTTGTTTGGAAACAAGCTCTACTCAGACAGATACTAAGATAGATAAAACAGATGTTTAATATAGTCAACATTTCTTCCTTAAAACCTAATTGGAACACAATTTTTTGGATTATATTCTGAAGCGTATTTGTTATGGGTTTTTTTTTAAACGCAAACGCATGTGCTCTGGTGTGAATATCTAACAAAACTCTCTCTCTTGATATACAAATGGTTTGAATGCCAAATAAAACAGCTTATTAAGATCTTACAATAAAAAACTACAACTGGTTGTGTATTGCTATCAAAAATGTAAGTACATGTACAACCATTAATTGTACAAAAGTACGTGTATATAAACAGTTCTGATTAAAGAAGAAGAGCGTACAATGCCAGTCGAATCCCTGCATCCAGGACATTTAAACGACTTTTGTGCCTCTCATATAAAGGAATCTTGAATGTGAACATGAGTACATGTATATACATTACCTGATCATTGACAAACATACATTTATATTTATTACTTTTCTTATTATTTTCATTTCTCTGATTGTTTTCTTAACATTACATTATGATATCAAACAATCTTTGACTGTGCTAGCGCTATTGTTTATTAAACGTTATTTACAATGGGCAAGATCATCATGTATTTCCGTCGTTATCTGAAGAGTTTTAAAGTGGGTTTTTTTAACCTAGATCTATGGTATAACAATTTCGAAAATAATGTTTACCTAACTGGAAGCAAATTCGCCAAATCTAAAAAGAAAAAGTTCACTAAGATTCGAACACCCTCTCTTCCGAGAGATATTGTCTACAGTCCTCCACCTATCACACTGAGCTACGCTGACACAGATCAATGTAGGCGTGAATAACTTTTATACTTTGACAACTGTAAATAACTTTTTAAGTTTTTGTGAAAAATCCACGAATTTTTGACCCATTATGGGTCTAGACTCTAATTTAATAAATCAATGATAAAAAAGAATGAAAACTTATCCTTTTAATGAAAGTACTTTTAAGATGGAGGCTAGATAAATTCGTACCAAAAAAAATTATTTAACAAAAAAAAAAAGAAGAAAGAAAGAAACTGTTTGCAATTCATCACAGTAAATGGTCAAGATTTAGGTACAAAACGTCGTGTGCCTTAATATGGAAATTTATACCTCTTGGGTTTATATAATGAAAACACGTTTTTGACATGTATCGTGACATTTATAGCATAAACAATGTATACAAGCCAATAATATATATTTTATCAACATTCGAATAAGTTCTTTTTCATCGCTCGAGGTGAGGGAAACGCCTTGTACGCCCCTGTCGTTTGGCTATAGGCGGTAAAACTTGAGAAAATCTACCATAGTTTCATTTGCGCTGTTTAAGTTCCTGTAGCCAAGGGCGACTCATTAGATTTTAAAAAGAAAATAAATTTTCTATACGTTTTACTTAAAAATAAAATTGTAGCATAGCAAGAAACTGTCTGAATAGACCAACTTACTAAAAATATAAAGAGGTGTGTGATCAAATTTATTTCAGAGTTATTCCTCTTTTTACGCCAAGCGTCTTTTTTAACTTTCGTAACTCATATCATAACAATTACATTTCAAGTTTCGTTTGTTATTTCGCCTAAAATAACATATTTTCAAGTTTGTTTTATTTCTTTATCTCATCTCGAATAGTTTAATGTTGGATAATTTTTTTCTCTCTATAGAAATATACTTATATCTATCCTATTTCAATTGTAGATGGTTAGGGTGGGACAGTTATAGAATCTCATCGCTCTCTGTTAAAATATCTTCTTGGATAAGGTGACATATCAATATATTATTATCTGAGTTTTCAGAGATGACGCCACGTTGTTCGTGTGTTAATCAGTAGGCTGGCCGCAATGTACTGACAGAACATCATCGTAGGACTTTTGATAATGTTGGTCGCTTTTTTTTACATGTAGTTTTATTTCTAGTTAAGTCTCTCTGAGTTTGTTTTCAAGATTGTCGATATTGGTTTTCATTGCCCATGCTTTTGCACCTTGTTAGATACCGTAACTTTACGTTAAATTCCATTTATGAACCCGAACACTATAAATAAAGTACCGATATGAGTTGTGCGAGTCGTCATTTTGTATAAATGACGTTATGATAATAAATACTTAGGCTTTGCAGGGGTAGGTCAAAAGAATTGACATTAAAGAAAAATTTAAAGTACGCCATTGATTTTCCGTGAACAATCCTAAAAGTGACATTAGTGCATCCTATAATAATTACACCGCAATACGACAGATATGGTCACATCTCTTTAAGGGGCATAGTCACGATTTTTGTAAAATTCTTTTTTTTCTGTTTTTATTAGATATAATGCTTTAGGAATGCATGTCTAGTGATCAAGTGAAATTTGAGGGCCAGTTGTAGAGTTATGAGGATGATACAGGGCTCACAATTTCTTGTCATGTCAACAAGGCTTAATTTGTCTGTCTGCTTATTCATTTTAAACATGAATAAAGAGTTCTTAATGTTTAACCGATTCATTTTAGGTCTACAACTGGATTTTTTACTTCAACATTCAAAACGTAAACAAAAGCTTTGTTTACAAAACACAGAATTGTAAGATCTGTAACTCGCTTATAACTCAACGAATGGCACCCAAATTTTAAATGACTATTAAAAATGCCTTAGTGAAGCATTGTAAACATTAAGATTTTGGGAATAATTTTTTACCAAAATCGTGACCATATATGCCCTTTTGAGGCTGTTCGAAATTTAATTTACGTTCAACGCCACATTTTATCTTAACCTTAATCTTAACCTACGAGGAATAGAGAAAACAATTGTATAAATACAATTTTCAAGCAAACATATTCTAATTTTTATGGTCCTAAATGTTGATACAAATGGAAAAGTCTGCACATTAAATCAATCCTTGACTTTTCTGACAGCTAGAGTCACCTGCTTCCCTCTAATTAATTAACACCCAAACATCGTCATGGAAACACGTGTTTCGATAAAGGCTCCTCTAAAATGTCATTTTTCTGCTCTGATGTTGATGGTTTTCTTTCAATTCTAGTTTTTTTATACATGTGTTTAATTTAAAGCTATAAAAGCGACATTGCAAAAAAACTTACTATGCATGCAATTTAAAAATATGACTAAAATATGAAAGTTCCTTATCGGTAGCATCAATTCATAAAGGTTTACATCTGATTATTCTTTTTTTTAAATTGCTATAAGTCGCATATTTCACCAAAACGTCCCACAGGAACTCGGGGCATAGACACCATTCTCCCTCTTCAATAAAGATTTTCAGTAAAAAAAAATGAAATTTCCAGTTAAAAAAAGGTCGTAGAGACAAATGAGCTACATTATAAATGAAATATTATGTACAGGTATATTAGAATAGTTAAAGTAGAAAAATGTGTGTCTCAGCTCAGGGTTTTTCCTATTCAGAACAGCTGAATAGGTAGGATTTGTCCATGCCCCGAATGCTTGTGAACCTTCCTAAAATATTGGGATGGGGTTTTATTTATGGATTAAGTTATTAATTTTCTTTATAAATTAACACTTTGTTTTGGCGTATAGATATGTCCGTTGATAAAAGTCAGCTAAGAACAATCCATTTTAGCCTGGTCAGAGACACGAATGTCAATATATCACACTCTACGCCTTGTATTCCAACGAGGGACAACCGATGAGCTGAGCTAAAAGAAAACATAAAGAGTTATTGAACTTGGCATTACCCAAATAACTGTCAATAATCTAAAAATAAAATTTAATGATTTTGATAATCTATTTAACAGAAACTTAGAATTCGGTTACTACAATGTTAAAATAAGATAAATTTTCTCGAGTCATTCAATCAATCACGTGATAAAAAGGTCACCAGACCAGGAAGAGTATAAATAAACGCCTACCCGGAGTCGCCATGATAGAAGTTTAAGGTTTGTACAGTTTGAGATCGTAAATGTTCCTTCTGTCTGTATTTTCCAACGTTACTAGTATTCAACAACACATTTACGTTCCTTAATTATAAAATTTATTAAATGTTAAGGGTTGAACATCTAAATATGGATCATCAGATATTTTTAGATACGTGTTATATATTATGAGCATGGAAATGATTTTATTGTATTTTCAAAACTACAAAAAACGAACTGAATATTAATAGATGATTAAGGTGGAATATCCCTCTGATAAGAGAGATAAAATAATCTCACTTTGTTTCTGTTAACTCACAATTACTAAGGCATGTAGCAATAAGGGAAGCAGTGCTGGGCCCCAATTTATGTTGGAAGGCGATATTTTTTTAATATTCAATTATTATTCAATGAAAAAATTGAACCAAACGAACTAAACCCAAACTTTTGGCAAGTGAAAAAAAGTAAAGAAAACTTTCACAAAAAAATGTACGAAGCGAATTATATTTATCAAAATTTTAATGAGGCAGTGTCTACATGTATACCCCTTCCCCTCCCCGAATGGATTTTTTTTTGTTGAAATATTACTAAATTTTATGTACTAGTTCAGTACATGAACAGTACGTGTTTGATGTTTTAGGCCAGAGAATTTTGGATGAAATTTTGCTCTCTCTCTCTCTCTCTCTCTCTCTCTCTCTCTCTCTCTCTCTCTCTCTCTCTCTCTCCCCTATTTATAGCTCGTTCACAAAGGTGAATGAATTATAATTGAGAAAAACGTGACCAAGACAATTGCAAACTCTAGACTTAATTATCATCGTTTGAAACATGTTTAAAATTGAATATGGGATTTCTTATCTGAGAAAGCAGATATGGGACAACAAAATTTAACAAATACAATAATATAACATTTTATTCAAGACAATATATCCCTATATTGAGATCATACCAATTACTGGAAGATCATTCATTTGATCCCCTTTTAGTGTTATAACAAAATGCTCTCACGACTTGTTTACATTTTTAGCATTTCTAAAACATATGGATCCATTCACCTGAACTATTATCTTATCCAAATTTAAAAACAGAAAATATTTCCGATTAATTAGAAACTATGGCAATTTATCAAGTACTGTATGTGAAATATGTATGTAAAACCTTCAATAGTCTATGATAAAGAAAGATAACTCTTGCTAATTGAAGCAATTTTTGTTACAAACCTATGAAACCTATTCTGCACTAAAAGCACCGCTTCATTATGTTTTCTAATATGAATTGGCAATGTATATAACTCTATATTATTTTCATATACATTTAATATTTTTAGGTCACCTGAGTGACCTATTGCAATTGGTCTTCGTCCGTTAACAATTTTACATTCTTAACTTGAAAACTACCAGGCCAATCGTTAACATTTTTGATGCAAGGTATCTCTATGTAAGAAGAATCTAATTTGTTAAATTCATGGCTCTACCACCCCTGGGGTGCCACGGGCGGGGCCAAATATGCAAAAAAGCCAATTTTCAAAAATCTTCTTCTCTACTTCCACACATGTGAGGAAAAAACTGAATGCAAGGTTATGCTGTCCATGAGGCCCTCTACCAAAACTGTGAAATTTATGACCTCTGGGTCATGGGTTCAGGCTCTAGGGTGGGGCCAATATGGCCATATACTTAAAATGTATTAAATCTTACAAAATCTTCCTCTCTTCTCCTATATATATTTGTTAAAACTTAAATGCATGATAATGATGTCCATGAGGCCCTCTACCAAAATTGTAAAATTCACGGCCCCTGGGTCAGGGGTTCATGCTTTAGGGTGGGGCCAATATGGCCATATAGTAAAAATGTATTAAATCTTAGAAAATCTTCTTCTCTACTTCCATATATAATTTTGCTTTTTCTATTCACTATGTCTAGTTTTCTTCATAAAATGATTAGACACATTATCAATTTTTTAAAAAAATCTAGCAGCGCTTCATCACTTCAACTTTGTTTCATCTGAATCTATTGATATTGACTTTCATGAAAATCAATATCAATTTTTATAAAAAAGATATGGTAAAATTAATAGCAGAGGGATATTACACCTTGAGAGAGCAATTTCATGTGTGAACACAAATAATTGTCAGTGATTTAAAATATGAACTAATATATAAATTAAGATATAATCATTTAAATATTTTTTTTTCAGATTCCACGCAAGTTCATTGCCTGACCATGGACGAGCGTTGGGCCCAGGATATGTTACGGTGTCGTATCTGTGAGACCCCGGGCCCCCCTATGTACTGTGACATTTGTCACATACATCTGTGTAAAGCCTGTGTGGGGGAACATCTCTCTGATGAATCAACAGAACACAAAGTAGTGCCACTTAAAAAGAGGGGATCTACTCCAAATTACCCTAAGTGTCCTAAACATTCCACAAAACAATGTGAACTTCACTGTGAACAATGTGACATTCCTATTTGTGCACTCTGTATTTCTGGAGAACATTTAGGACATAAACCAGTCGACATTGTTAAACATAGTGAAAGCAAAAAACGACTTTTACAGAGAGAAATGCAAGAGTTAGTGAAATCCATTTATCCTAAATATCAACAGATTGCCGCTAATATCCCAGTTCAGAAAGCTGCTCTGAATGAAAACAGCCAGAAGTTGACAACAGCAATAGACAAACATGGAGAAGCCTTGCACAGAGAAATAGACACCATGATCCACAATCTGAAATCTGATCTCAATGAAATGGACACCAAACACCTGGCCATCCTCAACAAACAAGAAGATGAAATCACACGCACCATATCTAAAATCACACAGAGCATTGCTGATATGAAGAAGTTAGCGGACTCCAATGATGTCAGCCTTGTCTCCGCCTACAAATCCAGGAATGCTGAATTCAGAAGACTGCCTCCTAAGTTCACAGTGTCCTTACCAAGTTTTACCCCTCAGAAGATCAACAAAGAACAGCTTTATCAACAGTTTGGTTCTCTGTCAGCGTCATCTATAAAAACAGAAGAGCAAATCTACACCATGGATTCCCCAGGTGCTGAGTCCTCTCCCCCGGACAGACCGCTCATTGATGTACCACGGATCATCACACAGATAAACACCATGTATGGATACTCTAATGGATTAGTCAGTGTGTCCTGTCTAAAGGATGAAGAACTATGGACGCGTGGTCAGGACAACAAGATGAGACTGTACAACCTAAAGGGAGAACTAGTGAAGTCAGTCCAAACCAAGTCAGGGAACCTTCCATGGGACATAGCAGTTACAAGGAGTGGGGATCTAGTTTATACTGATTACAAAGATAGAACTGTGAACATAGTGAAGAATAAAAAGATAAAGACAGTGATCAGACTACAGGGGTGGAGACCTCTCGGTGTCTGTAGTACCTCCTCTGGTGACCTCCTGGTTGTCGTGGTCAGTGATGATAATAAACAAACAATAGTTGTGTGTTACTCTGGCTCCACAGAGAAACAAAGTATTCAGTACGACAACAAAGGACAACCTCTCTATTCATCTGGTGGCATTAAATACATCAGTGAGAACAGGAACCTAGATATCTGTGTGTCAGACTATGTAGCTCGTGCAGTAGTGGTGGTCAATCAGGCCGGGAAACTCCGATTTACCTACACTGGTCCTCCCTCTTCTTCCAAGGGATCATTTAATCCAGTCGGCGTCACAACAGACAGCCAGGGTCGGATCCTGACAGCAGACTGGTACAACAACCGTATCCACATCCTGGATCAGGACGGACAGTTCCTCCGCTACATTGACAACTGTCATTTACAGTATCCATGGGGTTTATGTGTGGACACAAGAGACAACCTCTTTATTGTGGATGATCCCAGAACAGGTAAAGTGAAGAGAATCCAGTATTACGTGTAAAAAAAAACAACAACTGTGTGTATACTACATGTATAAACAAACTGTGTGTATACCTACATATAAAATGTGGGTGTTACATTGACATATGTACTAATTATATATGTGTTATAACATGTATCATGTGTATACAAAGTGAATATATATAAACATATACAAACAAACTGGGGTGTTACATTGATATGAATTGTTTATATATGTGTGTAATGTATACAAACTGAATATACATAAAAAATGTAAAAAACAAACAAAAAACTGTGTGTTACTTCATATAGACATATGTGTAAAAACAACTATGTTGATAGTTTTGATGAAATATAAAGAAACTAAATGTAAACTATGTATACTACTTAGTACATAGGCGTTGGAACCGGTAAGGGGGGGGGGGGGGGGACGAGGGGGAGATTAGCGCACCCCCCCCCCCCCACTTTTTTGCAAAGTTAGACCTAATTAACCATTAGGAACATAGCATCAGGGAGCCCCCCCCCCACTTTTTCTCATAGCAAATAAAATTGTTTTAAAATTGACATTAAAAAGATTGAAATATTAATAGTGATATTGAAAATTGGAGCCATAGTAATATAGTAAATGAAAGCTTTGTTTACATAGCAAAGAATTTAAGTTCTGTAACTCGTTTAGAAATCAACGAATGACACTCAAGTTTTGTTTGCCTTATAAAAATGTCATACTAAAGCATTGTAAACCTTTAAATCGAAAAAAATAATTTTTGACCAAAATCGTGATCATGCCCCTTTAAAATATATAAGTAGCTTTATTCTGGAGTAAACAAAATATAAATATTGCAATAGTTAACATCCTACCCCCTCTTCTACCTAAAATCTTACAACAAGGACTATAAAATTTTGATTTTTGGTTTAAAAAAATCATGATAATAAGAGTGCATGACCGGATATCAAAAAGGTGCAAGACTCTCACAATAGGAAATGTTTTTCTCATAATTTGTTCACTGTCAAGATACCTTTTACATATACAGTTATGTTTTCATTAATTAAAAAAAATAAATATGGCTAGTATACATGTTTAAGCTAAACACCCCATTCCCTGGGGCCAGACAGATATTCTTCCCTAGGGTATTTAAGGGGAAAAATTGGTAGACTGCCTAATTTTTCACTTAAATTCCATTCATTCTTATGTCAGCATATATATACAAAACAGAATTTAGCCCTTGTTCGGCATATTTAAAGAAACCCCCCACTCCCCAAATAACAATTTCAATTTCTTTATTAACCAATTAAAGGCCCCCAAGGGGCAACATGAAGACTGTACATCCAACATCCAATGTATGGAAAACATTCAATAAACATATACAAGAGGGAAAGAGTTTGATGATTGAAAAAGCTAGGACAGACATGAACATTTAATTAATATATATATATATATATATATATATATATATATATATATATATATATATATATATATATATATATATATATATATATATATATATAAATATATATATATATAAAACTTAAATAAATGAAAACACAAAGATCGAGTAAAACATAAGCGCTTTCATTTTCTTCAGATGTTTTACAATACTAACATGGTAACGTTTGTTATGACGTCATAATAGTTTAACGGCGTCTTCAAGGGTGCTTTCCATTTAACCGGCATCGCCGGATTTGCCGGTGTTGCCTTCGTCGCCGATTGCTGGAACGCGCGTGGCCGGCGAGCGATTGCGGCCACGCAATTTTCTGTTGCCGACTAGGAAACAATATGGCGTCTATTTGGGAAGAAGATGTTTTCACAATCCAAAAAACGGGGATTTACTGCTCAAATTTGTTTAATAACCTTGAAATCCTGGATAATTGCAATAAACTGGTCGCATGGAGACCACTTACAACCAAAATTCAAGATAAGTATCAGTTGTATTGCTTTTTTTTGAAGAATTTTGAATTTCTTGTTGTGTAGTATATAACCCGAATTTTGTCTACACATGGTCAGAATGTTTGTTTCAAAAATCGAAACGCTTGGTAAGTATTCCCGCTGTTTTACGTCATTTTGACAGTTCATTGCGTCATATCACCTGTCGTTTCTTATCTAACGATGGCTTCCGTGGAACTTTATCACTGTCCGTCATGTAACTCATTATTTTTTTCTATGAACCATTTCAACCAGCATAAATGCAATACTAACTCTCCCGTACAGCCTCTTATCCTAAAGGATAATATGACCACAGTGTACAGGTAAAGTGACATTATTTTTCTATCGTATAACCAGAGATTTATGTCTCTGATATAACTGATCAGCCTATTCAAACAAAATATGTCCTAAATCACAAATTTTACTACTGATTTTTAAAAAATTCTAACATAAGTTGAAAAATAAACCATTCATGTACATGTGTATGTGGATCCAGAATGTTTTTCTCCAAATATTGTAGGCCTATCTGAGATAAAATTTGCATGGGGGATGGGAGGTGGTCTGATGCATATGTTTGATATATATTTTCTTCATCAACTAGTTACAGTTCATGTACAGTAGTTTAAGATACTTTGAATTATCCAGGGAATGTCTAGACCAGGTGATAAATAAGTCTAAAGATACCAACTTATTCCAAGAATGTAGAATGTTCAAACCTATCATGATATTTTCAGGGAAGAAGAACCACAACATGGCTAGGGAGCTGCTTGTCAGTCGACCAGTAACTCAACATATACATGTACCACTGCATCAATGGAAGAAAGTAAGTCTATGTATTTTTTTTGTAAAATGATTACGGATATTGGCCCAGACTGGGTTGTTTTTACAAGGGAAATAGATTTTGAATCCTATTGTAGACTGCATTAGACTATACTGGCATGCGACCAGTTCTTACTGAGTACCATTTCTGGCCAGTGCATTGTTACGTCTTTTTTCAACACATTTCATTAGATAGTCCGAAATATCTGACGTTTTTCTGGCTTTTTTAACGATTTTGATATTTACTTGCCAGGAAAACGTCAGAACCGGCGCCATTACGAAAACTGGAAATTTTGCCGCCTCCAACTGGAGGCGGCGTTCTCGGCCCGATTTTAAATACTTGCGAATTGTATCAAATATTTAACTCACAACTTAACAATAAAAAAAATGACTTTACTACTCACTCATGTCGCTTTAATGGGTTTGTTTACTCTACAAACCGTCTGTTCAACACATTTTTATCGAACTGTCCGGCGAGATTTGAGTCACGTGACTCGTTATCTCAAAAGACAGCGAAAATACGGTTGACTGTAATTGTGTGCTTCTATTATCAAAATACGGAGTCATATTTAATTTTGAGCGATATGAGTATTTTTATTGCTAAGTTGTGAGTTAAATATTTGATACAATTCGCAAGTATTTAAAATCGGGCCGAGAACGCCGCCTCCAGTTCTGACGTTTTCTTGGCAAGAAAATATCAAAATCGTTAAAAAAGCCAGAAAAACGTAAGATATTTCGGACTATTCATTAGATACAAAAATATAATTCACTGGCAAGCAATGGTAGTTGGTGAGAACTGGTCACACACACAACACACACTATAAGAAAAAATATGTATTATTATACAATTATTTAATGCTTGAGCAGTCAATAGACCAGAATATTTTTCCCGAGGTGCAGGGAACAGCTCAGTATAATCTATTGCCCGAGGCCAACGGCCGAGGGCAATAGATCATACTGAGCTGTTCCCTGCACCAAGGGGAAAAAATTCTGGTCTATTGACTGTTCAAGCATTAAATAATTGTTTTATTACCTAATTCCTTTTTTTAGTTTTCGGGGTTTACAATTTGCATATTGCAGATGGTTTTCGTGCCATTATGCAAATTACCAAGATATTTTTTTTCATCTTTTACATGCACAGAACCTGTTGCATGCATTACAACATCTCAATTTAATAGTAGTTTAAACAAAAGAAAGGGGGCTTAAACCCATTAGATTTTAAAAAGTCTTTTACCTTATTTGAGGCTTTAAAGCTGTTGATTATTTGATACTCCATTTTGATAACACTGAATTTGGTTTCACCAAGTACTAAAAACAACGTCTATGTAAAGGAATATACATTCCCTGAGAACTATCGAATAGATGTAACATTAACATACCTGCGTTCTGAAATACGTTGCCGGTCCAATAGATTGCAGTCTATTGACCAGCGGTCTAATAGATCGCAGTCTATTGGCCGGCAGTTCAAAATAGATGCAAATATTTAATTGGTAATAAAACAGCAAAATCCCTTTGATTAGGTAATAAATACATATATTGATATAACAATAAATTAATCTCTAAGTAACAAAAATATGAGAGGTGCAAATAAATGTTTGAAATGCAAAACATGTTTGTAAAACAACAAACTTTTAAAGCTTAAAATGTTTGTATTTATAGATGAACAAAATGAATTTCAAGATGGCTTCACAGAATATTCAACTCCCACACCTTTGCCAGGTACGTTTTTGAGGTCACCCGAGGTAAAAGCTTAAGTGAACTTTTATGATCACATTTTGTCTGGCATGTGTCTGTCTGTAATATTTGGACTTTGTATACAGAACCGTGTGGCCACTTTCAACCAAATGTGGTACAAAACATCATTAGCTAAAGGGAATTTAAGTTATTTTTTAAATTTAAGGTGGTATTTTGAATTTTACATAGGATTTTTTTTTAAATATTCTCAAAATCTCAAATGTTATAATTATGGAATTATAAGTAGTACTTGTATGCAAGTACTTTGACATATTGTTGATTCTCAGTTGTTTAGACTGGGGTCCCTAGACAATTCTTGGGTTCAGCATGGGCTTCAATGTTTTATAAGTTTATATATAATATACAGTTATTTAAGCAATGTGTAATATGACTTTAAAATAATCTTCTTACAAAAGGGACTCAATGTTTAACATAAGAATATCTGGAGAAAATTTTATACAGGACTTTATCACATAATAAGGGCCTTATAGAGTTACAGAATATCCTCTCTATATCTTTACTACAAATGTTATTTAATTATACCCCCGCTCCGAAAGAGAGGGGTATACTGTTTTACTCTTGTGGGTCTGTCTGTCCGTCCATCTGTCTGTCTGTCCGTCGGTCCGTAACAAAAATTTCTGTCGCATTTATCTCAGCAACTATTTATCGCAGATGCTTGAAATTTTTACACAGTGTTTGTTAAGGCATGCCATATCGTGGGATGTATTTTTGTACCAGTACCAATCAGACGTCAACTTCCTGTTTAATGAGTTCTTTGTTTATTTTTAGCCAAAATTTTCAAACAAATTTTCCTCAAAGATTTCTCAGCAGCTATTTATCGCAGATGCTTTAAATTTTAAAACACTATTTGTTTAGGCATGCCATATTGTGGGATATATTTCTGTACCAATCGGATGCCAGCTTTCTGTTAAATGTCGACTGATAATTTACATATTCACATCAGAGCGGGGGTATCACTAGTGAGCATTGGCTCACAGATATCTTGTTATTCCTACCTAATATTTATAGATTCTTTAAAAATCTAATTTTAGACATAAAGCAGACTTGGACGAATTGTCTAACAAAAGGCTTGATAAGTCTGAGAGGTGAGATGGATTCAGAATTTGCTTCAAAGAAGAAGACTCACAAGGCACTATGGAAAGAAATATCAGTTAAACTAAAGGAGATCCACAACTTTACTGGTGATTGGTTCCAGTGCCAATCCAAATTTAAAAAGCTAACTGCAAAGTATAAAGCTGTTAAAGATGCCAACAGAAAATCGGGTGAAAAGCGGAGGTCTATGGAATTCCATTCTGAAATGATGGAAGTTATGGGGGATGACCCAAAAATAACCCCTCTAAAGACAGTGTCTGTAGGTGTGGGAAAGGGTGTGAATGTTGTTTGTGGTGAGAAAGATGATAGTGAGAAGGGGTGTGAGATTGTCAAAGCAAGGGGTGAGAGAGAGAAGAAAGCGAGCAAGCGGAAGAGAGAAGATGAGTTGTTTGAGTTGTTGACGGAGGTGAGGGATGATAGGAGAAGGTTTCAAGAGGAGCAGGTAAGAATGAATGAAAGAAAGCTTGAAATAATGGAGAGGTTGGTTTCTCTGTTTGATAGATAGATAGATGTTATTTTGCATTTCCTTAAGGTGGTATGGGACATTAGTCGATATCAATGTAGATTAAAGTACATTAAAATTAAAATGCTTTCAACAGTTTAGAATTTTACAATATTTTGCCAAAAAATATGTCTTGATAATTTTTGGAAAGGTAAAAGGTTTAAAGACCCCAGCTGGATTCGAACTCATGACTTACAGTTTTAAAGCATATCCTCTAACCAACTGCGTTACGCTTAATGTTCTATTTCGAGAAAGAGTACACTGTTTATAAAATTACACTTGATTTTATTGTTTATTTCGACAAACATTTCGTCACAGTATGGTGTCCCATACCACCTTAACCAGAATGTCTTATTTTGATATTTCAAAATTTAAGATTATTATCAAGGTATCAGTTTGTGTTCTTTAGTAAAGGAAATATGGAAATCGTGTTAATTAATTTGTACTTGTTTAGTGTTACACATTCAATTTAATAACATTGTAATAAAAAGTAAGACTGTTTTAAACTTAAAAAAACATGTTTTATTTCTCTTGTAAAATTTAATTCACTGGCTGTTAACCCAGAAATACTGAGCTAGTGCATTTCTTTTAATGGATGCACTCTGGTTTACAGGCTCATTGGAAGCCGGAGCATCAGGATAAACATCATCACAGATGTCCATGTCAGCTTCATTGTTCTGTAAAAAAAAAATTTTGAAAATGTTTAAAAAGAATAAACCCAGTTTACATATTTGAAAGTTGACAGCAGTACAAAACTCACCTCTATGCACATGTTATGAAGTGTACAGGCCGCCGTTATAACTGTTGGTATATCCTCTAGCTTCGTGTTATCCAGAAACCTAAGCCTCCTCCACTTTCCTTTAAGCAGACCAAAGGCACGCTCAATGGTCTGACGAGTGTTGGAATGTACGAAGTTTTACTTTTTATGTCTCTCGGTCAGGTTTCCATTATCCTTGTATGGAGTTAAAATCCACCTAAAATTGAAAATATACTAAGTGTACATACATTTGCAAAACGCACATGGTTTTCAGATGGTATAAACTGTCTCAATAAATACCTATGCAGGGGGTATGCTGCATCTCCGAGAATGTGAGAATCCACATCGAAGAGGATTTCACTGGCCTCGTAAAGGGGAGAGTTTCTAAATACCCTGGCGTCATGTACGGAACCTGGCCATCCTGATACAATGTCCGTAAAACGCAATGTATGGTCACATACAGCCTGAAAAAGTAATAATTACTTTTATATATATATATGTATTGACATTTACATTTTCAAGTGCCTTTGCCTGTGATAACACTACGTATCGATTTTGTACTATAAAAGCCGTAACTTCAAATGAAGCCAAATTGAGGCGCCAGCGGGGTTTGCTTATTTATATTTTAAATATTTCATTATAAGATGGTTTAAAATTATATAAATATAAGTAATAAGGAATCATTCTTTGATTATTATGAGGTGATAATTTCGGTCGGGGCGTGATCAAATCTATCATAAAGCCCTTCGGGCTTTATTGGATTTGATCACGCCCCGACCGAAATTATCACCTCATAATGCTTAAAGAATGATTCTTTATTCTTTATTTAAAATGATTTAAATGTATATTTGAATGAATTCGATTGATGGAAGTGTTTTTGCTAATGGATTGAATTATATATTCACCTGTAATATAACAGAGTACATGTAGTCCCTTTCCCTGTTGAGGTAGGACAATGGATGGTATTTTTCCTGGGGTGCTTTAATTTCAATATGGCATCCATCGACGGCTCCTAAAACTCTAGGGAACCCTTTGATCTTCTCGAAGCCTTGCATGACCTCGTTTGCCCATGCTCCTGAAACATTAAAAATTCAGTTGTAAAATTGATTTAATAAATAATTGACTTAATTGAGATGCAAGCGCGACGTAACAGCGAAGGTAGGGTGCTCGTTTTTGCAAACACACACCTTCATCAAACTAAACATACCTTTATTAAACTAAAATTTACGCAAAAAAAGCATTTTTAAGTAAACTGTTTCTTCCTTTTTTTTTATTTCATGGAATTTTGAAAGGCATGCAAATATCAAAAGTAGAAAAAGTTGTATATTTAAAACATTATCTTGAGGGATTTTGACCTTTATGAACATATTTTTCTTTTTCTTTTTTCTCTTTTAATTGTGTGTGTAAATATCCCAATTTTAAAAAACAACAACCATTCTAGATGCCCTTAAAAAATGAAATATTAATATCTTTTCCCCTTAAAATTACAGATATAGGTCGTATAGGTAATACTAGTAACAATCAAAGCTTTTATCTTAACAAAATTACCAGTGGGCCACTTGATTTTTTCAGCAGACAGGCATTGAAGAGCTCTGCATGTGCGCATGAAGCAACGATACACGGATGAATACGCAACGTTAAATCTGTCAGATATTTGTCTGTATCCTTCCATGTTGGCCAACATCCATATGGAGATCATTATCTGTTTCGAGGGTTCAATAATTTCCCTGCCACGCATCTGCTCTTGTGGAATGTGGCCTGTTGACACTATCTGTTGGTCAAATAATATTCAGAATGTACAGTTTTACAACGATCTAATGAGTTGATGTCAGTGCATATAAGTTGTTACCTTATATTAGTAGTAGAAGATTTTTTAGAATTATTTTTAAAGCGCAGCCATCCGTTATCATGCGCATGTTTTTTTTTTTATCATATACTGTATATTCATTAAATTTATTGAAAGTAAATTAACAGGTTTTTAATAAAATATATTCAATACTGTGTTTTATATATTATAATCGTTAAAGTTCATTAACGATTTCATTGATTTATGGGTACCGTAAAATGTGTCATAATGTCGATCCATCGAATATGTACATAATCCACCCACAAACCGCTAGCGATGCAGTAGGGATACATATGAAATGATCATTTTTGAAACAATACCTGTCTACAGACTTCTTCAAAAGTCTCTCTTCGCATTCTGAAATGGGATGAGAACTCCTCAGGAGCGTATGCAGGCACTGTTGCACCAAAATAATCCGCAATACGCTGCCGTCTCTTTTTTCCTCTCAGCAAATGATGGACAACTTCCATCACAACGTCATCGTCATAATCATTGGCCTCATCGTCCTCAAATACGTTCAATAAAAACGTTTTGCATATGCGCGAATTACGTTTCAAGCTACAATCGTCCATTTTGGAATTATTGTGACGTTGCCAACCGTTCCATTAACGTCACCGTTTCCCGATGACGTCGCCGGCGAGGCAACGTTAATGGAAAGCGCCCCAAGTCTCTGAATGACGTCATATTTTCCCGTATTTTTAGATATCACAATATTAATAATAACAGATTATATAACACGGTTAAATAATAATAACAGATTATATAACACGGTTAAAAACGGTTTTAACCGTGTTATATAATCTGTTATTATTAATATTGTGATATCTAAAAATACGGGAAAATATGACGTCATTCAGAGACTTGAAGACGCCGTTAAACTATTATGACGTCATAACAAACGTTACCATGTTAGTATTGTAAAACATCTGAAGAAAATGAAAGCGCTTATGTTTTACTCGATCTTTGTGTTTTCATTTTTTTAAGTTTTATATATATTTCACCGACCACTGAGGTTTTTCTTGGATTTATCTATATATATATATATATATATGTGTGTATGTATGTGTGGGTGGGTGGGTGGGTGGGTGGGTGTGTGTGTGTGTGTGTGTGTTTCTATATACATGTATACAATACAGTGTCTTCTATATGTTAAACATCATACATAAATATGTCAAAATACAAATGTACATACAAATCTGAAATAGTTTATCATATGATTGAAAAGTTAAAAACCAATATTTGACTAGGAAATACAAATTAAGGCAACGCCTTTTGTAAATATTTACCAAGAGAGTTTAATATATCTAATCAATCTCTTCCATTGAACAGCAGAAAAAACCTATGATTTTGAAATGTAATATACTAACACCACCTCCCCCCCCAATGAGGTAGAATCCCTGATTTAGGTGTGAAGATATTTAAATTTATGAAAACAGCTTTAAGATTATCTATATATGCAATCAGTTTCTTTTTAGAGTCAATAGAAGTAAAGATTTTTAAATATTATATATACATTAACACTATATGACAATTTTGGCCACACATACCCTGCAGAATTAAAAACCCATATCCTGGGGAACATAAATTTTATAATTTTGGTAGAAGGCTTTCTAGTCTTTCCAAATATGCAGTCAGATTCTATTTAGTATCAGCAGAAGTAAATAAGAAGATTTTTAAACATTATCTATTCATTATCACTATATGACCATTTTGGCCCCACCCTAGAATTAAAATCCCCACCACTGGGGACATGAAATATACAAGTTTAGTAGAGGGCTTCCTGGGCTACGTAACTATGAATTAAGATATTCTTTCAAAAGTGCAAAAGTGAATTTAGACAGATCTTTGATAAATGGATAAATTTTGACGATTTTGGCCCTGTCCTTAGGGCCCATGTAAAGCAAGAGTCATGAAATTTATATTTTTGGTAAAATGGGTGTTTTCCTTGCCTCAAGTATGCATCATACCAAATTTGAAAAAAAAACAAAAAACAACTGGACATGTAGTTTTCATGAAGAAGTTAAAAATATTGGATTGTTAACACACCACAACGACAGATGAAAACCAATTGCAATAGGTCACCTAAGCGACTCTGGTGACCTAAAAATGTGAAATAGTTCTATGGGAAATTAACTTGTTGGTCACGTGATTAATCCTGTGAAGCCTGAGGGAATTCTCAGAAGTTTACATCATGTTCCAACCAACATTATCCCAGAGAACATTTTAACATTAAAATATAATAATTATCATATTTACATAAAGAAAGAGAAATCATTTGAAATCATGACTTACTGTCTGTCATACATACCAGGTTAAAAGTTCCATGCGACAAGCCGTCAGTTGACCCCTTGACCCTTCAGAAAGTTCCACTGAATTTATCACTGAAGTCGCTCTTCAATAACTAAAATATCAGTGTATTTTGTGTTAATATATTGTCTTACCTAGTGTAAACAAACTGACTGCATTTACACATAACATGTTAACTACCAATACTTATCTTCAAAATGTATGTTTTCTCATTAATTGTTTATTTCATGTTAAATAATTAATAAAAAGAGATTAAACCTGAGTTTTTGTCAAATTTAAAGCATAATTAACAGTGGGACGTGTTACAGAGCTTTACATGTAACATAAATGGTTTTATTATACCTCAAAATGATTATTCTATATAACGCGTCATCTGATTGGTCTAGAGAGTCACGTGATAGGGCGAACAAAATGTGGTATCTCCCTGGAAATAAATCAATTTCATGTCTTACCTCTTCAGAAATCTTTGGATTTTTCATTCCAAAGGTATAAAAAGCCAATATGATGTTGACAAATATGATTAAATCAAAATTATTAAAATTCTCTTTATGCCACAAAAAACCCAATTTTACTACATTTGATTCAAATCTATGAAAGAAAAGAGAGACAATAAGAATAAAACTCCACACAATCACGACATTATTGCATTTGACAAGTCGAAAACTTATTAGAATTTGACGTATTTTGTATAATCATGTTGTTCGGTATAATAATACTGTACTTTTATTGCATGAAATATTCAAAGCCCCCGGAAAATATGATTTTCTTAGAGGAATATATATTCATATTTCCCTCACCAATAAATGTACAATTCTTACCTTGTAGATTTTCAAAATTCCATCAGTGTCACAAAATGTTTTAAAGCTATTTGTGTCCTGAAGTGTCTGAAAATAGTGCAAGATATAAAAAAGGAAGAGTAATTACAGAGAGACCCATAGGCCTAATTGCTTACCTGAGCAACACTGTAAAATTTAAGTACTTTCACCAAATATAACCTCCAATTTATTCAGAAGAATTTCTTCACCATTTCATATAAAAACAGAACCTTTAATGAAAGTTTTTTTTTAAATTTGGTTGAAATGAGTCTAATCAAAATCAGATTGTATATTTTTTAACTGTTTCTCTGTGATACACTATAGCAGGTCTACAAAATCTAAAGGAATCACCTTTAAGAGACCTTTGATTGGTCAATGAAATCTCAAATGCAAAAATCCTGCAGGTGCAGACAAGATTCTTTTAAATAGCCAATCTTAAACACCCTTTGGGTCTCATGTATAAAACAAAATCATTACAAAGAGTATTTTTTACTGGCTTTATGCTCATAAGGTAAGAATGACTGATAGAAAACATTTTATTTAAGAAATAAACAGCATTGTTAAAAAATGTTTAAAGAAGAATTTGGTAGGTCATGTGATCTAATTCTGTGAAGCCTGAAGCTTGATGAAGTGGACGTGACCAACCAAGTTTCTATATCCCGGTGAACTTTTTAACATACATGTAATTATATGTTTATTACTTTGATTTACGTTTCAGAAAGAGCAGACAGGCAAATCTTCTTCTTCTTCTTCCAATACAGTTCATCCCTCGGTTGGCCGAGTTTTGTCGAACTCTGTAAATGCGCGCAGCGACGAAGGACTGTACACTTAAAAGAGTTCTTTTTACAGGTTAAAACAGGGTTAAAAACGGCGATCTTTCAGAATTATTCAAATAACTTTTTTCATGTAATGTATAAAATGCTTTTTAATACACAAAACTCTTCCAAGTCACTTATAACTTTCATGCCATCATTTACAGAGTTCAAAAGCAAGGTTAATGTAGCAGAGGCTCTTTTTGTATTTTTTTTAGCTGAACACAACCTACCATTTTCTGTGTCAGATCACTTTACAAAATTTAAAATCAGCAACTGTTAGTTACAATGCTTCTTTGCAGTAAAGTATTACACATAAGTTTTTAACACATATTTGTATTGTATATACTTATGAAATGCATGGTAAATATGTCGTGAATGTCGTTACGCGCTATGACCAGATTTTTTTCTTTCCAAATTTGGTCATGACCAGATTTTGACATGTTGGAGGTTGGCAAGCATGAGCTTATCAAAGTTGAGTGATTTAACAAGTCCAGTTCAATTTAAAATTAGATTGGGTTAAAATGGACTGCAGTGGTCTTGAGGAAATAAGACAGAAAATAGTCGATGGAGAACAGGCTTCAAGGTCATAAACTGAGAATAGGCATAAGTTTAAATTGTAATCTGAGATATCTTTTGAAGATAATTATATGTATGTAAAAAAAAATTATGTAAGTTTTGATTTCAGTCTGTTTATCAAAAATATATACATACTGATGGGAAAATGTTTGCAATTCATTGCTTGATCATGTATTTGAAAGCAAAAAATCCCCCCCCCCCCAAAAAAAAAAATTGATGACCTACATGTAAGTCTATTTTCAGTTAATGTTCTTGGAGCCCAGTGATCAGAAAACTTCTTTGGTTCAGAAAGCTTAAAAAAACGCTCACAGTATTCATTGCTCCGTCACCTGAAAATATTCTTCCCTGTAAATTTCAAAAAAGAACTTGGAAGTCCACATTTGGTCCCATGATTAGTTTACAAAATACGTAAATCAACATATTATACATGTATAAAGAAGCTCTATACCTTCTTGTTGAATAACATTTCATTGTACCAGCAAAGGTGAAGCAATAAATTAAAAAATAATTCTCTAAAGTGTGGATTTTTCTATACAATTCTAAGATTTAATGAACTTGATATAGGTATAGGATCTTTGTTTTATTAAATAAAACTAATTGTCAACTTCATATTATTAGCCTTGATGTATCAAACAAAAAGCAACTTATCAAGATTTGTAAATTTATATTTACATTTTCCAGTGTCTTTGCCTGTGATAACACTATGTATCGATTTTGTACTATATAACCCATAACATCAAATTGGGGCGCCAGCGGGGTTTCCTTATTTATATTTAGATATTTAATCGTACAATGGCTTAAAATCATATAAATATAAATAAATGTAATAAGGCATCATTCTTTGAATATTATGAGGTGATAATTTCGGGCGGGGCGTGATCAAATCTATCATAAAGCCCTTCGGGCTTAATTGGATTTGATCACGCCCCGACCGAAATTATCACCTCATAATACTCAAAGAATGATTCCTTATATAAATACAATTATTGAGATAGTCAATCTAATTAAAACTAGACTTGTAATTCCGCTCCTCTACGATACGCTATACAAGTACGCTGTATACTTGTATAGCGTATCGTAGAGGAGCGGAATTACAAGTCTAATTTTAATTAAATTGTAAGATAGTTAGCTCTCTTGGTTAATGTACTAATCCTTCTTCACAATGTAATTTGTATATATTTTCTCTACACTGTAAAAACAGTTTATTGAGAATAAAGTTCATTATCATTGTCATTGAAACATCAATCAACTATAAATGAAAAAAAATGAAATGGAATTTATATTACAAACAGTATTTGCATTATGTATCTTCGTTCAGGTAATTATAAATGTCACGGACTCACCTGAATTCAATTCCAAATCATATCAATCGACTCCGTCAAAAGAGAGCATCACCAAGTGTTACTTCCTGTAACAATAGAGGTTTTTTAAATAAAAAATAACAGAGCACTGACTTTTATATTTGGCAAATAAAACAAATCATGAATGTGTTAAGCCATTAACAGTTAAATCCATCTCTACTTTCTGATCCTTACTTGTCTATGCAAAATCCACTTTAGCTTGGATAAGTTTTTTACAGAGAAAATAATACATGCAACTTTTTTTATTACAAAAATCATAATGATTAATTTCATTTTTCTATACCTTTTTTTATTCTTTTTGATTAAATTTAAACCAGCTTAATTCTCTTCTTGTTCGCGGGTCTTCAGATTGGGATCACACCTGTCACAGTAAATGATGGACACTGGTGGTACAGAAAAGACCTTCCACTGTTCAATGGGCACAAACCTGTTCAAACATTCGAATAAACTTTTTATAATTAGCACTGCATGGTAATGTCATAACTACTAATATGAGCTAGATATTCTGTCAGTAACATCAAACATATTTTAATCCCTTCAATGTTTATAAAATCAACTATTGTTTACCGTACACACTGAACTGATTCATTTAATATTTCACTGAGCAAAATAGTCTGTCAGTCAGACATGAAACATATTTTAATCCCTCCAATGTGTATAAAAGGTGCTCACACAGTTTAGTAGACCAGCTTGAATCAACCCCGATGATTAAAATGTTTAAAAACAATGGCAGGATGTCAACATGAAGCTGTAATGATTATACATAATTTAAATCAATTAAAGCAATATGAGCTGTATTTTCTAGAATTTTATTTTGCTGCAAAAACCTGCTAGTATGATAAATCTGCATGTAACTTAAACTATAATGATAGATAAGATTTGAAAAAAAAACATCAATTTTTGTCAGAAGAAAAATTTAGCTTCTAAAGAATATATAGCAGTTCTTTTTTTTTGTACAGGACGACAAAAATTCAATTTTGCTTCAATTAAGGCTTAATTGAAGCAAAATTGGCTTTTCCCACAAAAATAAGGCTAACACAAATTAAAAATCCATTGTATTTTTTTGTCATTTCATTAGAAAATAACGTTTCCGTAAAAAAAATTTCAGCATGAAAAGTGCTAGAAATGATCACTAGTTAAACTATTTTTTACATTGAAGGTTTTCGATGTATATCGACCACATTTTCTACCTATTAATTTTAATCATGATGCCATTTCATGTTATCAAATAAAAATACTCAGTCTCCACCAAAAAGAATATTGCACCAGTTGAATATAACAATTTGAATAAACTCTCTGGGCAACGCATGTTTTATTCAAATATTTTAAAAAGTAATTTAATTCATACATCTCTAGGTAAATATATGCATAAACTTTCTCTTTTAAATATGAATAAATTGAATCATTTACCACAGGTATTTTGACAAAATTAAAAGTTTGTTCTTTTAATCAAGGAAAGATAACTCTTCAAAAAAGTTTAAGATGTAAAATGACTGTTGGTTGTATGTATGATTTTATATTCTAATATTTTCAGGCTAAAAGAACATTTAGTTTCAAATTTTGATATCTTACCCCTTTGACCCACAATAAATACCGGCAGTAAACATTTTAAACCCATAACTGTACAAAATTAATGTGGGGTATGGTGTATGGAATACAGCTTTCCATAATTACATTGAGACACAGTACATGTACTGTATCCTCCATACAAGTCCATGGGTGAGAAAGGATGAAAAGTGATTAAAAGTTTCCAAACAACACACAGGCGCTAACGGTATGTCAATTTTTTATTTCACTCTATATTTCATTGAAAAGCCGACATTTTTAAAAGAATTGTTAAAAAGTAAGCCATAAATTAATCTAGAAAAGATTTGTATTGATGAATTCAGAATTTCTCTAGCTTTTTTTGGCATAATGATAAATTATTTTTCCAACAGCTAGCTGTCCATTCCTGAGATTTGATAAGTTAATCAAGTGCTTCATTGACCATTTTTGGTGCAGGGTCCTGTGCCCTTTCAATTTGGAATTTTTCGTAAAAATTGTTTTGGGGGGAAATACATGCTTGTACAGTATTAAAAATATATGGCTCAATGCAAGCTAGCGAAAAACAAAAATTCTATATAGTTTTCTTGTTTTTCATTTGCATATTTCACATATAATCATTAAATTAATGTTTTAATCATAGTTAAACCACACTTAACAGAACACTCAGAGATTTTAATTGACATATATAAGGATATCTCACTCAGTATAGTTACAAATTCATCATCCTATCTTTAACAACAAAACTTGACACAATTATTTTGGAAATTTTTCAATTAGATTTTGGGAGAAAACGGTCAGTTTTCAATTAGGAATGAGTCCTTTTACATGACCCATGCGCATGTAAGGGATATCTGGCCCAGTGTTAACAATCCAATGTAAGATTTCCTGGCTTACATTTTACACATATCGATACAGCTCAAAAACAATATTTTGATGTGCTTTGAAATGCAACAGATATTAGCTATTAAACAATTAACCAATCTGATTAAAATCAGCCGGCCCTCTATGGTCCTGTTTATCAGTTTGTTGCTCATAGCGACACATCATATAAACGGATGCATCTGGGGACTGATTTCAATCATATTGTCATGAAATATCTGTACATGGTACACAGAGAAAAAAGAATAAACCGACATACTTTTGGCACTTGATTGTATTTATGTCTAGGAGAGTATATAATCACATTATATATGGTAGCTATTAAACACTGTTTCGTACAAAATCCAGGAGTTTACTAAAATTTTCTCTGGGAAAGAGCTTATGATGGGTAGGGCTTTTCCTGCTATTTTTATGCAGTATTCAGGAAAAATAGATTCTTAAATTCCCATTTGCATAATAGAGAGGTTTACTTTTCAAAATACATGCAAAACGTATGTAGAAAAAGAATGTGGGCGCTTAAGATGTAGATTCGGCAGGAATCTGGGCGCACAAGGAGAGTGAAAATTTCATCAATTAATTTTGAATATTTTTCGAATTATATCCGTTATTTGGTTTCTGTTGGATGTGGAATGAGTGAAAAAATATTTGAAATGCAAAAGTTTTTATTATAATATGAGTCTAAATGTAACGAGTGTAAGTAATTAATATATAATGTTTGTCTATTTGTAAACGTAATTGTTTCTGTGTGCATGTGTGTGTGTTTTATTTACATCTCCAGGTGAGAATGTCCACGTGTAATTGTTTATTTTTATTTGACCATTCGACTACCCGTTTGACCTGTCTGACAACATTCTAAATTTAACTTCTACTAACCAATATTCCCGCCTAACTAACCAGGCCCGCGCACACTTTGTCTTGCCTTGAGAGGGGACAGACCTGTATGAAGATTAAGCGCAAGCTTTGTCTGCGATTAGCTGCCGGTGTCTGGTAATTCTTGTGTAATTTATTACTTATAAATATATTCTATGTTTATAATTTAACAATTCCATGCAATATATATTAAATAATCTGAGGGTCTTGGGTTCGATTCTCCTCAGGAACGTCAAGTGTTCTCCTTTCCACAAGAGGCGGCGCTGCCCCCCGGGGAATGTGAGTATGCGTCCAGGCGCGACGTGAGAATGGTCTCCAGGAATATAAAGAACTTCGACGGTTATTCGGAGGGATCTGGGTTCGATTCTCCTCAGGAATATGTCACCGGGTTCACAGGTGTGTGACTGTCAGTCAATATATCGGGTCTCAATAGCTCAGTGGTTAGAGCGCTGGCACGGTACGCCAGAGGCCCTGGGTTCGAGTCCCGGTTGAGACTTGACTTTTCACCACCTGTGACATTTGGGTCCCAACGTGGGCGCCATTTGTAACCCAGGCAGTAGTCAGAATACCAGTGAGGGTCATACAATGTATTTATTCAATATATACGAAAAACCTGAAACATACAACATTGACTCATTTGACAATTATCTCAGAATACGGTACAATAACTTGGATAAAGATTATTTAATATATAGCATGGAATTGTTATACAGCACTCTATATAGCCCATGTACTTCAACAATGAACCATCTGCAATAGAGACTTCTAAACCCAAGCTTGTTAAATTTCTCATTTCAGGTTGGTTTTTCAATGAATTATAACCTGTTTTTGACAAAGTAGTAATCATTGACCCGCTGTCAATAAGTGCATTTACATTTTCACCTTCAACAACTATCTCTATTTCATTAGACTCACCTATTAACTCACACTTGTATGATTGGCCATGAAAATTGTCTTCGGTCCCTGGTCGGCCCTTATCAGAGACCTTCAAGCGTTTGGGTTACTCGACTTTGTAGCTTGGTATCCTCTTTGCCCCTGATCCTGAACTTGATAATTTCTCTTATCAGAATAATTTCCTCTGAAATTTCCTCTGAAATTACCTCTTTGGTACCCTCTCCCTCTGGAACCTCTGTGGTAATTTGTCCTCTCTCCCTGTTCATACCTGTTATACTGGGTTCCTGGTCTTCCATCTAGCTTCTCTAAGATTTTGTTGAATTTGTCATCCATCTTACCTTCTAATCTTTGTTCTAATTCACCTATTTTCTTGTTCAACTTCTCTTCCAAGTCATCCTCATCTACTGACATCCCATATTGATGAACTGGTTTTCTGTCCTTAGAGTTTGAAATAAAAATCTCTCTCTCTACCCTTCTTATTTCTAATAAAAGCTTGTCATAATTTTTTATGGAATCATATTTGTGCCTTGTTTGACCTTTTAAATTCTCTGAACTGAGCGATGTCCAGAACTTGTGTCTAAGCAAATCATTCTTTGCAGTTCTTTCTAAATAACCATTATCAATTGCAGTCTGAAGCATGGTTTCAAGTCTGCAACCAAATGTTGTGACACACTCACCAGGTAATTGGAAAGCATTAAAAAATTCTTGCATAATCATACCGTTGGTTGAAATCTCACCAAACAAAACATCAAGTTTTGACAGAATTTGTTTAACAGTTGCTCTTTCCCCCAACGGTATGAGCATAGTTTTAGCAGTACCTCTCAATGACCTTCTTATACTTTGTATCAACAAGTTTGGTTTTATGTCAGGGTCACTTACTAAACATTGCACCTCAAAACGCCATTCTTTGTAAGACACATCCCCCTTCTGAGGAGGTTCATCACCTGAGAACTGTGGAATTCTAGTGACATTATTAGTGACTTCATAAACCTGAGTGGAAGTATTGTTCCCAAGATTGAAACCTGGATTACTATCTTTAATACCTGTTTTATTGGGCATTTTCGGGATAGCACCTTTTTGTTTCATAACTTCTGGTTTTAAAGGCAAGTTAAATTCATGTTGAATTTCTTTAGGAACATAAGGTTTTTGCTCTTTATTTTCACCCTCATTCAACTGACCCTTAGGTGTACTAACATTTGGTAGACCAGCAAAATCAAACCCATCCTCATCTGAAACACCTGCAAAGTTAAGTTTCAATTCCTCATCCATTTCTTTCTCCTTATTTTCAAATGACAACTTAATCTTATCTGCTATTGATGTATTAGACATCCCCAAACCGAACCAAGGAAACACCTATACTTTCAAAACAGCATACCCAGTAACAAAATCAATGACCTTTAGGAAAAATAACACCTCAAATCAAAATTTGAATCACTAGGAATTAATACCCCCCAAAAAAACACAAACCCAGTTCTAATATTCAATCTCAACTCCTCGTTTAGACTGACCTTATATCAATAAAACCTGGATCTCTAATTGTCTAAGACCATTTTTACCTGAGCTTAAGTTGACAGTTAATTGTTTTTTTTTGTTTTTTTTTTTAGTACCTGTATGTATAAAACTTCCCTCTAAATCCTATTTACAATAAACTAAGTAAAATTAAGAGAAAATGCACTCAAACCTCATTCATTCGTGTACAGAGTACAGTAAGTCAGCGTCTACGTCCACTTGTCTTCTTGATACTGTAAGAAAATTGTTAGTAATTAGTGAGCTGCATGCTGGTTGGGATTTTTACAACTGCTGCCTCTAACTTTTCAACTATAATAACTACTCTGTAATAAAACTAATTAAACATAAACAAGTCTCATGAATTACATTTGCTAATCAGCTGTTGTCTATGTGATGAAACAATCACTGTATAAACATGACTGTATAATACAGAACAGCTGACAATTAAGACCCCTTTATAAACAGTTTAAAAAAAATTGAACCTGGTGCACCAAAAAAAAATACCTTAGCTAACTTGAACTACCTTAACTACTCAAACTAACTACATGAAACACAGTATTAGCTAAATTAAATTCACACAGGTGGGTAGCTGCATTGGCAAGTTATAACTTTACTTTAACCTACAGGCCCGGTCGGCAGAATGCTGATGCGGATGGATTGTCCAGACAGCCAGAGCTGTTCTCCGATGCTGTCAAGGCCATTTGCCAGTCTGTGTTATGTGCTGTACCATACTGTCATAGTATAGGAGCTGACTCTGTAGCTAATTATGAGGAGTCTGGAGATGTTCAACACATAAGTGATATAGATTGGAGAATAGAACAGAGGAAGGACAAGGTGATAGCAAGAGTGATAGGACTTATTGAACAAGGATTTTATCCCAACAGATTTACCAATAATGTGAAGAGAGAGATTTTTCCCGTCCAGAGATTTTGTAGGGAATGGAGGAAACTTCATCTTAAAGATGGGATTTTATACAGGAACGCGAAAATTGAGGACAGAGAGGTGAATCAGTTAGTTATCCCAGAGGTGTACAGAGAAGTAGTTTTTCAGGGAATCCATAGAGATACCGGTCATCCAGGTAAGGACAAGACTCTTTGGTTAGCTAAGCATAGGTATTTTTGGCCAGGTTTGGAAAGGGAAACTAGTCAGAAGGTAGACGATTGCCCTAGATGTATAAGGCGCAAAACCCCAGCAAAGCCTTTTGCTCTGTTGGTCCCAATTGAAAGTACACACCCTATGGAATTAGTGTGCATTGACTTTTTAAGTCTTGAGAAAAGCAAAGGGGGAACAGAGGATATATTGATCATAACTGATCATTTTACACGCTTTGCGCAGGCCATACCTTGCCGCAACCTAGGAGCCACGGTCACAGCAAAGGCATTATATGAAAATTTTTTCCTGCACTATGGTTTTCCAGAAAAACTGCATAGTGATCAAGGCAGGAACTTTGAGTCTAAGGTTATCAAGGAACTGTGTAAAATGTTAGGCATCAAAAAGACTCGCACCACTCCGTATCATCCAATGGGTAACGGATCAGCTGAAAGATTCAACCAGACCCTCCTAAAAATGTTAGGTACATTGGAACATGAACAGAAAGCAGATTGGAAATCACATGTAGCTCCTTTAGTCCAAGCGAACAATGCAACAAAGAGTGACGCGACAGGTTATTCTCCACACTTTTTAATGTTTGGGTGGCACCCACGGCTTCCTATTGATTCTTTTTTAGGTATCAATCCTGATGAGGAGGAACATAAGAATCACAGCGACTATGTTGGTAAGTTACAGATGAGAATGGAAACAGCTTTCAACATAGCAGCATCTGAAGCAAAGAAGTCTGCAGAGAAGAACAAGGAGAGGTATGATGCTAAGATACGTGAAGCAAGGTTAGAAGTGGGAGACAAAGTGTTGACCAGAAATGTGGGGTTAAAAGGAAAAAATAAATTGGCTGATAAGTGGGATGAACCAATTTATATTGTGAAAGAGAAAATTCCTGATTTGCCAGTTTATAAAGTAAAAACAGAGGGCAGTAGAATGCGGACATTGCATAGGAACATGTTGTTACCCTGTCCCAATCTTTCAGAGGGGAAGAAGCCCCAGCCTAAAGAAAAGCATGACAGAGTGAGATCTAAAGGCACATCTGGTGGTTCAGTGATTGAAGAGCGGATGTCTTCTAATTCATCAGATTCTGATTCTGATGTGGCTATTATGAGATATGTTACTTGTACGACTGATAGGAACAATGATTCAGAGGATGTGGGTTCAATTTTTTCTGAGGAAGAAAGTTCTTTAACCAAAAATATATCTTTTCCTTTACAGAATGTTAACCAGTCACATCCGAGTGATCTTACAGAAGTGGATGAGTTTGCTGAACAGAATTTTAGTCATCCAGCCTCCATCGATCCTATGGAAGCAAATAAGATAGCAGAACAGAATTTTAGCCTTCCAACCCATATGGATTTGACAGAATTGAAGGACATGGCTAAGGAAGAAAACGAAGAGAATGAAGAGACGAAAACTACAAGGGAAAAGAATCCGCCTCTTAGACGATCAGGCAGAGAAAAGAGGAGACCAGATTGGTATGGGAATTGGACAGACAAGTAGTGAATAGAATGTTTTTATGTGGAAAAGACAAAGTGAAAGTGAATGATTTGTTATTTTAACCATCTTTTATATTAATTGTCATAATTGTTGTCATATAGTTGTGTTTATAATTGAGGGTAATAAACGGAATTTGTACCTAATCCATACTGAATGTTGTTTAACTGAATCCCCAATATATAATATGCAAATTAAGCAACCTTAGGCAGTAATGCTATTTGAAAATTGCTGTTGATGTGAGAATTGATCGGTTTCAAATGTAAAGTTGTCATGGGTGCATTGTGCATTTCTTGATCCATTTGTTGTTGATCATGGATGTTGGTCATCTGGGGAAAGTCTCAGTTAGAGGAATTGGTTTGGATTAAGGTTTATGTATATGTTTGTAAATAGTGATTATTTGTTCTGATGATGGGTTTTATATATCAAGCTGGTGGTTATCTTGAGTGAAGTTCCCTGATATTTAGTGTTTGTGCTATGGTGGTTATGATTGCTTGGTGATCAATAGAATTTTATTAATCAATAAATTATTTATTTCAGACCATGTCAGGAGCCATTTAAACAAAAGGGGGGAATATGTAACGAGTGTAAGTAATTAATATATAATGTTTGTCTATTTGTAAACGTAATTGTGTCTGTGTGCATGTGTGTGTGTTTTATTTACATATCCAGGTGAGAATGTCCACGTGTAATTGTTTATTTTTATTTGACCATTCGACTACCCGTTTGACCTGTCTGACAACATTCTAAATTTAACTTCTACTAACCAATATTCCCGCCTAACTAACCAGGCCCGCGCACACTTCGTCTTGCCTTGAGAGGGGACAGACCTGTATGAAGATTAAGCGCAAGCTTTGTCTGCGATTAGCTGCCGGTGTCTGGTAATTCTTGTGTAATTTATTACTTATAAATATATTCTATGTTTATAATTTAACAATTCCATGCTATATATTAAATAATCTTTATCCAAGTTATTGTACCGTATTCTGAGATAATTGTCAAATGAGTCAATGTTGTATGTTTCAGGTTTTTCGTATATATTGAATAAATACATTGTATGACCCTCACTGGTGTTCTGACTACTGCCTGGGTTACATAAATATAGCAACACGATGCAATTCATGCAAAATCCTACTTATTTACAACTGTTTTTAAATGATTTTGTTGTCTCTGGGTCTTCTCTCCACAAATTTGAAACGTGTAAAGATAACATATTTCAACATTGAAAATGTCGCTTTTTAAAAAAAGATGGAGAGATGACCCAGAGATGACTAATTATGTACTTTTTCAAATTATTTTTTTAAGGATAAAAAAGTCCATTGATATGACAGTGTTCTTTCAAACAGTACTTTATGGAGCATATATTGACAAGTCTCGCATGGCTCAGTGGTTTCGTCCTGGATTAGTGAATACATACATTCAGTGTTTTGGGTTCAAATCCAAGTGGTGGTCTTTTTAAAAAAATTAAACTTTTTGGTTTTAAATGTTTGTTATTATAACATGATGTTGAATTATAATATACCGGTATATTTTTATTTGTTGTTATTGATTTCTAGATCTGCATTATAAAAAAATGCCTTTCTTAAATATTACTAGTTTTTTAGGATATACACAATATAACTTCATTAAAACATGTTTGCATTAACATTTCCATCTAGTTATCGGTTTACCTCTCATTGCCATTTTTTGAAAGCTTTGTGAGATTTTAAATAACAGGAATAGCCATAGACTTCGACTCTCAACATAATATATTTTGTTGAAACCTGTACATAGCCATTTGAGGTTATAGACATTTAAATCCTAATTGATTCGTGTCGAGGATTCCTGCAAACTTACAATCTTTACAATCTTGTGCGCTCACTTTCTTTACAAAAATTAATTTTGTGAGACTCTAAAATAAAGGGAGGTAACTCCAAAAACATCCAGATTTTACGTCTGCAGAATCTCATCAATTTTTTAGCGGGTAATATAGCTCTTTGAAGAGCTGACGAATGTGCCCTGAAAATACTATAAAACAATGCCTATAAGGACTAAATGCTCTTGAAAATGCACAGAAATAAAAATGGCTGATTTATTTCCATTCTCATGTTTTCAGGGGGAGCCTAAAATGCATGGGTGTACTGCATTTAGAGGCATCCTTTTGTCTATTTTCCTCATGTTTTGAGTGCCAAATAAATTCTAGCATTAAGTTACATAAGCATTATTCTTAAATATTTACGACATTCACAATTTTAACTTTCTATTGATATATAGATATTTATGTAACATATTTTTGCAATTTATTTTTATAGGGGTCAGTTTTGCTAGTCCTTCATCAAAAAACGTCCTTATAACACGTTACATATAGAACCATTTTAACAAGAGCTTGGGCTTTGGTTAGTTGTGTCAAACAGAAATGTGACGTAGTCCTGTCTATTTCATTGCTGGCTACTCAGCCATGGCTCTTTGAAATCAGCAAGATATGTCTGGCTTTTGAGCTAAGACTACGCAATCGGTACATATTTCGCTTGAAACTGCGTCATTTCAAACTTGTTTTGACGCAAGGAATAGATAGCTACGTCCAACCAAAAGTCCAAGGTCTTGTTAAAATGGCTCTAAAAAAATTCCACCCTAACGTTATACAGTTCATGCGTTTTTGTCTAGGTGAAATCACTAAAAATAGTCCCAGCAGGGACATATATACTAACATACGTCCCTAGTCCCAGCAAACTCACAGACTGACATAGTGATCAGCATTCAATGTTTGGTTGTCAAGACACCATTTGCCTCTACCATGAAATGTTTTCGTAATTCACAAGTTTCTTCACAATTCTAACAGGACGACATTTCAGCTTTGTAAGGCTTCCTCACTTACTCGAACTCAGTTCAGACGACAGTCTTGCATTTATTTTGCAGAACGAACACGACCATTTAATAAAATCTGTCTCCTTTTCACGGTTGTTCAAATTACAATTCATGGAGGCTAAGTAGTGTTTATTCGCACAAACAATAAAAAAATTCGCACAACGAATCACATTATTATAGCGAGCGCCGGCGCGAAGCGAGCTCTACCGGCAAGGCGTGTGTGAATAAAAAATTCGGACTAGTTGCACATTCATTCAACAGATTTTTTTGGCGTCAGTACACCCCTTCGAATTTGTTCGGAAGGTTTTTTTATCGTTGCTAAGTATGTAATAAATCCAGAGGTGCTCGAATGAAAGTTCACGAGACTTCAGCGAGATAAGTTCAGTTCCTGTGAAATTTCGAGCGGAAGTATAAGTGTTCGTATAATATTCTCAAAATACGTAAGTACTGGTCGTTTTTATATCATATCCTACTTGAATTTATGTTAAAACATGAAAACCTTTTAAGATGTGTCTTATTTCACCATCGAGCGGTTATTAATTGTTAAATTTTATTAATCAAAATGATACCATGTATAGATATCAATTATCCTGAATATTGAAGTCTTCACATAAATAATTTTTCTTTAAAATCAGCCCTGCAATTATTTAAACTTAAATATTTATTAAATATTATCAATAAATATAATTACTAATAGCTAAATAAGGTGATATTTTTATTGTCTAATAATTATATTTCATTCATAGTTAACTCCCTTTGTAAAAACAGAGTTAATTGCCCTTCACCTGAAAAGATCCACCAGGGGGGCGCAAACATCTATCCTCCAATTTTGGAGGATAAAATCTATCCTCCAAAAACGGAGGTTGCCTAGACCTGTTTAACATAAGAAATACAAACAAATAACCCATAATGGCGAGAGCGAATTTGTATTCTATGATGGCTGTGACTTTGATGAACCATTCGGCCTGCCTACCCCCCGGAACGACATGATACAGACAGCTGAGGTTCCTGTTACACGGACAGACAGACGTGCTCCAATCACAAACAACATAACAAATGAACTGTGGTTCGTGTTAAAAAAATATCACCTCAGAGACTTTGAAATGAAGCAAGGAACTTATGATAAATCAACAGGCCTGTAAAATGAGAGTTTAATAAGCTTTTATGCATTTTGTTGGTGTGACTTTTCGTATACAATGCACAGGAACATATGACAGACTGTGGTGAGTTAACCTGTTTGGGTCTTTGATTTTGACGTTAGCGAGACAAAGTTCGGGATGGCAAATAACTGGTTGGAGACCAAGACGTTTAGACACCGCACACCAAGGCACTGCCAGGGCCCGGGGTAATGCCTGATACAATAAAACAGAATATATCATGAATGTGCAATGGAAAAGGCAATTAAAATGCTTGGTTTAACATCTGACACAATGTATAGAATATATCAGGAATATACATTCGAAAACTTTAGGCACTGCATTTAAGGTGGATCTCTACACCAAATAAGTGCAAGAGATTTTTGCTGCATGCATTTGTTGCTAACAGTAGACCCAGTATCCAACAATATAAGACCCCAAAGTATAACACTTTTTTTTAAATTAACTATATAATTCAATTTCCAGAAAACACAGTATAATTTTGATCTAAATCTACGAAAAAATGATATTTAAACATATAAAAAAGATTTTAAGAAAACTGCTGGATGAAATGCCACAAAAATCTACAAATATAAAGAATATTTATAGGTTAATAAGATGAAAAAAAAAGAAATTGAATGAAATTGAAAAATCCAAAGAAATACTTAATTATTACAAAAATCATGGTATGAAAGATCCTATTTAAGAGTTATCTTTCCTTAATTTACCTGGTCTCAAATAACTTGGTGTCAATTTCTTATAAAACTTATAATAATCACAAAAAAGATTATTAAAAAATAAGTTAATGGCAAATATGTAGGTATAAGGAAATTTATAGTAAAGAATACCATGAATAATAATGTAAGCAAGATACACAGAAAAATCAGAAAACCAAAATGACATACATATATTTGTGCATGTGTGTGCAAAAATTAATTAAAATATAATTTGCATAGATAAAAACAATTAAGGCAATTTTAGGACACATGCATGTACATAAAGCAGGAATGAGGCACATTTAGGGCATACACATAAAGGAGACATAACAAAGCACAGTTAAGACATGTACACAAAGACGCACACAACACAAACATTTAAATCACACGGCACATGAACATTCTTTAAAGAAAGCAGTTATATTTTATAAGAAATGAGTTTATATATATAGTTACCTTTCAATCTCTACAAACATCTCCAAGAGAAATGGAATCATACTTACATTGCCTGCCATACCTTTTATGATACCCCTGTTTCAATATATATTATAAATAAATTACAACTGCATTTAACAACAACAACGCAAAAAAAGAAATAATACATTACACATTTGCAAAGAGGAAAAACCCCAGCAGATTAAAATTCCTGGTTGTGATAAATATTATTTTAATTTGAAAATGATTTATGATCTTGGAAAAAATGGACCGTGTTTTGGTAACCCTTACAATACCGTCAGAGTTTGTCTCACTTAGGATATTCTCTAAACCCTCTGGTCCTCCTCTTTCATACGCCATCTTTAGGTGTTGGTATGACAAACCAGATTGTGCTATATTTTTTAACATATATTTTGAAAGACAATTTGACAGTGGTTGTAGAGACCTTAAGCATTCATCTGTCTTTGATTTATAGTCTATGGAAGATGTTACATACTCTACGCTAAAACTATGTTTCAATAACACATCACAACTTATTTTACAATGCAAAACCAATGAATGCAATGCCTTTACATCTTCAAGGGCTGAATGGGCTTTAAAGGACATGAACATACAGTCTTTAATCAAGGCTTCAAGTTTGTAGCATTTCCTGTCTGGTAAAGCTTCTCTAAATACATATGAACTATCACCAAAACCTTCAATTGGTAATGAAAAAGAATTATTTTGACAAGTTTTCAATAAAATAATAGAATCAAATGCTCGACCATTATGACAAACTAGTAATGGTTTGCTATACTGTTTTAACTACTGAGTAAAATCTTCTAAACACCTTTCAACAGAAACACTATCAACATTATTCTTGTGAAAATACATCTCCCCATTTGCAACATATAATCCAGTTACAGCTGTTGCACCGGCTGTGATTGGTGACTTAGGAAAAACATACCTATTAAAACTGTCTTCTCCAGCCACACATGCCAACTGAATTATATCACAGGAAGTCAAATAAAATCAAATATCTTATTACATTATATTTACTTTCAATGTTGTGATAAAAATTGCAATGAATATTCATATTTGATTACATAAAAACATTAATGTTATCTACCCAAGCCAGTGGTCTCCAAGTCAAAATAGATGAATGTATGATTTCCTTTGTCCATCACTGTTGGTGTTGGTCGTACAACTGTATCTGGTATTTCCTCTGTGGATGCTGAAGATGTATGAAGATGTAGCATAAGGATTTAAGTCAACACCAGATTGATACGTTGTCCCTTCCTTTATTTCAGCTGTTGACTCCTGTTATGATAGAAATAATTGGTAAACATGGATAATTTAATGTATGCACATGTCTTTAGGTAAAGACATTATGTATATTTTTTAAAATTGTGTTTTATTATATATCAATATCACTGATGCAAACTTTATACAAGTACCTGCAAATCAGTCAAAGTGTTCACCTGTTTTGTCGTTAAAGACTTGAGTTCATAGCGGCGTTTCTTGTATGCAATGCTGGATTTGATGTTCTTGTTATATGCACGTTTGTTTGCAGCACATGCAAGAAACAGTTGTGTATTCTTTCCAGGTGACAGTAATAGGTTTTCATAAACCTAAAAATATAGAACATACACAGAGAGAACAAAAATATTACAATAGTATACAAAAGAACTAAAGCCAAATATGTATGATTTTGGCCCTGTATATCTGTAAAAATCAAACTTCATTACTTTGAAGCCAATTTGTTGTCAGTTACTCATGACACATTTGTCTTTACATTTCCGCCTCGAAAATTTTTCGGGAAACACCACGGACGCTTTTATACGAGCTAAAACCGGACACGGTATGGTAAATTCAGTCATTTTTTACAGATACGCTCAGTTATTTTTATTGATTTCATATGGGCGCCAACCTTAAACCAAAATAAAATTTTACATAGAGATACATTAATGAAAATCGAATAATAAATAATCGGTTTTGTGTTGGTTTAAGTGTGGCGCCATACTTTATTAAACTATTTTTGAATACCTTGACGCAATCCGGATTTGCGTTTTATAATTGTTTAGACAATATTAATTGAATTTATCCCCAATTTCAAATAGTTAAACTCTTGGATATCGGAGAATTCTTGTGTTTTTACGTAAAAATAAAAATTCGAATCTCTTATTCGCATTAATTTCGACGAACGAGTTACCACATTAAATAGGGATTTTCCAGTAAGCTAAAAATAGATATTGTTGTGTAGCCGAGAAACTACAAAACATATAGTTCAAATATCTGGTGTCTTACCTGACAATATGCGGCAGACAACAGACAATGGTAAAAATATATAAGGAAAAACAGGGTAACAGGTGTGGTGCGGTATACGGCAGGATCAGAACTGGAGCTCCAGTAGGTTGGACTAGGTAAGGTTGGGGTGGACCAGGTTCAGAGGTCATGCATAACAATGAACATACAATAATGCAATGCGTTTACACTACACTCCTCCCCGTTTTATAATAAAAAGATGAATGTATACATACTACAGTAGGTAATCCCTTTTTTAAAAAGGTTGACAATACAAGATACTGAAAAATATGCTAACATTTCTCTAAACGAGTTTTGGAGGAGTTATTAAAACTACCTTATGAAAATACAACGAGAATAAGTACAAATCCTACTTGAATTGGGCAGAACAATATCTAGCCCTAAATTTAGCAGGAACATTACAATGTGATGGCACTGTGGACATCAGCGTCCTAAGGCACCTATTATCAAAGATATGTATTTTGAGTACTGGAGTTGGCTCATCGCATGCAGTCTCGTCAATTAAGTAAACGGTACGTATATTTCTAAATATCTTGAGGATGTGCTGGTGCTGAAGGTGATCCTCCCCTCCTTTCACAGTTAGGGTACAGACAATGCTGAGCAAGGTAAGGCCTCTATGTAATGGAGTGATCAGAGTCCACTAACAAACACTTGTACGGTCACTAACAAACACTTGTACGGTATGTACAATTATATACCGACAAATTATTGTCTAAATGCAGCTTTATTCTGGTGAAGTGAAGGTAGGTATATACCAAGATAAACAATAACTAATGTGGGCCTATGTGGAAAAAGGCTCTGATCCATATGGTAAAATCTACAGCTGAGTTTAAGATGCAACATTCTTAGTCCGCCGTCTCATGATCCGTAGAACATTCTGCTCCGTCATGAACTTCGGAAAAGTCCTGTTGATCTAGCTGACCATTCTGTAACTTGGAAATGGTCTTCTGTTGCATTATGTCAGAATCCATAATTGTTTGTATGTATGTCTATAGAAGCCTTTGAGGATGTTGAAGCAGTAGCTGATGCATGTTTCCTATATATATCGGTAGATTAACCAACTTAACAGCAACGGAGAGCTATCAAATACCAATTGTTCAATTGAAAGCACAAAATGGATTACTAAGTAAATCTAATTATGACAAATCCAATCATCCTTTCTTGACTAACAAATTATTTCTTGTATAATAAATAACAAAACAAACTAGTTTTACATGAAAAGGAATGCTTCTTTCAACTACACACTGTATCAAAATATGAACAACCAAAAATATGAAAACATGGACGGGGAATATATTAACTATAAAAAGTTACATGACACATATTGACTAAGTATACTGTTATTGGTAATAATAAACTATAAATTTGACGTGACCCTGGTTTTGGAACTCAACTTCTTCATCGACTGAAATACAAGGTACATGAATAACATACAGGTACATTGTACTATGATAATCTAAGTATATTGAACTTCAGTAGAGCAAATGACAAGCATATAACATTCTACTGACTTGTTCAGAACATAATGCATATATTGAAACAAATGCACATTGTACCAGTATTTTGTTTATATTAATGTACGAAAACTACTAGCAAATACTACATAACTAATTATTACAAATTTCTAATCGGAAAATTGACTTGAAAACAATGTTTACTAAAAAATAATGATTGTCAGATCTATATATTTAAGTTACTCTTACAACTGTATAGGATTTAATTGTTGTTCATACTGGTTTGTCAATAACATAAATTTATCAGCAGCTGCAAATGTCTTGATACATGTAACATTCTGCTTAATGAATCATAATAAGTTATTAACAAGTTTACAGTTATTTCTCACTAGCAGTCATATTTCAGATGATTCTGCTCAAGATCAATTGCTTCCATTCCCTTTGTGATGGTCTGCATGTCTGTGACCAAAGAGTCGACATGATTCTTCAGGGTGGACAGCCGTTGATAGACCTCAACATAGTGTCTGTTGACTGTCCGCAGCAAAGTGTCTTGTTCATGTGTATCAAACACCTCTGGCTGCTCTCTTCCATCAGTCAGTGCCTGAGCAAGGTCTGACATTTCATGTTCATTGCAAACATCTTGCCTATCATCTTCACCACAATCACTGTGTATGTTACCACTTTTTGTGTTAGCGTGATCTGGGGATGATGGCAGGGTTGACAAGTGTTGCTTTGGAAGCATTGTTGCAGATTGCTGCTCGATAGTGGTCAGTGTCATCTGCTGCTCTTGTGAACATTCTACAAACTGTTGGTGTGGTGAGAGCGACATGATTGGCTGATGTTGAGGTTGTGCCATGTATTGTTCAGGAGGCAACTGAAGTGCTAGGAAAGGCGCAAGTACACCTTGCAAATGTGGTTGTTGGCACTGCTGCAATAACATGAGTGTTTGCTTAGATCCATGGGGTTGTGTGTTCCGTGCATGGTCAGAACAAACACTTGCTTTAGCTGTTAAAAGGATATTGCCAGACAATGAAGAAGAACCCTGGTCAGATACCTCAACAGTTAGCGGTTTTAAAGCGCCCACTGTCTGGACCGACTCAGAATTGTAGCAAAACATCTGCATATTGGAACTCTTCTCCATATTTCCAGGAATAGATTCAGTACTGGCTGAAGCCATTAGTGGTTCATAACCACCTTGCAACTTTGCCGGATTGACTTGGTACTGAATGCTACCCGTAACTGTCAAACCTGCTCCAGGGGGAGGTATGTCACTGCCATTTAACAGAGTCGGACTGACTTGATCCGTTAGGCCTGGGGTCAGATGCTGCATCAGAGCTGGTGCCATACATGTATTTTGACATGGTACATCTCGCAATTGAGTTTGTTGATGTACTTGAACAAGCTGATTTGCATTTTGCAATTGTTGAATGGTGTACTGCTTTGTTGGAGTGGTCTTCTGATTGAGTAGTGTCTGTAAGTTGTGTTGTTGTTGCTGCTGAATGCTGACTGGTGTTGGTAATGCTTGAGTGTAAACCTGTTGTGTCATCTGATTTTGTGTTGTCAATGTCGGAGCATATCTCTGTTGTGAAACCTGTTGTGACTGTAGTTGTTGGAATCCTGGTGGTGGTTGAATATGATTGTGTGTCAGTACCTGTTGTTTAGTGCTGTTTAGCATAGCCTGGTTTGGTGTACATGGCACATACTGGTTGGAAGTATTTGAGTTCTGTGTTGATTGAACTGGTGGGTACAATGTTTGTGACATAACCTTGAGATCAACACCTTGACCAGCACATGGAATGTAACCCGCTTGTGGTGTAGTGGCTGTTACCAGGTTTGAGTTTGTACCTTGACCACTGAATGGTATGACACCGCCATGTGGTACAGGTGCAATGTTGGTAAGTGGTGCGATGTTGACATTTGTACCATGATCACTAATTGGTACGTAACCACCCTGTGGTATGGATGCATTGTTTGTAGGTGGTACATTATTGACGTTTGTACCCTGACCACTAATCGGTAAGTAACCGCCCTGTGGTATTGGAGTACTGTTGGTAAATGTACCTGGTACCATGTTGAGATTCGTACTATGACTACTCATCGGTATATAGATGCCCTGTGGTATTGGTACGCCGTTGGTAAATGGTACATTATTGACACTTGTATCTTGACCACTTATTGGTACGTAACCACCCTGTGGTATGGATGCATTGTTTGTAGGTGGTACATTATTGACATTGGTTTCCAGACCATTAAATGGTACATAACTACCCTGTTGTATGCGTACATTGGTAGTAGATGGTACTATATTGACATTGGTTTCCAGACCATTAAATGGTACATAACTACCCTGTTGTATAGGTATATTGGTGGTAGATGGTACTATGTTGACAATAGTACCCTGACCATTGAATGGTATATTGCCGCTTTGTGGTATGGGTACACTGGTGGTCGGTAGTACTGATGCCTGAGAAACCGATGACTGGAAATTGCTTGGTGCCTGGGAAGGAAATCCACTTAGACTTGATGTTGTTTGGTATGGCATCATTAACCCCTGAACACTTGGCGGTATGGAACCAGTCGAACCACCCTGTGCCTGGGAAAATGTACCAGTGTAACTTGTTCCAGTGGCCCTTGAAACGGTATATGCAGTTGGCATCACTCCATAGGCATTTGACGGTAAATAACCTCCTAATGTCATGGAAGAACATCCAACTGACATATTTGTGTTGTTATTTTCTGGTCCGATTGAAACACCAGGCATTACCCCCCATGGATTTGGAATAGCACTCTGTGGCAGGTATTGAGCTGAATATTGTGTTCCATATGGTGCACGGATTCCACTGTAATGTTGGTTGAATCCTGGAGGGGCATTATGACCATGTAGCACTGTACCTGTCTGCACGGAAAGTTGGCCTGTAGACACTGGGCCTACTAATGGTTGCTGAAATGCACTCTGTGCACTCACCCCCTCACTAATATATCCAACGTTGATTGGATTAGAATACATCTTGTTGATCATATTGATGGTAAGTCAATGATTTGTCCATTATTGACTGCATGGTTGACTGCATGCTGGTGATCACAAGTACCGGTAATCAGTTCTAACTTTAGTAATTTCAAAGCCTGAACTAATTTTGACAAATAAATGAAATATCTCTAATTCAAAAACTTGTTTTAAAACAGAGACTGAACAGTAATAACCTAGTTCAGTGAAAAAACAATTTGAAAAATTTAGAAAAAAACCCCAAATATTCTCCTTTTTTTTTTCTTAAACAATTTTTCCCCTTAAGTGTAATTTTAAAAAATCTGAAAAATTTACAAATATAACAGCCCAAACTACTTGAACTTATGATATGTTCAACTAATTTAATACAATTTAATTGTCAACAGATGTGAAAAGACCTTAACGTGAACTTATCAAATAATGCTGCCCACAACAGTTAAAGAAAATATTTCAAAATATTACTTCTCCTAATGAATAAAGTAAATGTTTATGTAAACAATACAATAACCTTACTTAAAACTATTAACTAAAGCTTGAAAATATATTCTATAAACTACTAACTAGTCTAATGTTAACAAACACGTTTTCAGAAAAGCGAAATCGAAAGTGAAAGTTACTTTCACTTTAAAACGTCACAGTCGATTTGGCGCTAAAAATGTAAAAATGGCGACAGACAAGACGACCGAAACAGTAAACAAAACGTCAAAAATAAGAAAAACCTTTTCTAGGCAATAATAACCACAAGCATGACTCTCAAAGTCAGATAAACACTTGAGTGTGACAATATACTACATAAATACGAAAAATAATTGAAAAACTACGAAAATTTTATATTTACAATTCACGCTTATCATGCATGAGAAACGGTCACCCACGTGTTTACAGAAACACGAGTGATAAAAATACAAGACGAATTATACTAAATTTCGCTCTAAGTACGCTTATGAAAATGCAAGTAAACGACAATACACAACAGAAAAAAATAATGACAATATTGAGTTCCGATATGAAAATATCACGACGCCGCACGTGCTAACTGTCAGCACGCCGTGACAAAAAACACTATGAAAACATCAAATTACCGGTCAAATTGCAGGAATAACGCACCTGACGCTTATAATAAACGTCCAATGCAAAATACAAAAAAAATATATTGCTCAAAAACGAATTTGACCGAGAAAATCCAACCGGCGATATGTGTATCGCCGTGTGGACAAAAATATCCAAAAATACACAAAAAATACGATAAAAGTTTACCGGCGACGCCAATGTTGTGTAGCCGAGAAACTACAAAACATATCCTACCGGCGACGCCAATGTTGTGTAGCCGAGAAACTACAAAACATATAGTTCAAATATCTGGTGTCTTACCTGACAATATGCGGCAGACAACAGACAATGGTAAAAATATATAAGGAAAAACAGGGTAACAGGTGTGGTGCGGTATACGGCAGGATCAGAACTGGAGCTCCAGTAGGTTGGACCAGGTAAGGTTGGGGTGGACCAGGTTCAGAGGTCATGCATAACAATGAACATACAATAATACAATGCGTTTACACTACAATATTCACTGTCAACACAACGATGGATCTGTCAAACCAACAACCTATTACCCCCTGAAAACAAGATGTGAAATTATGAGATATAAGCGTGGTAAGAATTTGTTTCTTTTTATTAAAAATAGAGGAAAACTATTGCTATAGCAATATTTTAAGTGAAATTTAAATACTGCTGCTGTCGTCTGCGGCGCGGTTTCTTCTGCATGTGTGTCTGCTATATCACGAAGCGTCAAATGCAATACACAATTTAGAAGATCGAATCAAACTAGTACCTAGTTAATATTGACTTATTTAATCAAAGTTGTTGCTTTTGATTTTTACTGAGCCCCAACTCAAACATCAGCACCCGGATTTGCTATTGTATGAAGCCTTTCTCACAAGGACATATTATGGATGGCATGTAACATATTTTAAAAGTTCAGATGATATGAATCTGCATAATAACTGCCTTTAAGGCTAACAAATTAATTGTTATATAAATATGGGAAATTACATAATAATATTGTTGTGGAATGTTGACAGCCCCTAATTTTGAGAGTTACCTTTCTTGGAAATAAACTTTTTTGCGATGATTTTTTATATCTATTTTCAGCATTTCTTATCACCTTCAAAAAATTGATAATCAATAAAACAAATTAACAAAATAATTTGTTATTCATACACATTATAATATAATTAAGTATGGGGAAATCTGAATACGGTTTATATCTAAATTGCATATTATAATATTTCCAAGTTAGTATTTTTCTGATCAAACAAATGATAAATACCCAGAGGTGGATCTAAAGGGGTGTTATAAAGCAAAATTAAGCAGTGATATCAAAATCGAAATGTCCTGCTTGTAAGCAATTCAAAGTTCATTCAGAAGAAGATCCTGGTTTAAAACTAATGCATTTTAAGCACACAGTGTATATATGTATATTACATTAAACTATTACACTAGAGACCAATAACAGATTAGATATTTAAGAGAAAATGTAATTCATAAACTGATAGTAAATAATGCTTTGTGAGATCATCACAAATAAATGTTAAAGATTGAATATAAATTAATTATTAAATTAAGATTTCCCCAATGAATATGTGCATATCGCATTGCACTTACTGTAACTGAAATTATAAAAGATAAATGTTTTGGGGTTTTTTTTTAAGTTCAGCTTGATGTGATTTAAATTGTCTATACGACATACTGTAGAACAATTATAACTATTTAGCTCCAGAATAATTCTAATATTAAATGCACATGATCTAAAGCCAATTTATAAACGCAACATCACTGTAGAAAATATTATCAAATATAACTTATAATTGAGTTACCTGGTACCCATTTTGTTATTATTTTACAGATAATGCCAGGACACAAAACAGAGTACTTCAATTGTGTTTTGTGTTCAAAACGAACAAAACCTAAGGAAAGACGCCGCATCGACAAAAGCATAAGAAAATATCTGAAGAAAAAATTTCTGTTGGAAGGAAAAGAAAATTCAGTCATCTGCAGTAAGTGTAGGAACATATATTACAGAGAAAAGTCATGCCATAAACCCACTGAAACTCAACAATCTGTGAGTTCATCTTCTCAAACAAGTGACAGAAGACAGTTATCTAGTCCACCTTCAGTATCCTTGCAACTTCTTTCCACAGCAAAGACTCATGCATATTGCATCGTTTGTAAAAAGCCTGGACCAAAACTTGTTGTTCTATCCGCAGAGTGTCGCACAGCCGTGTTTATTCGACACAATGTTTTGATTCCATCTGGAAATAGATGCTGTCCCGCACATGTGAAAGATGGACTTTTAACAAGTGCAGCCATAGAACAACTTCCAACAACAGATCGTGCATTTGTCAACAGAACCGCCATCCTTAGTTTACTGCAGCACATGCGCGTTCTATGCCGAAGAAATGAACAAACCCATCTTGACTTTGATGACCTACAAACTCTTACAGATTCTGATTGTCTATCTCTGCTTGGACTTAGTATGGACAATTTCCAAACTCTATGTGATTGTTTGAAAGATCATGTTAAACAGACACCATCTAGAAGTTTACGAAAATCTACAGCTATATTTCTATGCAAGTTGAAATCTGGATTATCAAATCAAATACTGTCAACTTTATTTCGTACTTCAAAATCCAGTTTAAGAAGAGCAATCAGTGCTGTTAGACATGCGATGATGACTTGTTTTGTCCCATATAATCTTGGATTTGAAAACATCACAAGAGAAGATGTAATCAACGACCACACACGCCATCTAGCCCAAACATTGTTCGGCGACAAAGACAAGAGTCAGGCCATACTGGTTTTAGATGGAACCTATATATACACCGCCAAGAGCAACAACTTCAGATATCAACGCCGCTCTTACAGCATCCACAAAGGAAGGTCGCTCATCAAGCCCATGGTAATCGTGACAACCACAGGCTATTTTGTCTCGATTCAAGGACCATACCTAGCAGACCATAAAAACAACGATGCGTCAATCCTTGAAAATATCATGAAAACAAATGCAGAGGACATCAAGAATTGGCTGGGTGAAGACGACATTTTCATCGTTGACAGAGGATTTAGGGATGCTTTGCCCCTGCTTGTAGATTTAGGCATTCAAGCAGAAATGCCTCGATTTTTAGAGAAGGGACAAAAACAGATGAGCACTAGTGATGCCAATAAGAGCAGACTTGTTACAAAGGTAAGAAATCTGAAAAAAGAAGTATTATCAATGCACCATGTTTTACCGGTATATACAACTACTGACAAAAATTGTATCTCTGATTTTATCCTTGAACAGATAAGATGGGTAGTTGAGTCATCCAATGCCAGAATCAAAAGGTGGCGATATTTGGACCGTACCCTCCCTACAAATCAGATCCCTTTCGTTGGAGATTATGTCAGAATTGTATGCGCCCTGTCAAATAAGTTCTTCCCACCTCTGAGCAAAAGTCCCAGTATAGAGGAAGACGAGGCAGACGCAGCAAAAATGCTTTATCTGTCTAAACAGGTACGACTAATCCGGGTACTTAATCAACACTGAAAAAGGAGACATATTTTATAAATCGTTTAACATTTTACCGAGCTTATCCCACATAAGTAAATAAAATAAGATATGTGAATTTAATATGAAATGTAAAATTTAATGGATTGCTTAATTGTGTTTTTAACAGGTAAATTATCTCCAACGATTGGTTGAAGATAATGGTCTAAACAGAAGGCCAACTCAGTGGCAGCCAGTCCCCGAGTGTGGAATAGAGAACTTCCCCACCCTGGACGAGGAGCAGTTACGAAACTTGACTTGCGGGACCTATCAACTGAAGCTTTCTCGCAGCTATATCCAAGAGCATATTGATGGGGACTGTGACATTTGGTACCATAAGGATAATGACAGGCTACTGCGGGTAAAGATTCAGAGTCGCCACACATCATCAAAACAGTACTTGGTCTGGATTGAGTTCTCTGACTGTTCGGTAGATGCATGGTACTGTACATGCAGGGGAGGTGCCAGAGTAGTGGGTATGTGCTCCCATATAGCGGCCATCATTTGGTACCTGTCAAAAGGAAGACATGAGGGAGGGAAGTACGGTGTGCGTGATTGGGGTGAGCATGTTCTTGATGCAGCAGACATTCCACCTCCCGTTGATGAGTCTGACAGTGATGCAAGCAGTTGTGACAGTGTACCCGAGGAATGAAAAGTTACTGTTTGTGGTAATGAATATCATAATTGTCTTAGCCATATTACTATTGCTCTGTATATATAAGATGAAACTGTTAAGTTACCGACAGTTTTTTTATTTACTTGAGTTTTTGTTGTTGTTTTGAGGATATTAATTATATAATGTTTAGAATTTCATTGTATTGAAATGCGGTACATGTAGTAGTGTGATGAATTTGAGAGAGAGAGAGAGAGATAGAGAGAGAGAGAGAGAGGGGGGCAATGAAATGTATCCAATGATAAATATAAAGTACTGTATTTTGTGTCTAGATGTATATATTTATTATTAATTGAAATTGTTCCTGCTCTCTTTTTCATTAGATTTAAGAGTTTTAAATTTTTATCTAGTACATAACTTTTAAAATACATAACTTATTTACTACTCATATGTCTTTTCTTTAGAAAAATTATTCTTGATATATTTATTAATTGAATCGAAAATATTTATCTTATGATAATTGGATTTAGATTTGTTTTCTTGTGTATTTCATTTTTTTTTAAATTGTAATTAACTTATATAATGATAATAATAATGGGTATATATGCTGTACAAGAATCTGTAAATAATCGTCATTTATAATACATCCAATGACACACAAGATAAAATTATTGATATGTACATGAATATTTTATTTTTCAAAGTTATTGTTGTATTTATGAATAAAATCAAATCTAATTTCAACAAAATTATTTTGAAAGATTTTTCTAATTTAATCAACCTTTTATGTTTTTATCTACTTCCAAACCAAGTTCATATTTATGACAGTCGCCATGACGTCACGACGTCAGAGCGCAGAATTCCATGGTATGTTTAGAGGCTTGTAAATATGAAACGAATAGAGATATCGACAAAAAGTAAATTATTTTAGGAAGCAAATATTGTGACCATTAATCTCACAAAATATGACTAAGTTTGCATGGGAACAGGGCCGATTTTCATAGTTTCTGGCTTTAGTCCTTTGTCTTGCTGATTCTCGTGAGAGTGTGAAGTGATAAAAATTGCCATGATTACAGGGAACTACTGGGACGATTAAAACAATGCATTACTGGTCCGATTTACTGACGCCAAAAAAATCCGTTGAATGAATGTGCAACTAGTCCGATTTTCTATTCACACACGCCTTGCCGGTAGATCTCGCTTCGCGCCGGCGCTGCGCGCCGGCGAGCTGCGCTCGCTAAAAATGTCAATATACAATATACTAACTAATATAAACTGAGAAATGAAATGAACATAACAAAAGAAACTACGAAGGAAAGAAGTAATTCCGGACAGTTAATTTAGATGAAATAAGAACCCACCCGGACAGTGATATTTACAAAAATCTAATGTGTCAACAAGAGGAAACGGTAGGTCCATCCCCAAATTCTTTGATACATTTCACGGGAAATAAGTTTTGAAACAAAAATAAATTGTTAATTTAAATTGATGTTTAGGCCTAGCCACACCCCCCCCCCCCCCCCATTTCATCTTCATCGTCAGGTTGAAGAAAACAACTTTTTAATTACAAAGCAATACTCTAAACACAGTCACAAAAGTGAGTCTGTCCACTCTAACGTTGTTTTAAATATTATTTCATTATACTGTGGTACATCACTTGCATCAGTACCAATCAGTTTAGGGTTAAACTGCTAGTTAGTTAAACACCGAGTCAGAACATTAGAATCGGAAAAAAAACTTGGCGTTATCCACAACATTCTCAGAAAGGCAATATCATCAGCGTGTTCATCGTACAGATAGACGTTTGTTGAAAAATAAAACTGAAGTTATTGTATATAAAACAAATATATTTTTTTTTAGATATTCTCATGCATAGATTTAGAAGGTGGCAATGGAATATTTAAATTTAATTAATTTACATTAACAAATTACCAAAATTAAATAGACCGCCAGAACCCATAGTAAAAATGATAATACCTCGTACCTTCTTCAAAAAAAAATCACGCATGATGCAAAAAGGAAAATCAGTTTAAAAAAAAGTTTAATCAGTTGCTTATACCATGCTGGGAAAAGGATTAGTTAGGAGTTAAGGTTTATTTAATTTGTTTTGGATGGGAGCTGAATGAAATAATACAATGTACATGCCATTACTGCTGAGCTTGCCCCAAAGGTCACAACGCAGTTTAAGTATTCTCAACCTCACTCAGCAATGGTACTAACTAGGTTGTTTATATACAAACACAGGGAAGTTTTTCAGAAAGACAAAAAGTGTTCATTTCCCTCATCAAGTGATTTACACTTGTTTGGAAACAAGTTCTAGTCAGACAGATACTAAAATAGATAAAACAGATGTTTAATATAGTCAACATTTCTTTCTTAAAACCTAATTGGAACACAATGTTTTGGATTATATTCTGAAGCGTAAATTTGTTATTGTTTTTAAAAAAAAAAACCGCAAACGCATGTGCTCTGGTGTGAATATCTAACAAAACTCTCTCTCAAACTCTCTCTCTCTCTCTCTCTCTCTCTCTCTCTCTCTCTCTCTCTCTCTCTCTCTCTCTCTCGCTCTCTCTCTCTCTCTCAATAAAGCCTATTTTAGTTCTATCATGATATAAAAATGGTTTGAATGCCAAATGTAATAACTTATTAAGATCTTACAATAAAAAAATACAACTGGTTGTGTATTGCTATTAAAAATGTAAGTACATGTACAATCATTTATTGTACAAAAGTACGTGTATATAAACAGTTCTGATTAAATTAAAGAAGAAGAGCGTACATTATCAGTCAAATCCCCCCATCCAGGACATTTAAAGGACTTTTGTGCATCTCATATAAAGAAATCTTGAATGTGAGCATCAGTGCATGTATCTACATTACCTGATCATTGACAAACATACATTTATATTTATTACTTTTCTTATTATTTTCATTTCTCTGATTGTTTTCTTAACATTACATTGTGATATCAAACAATCTTTGACTGAGCTAGCGCTATTGTTTATTAAACGTTATTTACAATGGGCAAGATCATCATGTATTTCCGTCGTTATCTGAAGAGTTTTTAAGTTTTTTTTTTAATCTAGATCTATGGTATAACAATTTCGAAAATAATGTTTGCCTAACTGGAAGCAAATTCGCCAAATCTAAAAAGAAAAAGTTCACTAAGATTCGAACACCCTCTCTTCCGAGAGATATTGTCTACAGTCCTCCACCTATCACACTGAGCTACGCTGACACAGATCAATGTGGGCGTGAACAACTTTTATTTTTTGACAATTGTAAATAACTTTTTAATTTTTTGTGAAAAATCCACGAATTTTTGACCCATTATGGGTCTAGACTCTACTTTAATAAATCAATGATAAAAAAGAATGAAAACTTATCCTTTTAATGAAAGTACTTTTAAGATGGAGGCTAGATAAATTCGTATACACTGAGCTACTTTTATTTTTTGACAATTGTAAATAACTTTTTAAGTTTTTGTGAAAAATCCACGAATTTTTGACCCATTATGGGTCTAGACTCTACTTTAATAAATCAATGATAAAAAAGAATGAAAACTTATCCTTTTAATGAAAGTACTTTTAAGATGGAGGCTAGATAAATTCGTACCAAAAAAAATTATTTAACAAAAAAAAATAAGAAAGAAAGAAACTGTTTGCAATTCATCACAGTAAATGGTCAAGATTTAGGTACAAAACGTCGTGTGCCTTAATATGGAAATCTATACCTCTTGGGTTTATATAATGAAAACACGTTTTTGACATGTATCGTGACATGTATAGCATAAACAATGTATACAAGCCAATAATATATATTTTATCAACATTCGAATAAGTTCTTTTTCATCGCTCCAAGTGAGGGATATGTAACGCCTTGTACGCCCCTGTCGTTTGGCTATAGGCGGTAAAACTTGAGAAAATCTACCATAGTTTCATTTGCGCTGTTTAAGTTCCTGTAGCCAAGGGCGACTCATTAGATTTTAAAAAGAAAATAAATTTTCTATACGTTTTACTTAAAAATAAAATTGTAGCATAGCAAGAAACTGTCTGAATAGACCAACTTACTAAAAATATAAAGAGGTGTGTGATCAAATTTATTTCAGAGTTATTCCTCTTTTTACGCCAAGCGTCTTTTTTAACTTTCGTAACTCATATCATAACAATTACATTTCAAGTTTCGTTTGTTATTTCGCCTAAAATAACATATTTTCAAGTTTGTTTTATTTCTTTATCTCATCTCGAATAGTTTAATGTTGGATAATTTTTTTCTCTCTATAAAAATATACTTATATCTATCCTATTTCAATTGTAGATGGTTAGGGTGGGACAGTTATAGAATCTCGTCGCTCTCTGTTAAGGTCAGACGACACGTTCCTCGAGAAACTTTTTTGTATCTCCTCGTAATAAAGAATTCTAATAAAAATATTAATTTCATAATTACTTTAAAAATGATCAAAATTTACTTGATTTTGGTTATATGTGTACATGGTCGAGTGGTTAGAACCGTGGCCGCTCTCTGCAAAAAGCGTTAAGATTCTAGAGGTCGTGAGTTCAAAGCCCCGCCCCGGCGGAGATATAGTTCTACTGTAGTGAATTTTGCTGTGCTGTAGATGTATTTATTTTACATCAGCAATTCAAGTGTATTTTCAAGAAGATTATAAAGGAAATTGCATACTCTAGTATTTTGCAGAAATGCCTGGTAAGGTACCCTAATTTTTTGCAAGAAAGCTTGTCAAAGTAGTAGTAAACCATTAACAAATTCCTGGAAAAAGTTATCTAAAATTGAGGAACGTGTCGTCTGACCTTAAAATATCTTCTTGGATAAGGTGACATATCAATATATTATTATCTGAGTTTTCAGAGATGACGCCACGTTGTTCGTGTGTTAATCAGTAGGCTGGCCGTACTGTACTGACAGAACATCATCGTAGGACTTTTGATAATGTTGGTCGCTTTTTTTACATGTAGTTTTATTTCTAGTTAAGTCTTTCTGAGTTTGTTTTCAAGATTGTCGATATTGGTTTTCATTGCTCATGCTTTTGCACCTTGTAAAATACCGTAACTTTACGTTAAATTCCATTTATGAACTCGAACACAATAAATAAAGTACCGATCTGAGTTGTGCGAGTCGTCATTTTGTATTAATGACGTTATGATAATAAATACTTAGGCTTTGCAGGGGTAGGTCAAAAGAATTGACATTAAATAAAAATTTAAAGTACGCCATTGATTTTCCGTGAACAATCCTAAAAGTGTCATTTGTGCATCCTATAATAATTACACAACAATACGACGGATATGTTCACATCTCTTTAAGGGGTATAGTCACGATTTTTGTAAAATTCTTTTTTTTCTGTTTTTATTGTATATAATGCTTTAGGAATGCATGTCTAGTGATCAAGTGAAATTTGAGGGCCAGTTGTAGAGTTATGAGGATGATACAGGGCTCACAATTTCTTGTCATGTCAACAAGGCTTAATTTGTCTGTCTGCTTATTCATTTTAAACATGAATAAAGAGTTCTTAATGTTTAACCGATTCATTTTAGGTCTACAACTGGATTTTTTACTTCAACATTCAAAACGTAAACAAAAGCTTTGTTTATAAAACACAGAAGCTCTGTAACTTGCTTATAACTCAACGAATGGCACCCAAATTTTAAATGACTATTAAAAATGCCTTAGTGAAGCATTGCAAACATTAAGATTTTGGGAATAATTTTTTACCAAAATCGTGACCATATATGCCCCTTTGAGGCTGTTCCAAATTTAATTTACGTTTAAATTTGTTTATCTTAACCTTAATCTTAACTTACGAGGAACAGAGAAAAAATTGTATAAATACAATTTTCAAGCAAACATATTCTAATTTTTATGGTCTTAAATGTTGATACAAATGGAAAAGTCTGCACATTAAATCAATCCTTGACTTTTCTGACAGCTACAGTCACCTCCTTCCCTCTAATTAATTAACACCCAAAACATCGTCATGGAAACACGTGTTTCGATAAAGGCTCCTCTAAAATGTCATTTTTTTGTTCCGATGTTGATGGTTTCCTTTCAATTCTAGTTTTTTTTATTCATGTGTTTAATTTAAAGCTAAAAAAGCGACATTGCAAAAAAAACTTATTATGCATGCAATTTAAAAATATGACTAAAATATAAAAGTTCTTTATCGGTAGCATCAATTCATAAAGGTTTACATCTCTTCAATAAAGATTTTCAGTCAAAAAAAAAATGAAATTTCCAGTTAAAAATAGGTCGTAGAGACAAATGAGATAGATTATTAATGAAATATTATGTACAGGTATATTAGAATAGTTAAAGTAGAAAAATGTGTGTCTCAGCTCAGGGTTTTTCCTATTCAGAACAGCTGAATAGGTAGGATTTGTCCATGCCCCGAATGCTTGTGAACCTTCCTAAAATATTGGGATGGGGTTTTATTTATGGATTAAATTATTAATTTTCTTTATAAATTAACACTTTGTTTTGGCGTACAGATATGTCCGTTGATAAAAGTCAGCTAAGAACAATCCATTTTAGCCTGGTCAGAGACACGAATGTCAATATATCACACTCTACATAGGCAATTTCGCCACATATGATCCACATATGATTTGCCTTTCATATGTGGATCATATGACAATCATATGTGGATCAAATCATATGTGGAGGTTCATATGAGAATCATATGAACACTCATATGTGGATCATATGACGCAGTATGCATATGATCTACATATGAAAAACAATTCACATGTGAATTATGAGTGTGGTCATATGTAAATCATATGAATTGACTTTCATATGTGTATCATATGAAAGAAAATCATGCAATTTATCCATTTCGTAATTTGATGATTGTTGGATAATGATAAAATCAATCAATGTTCATACATTCTAAAGAGACGGAACGAACCTTAACCAATATTATATTTTGCAAAATAATTAATGACAAATGAAAAAAATCTAACGACTTTTGTTAATTCACTTGATATTTATTTATTTGTACATTATATAATAATTTGCTATCTAAGAAATCTTATACAGTGTATATGCAAAGAGGATAAGTAAATTTAACTGAAAAACTATATCAGATATTTCGCAAATACAAGTTTTGAAGTTTATAAAGCATAAACTGTCCAAAATTAATAATATAGTTTAACACAGTTGAAAATTTGATTCATTCTATATAATATAATGAAGTCAATGTCAATTATTTACAAAGCTTTTGGGATGATTTGTCAAACAATTCAATTTAAGCCACACTACTTAAATTGCAAAACATTTTTATAATTTGATTTACAAAAAATTAGCAGAATGAAAATGATAATATGTAATAATGATAAGAAGAATGTTCTTTAGTTAGCCAGCACAATAAGTTTTCAAAACTAGTTCCCACTGTGGTCATAAGAAATTTACATAATGATCTATAGAGAGTAATTGTATACAGAATCTTAAAGAATAAACATGTACGGTAAGTTTTAACGTCATAAATGTTCACAACATGTAAGTTGAGTGCATAAACTATGTACATTCTTGATATAAAACTTCCATTACAAAAACGCACACCACACAGTTATCACCAAAATATTCTCTTTAGTTATAAAACATACTCTCAATAATAAAAAAAATCCCACAAATATTGTTTTTCAATTTAATATCATTTTCATTTTATGTATAATCATTCTGTTTATGTATTTAGAAGCTTACCTTGCAATATTTGGTGAAATAGTTGGATTGCTCAAATTAAGCTTGGCAATTTCACTTGGCTTGATAATATAAATGGGCAACCCAGAGTCATCTTCTCCCTGAAATATTCAATCAACATACAAATTATAATTTTAATTGTTAACATTGATATAAACTTTAATATTAAATTGTTGTAGTATAAGGAAATGAGGAATGGGCTAAAATATATGGCTGGACTGGGACTCAAACCTGGGACCCCTGCTACTCTAGTCAGGAGCTGTACGTACCACTGATGGACTTACCTCCATCCCAGCGGGCATTTCAACGTTGAAACAACGTTGTTTCAACGTCAGGCATCAACGTTGAATCAACGTTGAAATAAGGTTGCATATGAAAGTTGAGGCAACGTTGAAAATGTAACGTTGTTTCAACGTCAAAATTCAACGTTGATTCAACGTAGAAATTGTGTTGAAATCTGGCTTAAAATATTTAGATATGACAATGAAAAAAAAGTTAAAATTAAGTGATTTTTGTAAAGTGTTGTTTATAAACATATCGTCTTTTATTACGTTGTGCTCTTTTATGTGTTTTGACACTTTATTAAAAAAATCCAAATGTATAAAATCGGCCTTTATTTAAATCCTAGTAGTATTTGAGTATATCCTTTGCTAAACAACTTGTGTATTAAGTCCTCGTTATAAAGTTGAACTTGGCATTTCAAAATGTTTTAAATAAGGCTGTAGGAGAAACCACGTACATTCCGCCAAATGCTTGTTTTCCATGACATGAAACAAAGGATGTCAACACAAAAACGTAGAATCCACAATAGTCAGTTCATCATTTGCATTCTGCAGACTGATTTAAAAAATAACTCCCAAGATACTCCAGTGTAAAATATAAAATAGTCACAAATTAATCGTCCAAAAGCTAAAATCCCGGCATTTTACTGTAAATAAAATCTGTGTAGTTACTGCACGAGGTGTATCTAAGATCTGACTTTCTTTGTTCACCAATAGCGTCTTTATCGGTCAAGCTGGCATAAAGCAGCCTGGTAAATTGCATAACTCCCTTAATCAGCAGTGCTTGCAGTAGTGATAGGTCCGCGCATCCCCTTCTCTCTGACCCAGTTAAAATGCAATTAGCCACATGCTGTACGCACAGCTCAATCTCAAATTTCTTGTATGAAAACAATCTTTTTTATAAAAATGTAATGTTAAATATTAATTTAACTTTTCATTTAAACGAAAATTGATATTTTAATTGGATAAGACAAAAATATATTAATTTTATTGGAATATATATAAGATAAAATTGTATTCAAATTAACATTTAATATTTGTAAAAACACGTCATTTAATGCTTCCACTTTACAAAATATAAGTAAAACCTAAATTAAACAAATGATAAGGAAGTTTAAATTTGAAAATATGTGTTCAGTTTTATTCATATATTAAAACGTTGTTTCAACGTTGAAAAGTGGTTAATGTCTTCAACGTTGAAAATAAGTTGGGTCTTCAACGTGGAATCAACGTTGAATTATGGTTTGGGTTTCAACGTTTAAACCTCAACGTTGATTCAACGTTGAATAATGGTTGATCAACGTTGCAACTTGATTTCAACCATTTCTCAACGTTGAAACAACGTTGCGTGCCCACTGGGATAATATCCTAATCGTCCACAGTCCATATATATAGCCCAACCTAGCTACTATATTATGTTTTTAACTATCAATGCAGATTATGAATCCTATAAACAAATATACATATATTTATGAAGATAATATATAATTGTAATGGGTCCAGAAGTTATTTCAGAGTTCGATCAATTCTGTTACAGTCTGAGTACTGTTCTTTGCTTTAAATTGGATCCACAGTATTTTAATCAGGCTGAAATTATAATTAACATATGCTACAAAATGTACCTTTGAAATCAAATTTTCCACATCCAATTGACCAAATTTCATGCTGCGGATCTTGGCTAGTGGTGGAATGTCTGGTACACCCATTTCTTTGAGAATTATGAACCAGACATACTTAGCTACTTCCAAACTCTGAAATTATATTACACACATTTTGATAATTAAAAAATCTGTAATATGCAATGTGATAATTCATGATGATCAAAACCAATTAAAATATATATTAAAATATGTATCTGAATTTATATATTTGATAATATAAAGAAGAACTGCAATATTTACAATATGATGTGTTGGACTGTGTAATAATCCATACAGAAGAAGACTCAGCTTTATATCTGGAAATGGAAACCACTCCGAATCATTGTCTGGTGGAGGAAAACATGTCTCATTTACATGTTCTTTGTGATTCTGAAGAAAATATTATTCATATCAACTAGTTAAGTTAGTATAGTTGGCCCCTTTTTTGTTTACGTAAGTTTTACAAAGCATCTGATTGGTTAATTTGGAAATTTTTAGCCAATGAAAAACGAAGTCGCTTGCTATTTTTAGAGTTGGTTTCCCCCTTTCTCCATTGTGAAATAAAGCCACTTCGATTACGCGATTTTAATAAGCAGTATTATACTATAGTCCTGATAGTAGTAATATCATGTGATCATCGACATAAATGTTTATATATTTACCTCAATATCGTCGCTTTCCAGTTCGTTGTTCTTTTTTCCGTCAGAGAACAGCACATCCCCATGATCGATGGGTGGTGGATCCTGACTTTGTTCGGTCTCGGCAGGGGTACATGTATCCTCTGCTGGCAAAACGAATTGCAACTTTTGATCGCCACTCGTTTTCCCTCTCAACATACTGTGGAATTCGTTATTAATTTGATGTTTTCTTGTTAAGATGTGTCTTTGTAAATGATTTGATTTATCAAAAGAAACACCGCAGACGATACAGGGAAACGCCATCAGAAACGTAAACACACGTGCGTCGATGTTTTCGACACGCTTTGATCTTCTCTTAATTTTTTACCTTTGGAATAAACGTTGGTGTAACAAAGATTATTCGGCTGCAGACGATATTTGACAGCTGTCAAAATGGATTTCCTAGCAGTAAGTTCTGTTTCCTCGGCCAAAAATAAGATATAACGTTAATATTCATATAAATTGAATTGTTTGTTTTGCGAAGATTTTAAGCTCAACACATATAACATACACATAACATATGCATTTATTTTAAAACGATTTTAGTATAAACATATTTATTGTAGGACTCTCAGCAATCACAAGAACTGTTTGATCCTGTCGGTTCACAAGAAAGCGCTGACCCCTGCCACCGTTGACTGTTACAGCACCAACACCGGCAATGTCTCAAGCGCAGGGTGAAAAAATTATGCTGATGCTGGCAGATATTTGTAAGCAAAATATACTCAATATTTAATTCAAATGCGTTAAGCGTACATGCAGTACGCGTAGTTGCAATTTTTTTTATCAATACGCATGTGATAATATATAATTTACAGAAACAACAGTGATTATAATGCTTTTGTGTTATTGTTTGTTTTAAATAATCATTTTTATTTTGAAAATCGTCCTTAATCATTATTAAAGAGCTGTCACTTGTTGTTATAAGATATTAGCCCCGGTTACGGAAAAGGGCGAGCGTGATCCGAATGGGTGTTAGCCCTTTTTTGTTTACATTGTTTTTTCAAAGCATTTGATTGGTTAACTTGGAGATATTTATCCAATGAAAAACGAAGTCGCTTGCTATTTTTAGAGTTGGTTTCTTCTCTTCAATACTTATACCCAAATAATGCTTCATACGTTTTTAAAACAGTGATCTAAACACAAAATTGAAGCTAGCTTGCAAATAATGTAGGAAATATAGGAAAAAGGACATCTAGGTATACACTAAAAATGAATGCTTTTTACAAAGTCTAAACACAATAATTAAGAGAGAGAGAGAGAGAGAGAGAGAGAGAGAGAGAGAGAACAATTAATCGTCATGCATTCTTAAAACTGTTGCTTTTTTATCAAGTGAAGGAACAGAAGGCTCTCAAAGAGGAGGTGAAGAAATTGACTGGACAAGGACAGCAGAAAAATGTGTCCAAGAACATTTCAATTGAAGGATCCCCAATTGAGGTATAATTTAAACATGCACTGTCTGTTACTTTAACAATTGTTATGATACATTTGAAGAAGATGATCAAGGGAAAGAAAGAGTTCTTCATAGGAATCTTTTTGGTCTCCGGGGCTAGGGTGGGGCCACAATTAGGGGATCAAGTTTTACATAGAAATATATAGACAAAATCTTTAAAAATCTTCTTCTATAAAACTATCAGGCCAGAAAAGCTCAAATTAAAATGGAAGCATCCTCAGGTAGTGTAGATTCAAGTTTGTTCAAATTATGGTCCCCGGGGGTAGGGTGGGGCCACAAGAGGGGGGTCATGTTTTACATAGGAATATACAGAATTTTTTTTAAAAAATCTTCTTCTCAAAAACTATAAGGTCAGAAAAGCTTAAATTTGAGTGGAAGCATCCTCAGATAGTGTAGATTCAAGTTTGTTCAAATCATGGTCCCCAGGGGTAGGGTGGGGCCACAATTAGGGGATCAAGTTTTACATAGAAATATATAGACAAAATCTTTAAAAATCTTCTTCTAAAAAACTATCAGGCCAGAAAAGCTCAAATTAAAATGGAAGCATCCTCAGGTAGTGTAGATTCAAGTTTGTTCAAATTATGGTCCACGGGGGTAGGGTGGGGCCACAAGAGGGGGGTCATGTTTTACATAGGAATATATCGAAATTTTTTTTTTAAATCTTCTTCTCAAAAACTATAAGGCCAGAAAAGCTTAAATTTGAGTGGAAGCATCCTCAGATAGTGTAGATTCAAGTTTGTTCAAATCATGGTCCCCAGGGGTAGGGTGTGGCCACAATTAGGGGATAAATTTTTATATAGGAATATATAGAGAAAATCTTTAAAAAAAATTTCTTTTCAAAACTTTATGGCCAAGAAAGCTCAAATTGTAACCATCCTCAGATAATGTAGATTCAAGTTTTTTCAAATCCTGGTCCCTGGGGGTAGGGCGGGGCCACAATGGGGGATAAATTTTTATATATAGAGAAAATCTTTAAAAATCTTCTTCTCAAAACTATAAGGCCAGGAAAGCCCAAATTTAAGTGGAAGCATCCCAAGATCGTAAAGATTCAAGTTTGTTTAAATAATAGTCATGGGGTATGGTGAGGCCACAATGGGGGTTGAATTTTTACATAGGAATATATAGAGAAAATCTTTAATATCTTCTTTTTAAAGACTATTTGGCCAGAAAAGCCTAAACTTGTGTAGAGGCATCCTCGGATAGTGTAAATTCAAGTTTGCAAAATCACAGCATGTTGTTTAGGTCTTACTTCTCTGCAACATGAGATGCACGGGGGGTTGACCTCTGCCATGGTTGACAGTAGTTTGATACAGTTTCATGTTCCATCTCCGTATATATCTCATTTAGAAATCAAAGGATTGTCTTATGTAAATTCTTCAAAGATAGAATAGGTGATAATCATCTGCTGAGCTTCTGAATGACCCAATTAAAGTCTCAAATTCTTTAATTGTTTAAAAAAACACCAAGCGAATCATTATAAAAACAAGAAGACGGTTATCGACAATTTACGGCAATAAATCTAACAATTATACCAATTACGTCTTTTTTTTTTATGAAAGAAAAACATAGAATATACGAATAATTAATAAAAGTTAACAAGTTTTAAGTTAAAAGTTAATAAAATAACTTATAATATACTTTATTTATAAACAAGGAGCGAACGAGGTTTAAGGCGAACGAGAATTTGGGCGAACGGTAATAAGAGCGAACGGACGTAGAGCGAACGGACTAAGGCGAACATGTAGATAGGGCGAACGCACCCGATACCAATCAGAACACAGAGGCATCTGATGATCCTGATACCAGCAGTAGCAGTAGCAGTAGCAATAGTAGTATTTCAGGAGTTATTGATGATACTCAGGATGAAATACACGAAGATGATGATACTGATGATGATGATCAGAATATCCCAAGAAGGTCAACAAGAGTTAGACAAAAGCCAAAATGGATGGAAAACTTTGTATGCAGTCAGTTAGCATACCAACCATCCAAATGGAAAGAGAAAGTGTTATGCTTTAAGGAAATGGCATCTGAATTGAAAGAAATGGACAAAGAAATGTCAAAAGAGTCTTTAAAAATGTTTATCAAGAAATTTTGATTGTATTGTTTTCAGATTTATATATGTGATTTTATTTTTTTTTGCAGACTCAGAATTGGTAAGTCTCCTTTAAATGACGTGGAAGTCATTTTAAAAGGAGGGGGAGTTTGTAGGAGTTACAGATTTATTAATTATGAAATTAATAAATCTATAAATAAAAGTAATTAATTTATTGATAATTAAATTAATATATAATTATGTTTTAATTATTGTACAAATAAACTTAAAACTTAATACTAAAGTATATAATAAAATCTTTAATAAACTTAAAATTCTGGTCATGGTCAATTGAATAGAACAGGCAGCTATCTTGACCATAGTATAAATTGCCTTAGGGTTGTAATTAAGGTTCTGGCCAAATATATAATGTATCTAGGTATTCAATTGGTTTTTAGTTTTGTCTTCTTTGATTTTATTGGTTGTTGATATTTCCCTCCAAATTCTTGGAGCTGGTTTGTCATATTTCTTTGTCACATCAAAGAGAGTGGAGGTTTTTCATAATCTAAAAGCTGACTTTTGAAACGTAACAAACTCTACCTCTTGGTAAGTTAACATTACTAATTCTAATAATTTGATTAATAGTTATACATTTCATTAACAGTGAATTCTATAATTTTGCCAAATTAAAACAATAGCTCATGCACAGTAAGAGTGAATGATTTTGTGAGATATCAACTTTTTAATAGATAAGAATAACATGAATATGTTCACTGTTTTTATCCCTTTATATTGTGAACATAAGTACAAGTTTATTAATGTAAACTTTACAATAATTTGTAGTTGCCATACCAGATAGTACACTGTACATACCATAGAGTTATAATACTGTACAAGAGCGCATTCCCATAGAATGGTATGTTTAACTGTGTTTTATGATTTAGAATAATATAGTGATGTCTTTATCTGTTTATAGACATTACAGATGAATATCCATTGTATATATGAATTAATACAGATGTGTAATGGATTGATGTAAAGAGTTGTTCCCCTTTAGTGCAACTTGCTCCGATTGTAATATTTTTATGCCGTATATTTATATTGTTGTTATTCATTGTAAGGCTATTCATTTGTTTACCATCTATCTTAATAAATATTGGAGATGCCCAGAACCCTAACAGGCGTTGTTTGATTTCTTCAACATTCAACAAATATACCCCCTGTTACATTTGTAGAGAGAATATGTTATCTGGCTTAAGGAGAAATTTAGCGTCAACCCCTGGATTTCCTTTCAGGAGCCAGAAGTACAGGTATAAAATTAGTTATTTTTATATTGATTACCGATATGTGAATAAAACACAAGAATTGTGCATTTAATTACCTTAAGAGACATATATATTAATCATGCAAATAGTTGTCAAATTTAATTTAATGATGGTATTAACTACAATATTTAATTTATTTAATGAAGTTCAATGTAAAGTTATATATGCATTGCTGTTCATTCAGGAGAAGCTCGGTGAACTTGCCCGGAAAGCTGGCTGGCCTGGACAGGCAATGGGTGTTATATCTAGCTTTGGATCGACCAAGTTCACATATTATCGCAATCAAATTCGATCAAAGGTACGTGCAAACACTAGCTGGTTTTATGTCATTTGTCATTCAAGTAGTGTCAAAATTCATTAAATTGCTTCAGTACAGCTGTTATAATATTAACACCTTGTCAAAATTAAATTATGCATACCATTAATTAAGCCATACAAGCAGTCTTGATATACATTAAATTCTTATTGTTTCACCTTTTTTTCAGCTGATGGGGAATAAAGAAGTGGATGTGGAGGGACTTTCCATCAAGTCCCTACATAATTACTTATGGAAGTGTTTCCTTCCAGCCTCCACCTCCCTGGCAAATCCCAATAGGGAACACCTAACACTGATGCTAGTATGTGAACAGTTATACAATTTACATTATAAGTGCTAAACTTTTGACATAAATGAAAAATTCTTATCATATGTTTAGTTAGTTTCATTTTCTGCTGCTATATTTTATTTTATAACTTTGTAGAGATCTTTCTGTGCGACGCACAAAATGTTTAGGAAGGGAGGTGCACAGGGGTTTGCCTTCTGGACCGAATTCAGAGACTTCTTCAATGTAGTGATGGATGATCAAAGGGATGATAAATGGGACAAGCTAATGGAAAAGGAAGAGAAAAGGATAAAGAAATATGTTGATTAATTATATTTTGAGTGGGGGAGAGGGGTTGAAATTAAAAGGTATTTATTTACATATGTTTAAATCATTTAACAGGGCTGGGTGTTGTGCCCATTTTTAGATTGTATTGATCGACTTTGGAAGAAAAAGCTATATAAGGTAGATTTAATGGATAATTTATGGGCCACCCAGCCTCCTATAACATTTTTTATGTTTTGTACACAATATACCAAATATAAATGGTTTAATTAACAAATAGTTTTTCTTAATGTAATAAGAATTTGACATTCATTCAAAGGCCTCTAATACTTGTGTATATATACTCATATATTATTCTGATTATAGAATCGTCAATTTCTTTATTTAATTATTTTGTGTGAAAAAGAAAGAACAAGACATTTTTTAATCTTGTATTCATTTGTAAATTAAAAATGTTGAAGAACCCAGTGTGTAAAGTACATACATCATTTATTAATGTAATTTAACGTAAAGTTGGGTTTGTTTTACTTAATTTATATTATATAAATATGTAAAATAGAAAAGATATATATACATGTAGTATGTAATTAATATGCCATCCGTTTGTAAACTTAATATACTGCTATATATTTTGCTTGAAGTATTTGATTTACATGTATTGTGTATTTATATTGAGTAGAATATATGTATCGACAAATGCTACAGACTTGTTTGGGTTTTTTTTATTGCTAATGTTTATACCCTGCATTAAATTAGTTATTTCTTATTAACACGCATGAAGATATACATTTGTTTTAAATTTAACATGCAAAACTATTTGAATGTGTATGATAAAATTTCATCCAAAGGAGAAATAGCTGATTTTTAATTAGTGCAGTGGTATTTATTTTGATAGAAAATGTTTTATATGAGAATCATATGATGCCCCTTTCATATGATTCTCATATGAAAATAACTATAAACACACATAATATTTACATATGAAAATCATATGATGCCCTTTTCATATGATTCTCATATGTAAATGGCTTAAAATTTTCATATATGAATCATATGAAGGTATTTAAATATGATCCACATATGTGCATCATATGTGTATCATATGATTCGCCACATATGATCCACATATGATGCCCTTTTTTTATGATCTCATATGAAACAAATCATATGATCCACATATGTGGATCATATGTGGATCATATGTGGCGAAGTTGTTTTGTTTACATTAGATATTGGGATAGCGGTTCCTTTTGAATCTGAAAAATCGAAGCGGGGCGTTGTAGGAATAAAGTGTGTATTAGTGATAAAAGACGTCATGAAGGGATATTGGAATTATTTTCAAAATACTTGCAATTCATAAGTAAAGTTGTTCCTCATATATTTACAAAGTTTACATTGCAAACTAATTGTGTCAGAAATTTTGATTCAAATTAAAAATGTCTTGTTGGTTCTGTTTTACTTTCAATTTAGCATTTTTCAAGGTTTTTCAGTAAATGGAAACCAGAGTGTCTGGATGAAGCGCGAACTGCACTAGCTACATGTTACGAAACTTTAATGTCAGCCACAAAGACACCTACACACGAGACTCAGGATTCTATTGACTCGTCTGTCGACCTATTTACAACACAGATAACAAAAGCCATGATGCCTTTATTTGAAGTCGAACACTCTTTGAAACCACCTTACCGTAAAAAAACTTACTCAAGCAGAACGCCAATTGATAAACCATGGGTTACTCCACAATTAAAAGAAAAATACAACAAATACAGATATTATCTTAACTTGTTCAACCGGGATAAAGGGAGCGGTAATCACAGCAATCTGATGCAGTCAAAGAAAGAATATAAAACCCTTGCTGCTAAACTGAAGCGACAGTACATGCGTGCCGAGGGAAACATGCTTAATCAAATTCGTAGACAAAATCCCAAGTTATTTTATAAATATTTCCAAAATAAGAAATCTCATAAATCGGATGTCGACTCAAGTACATTTTTTAACCATTTTAAAGAGTTATCGTTAAATCGAAACGTGATGACGACGGCAACGGAAAACGTTAGGAGTGATAATTCGGCTGTGTTTGATGAACTTGACCAGGAAATAACAGAGAAGGAAATAGAGACGGCAATATCAAACCTTAAAAGAGACAAAAGCCATGGAACAGACTTGCTAATTAATGAATATTTCATTGAATTTAAACACAACCTCCTCCCTATTGTGCACAATTTATTAAATAGAATTTTACAATCTGGTATTTTTCCTAAAATGTGGGCAAAATCAGTAATTGTTCCAGTTTTTAAGAAAGGTGACTCGACAGATCCAAATAATTATAGGGGTATAAGCCTAATAAGCTGTTTTTGTAAACTTTTTACTTCAATTTTAAATAACAGGCTTATAAATTGGGCTAATGAATACAATGTTATTACAGACGCTCAATTCGGGTTTCAACCCAACATAGGAACTGCAGAGGCTATTTTTTGTTTGTCTTCAATCATTAATATGTCTCTACGAAATAAAAAAAGATTATATTGCTGTTTTATCGACTTCAAAAAAGCATTTGATACTGTAGAGCGTCTTAAACTTTGGCAAAAACTTGATATGTATGGTATCAGAGGAAAGTTATTAAATGTTATACGTTCTATGTATGAAAATATGAAATCATGTATTAAGACACCAAGAATGTTATCTGATGTTTTTGAAAACTCACTTGGTCTTCTTCAAGGGGAGGTATTGTCCCCCATTCTTTTCTCATTTTATGTTAATGATTTAGAAATGGAGTTCATTAAGAATGGTAATGTCCCTTTGCAAGTACAAGAGTTAAATCTTTTTACGTTAATGTATGCTGATGACATGGTGTGTTTTGCAGAATCTGTATATGAACTTCAACTAATGTTGAACACGTTATATGATTACACTTTAAAATGGGACTTGGCCATTAATACAGATAAAACAAAAGTTGTAGTATTTAGAAATGGAGGTAAAATCCATGAAAACGAAAAATGGCATATACATACTGACCATATAGAAGTTGTAGATAAATTTATGTACCTTGGTGTTTTATTGAACTATAATGGGAATTTTAATGTAACACAAAAACAATTAGCCAGTCAAGGTAGAAAAGCAATGTTCTGTCTAAGATCTAAGGTTAGGCAATTGAATTTAAATGTGGAAACTATGTTCTCTCTTTTTGACACTTATGTAAGTAGTATATTGAATTACGGATGTGAAGTCTGGGGAAACCACAGTGCGGGTGACATTGAGAAAATACATTTAGAATTCATAAAAAATGTTCTGTGTGTTAGAAAAAATACAAATACGTCTATGGTGTATTTTGAAACTGGCAGGTTGCCTTTGAAGATTGTACGCTATTTTCGGATTTTTAAGTTTTGGTTCAAATTATTACAAAGTAAAAATTGCATTTTGAGGTCATGTTATGATAAAATGTTAGAAGAGTGTGAACACAAATTGAAAAATGTATCAAACTGGGTGTCAAATATCAAAGACAAATTGTTTGAAATTGGTTTAGGCTACATCTGGGCTGACCAACACAAAATATGTTATAAAAGCCATTTTTTAATTATTAAGCAAAGAATAATTGATACTTTTGTACAAACTCTTTTTGCAGATATGAATAGTTCATCTAGATGTATGTTATATAAAAATATTATTGACCATTTTTCACTGCAATATTATTTGGTGAAACCCATTCCTTGTATTTACAAAAAACAACTCAGTAAAATCAGAATGTCTTCACATAATTTATCCATAGAAAGTGGACGCCACAGAAATATTGTGCGAAATAACAGAATATGTGAATTTTGTAGATCCGACATTGAAGATGAATATCACTTTGTCTTAATATGTCCACGATACCAGCAATTAAGAGCCAAATATATAAAAAATTACTATTGGAAAAAACCATCACTGTATAAATTTATACAGCTATTATGTGTAAACAATGTTAGAGAACTCTGTAACTTAGGAAAATTCTTGCATCATGCCTTCAAACTACATGTTGACTAATATACTATTTTTAAAACAATTGTAATTAAATTGATGTGTTGAATTGACATTCTCCAATGTTATCATCACTGTATTACATATTTATTGCTATTACCATTTGTTAGAAAATCCATACAATGTGCTGCACATATTATTTATAAAAAAAATTCATATGCAATAAGATGTATGTCTTACGCAATAAAGAAAGTTGAAGTTGAAATACAGTAAGCTATCGGACTTGCAACTACAGCTATTTAGGCTTTACATTGAATCATTAGGCCTGTTGCATATTTCTATTTAAGAATTTTCATAATAAATTGAATGAGTCGTCACTATATAAATCTATTCTGTTTCAAGCTGATTTTTTAAAACTGTTTATTTATTTACTTACTCATTTTAGCCGGAAGAGTCTTAGTTTTAGATAACCTAATGGTTGAATAGGTAGTCATTCAAAGTGAATTTGAAGTGTGAATCACTGATTGTAGTGACAAAAACATACACAGATAATCTATGCATTGCCCTAACTCATTATATTATTTTACGTGCAAAACAGTAATCTAAACATACCAGAGAAGAGCACGTTTTCATCCTAAAACGATCGGTTAGGAATTAAACGGAAATGAATGAAAAATGCAATGTATATATCATTACTTTTGCGCAAAATACAAAAGTATTTTACACCTTAATTAGCAATGAGACTAACTTTTAGTGTTGCATATTTACAAACACAGGGAAGTTTTTCATAAAGACGAAAAGTGTCAATTTCCCACGTCAAGTGGTTTACACTTATTTGGAAACAAGTTCTGCTCATACATCTACTATAATATTTAAAACAAGTGTTTAATGTAGTTAAGATTTCCTCCTTAAAACCTATTTGAAACACAATATTTGGATTATAATCTGGAAAGAAAATGTGTTATGGTTTTTAAAAAACGCAAAAGCGTGTGCACTGGTGTTAGTAAGTAATGAAAACGTCGTTCATCGATAATTTGTAAAACAAATATACAAAAACTGGTACTGTGCACTATTAAAGCTAGTCAAGATAAAGCTTAATCTCTTTTTTACTCTACTCTGCGTACTTTGGTTTTGTATTTTAAAAAAAATCCTGATATATGAAACATTTTATGATAGTGTGATTCACTAAACGGAACTTATTGCAGTCCATTGCAATGACTACATTAGTAACGATGGTACTAACACAAAAAGTCAATTCGTAAACCGAGTTTTAAACAGAAGTCGAGGAGCATCCCATCTGCATGGTTTGAAGTATCTGAACTTTTGATCTTTGCACTGCTTAATGAAAAATAACAATAACAAACTGTCAACTATCTCAAAAATCCATAAAACGAAGTACAAATTCAAAGCAGAGCAACATGGACCTCTATAAGGAAAGAGGTGTGATTAGGTGCCTGGGGGGAGGGGGGTAGGCTTCCCCTATTGTTGACCTGTCGCACCCGCCGTGCGCTCTTTATCACAATTGGGCATGTCGTGATTGAGGTAAATGTCAAAATCGGGAAAATGTCAGAGTAAGTAAAAAACGAAACGTTAATGATATGGTTTGTTTGTGATGGTCAAAATACAAATCTTGAGCAGACCACAATCACATTGGAGTTTGGATCAGCAGGCATGTTCACGAAACTTTCCTAATTTATAACCTAAGTGTGTTTCTAAGATATGATTTAAGAAAAAATTAGGAACCTCCTAAGTTCAAGTTAGGACACGTCTTAAGATGTAGCTCGGCGGTAACTTAGATGAATCATTCAACATTTTGCCAGAGAAAATTGTACGTGTTGGTTGTTAACACAATAGGCATAAAACGAGTAATTTTAATGTAGTCATTTTTTAAAAAGAAATTACATTTACCGAATATTTATATCACTGTACAAAAACAATTTAAAAAAAACAAAAAAAACAAAAAAGAAGAAAAAACAAAGACAAAAAAAAAAAAAATTCTCCTTTCCCAATTAATTTTCCTTAAATCCGCAATATATAGAATACACGAACATGTTTGAAAATAAGAAATAAGTTGTAATTTATTTCGAAAATACATGAATACAGTTAATTAAAAATTAAGAATTTTTTTTAAAGATTTTTTTTCGAAATGAAGTAATAGAAATTAAGAATGATCACGCTTGACTTATATAAACCGATGTAACTTTACTTTTTACCCCAGGACATTCGAAAAATTTCATACAATATTCAAAACAATGAATGTTACTCGCTTGATGTAAAATGAAGATATTAAAAATAAATGAATAATTTTCATTCGCCAAACAGAGACAGTGTTTGCGAAAAAAAATGCTGAATTTATCAGCTTCCAGGCAGGCTTATTTTAACGGAGAAGGTGTTGAGAGTTCAGAGACCATCTCAAAATAATTTTATTAAAATGAAAAAAAAATGATGGAACGAATGACTATGCCCCCCCCCCCCTCCAGATTTTGTCGGAAATGCTAGAATTGTAAAAAAATATTGCTTTATTCTACCGGTATTAAGAAAAACCTTCACAGCACTCCCAATATCCCCAAAAACGTGATTTTACAATCTTATGATGGTCTTAGGACAAGGTAAGTGATGTCCTAAAGTTAGGACAAAGTTATGGTGGTTCCTAAATTTTAGGAGAACTTTGATAACAAACTTAAGACTAAGATGTATCCTAAGAAATACGTATGACACACCATTGTCCTAAGATAGCTTCGTGAACATGCCTGCTAATGCCTAGGAACAATGTGAACAATGGCTATTTGCTCGTTTACACGAACAAATGCTGGCACTTGAAGACATGAATGTGAAGGACAAAAACATTATACATATGAGTTTTCTAAAAAACATTAACTATAACTCAGCAAATTTAATTATTTCTTAATTCATATAAGAGTATTTATATTCCAAATTCACCTGTTTCATGCAAACTAGTACACATTTTAGGGAACAACATTGTTTGGGTAAACATCCTTACATATAATTTTTAAGGGAGAAGAGGAACAGGTGTCAACATATCGTACTACACTTCTTGTATTTAAAGAGAGACAACCTAACAATTAATTTACTAATACCATTAGAGATCTAGAGTTATTTATCTTGAAATTAACTCAACTCTCTGTATATTAGAGTGGTGTGGGACTACTCAATGTTGTGACGTATTACATGCATCTATCGAAATAAACAATAAAATCAATTATAATTTTATAAATGGTTTAATTCTTTCACAAAATTGTCATCTAATAGCTTTCCGCAGTGGGTTAGAGGGTGTTCTATGGATCTGTAAATCAAATCTCGCTGGACATTTTAAAGTTTTTACCTTTCCAAAATTTTTTTTAAAACCTAATTTCTGGTTAAATATTGTTAAATTTAAAATCTCTGAACCAGTGAAATTATTTTACATTAATATCGACAGATGTCACATACTACCCTAAACAAAAACAACTAAGATAATTTTGCGGATAAACTTAATACGGAAACTTCTACCTGGAACATTTTCAACAAAATTAAAAACAATTCTCCTTTTCATTAAATCAAAAGTGAATACCCAAAATATCATTTGAAGGTTTGGTTGTACTTAAATCGTGTATACTTTGTAATTCCTTTTGTTGTTAAAATATGTTTCGAAATTTCTTAAATATTTTTTACGATGATACTGTTGGGAGAGCGAAGCATATCAACGAAAAAAACACATCATACATTCAATTATCAATTAATTGTGAACCAATAATTTGTTTGGGTTTTTTAATTTTTTTTTTAATAACTTTAGTTTTCTTTACTCTGGTATAACACCAGTTTCATTGATTAATTGTTAGCGAAACCCGGAGATATTACGGACTAAACAATGCAAACATTATTTTAACAAAGGGTAGGCACCCCTGTGCAATGCAAACAGTGTAGAAACTTGATTAAATTTAAATTTAAATTAAATTCGTTTAAAAATAGTGATTATACATATGCTTATGTTTTGAATACCGTGCGAAAACAGGAGATGATAACAATATAGAGTCTTCCTGCTTTTAGTAACCAGTCAAAACACTTTACGAAGAAAATAATTTTTAAATAGTTCATGTAAAAAAAATTGCTTAAAGTGGCATGGCTATTATTCTTTAAAAATTTACTTCTCCTCTTAAAATAGCATTGTACTTAATATAATAATGATTAAGTATTATTAATGATCAGCCAATATTTTAACCTAGGATGTGAATTTAGCGAGACAGTTTATTTTGTGAGTGGATGAGGGTTGTCTGGGTGTGGTTAATGGAAGAAACTCAATTAAAAATATGATTATTCCCTTCTTTGACTCTATCAGCTAAAGTGTTTTAAATTGCTTAATTTTTCTTGTTACAAAATAATTCACCATCTTTTAGGTTAACCATTACAAAAAAAAAAAACAACAACACGCGCTTACATTAAAGTTTACGTTGATAAATGTTCTCCCTCTCTAAACCTGACCTGTCACTGTATGTTACTATTGTTTTCGATTTGTAATGTAGAATCTTGTTTGGATCACTCCTCATACAGCTTACACCACATTCTAAATGTAGCACATGTTTATATTTGTTAGCACTGCCCAACGAGACAATAACCCACTCATTATTCGTTTATAGAAAGTAACAAAAACTCACAGTTTCCAATGCTTTCAATTGATTCAGAAGATCGTATCCAAATAATATTCGAAGTAAGGAGATAGGTATGGAAAACACAAAATTTCTATCGTCAATGCATTCTCTATCAAAATATAAGAATACCGATTTCAAAAAAGTATACGGGTTTATCACAGAATTTTTTTTATGCTCGTCCATGCATATAAATATAAAATATACAAGATTTCAGTGCATATATACAGACAGTACATGTATATCCTGGCATTTTCACATTCACTTATAAAGTTTAGATTTGTGTTAAAGTGATGAGGATTTACTTGATGGTTATAAATTTATAGTTGAGGTAGTGCAAAACACCCATGAAAAAAATTATTTGAAATATTTTCTAAAATACACAAAATAATGGCTTAAAACTTTGTGAAAGTTGATTTTAATCCATTATCTTAAAAAAATAATATGAATTCGCATAGCAAATTCTAACAACGACTATTTCATTTAACACTCTTCTAAAAGGAATTTAAATGGTATGAGTTTGAGGCGATGTGAGCAAATTTTGTCAGGTCAGATTTGTTTTAAATATACACATTCGTAAAGTTCATTCCAAACAACTAAATTTCACAATTTCATAAAAAATTAAACCATTAAAACTTTTAGTTTTTCTGTTTTGTATTACCTAAAAATTTTGATATACGAATGGCTTACAATGTATTTTTAGAAAATTTAACGCTAGGAAAGTTTTGTAATGCAGCTATGACAAGTCTTCGGAACATCCTTACTTATAATTTTGGCACATTTTAAATTTTGTTTGCGGAAAACTTTGTAAAAAGGGCTCCTGGTGTGAATTTTTTTTAAAAATTTTATTTATTCAATCATTCACTATTTATTTATTTTTTTTTTTTTTCATACAATTTTTGAACATGTATACACCCACTTTTCTCATTCAACTTCGCCTGGGAATTTTTTTTTTTCAGTTCGTTTACAAGTACATGTATGTTATGAAAAACATTTTTTGGACAATTTTGTACTCGAATCATTTTACTTGTATACATTGTTTACACTATGAGTCCGGCTAAAATAGTATTGTTACATGTGTTTGTTATATAATTTCTTTATATACATTTTGTATTGTTATACTTTCATGTTAAATACTGAAATCTGATTGATTAAGACGCAGTTAATAATATTTACTATTACCCTCAGCGTTAGCAACGCACTTGGCAACGGGTAACATTAAAAAATGTTACATGCGCGAAAATTATGCGCGTACGGTTCGCTGTAGAATTCACGTTATTCCTATATAAAAGCAGTAAAATTTTCTTAAAATTTTTAAAAAAGACATTCAGTATAACAAAATAAATAGTGCCTGTTTGGGAGGATAACAGTTGAAATTGACACCCCTCGAAAACCATTGTCAACCTCCGCTTCGCGTCGGTTGACAATGGTTTTCTCGGGGTGTCAATTTCAACTGTTACCCTCCCAAACAGGCACTATTTATATAATATAATATTTTGAAAAAGTTTAAAACTATAAACATTAAACCTGTCTCAAAATTTGAAAGTGCTGCATTTGTTATATTTCTGTACTATTTCTCAAAGCAAAAGTTAAGGATCAGGTGGCGGTGACTTTCTGTTGAACAAGATCCCATGAGTCCGCTAATGGTTTCCAAACATAATTTATTCCAATTAATTTCGCCTTGCTACTTTTTTTTTAAAATCTTGTTTACCTGTATTTCACTGTTAAGGCGAAATGGGAACACAACAGAGCAATCGCCCGAAACGTGAAAAACTTCAATCATCCGCAGCAAGGATTCTAACTTTCCCTGCCGTCACCAACTTCCTCCAGTCAATAATCAATCGCAAGGCTGAGTCTATGAACTTTCAATAAAGAATTTAAGTTTAGGGCTAAGTTGAGTAATTTAATATGTCCATCACGGCGGGGCCTGGCCCCGCCGTTACCAAATTTTTTGTGATCGGCTTCGGTCGATCACTGTTGTGTCCATATGAGGCATCCGGCAATTGACTGTTAAAGGAGAGGACTCAAATAGGCAGATTGCCTGCTGCCCAATCCTATTATGTTATATTTTTTACATAATAAAATATTGTTTAAATAAAAAAAAAAAATTATATTCTTATATGGGGGAGAGAGAGAGAGAGAGAGAGAGAGAGAGAGAGAGAGAGAGAGAGAGAGAGAGAGAGAGAGAGAGAGAGAGAGAGAGAGAGAGATATAATAAAACGCTAATAAGACATTTATCAGATGGAGAGATTGGCATCAGACTTTGAAAATAAGGTCAAAGCTTTAAACGCTTCATGGGTTTCGTATTGGGATCACTGACTTTGAAATCATAATGCACTTTAATTTTTTTAAAATAAATATGCCACTCTTTTTATAAATATATAACTACATGTACAATTAAATGGAGAACAATAGACAGACATGCACTGATTATGTATTAAGTATGTAAAAAAAGTAGCCATCTTCATTAGGCCTAAAAAAAAGTTGTGCGTTTAAGGTAACCCGACCTAACCTACAAAAATGCCCCGATCCTACTATTTTAGATGTCTGTTTTTATGCAATTGTGAATTTTATATTATTTCTATTAAAAAATCCGTTTTTAAATATGACACAAACAAACACTCTTAGGATTCATGCAGAAAAAAAATATGATAAAATATAAAAAAAAATCCCTACCTACCTAATTTTTTCATCAGTGTTACCCCAAACACACAAATTTTTTATAGGCCTTATTCTATGGAAATTCAAGAAAATGTAATCAACTCTACCTATGAAATCGACTTCGAACGTCGCAAATACAACCTCTTAAATAATGTAATGACTATGAGTTGCAGTTTAAACATTCGTCATTCCTACTATAAAAAAATATCCCTTCTTTTTTAAATTCATTTTGTCGCAATTTTTAATTGTTTTTACTACTGCGGTCAACCCGAGTTTCCCATGAAATTTTAATCAAATTACTTTAAGAGTTATCCCTCTTCGTACGTCAAGCATCGAACTTTTTTCATATTTCAACAATTTTGTAATATCGCCTAAAATTCAATATTTTAGAAGTCTGTTTTTTTTCTCTTTAACCTCATCTCAGTATGTTTTATTGTTGGTTAATTTCTTTTCTTAGTCTCCTTAAAATTTTCAATATACACCAAGTGTTGTGTGTACATAAAGACAGGTGGGAGTGAGATGGTTATGGTTTATTTCTTCAAAATCCTCTGCTTAGACTTTCTTGAACAAGGTGACAAGTTAACACATCAATATATTTTTATCCGAGTTCTCAGAGATGACGCCACGTTGTCCGTGTGTTAATCAGTAGGCTGCCCGTCATGGAATGACTTCATGTTTACAGAACATCATCGTCCGGTCTATCATAATATTGGTTGTTTTGTTATTTCTAAATGTAGTTCTTCTTAGTAAGCCTTTCCGAGTTTGTTTTTAAGAATGTCGGCTTTGGTTTTCATGACGCATACTTTTGCACATTCTTGTAAAATACAATGCATATATACTTTTTTTAAAAATTGCTGTTTATGAAATCAAACAAAGTAATGAAAGTACAATAAGCCATATCGTCTCAAGCCACGGGTTTTGTGTCCATTCTATTTCTATTTCCAATAGAATGGACACAAAACCCGTGGCTTGAGACGATGACAATAAGCATATATAGAAATTTTAAAGAAAAGATTATTTTTAAAAACTATTTCTTTTTAATTTGTTTGCTATGTGAACGTCGTAACTACGCACTTATGACCTTGTGATAAACTTAAGCTTTGTAGAGGTAGATCAAAAGAATTGACATTTAATAATAATTAAAAAGTGTACACATCTCATTTGGATGTCCGAAAGTAAATTCTATACATTTAACGCCACCTTCAACTACGAAGAAAGGAGATACATTTTACATAAACACAATTTTAAAAGCAAATAATTTTTATTCATTTGTTAATACAAATTAAAAACTCTTCACATTTAATCAATCCGTGACTCATTTGACAGGTATAATATATTTACACAGTCACCTGTAATACATGTATTTCGTTAACACGCAAAATGTCATGGGAACACGTTGTTTTAATAAAGATTCCTCTGAAAAAAAAAAATTTGGTCCGATGATGATGGTTTCCTTTCATTTATGGAGAATCAAATTTTTAAATTTCTTTTTAAATTCACTTTGTTTTGGTGTACAAATATGTCCGTTGATAAAGGTCAGCTAAGAACAATCCCCTTCAGCCTGGTCCTGAGTATGAAGACTCTAGATGCCAGAGACACGGATGTCAATATATCACACTGTACGCCTGGTAATCCAACGTGGGACAACTAATGATCTACAAAAACAAACAGAGTTATTGAACTTGACATTGCCCAAATAACTGTCCATAATTTAAAAATAAAATATGACTTTAATAAACTATTCGACAGAAACTTAGAATTCGGTTATTACAAAATTAGATAATTTATCTTGATTCATTCAATCAATCACGTGATAAAAAAAGGTCACCAGACCAGGAAGAGTATAAATAAACGCCTACCCGGAGTCGCCATGATAGAAGTTTAAGGTTTGTACAGTTTGAGATCGTAAATGTTCCTTCTGTCTGTATTTTCTAACGTTACTAGTATTCAACAACACATTTTATGTTCCTTAATTATAAAATTTATTAAATGTTATGGGTTGTAGATCTAAATATGGATCATCAGATTTTTTTTTAGATCCGTGTTATATGTTATGTGCATGGAAATGATTTTATTGTATTTTCAAAACTACAAAAACAAACTGAATATTATCAGCTGATTAAGAGAGCATGTTCATGATTTAAAATATGCACATGCAGTAACATATGTAAATTAAGATATAATCATTAAAATGTATTTTTTCAGAATTCACGCAAGTTCATTGGCTGACCATGTACCCTAGGACTTGGGCCCAGGATGTGTTACGGTGTCGTCTCTGTGAGACCCCGGGCCCCCCAATGTACTGTGACATTTGTCACATACATCTGTGTAAAGCCTGTGTGGGGGAACATCTCTCCGATCAATCCACAGAACATAAAGTGGTGCCATTTGAACAGCGGGGATCTACTCCAAATTACCCTAAGTGTCCTAAACATTCCACAAAACAATGTGAACTTCACTGTGAACAATGTGACATTCCTATTTGCACACTCTGTATTTCTGGAGAACATTTAGGACATAAACCAGTCGACATTGTTAAACATATTGAAAGCAAAAAAGAACTTTTACAGAGAGAAATGCAAGAATTACAGAAATCCATTTATCCTAAATATCAACAGATTGCCTCTAATATCCCAGTTCAGAAAGCTGCTCTGAATAAAAACAGCCAGAAATTGACATCAGCAATAGACAAACATGGAGAAGCCTTGCACAGAGAAATAGACATCAGGATCCACAAACTGAAATCTGATCTGAATGAAATGGACACCAAACACCTGGCCGTCCTCGACAAACAGGAAGGTGAAATCACACGCACCATATCTGAAATCACACAGACCATTACTGAACTGAAGAAGTTAGTGGACTCCAATGATGTCAGCCGTGTCTCTGCCTACAAATCAAGAAATGCTGAATTCAGAAGATTGCCTCCTAAACTCACCGTGTCCTTACCAAGTTTTACCCCTCAGAAGATCAACAAAGAACAGCTTTATCAACAGTTTGGTTCTCTGTCAGCGTCATCTATCAAAACAGAAGAACAAGTCTACACCATGGATTCCCCCGGTGCTGAGTCCTCTCCCCCGGACAGACCGCTCATTGATGTATACGTACCACGGATCATCACACAGATAGACACCGAGTATGGAGTCTCTAATAGATTACTTGGTGTGTCCTGTCTGAGTGATGAAGAACTATGGACGTGTGGTTGGGACAACAAGATGAGACTGTACAACCTAAAGGGAAAACTAGTGAAGTCAGTCCAAACCAAGTCAGGGAACGTTCCATGCGACATAGCAGTGACAAGGCGTGGGGATCTAGTTTATACTGATAGCAGAGATAGAACTGTGAACATAGTGAAGAATATACAGATACAGGCAGTGATCAGACTACGGGGGTGGAGACCTCGCGGTGTCTGTAGTACCTCCTCTGGTGACCTCCTGGTTGTCATGGTCAGTGATGACAATAAACAAACAAAAGTTGTGTGTTACTCTGGCTCCACAGAGAAACAAAGTATTCAGTACGACGACAAAGGACAACCTCTCTATTCAACTGGTGGATACATCAGTGAGAACAGGAACCTAGATATCTGTGTGTCAGACAATATAGCCCGTGCAGTAGTGGTGGTCAATCAGGCCGGGAAACTCCGGTTTACCTACACTGGTCCTCCCTCTACTACCAAGGGATCATTTAGTCCATACGGAATCACAACAGACAGCCAGGGTCGGATCCTGTCAGCAGACCGTGACAACGACCGTATCCACATCCTGGATCAGGACGGACAGTTCCTCCGCTACATTGACAACTGTCATTTACAGGAACCATGTTGTCTATGTGTGGACACCAGAGACAACCTCTTTGTGGGTGAGTGGATCACAGGTGAAGTGAAGAAAATCCAGTATTACATGTAAACAAACTGTGTGTATATCTACATATATAAACAAACTGTGTGTATATCTACATATATAAACAAACTGTGTGTATACCTACATATATAAACAAACTGTGTGTATATCTACATATATAAACAAACTGTGTGTATATCTACATATATAAACAAACTGTGTGTATATCTACATATATAAACAAACTGTGTGTATATCTACATATATAAACAAACTGTGTGTATATCTACATATATAAACAAACTGTGTGTATATCTACATATATAAACAAACTGTGTGTATATCTACATATATAAACAAACTGTGTGTATATCTACATATATAAACAAACTGTGTGTATATCTACATATATAAACAGTCTGTGTGTATATCTACATATATAAACAGTCTGTGTGTATATCTACATATATAAACAGTCTGTGTGTATATCTACATATATAAACAGACTGTGTGTATACCTACATATATAAACAAACTGTGTGTATATCTACATATATAAACAAACTGTGTGTATATCTACATATATAAACAAACTGTGTGTATACCTACATATATAAACAGACTGTGTGTATATCTACATATATAAACAAACTGTGTGTATATCTACATATATAAACAAACTGTGTGTATACCTACATATATAAACAAACTGTGGGTGTTACATTGATATGAAATGTTTACATATTGATAGATGAAATACAAACTACATGTATGTGTGAATACAACACTTAAACAGGCTCTGTATAAATACTATAGAGGAACATTTCTGTGGATTGTGCACAAATTACAGGTATATTTTATATGTACATGTATTGTGTGTGTATATAAACATACTGTTATGTATATTGTGTATAATTATATTGCATGTATATAATATTGTTTATCTCTCATTATTTAAGAAAGAATAAAAATGTTAAATAGTTCTATGGGATATAAACTTGTTGGTCACATGATTAAATCCTGTGAAGTCTGAAGGAATTCTCACAAGATTACATCATGTCCCAACCAACTTTATCCAAGAGAACATTTTAACATTAAAATATATTATCATATTTACATTGAGATGAGAGATCATTCCAAATCCTGACTTACTGTCTGTCATACATACCAGGTTATATGCTCCATGTGACAAGCCGTCAGTTGACCTCTTGACCCTTCAGAAAGTTCTACTGAATTCTTCACTTTATCCTTCAATAGATTCAGATGACAAGAGAAATAGCAATGTTCTTTATATAAACAAACTGTCTTTATTTTAATATTAAGAGACTGATTGCATTTACATGTACCATGTAAACAAACATTACTTATATACAAATTGTACTTCTATTCTTATTAATAATTGTATTTCATGATGAATGAATATTAAAAAAATATTGTATTTTACATTGAATATCACTTTGCTGTCAAATAAATAAAACAAGACAATTAATGGTAATCCATGTTACAGAGTTTTACATGTTATTAGATTATCTTCCCTGGAAGATTAATGATTATCTTACCTGGAAGATTAATGATTATCTTACCTTGTAGAATTTCTTAATTCCATCAGTTTCACAGGATATTTTAATTTTATTTGTCTCCTGAAGTGTCTGAAAATAGTGCAAGATATGAAAAAGAGAGAGTAATTACACAAGAGGTCCTTGGGCCTCATCGCTAACCCGAGCAACACTGTAAAACTTAGCCAATAGAGTCAAATAGTTTTAAAAACATAATTTTTAACAACAATTTAAAAAATGAAATCCCCATTCCCAAACTCCTTACTGGTACATGGAGTTTAGAAGTGTTTCTTTTTAATAAGCAATCCTAAACATCCTAGGCTTCTCATGTAGTAAACAAAATCATGGCAAAGAGGTTTGGTTTTTTTTTTGGCTTTACGCTTTTAAGATTAGATTTAAGGAATCATTCTTTGGGTATTATGAGGTGATCAGTTGATAAATATGGTAAGGGTGATCAAATCCAATATATCCTATCGGACTTCATGATATATTTGATCACGCTTGACCATATTTTATCACCTTATAATATTCAAAGATTGAAACAAAAAGTGAGGAAGCTCACTTACCCGACGCTGTTCTATTACTTGACAATGACACATAATAAATGGCAAGGTATGCATTAAATACACAAAATAATTTGATTTGTTATACTTTTATGTAAAATACTGAAATCTGATTGGTTAAGACGCAGTTCATGATCCGTTCTATTACCCTCAGTGTTAGCAACGCACTTAGCAACGGGTAACATTACAAATTGTTACATGCACGAAAATTATGCGCATACGGTTCGCTGTAGAATTCACGTTATTCCTATATAAAAGCAGTAAAATTTTCTTAAAAATTAGGACATTCAGTATAACAAAACAAATAGTGCCTGTTTGGGAGGATAACAATTGAAATTGACACCCTGAGAAAACCATTGTCAACCTCCGCTTCGCGTCGGTTGACAATGGTTTTCTCGGGGTGTCAATTTCAACTGTTACCCTCCCAAACTGACACTATTTATATAATAGGGCATAACTTGCAAAAAACTTCCTGTAAATATGCACATCTATTCCTTTGTCTTTAACAACTACAAAAATTCTAAGTTCAAAAGGGCCTAAATCTCAAGAAAAATAAAGGAATCAGTAATCGGTAATATGCATATTGTGTCCTAAATGCCTACAAAGTTTCACTTAATTTTATGAAGCCGTTTAAGAGAGGTTGCGCTTAAAAACTTCATTACTCTATTCAACATGGGTTCAAAATTGTTAGATCAAAAGGGATGAAATTTCCTGAAGAATAATGGAAGCAGAATTTTCTGGTAATATGCACATCTACACATTGTGTCCTAAATTCCTATTAACATTTATTAACTTCCATGCAGCGGTTTATAGGAGTTAATTTTGCTTACAAACTGTTCATTACTCTATTCAACATGGGGCCAAAATTCTAAGATCAAAAAGGCTGAAATTTCAGGAAAAATAACGAAGTTTGATCATGTGACGATCGAAGTTCATATCCCAATGAACATTTTAATATTGCTGTTTATTACTTATATTTACTTTTGAGAAAGGCAAATCCTTCAGAATTTTTTACATAACCATATGTTTATATGTTTATAATAATGCAACCGTCAAACGCGCATGCGGTAACCATTGCAATGTCATTAAAAATTTCACACAGAATTTAAGCTTTTTTGCAAATGTAAATATTTAAGCCCTTAGAATTGAGGTAATTTGACCATTGAACATTAGGCTTCAAGGAAGAGAAAGCTGTTGAATTATCTTTTGACTTGAATTTGGAAGCTTAAATCTGACGGGCCAATTTTTTAAAATTTTTATTCATGCACAGGTAGATCATGCATTGTTTAATTATTATAGTGGAGGGATCAAGTCCAGTTTAAATTAGATTGGGTTAAAATGGACTGCAGTGGTCTGGAGGAGACAAGACACTGTCACAGAGTCAATGGACAACAGGCTTCAAGGTCATAAAATGAGAATAGACATAAGTTTGAACTATAACTTTTGATATCTTTTGAAGAATTAATGTAAATAATTTTATGCAAGTTTTGCTCTCAGTTTGTATATTTAAAATATATACAGATGGGAAACTGTTTACAATTCATGAATCGATCAATTATGTAAAGCAAAACATAGGTAATCACAGATTACAAAGCTCACCGAGACGAGACATCACCCTTATGAGACTTCACCTTTATGAGACCACCTTTATCATATTAAATGAAAATCATACTTTATGATCTTGGATATTCATGGATTCTGTTTTATCACAATATTGTATATCATCTGTTAAAAAATTGTATGATAATCATATGTTCATGTTAATCAATACAATAATATAAAATTAAATATTGCATCCTATCATATTTACAACATATATCGTATAATACAATATAAAAATACCATAATAAACAATGATGAGATATGATATAACGTATGATATGACATTGTATTGTGTTATACGTTATTGTATTTGATCACATAATACAATATCATAATATATAAAACAATATAGTATTATATTACAATATCATATTACATAATACATCATAACATTGAAACATATGATATTATATTGTATAATATAGTATAATATTGTATGATACTGTATCATTTTTGATACATAATATGATATTGTATCATACGATACAATATATAGAGAATATTACATACCCTTTTCCATATCACACCCTGTATCAGCCCGAGATTCCAATATCAGCCCGAGGGCTGATATTGGTCGAGGGCTGATACATGGTGTGATATGGAAAAGGGTATGTATTATTATATTTATTACATACTTACTAATAACATACAGAAAACAAAAAAAAAACAATTTAGATTAACAATTTAGTTATTGAATCTAACAAATCCAGCGTAACATAATCAGTTTTTTCACTTACAGTGTCGTTGAGTCCACACATGACTCATAGGCGTCGGAACCGGGGAGGCTAGGGGGGGGGGGGGGGGGGGGGGGCTTAGCCCCCCACTTTTTTTGCAAAGTTATACCTAACCATTAGAAACATAGCATGATAGAGGGTTCAGCCCCCCACTTTTTCTCGCAGGATAAGTCTAGCCCCCCCCCCCCCCCCCTCCACTTTCAATTTGCTTCCGACGCCAGTGCATGTATTCCAATTCACTAAGTCTATTTCCAAACAATTCGAATGTTCTTTCATTGAGAACCGTCTGCAAATGTACACAAACGTCGAAGCGGTAAAAAGCAGAGGTGTTCCGAAAAGAGTAACTATAATACGGCCCATTTCTGAAAGAGTAAAAACCAGAGTGGTTCCGCAAGGGGTGCGATACGGATCCGTATCAGCCCTGTAGATTGATATCAGCCCTGCAGAATCCGTATCAGCCCCGAAGGCTGATACTGGTGTTATAAAGTTAGCTGTATCGCATATGCAAAAACACTGTATTTATTAGTAAGTATGTAATAAAATTTGATACAACAATGTATCATATGAAATGATACAATATTATGTGATGAAGTAAAATATTATATAATACAATATTATAATATACATATTGTATCGTATGATACAATTATATATTTTACAATACCATACAATACAATTTCATGTGATGTGATAATATATCATATTATAAACCAATATCATATTATACAATATCGTATGATACAATATTATATAATATTACAGTATCATATTATACAATTTCATGTGATATAATTCTATATAACAGAAACTAATATTATATTATACAATATCGTATGATACATTATTATAGAATATACAATAAAATTGTATCATAGGATACAATATTATATTTTGCTATATCTTATGTAATAGTATCATGTGATAAAATAATAAATTAATAATACAATATAATATTATACAATATTGTATCATAAAATACAATACTATACATAACGATATCATGATACAATATCATAACATAAAAAATTTTAAAAAATGATACAATATCATATTGTATCATATAACTTTATCATATGATATTATATTGTATCATATTAAACAATATTGTTTCATACCATACAATACTATATCAAAGGAATCATGACATATCATTTATCAACAAACACATCTTTCTATCGAGCAGGTTTGAGTGAGGTAGTAGATTTCTTTAGCATCCTTGATAATGGAGATCAGGCTCTGCATCTGAAGCAACTTCTGCGTTTCATTTATAATATAGTTAAATCAACTATGCAAGCGATCATCTATAAAACATGTGACCTGTTCCAAAAAAAATAAACCTCATCCAGCATCCGAAACATATGGCTCAGATTCAGCATTCAAGCCTGTCAGGTGCATCAGTATACATAAGATGCATCTCCATGCAAGTTTAGTGATGTTCAGACCAGTAATAACTAAGATATCATCATCAGAGGGCACTAGCAATTAAAACCTTAACCTGCTCCAGCATCCGCATCCTTTGGCTCAGATTCAACATCCATGCCTGTCAGGTGCATCTGTATCATAAGACACACCATCCATTCAAGTTTGGTGAAGTTAGGACCTGTAATAACTAAGATATATTTTTTAGCATCCTTGATAATGGAGATCAAGCTCTGCATCTGAAGCTTCCTCTGTAATTCATTCATTTTACAGTTTAATCAACTATGCAAGTTTGAAATAGTACTATTATCTATTAAACATGTGACCTGTTCCAAAAAACTTAACCATATCCAGCATCTGAAACCTATGGCTCAGACTCAGCATTCAAGCCTGTCAGGTGCATCAGTGTCATAAGACGCACCATCCATGGAAGTCTGGTGAAGTTAGGACAAGTAATAACTAAGATAATCATCAGAGGGCACCTGTTTCAAAAACTTTAACCAGCTCTAAAAACCTTAACCTCCTCCAGCATCCGAAACCTATGGCTCAGATTCAGCATTCAAGCCTGTCTGGTGCATCAGTATCATAAGACGCACCATCCAATGGAAGTCTGGTGAAGTTAGGACAAGTAGTAACTAAGATATAATCATCAGAGGGCACCTGCAACAAAAACTTTAACCAGCTCTAAAAACCTTAACCTCCTCCAGCATCTGAAACCTATAGCTCAGATTCAGCACTCAAGCCTGTCGGGTGTATCAGTATCATAAGACACACCATCCATGCAAGTTTGGTGAAGTACGGACCTGCAGTAACTTGGATATTGCTATCAAAGGGCACCTGCAACAAAAACTTTAACCTGCTCCAAAAACCTTAACCTCCTCCAGCATCCGAAACCTATAGCTCAGATTCAGCACTCAAGCCTGTCTGGTGCATCAGTATCATAAGACACACCATCCATGCAAGTTTGGTGAAGTACGGACCTGCAGTAACTTGGATATTGCTATCAAAGGGCACCTGCAACAAAAACTTTAACCTGGTCCAACAACCTTAACCTCCTCCAGCATCTGAAATTTAGGACTCAGATTCAGCATCCAAGTCTTTCAAGTCCATATGTAGGTCAAGATGCATCATCCATGCAAGTTTGGTGAAGATAGGACAAGTAATAGCTTAGATACAGGACCTGCAACAAAAACTTTAACCAGGTCCGGACACCGACGCCGAGGGTATAGCATAAGCTCCCCTGACTTCGTCTCGGTGAGCTAAAAATCCAAAATACATTTTTTTACCTAAATCTATTCTCCGTTAATGGTATAGCTTGGAGCCCGATGGTCAGAAAAAGCAGATTGGTTTCAGGGAGCAACAACACAAAATGCCCATAGTCTTCATTACTCAATCACCTAAAAAGATTCTTCCATGTAAATTCTACTGAAGAATTCCGAACCCCACTTTTGGTCCTGTGAACAGTTAAAAAAACCCACATATATCAACATTACATAAAGAGGCTTTATACCTAATTCTTGTTAAAAAATGTAACGTATTAGGAATGTTTTCATTTACCAGCAGAAATGAAGCAATAAACCCTATAATATTGTATTTATTCTCTTAACAGTGGATCCTTCTAAACAGTTTTAAAATGTTAATCATAATGATATTGATGTAAGTTAATTAAGAAACAAAATTCAATCAGCGATAACCAACTTACAACCAATATTTGCATTAAGTATATATAATCTCATTCAGGATTTAAACTTGAAAATGTGACTCACCTGAATTAAAATCCAGTTCATATCAATTAATGGACTCCATCAAAAGAGATCAGCATCACCAAAATTTAATGTTCCTTCCTGTAAAAAATGGGTTTTATATAAAAATAAGAAAACCCATAGAACTTGCTTAAATTTATACTTGACAAATAAAACAGTTAGATAATGAATGTGATTTAAACCATAAACAGTTAGATCCATTTCTACTTTCTGGTCCTTATACTTGTCTATACAAAATCCACTTTAGTTTAAAGTCTTACATTTAAAGTATCTATACAAAGGAAATAAATTAAATCTACATTCCACTATTTTCAATTGCACATTATAGTACAAAATTTATAATGATTAATTTCATTCTTCTAGTAGCTTTTACTTTTTGATTAAAATCAAACCAGCTTAATTCTCTTCTTGTTCACGGGTCTTTAGATTGGGATCACACCTGTCACAGTAAATGATGGACACTGGTGGTACAGAAAAGACCTTCCACTGTTCAATGGGCACAAACCTGTAGAGAATTGCAAATAAACTTTTTATAATTAGCACTGCATGGTAATGTCATAACTGCTTATATGAGCGAAATATTCTGTCAGTGACATCAAACATGTTTTAATCTCTTCAATGTGCATAATTAATATTCTATCAGTGACATCAAACATGTTCTAATCCCTTCAATGTTTATAAAATCAACTACTGTTTACTGTTAATACTTAACTGGTCGATTTAATATTTCACTGAGCAAAATATTATGTCAGTCGGACATCAAACATGTTTAGTTGCATCAAGGTATATAAAATCGAATTGGTGATCTGTAAGCTTTTAACATACATGTACATGTATAGCTCAGGGGGGGGTTTGTGGGGATACATTTTTGACCCATTTTAGCAATATTTGAAAATTCACAAAATTTAAGTACTTCTATGTAGATTTTGTTGACAAACATATAATTGTTTGAGCTTAATATCTTTCAATTTTTTAAAGTCTGTGAGCATGATAAAAAAGAAGCCCATGGGGCCACATCGCTCACCCGAGCAACAATGGGCGTTCAAAAGATATTGTGCCATAAGGTCCCTCCGTAGAATAAAATATAAATATTGTAAAGTATTCAAATTTTACACTTATTTTTGCATACACATAATCTTTGACATTGTACTTTCATGAAATACTATTTCTTACCAGAATAAGAAAATCCTACCCAAGATATAAAACTAAACATTTGGTAGGGGTACACTGTTAATTAAGTTGTTAACTTCCAATTCCCTCTATTTTCGTTCTGCCCCCCCCCACCCCCCCCCCCCCCCCCTTCACACATACACTTTGTAAACGATCAAAATATATGAGAGCATGTACATTTTTTCATCAACTTCTTATTAGTTATTGTATTTTAAAAATATATATAATAGTTATTGTTTTGACTATTTAAAAAATCCTACATGTATAGATGTGAAAAAGAAAATTGTACCTCAATGTGCTCAATTCCTCAAATTAAAAACATTCAAAAATTTAATTTGTCTTCTCAATTATAATTAAATGACTGTTATTTACCTCGCGTACAAACCAGGATAATTTTCCGCTGTTTTATTTTCTTAAGAATAGCAATAATTACTTTATCCCCGCAACAGAAATGTGTCAGAATTTAGATACAGATATGATACAGATTTACTCGTGTCTGAAAAACTATCAAAATTGATGTAGATTTCACATTATTTATTGTATAAAGAGGGGGCCCCAGAGAGTAGGTATATACAGAATATCATTCTTTTATTTTGTTTGTACAAGTATTTAACATACTCTAATTCATATAGAATTTCTAATGTTCAACCAAAATTTCAGCGTCAATCGTAGAATTATAAGCAAGATACAGAGCTCACAGTTCGCCTAGGTTTGAGTCATATTTTGTTCACATGAGTTTATTACATTCAGCTTAAGATTTTTAACTTGGTATTTCCTATTCAGCATTTAAAATGGAAAAAAAGAATGGCCTAAGATATTCAATTCTTTTATTCACTCAAGACCAGTTCACTGGTATTTGAGGTTCAAAATCAGTTTATACAACAAACACAGTCAAGGATCACATATACAGTAGGAGTAATAATGACGAAAAAAGGTTAAGTTTACAATACAATAAGTTGTTAAAGTTGGTTTCTGGAAGAACAGACTTTGAAAATTTTCTTTAAAAATATTGACAAATTTTTTACTTTTTTAATCTTTAGTTTTTAAGATCTGTGTACAAACGTAGAATTGTGAGCAAATCTCTGTATCTTGTTTATAATTCGTAGCTTAACACTCAAATATGGTTAGTAAATAGAAATTGTAAACAATTAAACACAAGAAACATGCACTATAACAAATAAAGAACACAATTTATTTTTTCGAAATGAATCATATATATACATGTATATATACCTACATATTTCCGTCGGCGGTATCAAACTCTATTTAAACTGAATAAACTCGAGAAAATGCCGAGCATCTTAACAAAACCTATTGCATTACGCAAAAGATAATGCCGAATTACCGATAGAATGAATTGTATTTCAGTACTTTTTTGATACATCAGATTTTGCTTAATTTGCACAGGTAAACAGTTAACTGTTTGATTTACCGAAGTCTCTGTTTGATTTGATACGTAAAAATCACGAAATACAGACGATAGTTCCCAGGTTACAAAGCATAAATAATGAAAACGAAATGAAAATCAGAACAAGCTAACACCAACGTCATGTGTGAAAACTGTCAACGCATTGAAATATTTAGCCTCAATTTACTTCACAAAATCGGCACCAATATATTTTGCATGTTTCAAAAATTTCCCTTCAAACGCAGATTGACCCTTTTTCGTATAATGTCATGGCTGCTTTAAACAAAGAACCTAGTATGGAATATGAGTCTTGGTAAAATGGGTATGCAAACCCGGGCCGTGGCAAAATAAAAGCCGGGGCAGATTGGCAATCGTCAATTCCAAATACGCGTTATTTTGCAGCAATATTTACAGCGAATACAAATATACTGGTCCATCAAATATCCTGAAGTTTTAATAAGATTGGCAGATTAATAACTGCCAATCTTTTGTTTTGCCCAGGCCAAGTCTTGCCTACCCATTTTACCGGATGCCGAACCCGAAACTATTAAACTGATTGAAACATGCCTTTCCTTTATTCTTATTTTCGTAATAACTCAGATTTGAAACAGAATTATCCCTTAATTTTTGCAATTTATATTTTCCTTCCCATAAGGATAATTTATGCTATAAAACTAAGTTGAATTGGGCTCAGTAGTTCTTGAGAAGAAGATTTTTAAAAATGCACCCCCCTTTTTCTACAGTTTCAAGGTTTTCTCCGCTTTGAATACAGATCAGACTTTTATTTCTGCAATTTATATTCGCCCTCCCATAAGGATGCTTTGTGCCAAATTTAGTTGAAATTGGATAAGCGGTTTTAGAGAAGAAGTTCAAAATGTAAAAAGTTTACAGACGGACAGGCGAACAGACAGACAGACGGACAAAATGTGATCAGAATAGCTCACTTGAGCTTTCAGCTCAGGTGAGCTAAAAAAGGACAATAGTTACATGCACACAGTGCTTTTTATACACACACACACACAGATACAAATGTACATGTACATTTACTCATAATCAATACAAAACTAAACTAATGTAAATGAATAAAAAGTAAACATTACTATACACTAATATCATTGAGATGATGACCATCTCAAAGGCCCTTGCTTATATAATGGAAAAAGAATCAAAGCATTTCAGTCACTGACATCCTTTACCAAAAAGCTCTGTTTATGTGGAGCATGAGCAAGATAAGGCTAAGGAGAAAATAAATATGATCTGAAATTTTTTTTGGGCGTGGTCCAATATGATCTTGACCATTGACCTAGAAACATTATTCAAGGTCACTGCACACCCTCTGACCAATGCACTCTGTGGGTGAAGTATGAGCCAGATTAGAACAAGGGGAGATAACATATGATCCAGACAAGGCTTTTTCAGATATTTATGCAATGACCTTACGCTTAGACCTATAAAACTGGTTTAAGGTCACTGAACACCCTTTACCCAAAAGCACTCTGTAGGTGAAGTATGAGCCAGATTCGGCCAAGGAGAGAGAAGATATCCCCACCAGGTGATCTCAGACATGCGGATGGACAGACTGATCACAATAGGGCACCCGCAGAGCCAGGCCCTAATTATAAGTTAATTGTTTAAACACCATATCGACAGGGGTGTTGGCTTGTGTTATTTTAGAAGACATGTGATTCATTATCAACTCAGGTGCAGATAACTGTCTGATAAATGGTTTATGGTTAACAATGAAATTAAATTTGATTGTTAATGAGGTATATTTTTTTTCATGCATATATCAAGTACCATTTAGTTATTTCTGTTGAAAATATTCAAGTGTGTGAGACCAGGATCAGACAGGCCGGGTCTAATTTTTTCTGCCCTAGATTTTTTAATGAAATTTTTTTCAAGAATTTCTACTGATATAATTATTATTTTAAGATAAAAAAAAATAAGACATTTACCACACCGTTTGTTTAAGGGGTCATCTTAAAGTTTCTTAATTTTTAACATAGGACCCTATTAGATTTTGTCTGAAATGTACCAAATTTGCACATTTTTTAAACTTCTGCCCTAGCGATTTCTTTTTCTGTTCTACATATTAAAGTTATTGCTAAAAGGCATCAAATGGTCAAATAAAAAAAACCTTTTACTTCCTGGTTTGTTCCAGGGGTCTTATCAAAGTAGTTTTTTGTACGCCCAATTTCCCAGTTTGTCAGATAATGGCTATTTTTTATTTGACAAAGACGGAAATGGTGATCTTTATTGTATTATTAAAACATTAAGACATATTTAAGTAATAAATAAATATATAACATCACATATTAAGGGTAATTAATATAAAATACATGGTTAATGTCTTGAAATAAATGAATCAAGCGATATTTAGGCGGGTTAAGAAAACGTGACAGAGGGTTAAGCTTGCTGAACCCTCTTCACGTTTTCGACCCGAGCCCAAATATAGCTTATACTTCGAGACAATTATGTTTATTCCACAATATAATATCAATTTTGCACATCAAACAAGCTATTTTCAACAAATTTTGCTGAATATCTGCAGTTGAAACTATCACGCCATGGCGTCAACAAAGCAAAAACATGACGTCACAATACAAATGAAACGCTGCGCGAAAGCGTTTGTACTCGTTCTGTACTCGGCCTCGTTAAGTATATATTAACTTCTCACCTATTAGATAGAAACTAATAGTAGAATTTAAATGAAGGGAAATGGATTCACCAGAATAATATCCTCCAAAATTAAATGTATACCTTAAAGGCTATAAGGTAGTTGCATAGACATGCAGTTAGTAGACCTGCTTGAATCAACCACTATGAATTACATGTTTAACAATGGTAGGGTGTCAACATGAAGATGTTATGATCACTTTATATCACAATGAAATGAGTACTTAGTCTAGTAAAACTTTTTTACACATATAATGTGTTTAATTACTGTAATACCATACAAAAATAAATATTTACTTTTGGAGTGAATATCAATTAAGTTTCCCTAGCAAAGCAGACTATTTTATTATAGAATCATTCATTATGACGAGTGTCTAGGTCTAGGACGATGCTCTGCCGAGTCCTAGACTGTGAATCTTGGCCCCGAGGTGGAATTTCACCATCCCACACAAATATATTTTTCTCACATTATTTTTACCTTAAAAAACAATGTCTGACAACTTTCTGTTATGACATTCGAAACATTACTCTCAGTTAATCCGCGGCCTCCGCATGCTTCAAATAGTACTAGTCAAAATGAGAATATACAACTGGTTTTTTCTTAAATGAAAATATGGTAAATTTTAATTTATCAAGAAAAACATCTACATGTACATATACTTATAATGCGAGAACAGTCAATCCATCATTAGGGTATAGGGATGTCCTAAATAAGTCACGATCTTTGATGTACATTGATCAACACAAGAAACAAAAATATATATGGTTAAGGGGTAGGGATACATACACTGATAAAGATGGGGGCATGGGCTCCGGACCGCACCTAGAAAATTCAAACTTCATAAAACTTACGTAGTTACACGTATTACATTTATATGCCTTGGACTCATCTGTCAAACAAATTTTTATCAAATTACCAAGTCAGTTAATTAGCATTCAATGTTTAGCTGTGAAAACAAAGTTAACCTCTACCATGACATCTTTCTGTAATTCAGGAGAGCCTTGGCTTACGATACAAGTAACTTCACAATTTCGACAGGACGACGACATCTCAGCGCAAGTCTTGCAGCCAATGCAGGGCGTCACTCGAGCTCAGTTCAGACGACACTTTTCTTTTGTAGAACGAACCCGACCATGATAATAAAAAAAGGGGGGGGTCTGCAGTGGTTCCATCATTGGTGGATAAGAGTTCATAGATTATTTCACACAAAGTATATAGTAAATTAAATACGGTTTTCGAGGTTCTCAAAACAGTCTCCGGTGCGGTCGTGGGTTTATGTCCACGGCATCAAACTGAAACAAATTTCCATAACCATGTAATCAGAGACATAAATAACATAACGAATAGTCATTGATGACTATTCGTTAGTCTTTTTTGAGATTTGAGATCCCAAAGTACATGTAAATACAAATTTAAATGAACAATATTCTTTTAAACCATTTAAATCAGTAGAACTACATGGATAGAATTAATAATTAGCTGCATTTATGACATAACCGCTAATCAACTTAGATAGGTGAATCAAGAATAGATTAAAAATTCAAAAATGCATTTTTCAACTTTAAGTCAATATGCACCAAACCTCCAATGAGAGGCGAAGGTCAAACTTCTTTTAAATTTAACATGCAGAGTTTTGGTGTGATGTAGTGTGATATTTCTAAATGCTTAATTCAAATAATAATACATTCCTCAAATAATTTAATATTTACCCTTATTTCATTTGACTTTATAGTTGCATTCTGTGTACACACACTCTCTTTTCTGGAATTTTATATGGACACTATACTTTAATATTTTCAGGGTAGTCCCAAAATTGCGTAAACTGGGGGCAATGCTTGAATTCTGTTCACTGTAATTACGCAAGACAACTGTATTCTGATCATTGACCCTTTGTCAAACAGTACCCCAAAACTCAAATGCTTGCTTTATATATTTTTTGAGAAACACAATAATTAAATATTTATATCAACGGGTTTTGCGCGGCGCAAAGTGCGACGTCCAAAATAGCCAGCCTTAAAGTCGTTGTTGAACCTTTCACTTCGTTTACGATAACAGTCATGTTTTATTTTCCGAAATGTCTTAGAAAATAATATTTTCTTTGAACATGTAGCCTGACTGCATATGCATGCTGCATGACTAGTTTTGTTTTTAAAATTCTCCCTAAGAATCAACGATCTGCCGACTCCAATCATGCTCTGTTTTACTTGTTGTCTAAGGTCTGTCTTTCCGAAATGTGTCGTTCGGCATTTTGTCGTCCATTTCTATCGGTCAGGGTTTCTTTTTCACTTGATGTCATCATACTCGTCGACGTCCGAACATTTTTTATGTTGCTAAACAACCTTTTCACAGAATTAATTTCTAGACGATTTTGATAATTTTATTTACTCAAAATCGGCGTCAGATTTCTTAACAGGTCTTCACAAAATTTTATTTATTATCTGTGCGTCGCCTAAACACTGATTTCAACTTGTTACAAAACGCGCCATTAAATCTTTAAAGATTTCGTTATCACCAAATTATTTATTGGGTAAATAATAAACTAATAAAAAAAAATCTAATTGCATTCATTATTTGATATTTTTTTTATTCGAAAAGTACTCATTCTCATTCTCGCAATTTTCATTTCTTTTTTTCTGTTTTCATTTTAACTTTTCATTTTTGACATTGCGCCGCATGTCGACTTTATAAACGAGTATGCTTATTTAATCTCATACAATATTTGATAGCAAAACATTTTAATGCAACTTACTTGAATCCTTGTGGCACAAGTTTCATCTTCATTTATGTAAAAAAAAATATTTACAACAATCATTTAAATAAATAGTGAATCCTAAAATAACACAACGATAAAACTTACCTGCTGTTAAACAAGTTGAATACTTCAAAAATGAATAAAACTTCAAAATCTTAAACTGAAAAATAACCACTGACAATTATAACATCTTTATACACTCTGACAGCCAGTTCCAAAAAGCATGGAAGAGCCTTCCCTGACAAGAGAACAACCCTAAATAAATCACATGACCAGACCAACTATAAATAGAACAGTGACTACAGGTAAATTGCAAAGAGGAGTAACCAATGAAGTAAGATAAAACAAACGCACAATATAAATTGAAATTTTATATAAAATCCAACTAAATAATATTTTTCTTCTGAAATCAATAAAACTGATGAAAACCAATAAATGAATTAACTAAGTAATCCGTTATCAATAATTGAAATTCGCGATGTATCAAAAAACAGTTATTTTTCACTCTATTACAAAATCACAAATAGAAATTAATAAAACCATTTTATCAAGAGCTTGGACTTTTGGTAGTTGTGTCAAACAGCAATGTGACGTAGGCCTGTCTATTTCATTGCAAGCCACTCAGCCATGGCTCTTTGAACTCAACAAGATTTGTCTGGCTTTTGAGCTAAGGCATATTTCGCTTTATTTTTGGATTTTTGAGATGGTTGACAGTTTGTTGTTGTCATTTTTCATTGAAACCACGTCATTTTTAACTTGTTTTGACGTAAGGAATAGATAGCTACGCCCTACTGAAAGTACAATGTCTTGTTAAATTGGTTCTAATACCGGACCTTGCCTTCATTTTACGTATATCAAGATAATTCTATTTCATCTCATAGTAATGAAATGTGGTGATAACGAACAGTGTTCAAAATCAAAAGTTCAAAGGTAAAATACAAACGGGAGCAGAGCAAACACGGACCTGTACAAAAATCAGAGGTAGGATCAGGTGGCATGGAGGAGTGAGCATCCTCTGCTGACCGGTCACACCCCCCGTGTGCTCTTTGTCGTAATCGGGAAAACGGAAAAGTCCGTAGACAATTCGGTGATGAATAATGATCTGACTATAAGTATGAAAAAAAATTGTATTTGCTGACAAGGTCGTTGTATCGACCTTAGAACTTACGAAAAGATGACTTCAAACGAGACTGTTGATAGTCCTGTTTTATCAACTTGTTTGTTAGTAGCTTGCCTCGTTTTGGAAACTGTTCATACGAAGACCATGCCCTTGCGTATCGAATCAACTGAGAGACAAAACTCCATATGCAGGTGATGAAGGTATATTGCTACATAAGTAAGAAAAAAATATTTTCCATATTACGAAGAGCTTTTCGACAGCTTAAAATTGACAGAAAAACACATGCATGTATATTGACCAGAAAAAATATCGATCTTAGTTATTTATTTTCAAATTATTTTATAGATTAATTGCTTTCCAAATCTTATTTGTTTGGAATATCTGATTTAATGAACTCATTTAAAAACACAAGTCCTGAATATCCAAGATATTGGATCGATCGGACTTTTTAATAACTTGAATTTCCACTGTGCTCTTTACTGCACGTACGTATACTTTAATGATAATGCAATTGCAAATAATTGTTTGAATATAAAACACAAACAAACATACCCACTTTATACGACATTATGAAAGAGGGGGAGAGGGACCGTACATATAGTTTGCATTTCTCATACATACTGTTACTGATGGTCTTAAGTTTACTAGTTATCATTATATTTACATTATCCAGTGTCTTTGTCTGTGATAACACTACGTATCGATTTTGTACTATATAACCCATAATACAAATGACGCCAAATTGAGGCTCCGGCGGGGTTTGCTTATTTATATTTAAAGATTTAATCGTACGGTGGCCTAAAATTATATAAATATAAGTAATAAGGAAACATTCTTTGAATATTATGAGGTGATAATTTCGGTCGGGGCGTGATCAAATCTATCATAAAGCCCTCGGGCTTTATTGGATTTGATCACGCCCGACCAAAATTATCACCTCATAATACTCAAAGAATGATTCCTTATATCTATCCACATGATGGTCGGTCCTTTAAAACTATCCAATCTTATCTTTATTTTTACAATACAGAAGAAAAAATATTATTTTTTTTAATCAACTCAGAAAATTTAATTTTATGAAAATGTAGCGACTGTAGTTTCTCAGGGAAAGTTGGCCGATTGACCGACTGTGGGGCCACAGTTCCATCCATTAAAAAAACCCTGTATATTTATTGTGCACAAAAATTTGCGCATGGTGTTGGACTTACTAAACTAATTTAGGGTCCGTCAACTCCAGACTTTCGTAGTGCTACAGTTCTGCAGCGAATGAAATTGTATCTCTTTGCTTTTTAAATATCTGATACCGTGTCCTAACTACATAAAGACAAATGCCTCATACTTAATTTTACTAAAAATAAATAAATAAAAGATCAAAATAAAAATATCAACATTTCTGTTTAAAAGTCTCATTTTTTTCACATTTACCATTGCTTAATTAAGCCATAAATATAAAAACTAGATCCTATAAACCCTGCTAATTTATACATTGTACCTGAATATTTGAAATGTGCTGATTGCTATTACATATTCACTACTTAAACGTAATGACAGTTTATGTATTTTCGAAGATTTTTTTTACTATGTTTCTATTGTTTGGAATTGAAGGCCACACAGATACTCCGCCATTTCCGCTGGCGATAAGTACATGCGTGTAGGTATTTTTCGCCAGCGTGTAGGTAGTTTTCGCCAGCGGAAATGGCCAAGTAGTTACGATTGCCAAGATTTCGTGTTGTGTTTTATCATGCTGTCTCATTAACGCATACTCCGTATCCTTTCTTTAACATATAGATTTTGAGAAAGCATTTGACTCTGTTTGGCACATTGGTTTATGGAACAAGGTATTATCAAACAATATTGATGGAAAATGTTTTAAAATTATTACTAATATGTACAAAGGTATTAAGTCAAAAGTTCTGGTTAATGGATTAAGTTCGGAATTTTTTGAATGTACAGTTGGAGTACGACAAGGGGAAAATTTATCGCCTTTTTTATTTTCACTATATTTAAATGATCTTGAGGAGTATCTTTATACAAACAATGTCAGAGGTTTGTCACGCTTGTCTGATAACATTAAGAAAGATCTTAATATTTATTTAAACCTTTTTGTCTTATTGTATGCAGATGATACCATCTTACTGTCAGAAAATCCAGAAGATTTTCAACACTTACTTAATGTTTTTTCTAGATATTGTAAAGAATGGCGTCTTAAGGTTAACAGTAAAAAAACTAAAGTTGTAATGTTTGGTAGAGGTAAACAAACCAACTGTTTTACTTTTGAAGGTTCCCAATTAGAAATTGTTAACAACTTTAAATACCTGGGTGTTACTTTTTGTAAAAGCAACTCTTTTAATCTTAATGTTAAAGAACTGTTTGATAAAGCTACTAAAGCAATGTATGGTGTTATTGGGAAGTGCAGAACCCATAATCTAACAATTGATTGTAAAGTAGACATGTTCGATAAAATTATCAAACCAATATTATTATATGGATGCGAAGTTTGGGGTTTTCATAACACTAATCTCCTTGAAAAATTACATTTAAAATTTTGTAAACATATATTGAACTTGAGAACCTCAACTCCAAACTTTATGGTATATGGGGAACTTGGAAGATACCCCTTAACAATTAATGTTAAAGTTAGAATGATTTCCTTCTGGGGTAAATTAGTCAATTTCCAGAACTCAAAATTGTCAGCAAAACTTTTTAATGTATTGAAGAATTTTAATAACCCATGGTGCGAAGCCATTAAGAAAACTTTAAATCAATGTGGATTGACATATATATGGTATCAAAACACAATAAACATACCCTGGTTAAAATCTAAAGTATACAATATTTTATTAGACCAATTTAAGCAATCATGGTATAGTGAGGTACATAGTTCTCCAAAAGGTTTAAATTATAGGATTTTTAAAAACTCACTGGATTTTGAAAAGTATTTATTGATTTTGCCAACACAATTATGTAAGAAATATTGTAACTTTAGAACTGGTAATGCTAAATTATACCTATTGAGATAGGTAGATGGTTTAATATTCCTAGAGAAAACAGAATTTGTAAACTATGTACCTGCAATGAAATTGGGGATGAATTTCACTACCTTTTCAAATGTACTGATGTATATATCCAATTCAAGGGTTAGATGTTTACCAAAATATTTCATAACAAATCCAAATGTTGTAAAATTTGAAAAACTGTTTAATGTCACAAACATAAACCAACTTACCAATATTTGTAAACTATTAGATACTATATTTGAGAGAGTTAGCTCTCTTGGTTAAATTATATCTGTTATCCCTTCATCATGCATGTACCATTGATTTTCATTTATTATATATATTGTAGTTTGTACATACTGTACATATGATTTTTCTCTACACTGTAAATTCAGTTATGAGAATAAAGTTCATTGTCATTGTCATTTAACATAACAGCTACAAATAATTAAGACTTATTCTAATTTAGTTTTATTAATAGTTCTAGTTTTAAATATATGAATTCCAGAAAATATCCTATTGACTGATTATTGACTGATATATATCCCCGAGTACCCAAATCCGTCACCATAAGCAGAAAACATTCCGCGTTTCTCTGTAAATTATTTTTGCGGTTTTTATCATTTGGAATCATTAAATATAACCTAAAACGTTATAATTTATAAAATTATAAACAAAAATATTTTTATTATTATTCAAATAAGCCCTCTGAATACGACGTATATCACACGACGGAGTTAGGAGGCTATGCGATATATATATATATATATATATATATATATATATATATATATATATATATATATATATATATATATATATATATATATATATATATATATATATATATATATACACACACAAACAACAAACAATTTATTTAATTTGGACTGTCGCATTCTGTTTTATTTATTTAAGTATATATATATATATATATATATATATATATATATATATATATATATATATATATATATATATATATATATATATATATATATATATATATATATATATATATATATATATATATATATATATATATATTGCCTCGGTCTGCTCTGCGATTAGACTTGTCTCATAGAAAGAACATCCTATTGACGACTGTGGATACCATTCTTAATTGGTATTCAATCATACATATGATTGTGTTAAAAGTCGTAAGAACATAGCTTGATTTGGTTCTTCCGTTAACGATTCAGTCAGTGTTCGTTTCACCGTCATAAAATTACTGGAATTAAAACTACATCGTACATTGCCTCAACCCCCTTGTAACTGGTTTCAGATATATATGACCTCTGACCTGGGATTACAGGGAACGCGGGATGACAGCGACTTCTACGCCATGATTAGAGCGACCTCTACTCTGAGATTACCGCAACCTCTACCCTTAGATTGCAGCGACCTCTACCTTAGAATGACAGCGACCTAAGATTACAATTACTTCAACCCCGGAATTTCAGCTACCTCTACCCTTACAGCGACCTCTAGCCCGTGTACAACGACCTCAACCCCAGGATTACCTTGGATAACAGCGACCTCTACCCCTTAATTACAGCGACCTCTACATCGGGATTACAGCGACCTCGAGCTCTACCCTGGGATCACACTGACCTCTACTCTGGGATTACAGCGACATCTACCCTGGGATTACGGTGACCTCTACCCTGGGATCATAGCGACCTCTACCCTGGGGTTACAGCGACCTCTACATTGGGATTACAGCTACCTCTACATTGGGATTACAGCTACCTCTACATTGGGATTACAGCTACCTCTACATTGGGATTACAGCGACCTTTACCCTGGGGGACCTTTTATATCTGCCTCTTTATGTGGTCAGCTCGTTTTCCACACCGTCGCTCTAGATCATCTCAGGTATTCCTAATACACGGAGCAATTCTTCAGAAAATCAGTTACTTCACACCTGTTCTGTATGAGGGAATAAATGCAGTGTAAATGAGGATTTAATTTGATTAATATTCTTTTAATGCCAAGACCTTTCCTCTCTATAAAAGGAAGAGAAGTGATGACGTAGATAGATAGCTGGTTAGTCAGAGATTATAATTAACAAGAATAGAAAGGTGGTGATCTTTTTGGATTCCTGACTTGTAATTTCCTTGTTAAAATTCAGCATTAACTGTCACCGGCTGTCATCTCAAACTCTCACCACGCCGCGGCGCTACGTCACAATCACGGCAGAATTATACAAGGGTGCCGAAAATATAAGACATATGGAGCATGTCGTAAACTGGATCACGGGAACCAGCTACAACTCATTGACCATGCCCTGCCCTGGGAAGCTCGCGCTGCTGTTCTGTTACGTGGTGACTTGTGTGTGTTGGGTGGCGGCTTTCCCGTTCTACGCCACCCATAAACTTCCCTCATCTAACGTCCCCGTGAACTGTGGACGGAATCAGACAGTGTTCATGGTGACCGGGCTGGGTCATAGGTTGTGTGGGGAGGATTACTTCATCACCAAAAAGGACAACATGACACAGTTCGGAAAAGTGAGTTTATTTTGTTCTCCACCAGGTTTTTTTTTACCGATTTGAACAACGACATTCTACTGAAATATTAGCCCAAATATCCGTTGTTATATCTATAAACGCGCTACAAATTGTATTTCATACAAGTTACATACACTAGTAGTTCATTGTGATGTCATTTTAACTCTATTCTTCATTTTTTTTCACCTTCATGCCGTGGATACGCCCATGATTATAATAATTCTAACATACTAAAGATAAGTGTACGAATAAATCATACAAAACAACTAGACACGATCTCGTTGCGAGCAACGAGGAGGTCTTCCGTACGATTATTATAAGGATATGTGACGTCATTGACTTTGATTTTCGACAAGAAAACATGATATGAAAAAAGGAGTGGAGTACTAATGTTTTTTTTTTTTGGTATCTCTTTTTATAAGTTCTCTGACATTGCTTTTTTAAATACTTGCACTCTTCCAATTAAGATAGAAAAGATGAGAAAATCATTACGTTGTTAGGATATATTAACGTATTATACCTAATCTAGCTTTAATAACCTTTAACAAAATGGCTCTGAGTAAAAGGATATAGGTAAAATACTTTAGAGCCCTTTGGTTCCCTAATTTAAGAGGCCAGCCCCTTTTTCTTGATATCATTTGAAAGGTCATCTAATTCTAAACACATTTTGTTCAACAAGTGTTTAGAAATTCGGTATCGTTCTAGAGATATATGAGAAAGAAGGTTTTAGGGGCCGATCCCTTATCCCCTTATAGGGGCCGTTTGACGAAATTTTGAAGGTTGCATTTCGTTAAGAACATTATTTTGAACAACTTTTCTTCTATACTGCATTTAAAAAAAAAATTCCTTTCTGAGGTCTGGTTGATCAAATTTTGGGACCTTTGGCCCCTAAAAACCCCTAATTTCATAACACATGATAAAATCCTTACATTTCTTGGATACATAACTGTAAGGTAATCATATTTGCTTCTAAAACATTTCACAAAATATCTCTCAGTAAATGGCTACAGATAAAAGACTTTAGAGCCCTTTGGTCTCCTTATTTAAGGGGCCAGCCCCTTTTTCTTGATATCATTTGAAAGGTCATTTTATTCTAAACAATTTTATTCAACAAGTGTTTAGAAATTCGTTAATGTTCTGGAGATATATGAGAAAGAAGGTTTTAGGGGCCGATCCCTTATCCCCTTATAGGGGCCGTTTGACGAAATTTTGAAGGTTGCATTTCGTTAAGAACATTATTTTGAACAACTTTTCTTCTATACTGCATTTCAAAATATTTTTCCTTTCTGAGATATGGGTGATCAAATATTCGGACTTTTGGCCCCTAAAAACCCCTAATTACATAACACATGATAAAATCCTTACATTACTTAGATACATAAATGTAAGATAAACATATTTGCTTCTATAACATTTCACAAAATATCCCTGAGTAAAAGGATATATGTAAAAGACTTTAGAGCCCTTTGGTTCCCTTTTTTAAGGGGCCAGCCCCTTTTTCTTGATATCATATGAAAGGTCATCTAATTCTATACATATTTTGTTCAACAAGTGTTTAGAAATTCGTTAGCATTCTGGAGATATATGAGAAAGAAGGTTTTAGGGGCCGATCCCTTATTCCCTTATAGGGGCCGTTCGACGAAATTTTGAAGGTTGCATATCGTTAAGAACATCATTTTGAACAACTTTTCTTCTGTATTGCATTACAAAATATTTTTCCTTTCTGAGATATGGGTGATCAAAATTTTATACTTTTGGCCCCTAAAAACCCCTAGTTATGTAATACATGACAAAATCATTACATTGCATGGATACATAACTGTGAGATAAACATATCTGCTTCTATAACATTTAACAAAATATCTCTCAGCAAAGAGCTACAGATTAAAGACTTTAGAGCCCTTTTGACCCCTTATTTGAGGAGCCAGCCCCTTTTTCTTGATTTCAAAGAAAAGGTCATGTAAATACAAACGTTTTTTACATTACATGTCTTAACAAAATATTTTTCAGAAAAGAGATAAACAAAGAAAACCAGAAAAAATAACGACGTTTTTTTAATCTCAATTTTCGGGTCCAGGCGAGCTTCAGCGCCTTTTGAGTCAGACAAAAATGAATACCTAGAGACACATCTACAATCTTTCGACTACAATCCCTGAAAGTTTGAACTCAATATCTTCAATCGTTAAGGAGAAGATCCCAGGACAAGCCGACCCTCTGAAAATCGCTAAAACGTCAATATATCAAAAACGGAAATGACGTCATCAAAATAAAAAATTACGTATAAAGTTTAGATCCGTATCTATCATATCTGAAAGTTTGATGAAAATCGGTTGAGTCATTTTTGAGAAATCGCGTGCACAAAATTTGTTGGAAAAAAAAGAAAAATAGCGAAGAAAAAGAAACAGAACGAAAACAATAAGGTCTTCCGTTGGAAACGGAAGACCTTAATAAAATATGGTTCGAATGGTAGAGAGTTCCTTTTCTGGTAAGTTGGAATGTTTACAATACAGACCTCTGTATGTAGATGTTTATGTAGATATACACACACTTTAACAAATGGACTTAAAGATTAACAACTCTCGTCAGAAAATATGAATAATGCTTCTATAAACCGCGAGAAACTTTTTGGTTCAGGATATGTAGTCACGCACGACTTCGTGGTTTTTAAAGAAAATGCTTCTTCTTAATTTAACTTTCATCCCAAAAACCGAAATAATGCCACCAAAAATAAAGATATTCTAGTTTATCATAAAAAAGAACAACTCATCATATGCTTTCTTGAGCTAAGTGAATCATTCATTAATTCAGTTGTGCAATTGTTAATATAAAAAAAAAAAGCCCGGAGCACTCTATGTAACGACAAAACAGGTCAGGAAATTGAGAATTTAATTCATATTCTTAAAAAGCTAATTTAATATCTGTAATACTTGATTGTTCTCATTTCAATTTTCTGACATTTCTCTCCGTCTAAATTGATTTTAAAGTCGCTCATAATAAGAATTATCAATAAAAACGCACAGCGTTAAAGGGGTCAACGTATGCGTGAAGTACTAAGATTTATTTCTTGGCACCCGTTTAGCTCCTGTTTTCATTCAGACGTGCGACACTTTGGGCAGTAGAATAATCAGTTTGCCTTGCTTATCAGAAAAAAAAAACAATATGCTGTGGTTTATCTATAGAGACCTCAAGACATGTACACTGAAATTAGGTCGCGACATTCGTCATTGAAAAATATTTATCTATCTTTTGTTTATGATTTGTTTATGATGTATAAGTACCTGATGTCATCTTGACATTATTCTCGAACAAAACAGGTAAAAAACCACGACCTGCTTTTGTTGTCTTTCACCTGTGGGATTCGAAATTAAAATGGTGTCGCATTTCCCTGAGAAATAAAAACGTCAAAAAGACAGTGCTAATTCACACGACATAGGTCAGTGGAGGGCTATGGTTGACGAGTTATAACGAGCAACAGTGTACCCCTCAGTGGCGGAGCTTCATTGAGGCACCGTTAGCACGTGCTTACAATTTTTTCTGAATCTCAAAATGTTTAAAAACATTTTTTCATTGCAAAGTGATCAGCACTTCAATTCGTATAAAAAAGAAAAAGAAGCAATACCGGATTTTTTTCAGATTAAGGTAAATTGCCATAGTACTATGAAATTTAAAAACAGACTATAAATATGTTTGCATCGTATAGAAACAGAAAAATTTACTTCTTTCATTCCATTATTAGACGTATATACCAGGTATAAAATTGATTGAGAAAGACTGCAACTAGTTGTATAATATTTTATAAAAAGAAAATCTAGTCAGAAGTCACACTCTGTTGCATTGTCAGTCGTGGTATTTTCTTGATTCTTTGTTATCTGTCGAGGCGTGTTTTGTGTTTTAATTTCATATTTTTTGCCCCAATATTTGATATAGACAAAAGAAATAAAAACAAAAAAGTGTATTTTTAATGGAGCATTTTCTGTAAGTACAATTAAAATATCATGACAGAGGTAACAAAACTATTGCATGTTCTAGATCAAAACTACTTCTAAAACAGTGATTTGTTTCCGGAGGGGGGGAGGAGTGGGCTACCGCCCAAGACCCTTGCTTACAATTATTTTTACCTATCTTCGCCACTGCCCCTGGTCGCGTGAGTTACACACATTAATTGAACGGACACTTTGCTACAATAGATGACATGTATTGTATATCAGTGAACTGTTACATAAACAAACTTTGATCCGCAGCGATCATATTTCGCGACTGAAACTCTTGAAGTGGAAACATGGTTACGTGTGACTCAAACAAACAAGGCAATTATCTATGATAAGCAAGGGTGTCTCGTGCGCAGATCTAGAAAGGGGGGGGGGGTGTTGGGGTGTTGGACCCCACCCACACCCCCCATCCGCACTGGAAATATCAAATTTTTTAAATTCGTATTGTAATATTCCCGAAAATAGGCCTCGATCCCCCTCTGGAAAACGAAATTATCCTTCGAACCCCCTCCCCCTGAAAAAGAAGTTGGATCCGTGCGTGTGTCTTTATCTTGCAGACAATTATCAACAGGGGCAAATGGAGGAGACATGCAGCCACCAATTTTATATAAAAAATATGCAATTCTTTTTTTTGTATTTACTACAAAAAACCACTAGCAAATTGTTACCTCAACTCTTTGTCTGATCATTGCACTTTAAAAATGTAAAATTAGTATAATCTTTGGGTTACAGGCGGTGCTCAGTTTGACATACAGTGGGTAGCTTTTAGCCCTTCAGTCACCTTTCACTCACATTACCATGAAAACATATACCTTCTGTCTAATATAATACACTAAGTAGAAAGTATACGTTTTATTATGAGAAAAATATATAACGCCGGGCGCCTGTGATAATTTCATCTTTATTACATTAAAAGAGCCTCGACCAAAAGCATTGTCAATACAGCCACACAGAAGGCGAGGGCTGTTGTACTAGAGCGAGGGTAATTCATTATATTGCTATATTGTTTGCAAATATGAGAGAAGAACTTCAGCTAACCCAAGTTTATTTTGCTTTTTTGAAAAAAAAATTCCAATTGTCATTCCATTGATTGTGACTGCGCTGGCTTATATGAGAGTGAATACTTAGGTGACCCTTAAGGCCCGAGGGCCTGTTGTTGAGAATTAATGTTTTGATAATAAATCAATATCTAGAGAACGTTTACACCAAATGCATGTCGTATCAGATTGAATAACTTAAAGCGGCGTCGCTTAGTTCCATTTCATATCAGTCATTCCAATGGAATGGGAACAATGGTACGTTGATAATACCATCACAGACATGTTTCACGTTAATATTAAGGTCAATTATCAAACTTATTTATTTTTTGGGGAGCTATTGTGTTTATGATTATCATTGAGTTATAAACACAACCGGTATATTAAAAACACAAACAGTCGGGGTGCAATAGGTATGCAAACATTTAAGTATGTATCAAACAACTATAATTGTGATGACTAGAACACATTCTATAGAGTACCTAGAGATAATGAACTTTGAACTCTGTCATGAGCTCTGTTTTCTCCGCCAGGATTTCAAGATCTACATGGACGACTGGCCCACGTTGTGTAGAATGGACTCCGACAACGATAACCGGACTAATGGGGAGGAGCTGGGGGACCCGGATTGTGACTGGATAAACAAGGACGACAGGATAGCGGTCAGCCACCCAGGTAACGCCACCTCTCAAGGTCAAACGATGACCTTGACCCGAGATAACTTACTGACCTTATCCGGGTGACCCGCTGATCGTTGGTGACAGTAAATGGGCACACAATAAAATTCCTTATCGTATCTCTACTTACAATGAACAGCAATACGGTAATGGAATTTCATTAAGGTCTTGATATTTATTTACTTTGAACCCTAAACACAACAAATTAAGATGATAGGATATACATGTATTAAGGAAATAAAGTTAATTTGAATTATGTCAAGGTTTTAGTTCTTTATTCAACAAAAAAAAATAAAATACGTTAAGCTATAGTATTACCCGAGATGTAAAGTGTACTTTGTTGATCTAATGTAACCGCATTACAGGCAGTTTCATATATTTTAGGATATGCTGAAGAAGTGGTAATAGACGAAAATGGTAATTCCACTTACGTCATAGTGGACCAAGAGGAGGCGTGCCAGACGCCGGACAGAGTCACGTGTTCCCGGTACGTCATAGGACAGGGACTAATCCACAAACGATAGCACGTGACCGTGGTCAGGAGCACGTGACCCGACGGGTGGGCCCCCTAAGTCTTTACAGCATAGGACTGTGACGTTGATGTGAATTCAACAGTTGGATTAGGATTTTAATAACCGTCGTCACGTCATTTTTGATTTATGCATTTAATTGACGGATCGGATTTGTCACTTTGAAGAAAAACCTGTGGTGTTCTTTGAGTGGAATATAAGCTCGCCCGGACACTGGGGTGTAATTGTGATATTTACTGTGAAGTGATTTGTATTTATGCTTCTTTTGTATTCGTTTAAGCTTTATAGTAACCTTAATTGTTAATCATAAACTATTGATAATTCTAAAAGGTGTCGTGTCTAAATTTTATCGGCCAGTGGTATTTTTGACAGATGACACAATTTCACAATGCCTCCATGTTTCATATTCATTATTCTTCTAGATTTTCACTAATCAAATTCGTATAAAAACCACGACCATATCACGTCTGTCTGTCTGTCAACTTTCCATCTCTTGAAACTCTGAACCAATTTCAACAACACTTTGAAAGTTATCCTTGTCACCCCTGCAAATGTTATTGTCATTTAAATTTAGACCACAGTGCACGTGTTTTTTTTTTACCCTTTCAGTTTTGCAGAAAAAACCGTGCCTCGTGTTTACAGTCTATTTTCTAGAATCTAGGTACTTATATTCAAACATAAAACCTAGACGTTCATTGATTTTAAACTTTATCTTAATTAATTTGTAGATAAATGAGTTCTAGAAATAAATTTGACTGTAGAAAATATAGTTTTTGCGCCTGACCTATTAATATCATCAATAGTGAAACAGACCAAAATACTATTTTATGGAGAATTTTCCTTGAATTTTCCTTCATTGTAAGTTAACGCTCGATATACTAAGTTTTATAACACAACATACACTAATTCCTTTTTGTTAAGCATGGCATTGCACATCAAACACATCATACATGGCTATGATTTTATTAAGCAACCCAATGTTTATATTTTCAACCACATGTAGAGTGGTTGAACAAGAACGGTAACTCTGTTCTGAATATCATCGTCTAGTTTATATAACCGCCAGATGATGAAATAAGAGATATATCTTAATAGATTTTCGTGTTTTAACATAAATCAAAGTAGGATATGATATAAAAAAAAGACCAGTACTTACGTATTTTGAGAATATTATCCGAACACTTATACATGTACTTCCGCTCGAATTTCACAGGAACTGAGAAAATCTCGGAGAAGTGTCGTGAATTTTCATTCTAGGTCCTCTGGATTTATTACAAACTTAGCAACGATAAAGAAAGCAATCCGAACACATTTGCAGGGGCGCTTGTGTGACGGGTTCTCGAGTAGATAAGCTGAAAGACCATGCCTTTCATCAATAGGGTTGATTAAAATGGATTAAAACAAGCATTCTGAGAGTATTGCATAAGCAATACACGTCTCCTACCGGTTTGTGGAAATTGTGAAAACAATGCACTGTTATGCAGAATATCGAACCCGAACATTAAAAAATTGGAATATAAAAAATTAATTTTCTCAAAAATATGTCAACCAGACGCTACAAAAGTGTAAACTTGATCTGTAGTTTGACATTTTGAAGCTTTTCAGCATATTTCATATTATTCCTCAAATGCATAAAGAAAAAAAGTGTGGAAAACTGAAGAGGAAAGCTATAGTCCCCTCCGGTGAAAACCGGTAGGGGACTAATAAGACACGCGATTTACAATAATTATTATTCTTAGGTAAAATCAGGACCTTGAAACAAAGCATATAGAGGTATGGTAGCGTACATTCAAAGTCATGGGTGGCAGGAAAAGGGTTCATTATAAATATAAAAATACCTAAAAAGGTTTTTTTCTAAAAGATGTTTAATGATTGTACATTTACTTGAGCTATGGAGGACAGAAGGATTCGCGTATGTCATAACTAATCTTCTACAAAAAACGAGTTAAAATGTAAACTCGTAATTAATTGTGAAGAAACCGGAAATATCATGAATATTTGTATTCGTTACTCCTGAAAACGTTTGCGAGACATAAGTTGTTCTTGTTGTATGTTGATTTTGTTGTATGTTGTCTTTGTTGTAAGTTGTTTTTGTTGTTTTGTGTCTGGTAGGGGTAAGCATAATCGGCTATTGAGGTCAAACGTTGACATTTTGATATTCAGGTGAGTTATGTGGTCCACGGCCTTTTTAATTTTCTTTAAAAAATGACATCGCCTTTTTTTCATCATTGATAGCATTGTCAAAGATTGTTATAAACTTGTCCCTCAAACTTGTCAATCTGTTCTTGAACCTTTCTACCTTTCTTTCATCTTTTTTGTCGATGAGTAATAAGGTTACCTGGTGACATAAACATGTAATTAATTTTTCAAATTTATGACGCCAAGTAACAAAAACAAAAAAGTTAAAAACAAGAAAGAGAACTTTTTTTTGTAAAATTACAAAAGATAATGTTCAATGATTACCTATTTTGTATGCATATGACAAACAATTTGATTTAATTAATATTAAAGAAAATCGTTGTTGACAGATAAAAAACGAAAGGGGGTTTAAGGCTTTCTTTTTACAGACATGGTAAAATTATGAATTATTCAAATTCTAAGAAGAATGGGCATATAAACTTATTTAACAATAATTATTCATACACAATTAACCTTAAAGCTTTCGCGCAGTGAATAACATAGCATGTTTCACAAGCAGGTGCCCCCCTGTGATTCTAGTTAAAAACAAGTAAATTAGACAAGAGACCGGGAAACATATACATGTATTGGCGCTAGAAAGTTTGGTAAAATAATCATTGGTTTTACGTTAACTATATTAATTTAAACATCAGATTAATATACTAAGATTGTAACTTTTTGAAATAATGTTATAATTTTACTGGTATGTAAAATTATTATATCAATGGTGTATTATGGCATACTAAAGCATGTCTATAAACAATATCAAATGATAAAGATATCAACAACATAGCATGCAAATGGTTTGCAGCAAAAATATACGTACTAATAGCATAGTATATTTTGAAAAAAATGAATTCAATTACAATGTGAGGAAACATATAGATATAAACACGCATGTACGGCTGCGAATTATATGGAAAAAAAAGATACCTCGACAACATGCCTGTGGGTTGCCTTCAAATCTACCAAATAGAAAATGATATAGATATCGACATTAATGTTTACCTGCCAATAACATGGGAGCGAAATTAGACTTATCAGCTTAGTGTGTCTACAAAAAAGCCAAAACAGAGATACCAATCACATGGTATGTTTGTAATTGCATTAATATAGCTGTTAATGAATTGAACCGCTGTAATGCTACATAATATAACAATTATGATATTGTCAACATAGCACGTCGTTTTGCCACGATATGGATGATTAACATATCATTTAATATTTATTCGTTTGATGAGATATCGGCGCTTCTGATTGGTCGAAAAATTTCTTTGATACCTGCATCAATAAAATTTTCGCCGGATCTACTTTTCTCAACTGTTCTGATCTAACACTATTTATAGAACGGGAATTTCCAAAATAAACACTGTCAACAAAGTGTAAAGTTGTGTCTGTTTTATTGTCAGCAAACAAAATACAACTTTATAAACATAAAAACTTGAAAGTCTAACCTTCAAAAATAAACAAAACACAATATCTTATTCACGAAATAGAAAATTAAGCGTCTTCTCACGATTTCGTCTGCTTCAGATCAATCAACATTACTGCGAGGCTGGCTGTTCCTTTTCCAGAATAATCATAACGAACATATAGGCCCATGCACTTTCACGGTAACACTGCTGTTCAAACTTGGTAACGATGATTTTTAAACTTACACAGTACCCTACATGATCGGTCATCAGAAATTCAGAATAAGCATCGTTTTGAGTACAATGCATCAACTCCTTCGGCGAATTCCAAGCGGCAGATACTATAGTATACCATTTAAGTACATCACTGGCTATATAGTTACCACAATGTTTACAAAAGTCGCTTATACATACTATTCTTTGTCGACATATCAACTATTTTCGTCCACGATCGCCTCTCGTTGGATGGTTACGTCCAGTTGCATTTTCCATCGATCTCACATGAAAACTAGTGTTATTACGAATTTTTCTGCACAGTGAATAATATCACAAGCTATCGCATGTATTTTCCTTTCGATTTCAATTCAGCCGGTTCAGATTTTAACTCACTATTTGTGTTTAATCCATTAAATTCAGTTCAATAGCTCTGCATCAGCTGAAGGCGCATCCATTTTGAATATTGTTGCTGTTGTTATTTTGTATTCATACGCGCCGCTTCATTTACATTATTTACATTTTTTATCAATGACACTTCACATTTTTTGTTTTGAAAATGTTTTATTAAATGATAAGAAATGAAGATAATAATTTTTCTATTGATCGACGTATCAAAGAAAAAATTGACCGGAAAACTTTTTCATCAATGCGCTACGCGCATTGATGAAGTTTTCCGGTCAATTTTTTCTTTGATACGTCGATCAATAGAAAAATTATTATCTTCATTTCTTAAGTACTGTTGGAATAAATATTATTGATTATTGTATACAAATCAACTTGATATATCGTTTCGTAAAATTGAAAGGCTAACATTAGCATTTCATGTTTGCAGATTGTGGGGCCACAAACTAAATCTATGGGACATTTTTGACATACCAAAATTATTTAACAAATTGTGCAATAGGGATAAACCTGTTATTATAATATCGTATTTTTTCCAAGCATATGATTGGCTGATTGCTGTCACATGACCGTTCTATAAATTCTCTTATTGACCCTACAATACTAATTATAAAAAAAATTATAGACCTCACTGTACTAAAGATAGATTTTCTTGATATGATATGAATGAAATAGTGTCAACGTACCAAGTTTACAGATCATATTTCTGATAGCCTGTAGGTAGTAGTTATTATCCAAGTTTGATTCACTTAAATTGAATTGTACTATACGATATAATTATACATATCACGTCTACGTTTGTTTCGTTTGGAATACGTGTTATATCTTGCCCCATACATATTTACGTACATGTAGGATGTCTACAAATGAGATAGTACTAACAAAATAAATACAAAATAAACGATATCGCTTTAATTTTGATGAGAAATTGACCGGACAGCAGGTTGAAAAACAGGAGAGTATTGTATATAATTATTTGTTAGTTATAGCTTCAGAAGAAAAGCCACCATCTATTTTTAAAAAAAAAATATGTATATGAAATTACATTTTTGTAATGATTGGTTCGAAACCCTGTCATCATCACAGACCCACTGTGATAACTCCTGTGATTTTTTCATACTTTTGAATGACACCATTTGAAAATTGAAGTATATATAAATATAGAATAATTCAAAAAATGTTCTGCGTAAATATTTTGGGACATATATAGCATACCAGATTTATCAATAAATATTTTTGGCAGTATCCCAGCATTCCACTGGTCCCCGTTGGGCTTTGCCAAAAATGGCCAAAATGGCTGATCTTTCAATCGTTATTTACGGCTCCGTAAGATTAAAGAAACATTCCGAATATGGTGCAAGCTTTGGTGAGAACCAAAAGATATACTACAAGCCTCCCTTTCTTCGTTTTGTGTCGAGAAACGTAAACAAAGCAAAAGAAAGTTAATGCACGATGACAGTGATCTCGCGTGCTATTTCCCGCGATTTTAGAGGTGGACCAATCACTTTACTGTGTGTTACGTGTATTAAGTACTCGCTATTTCAGTGTAAACAGTGATATATCAGCTGATTACTGTTAAAAATTCTTATTTTGGCCTAGTAGATAAATGGATGATATACTGGTATATTATTATTATCACTATTATTATTAATATTACTATTATTATCATTATTATCATTATTATAATCATTTGATTTATTGATTTATAGGGTCTCTCCTCCTATGAATGTACATGTATGAATAATATTTTTTTTGAATATTGTTTAACGTCAATAGCGAACTGTTTGATTTTGATTGGATAGAGTGTAGCATTATATATTTATAATTATGTACATATGTTTCAACAGCTTATAATTCATTTGAATTTAGCCAATAAACAATACAATACTGGTACACGCAAGTTCTATGTCTTCCTATCATTTCGCTCCAAGCTAATTTTGCATTCGGTTAGAATAGGTTGAGTTAAACAATTATAATTGCTATCAAAATTTCATCATTTTGTAAAATTTATAAAAAAGGAAACGAGAGAAAAATTAAACATTAAAAAAATATATGTAGAAATTGCATATGATGAAAGCGTTAAGTGAGAAAATGGGAAATAACCGTTTATATATAGCATGCATAAATGAACAAATTTAAAAAAATCACATAATACATAAAATTTATAAAACAGGTGAAAAAATTAATAATAGTAACAACAAGGAACAAAAGAAAATAATGTTTATCACGCTTACTTATGGAATGACTTTAATTTCTACCTATGTTATACGATAACATAACTTTATTCCTAATAGTTTAATTATTTACTACTAAAATCAGAAAATAGGGCCCATTAGTTAGTTAAAAGATGTTAATTTGTTCAAAATTTAAACGTAACGTCATGCGGATTAATATAGCATTGAATAGTGATTTTTTGAAGTATACACTCTCATAACTGCAGCGGTGTGTGCATACAAATTGAGTAACGCGGAAGAGCCACGAGCGTGAACTTTGATTTTCGCTTGTGACGTTGCAGTTTACAGCGTTCAACGTTTGTGACGTCATAACAAAACTCGTCAATTTGACCTTTGACTACTTGTTGCATTTAGAGGCATTTAAACATCACGGCATTTAATGAAAAAACACAGTAGAATGTAAATATTATAGCATTGAATCATGATTGTTTGAAGTATACACTCTCATAACTGCAGCGGTGTGTGCATACAAATTGAGTAACGCGCGTTAGCGCGTTATGAAAATTTGTATGCACACACCGCTGCAGTTATGAGAGTGTATACTTCAAAAAATCATGATTTAATGCTTATATTTACATTTTTTAACTTCTTGCCTTGTCTGCAAATGTGATTCATACCTTAAAATTCCTATCTTATCCTAAGGGTAAGTTAATATTAATGGAAGAGCCACAGTAACAGCCACAAGCGTGAACTTTGATTTTCGCTTGTGACGTTGCAGTTTACAGCGTTCAACGTTTGTGACGTCATAATAAAATTCGTCAATTTGACCTTTGACTACTTGTTGCATTTAGAGGCATTTGAAGACCATAGAATTAAATGGAAAAACACAGTTGAATGTAAATATTACATATCGCACGCACGTCGTATGACGTAGGAAAGTTATGTTATACGATATATATTTAAGGTCAAGATCTAGTAAATGATTCCAGAGTGGTGTCTTTTTGGTGCTAGAACTATTATGACGTCATAATTGATTAGATGAATCTTTTCCCGTATTTTACGGCTTTAAATGAATTATGTAGCAAATAAAACAATATTTCTACATTCTACATTTAATCACGGGAAAAGTAATCCCGGTACCTATATTCAATTTGACATCATTTTAAAGAGTAGGCCAAGAGCTTGTTTAATGCCGTTTTTGAAGAGACTGTAGGCAATCTAGATATATTCTATTTGTAAAAAAAGGACAAAACTCCGAGATTTGTTACTTTATCCTTCATATTTCATAGAAAATGGTTGTTTAAAACATGATTTTTCATTGTGTTTACTAAAAATTTAAGCCCCAGTACACCCTTTGAAACAAAGATATTGTTATGAAGCATCATTAAAAGAATTTATGTCTTGAATATCATAAACCTGTAGGCACCTTTCATTTACTAGATCTTGACCTTAAGCATTGAATCATTATTTTTTGAAAGATATAGTCTCATAACTGCAGCGGTGTTTGTATACAAATTGAATAACGCGCGCTAGCGCGTTATGAACATTGGTATGCACACACCGCTGCAGTTATGAGACTATATCTTTCAAAAAATAATGATTTAATGCTTATATTTACATTTTTTTAAAAACTTTTTGCTTTGTCTGCAAATGTAATTTAAACGTCAAACTTTCTGTTTTATCCTAAGGGTAAGTTCAAATTAATGGAAGAGCCACTGTAACAGCCACAAGCGTGAACTTTGATTCTCGCTTGTGACGTTGCATTTTACAGCGTTCAACGTTTGTGACGCCATAATAAAACTAGTCATTCTAACCTTCGAGTACCCTGTGTGTTACAGTCTTATAACTGCAGTAGCTTTTCATACACTTTACATTCAAAAAATATTTGGAATGTAAATATATGAAATTGTTTAGCCAATCAAATGAAGCGTTACAATCAGACCTAAATTATATAATAGCGAACAAGATTTTATAACATTGGACTTTTTTCGTCAAAAAAAAATGTCAGTGTGGTACTGCAGTGTATGAGGTAAGTGTTGCCTCTTGCCTTTTGGACATACTCTGAAAATGTATCCTGTTTATTTTTGTTGCTGAGATTTTTTTTCTGAAGTGTGTATAGGAAGGCGGTATTAGGAAAGCTAGATTTACTTGGCATCATACCGGATATGGACTAAGTTTTTTATTGTCTTCTTAGGTGTAGATTAGAAAAATATATCTTTTTTTTATGACAAAACGAAATTGTCATCGTACAGTCCATCTACAGTAGTTTTTCCAGAATGCCCGGCCGTGAAGTGGAGCATGCGTATTCCAGAAATATAGACTATTGTAGTTGTTAGCGGTCGAGAGCGGTAGCAATGTATAAGTATTGTTTTTCTATGCATCTTTTTCATTTAAAAAAATATTAGGCTGATGTACACAACGTTGTCTTCAATAAACGTCATTTAACGTCATTTGACGTCATTGTCATTTAATGAGTAGACCAATTCTGAGTACGATCTAACCTGTCCACAGTTTCGAATTCCGGTCTGTTTCAATCATGATGACAAGTTCATTCCCAATCAAATATTGACCTATTAGATAAGTCAGTGTAACCTCGTTGTCTCTCTGTGTGTTTTATTTTGATCTTATCTTGACGTTCTGGGTGAAGGTCATTCTACACAAAGTTAGATTTTGTTTATGATTGTATTCATAGAACGACTCTATGTGGCGTTATCTGTTTAGTTTTAATTGATAAGCCTTGATAGTAAATACTTTGGTTGTCTCAAAACATAGGTACGGAAGGCAGGGCTGTCAAAGACCTCGCTCGTTATCAGCATATAGGACGCTGTATGTTATTAACATGGTGTTTGGGAATTCAGCAATGAATGCAGAACTGCCAGGGGTTTACTACAAAATAAAGACCTCACAAAACAGAGAAATGGGTAAAATTAAAGGATTAAGTGAAATGGGCTGACGTCTATCTTTGACGTCATCAGACAGCGTTCATCATCCCATGATGCAGTGACATTGTCTGACTTTATCCACAGATATTAATTCAAACTGATTGCTCAATGTAACTGTTAGGCAAATCTGATTTCAATCGCCGGAGATAACGCATAATACATGTTTTTGTTCCTCTATGTGCTGAAAAACTTTGCACATTTAATCAGAGCGCGCTGTAATTGATCGTTTGTTAGGAATGTACGTGATGTCCTGCAAGTCATCACAAAGTATGCCAAACTCTGTCGAAACGGGATAATCGGGCATTTTTGTCACAGTACTCCTAGCGCGGTATGCATTAAACATCAGCCTCGTCTCGGAGTTGTCGGGATAACAAGTGAGTATATTCTTTTGATTCCTTTGTGTCTTACGCCAGGGTGACTTTCTAATTTGTTCAAACAATGGGGCCGCATTGTTCCGCTCACGCGTAATTTATCAAACTTTCCATAGTATTTCCACGACTTATGAGTTTTGGGCGTCATTATTCGCTATTGATGATATGTATCCTTTTAATTTGACTTCTATAATTCGAAAAAAAATTAAAGGCGTTTAGATAGAATTTCAAGTGTAAATATATGTCTCAGGTAAATAACAGGTAAGGGATTAGTGTGTACTTTTAAAAAACTTGGTTCAATTGAAAAATCTGAAATTAGAAATTTGATGTTTTAGATCGATAAAAAAATCAATTTCGATATTTGCAGATGTATTTTTTTTTACATTCGTTGCAGTTTGAATAATAGAATTCCATACCCAGCTTATTAGTTATATATAAAAACACATTCAACAAGGGAAGGAAGTATGTTAAAAACACGACAGAGGAGGCTGAAAATAGATTCTCTTTTGCTGTTCGTTTCTGTCTTTGCTTGATCTGCCGCACTAATTATATCGCATGCACGCGCGTTGCAAAAATCTGCGTATTAATGTTAATTGATGTGGGTATATAAAATAGCGACCCGGAGTTCTACAATGAAGGCGATTTATTTCCACGCGCAGAATGGTATGGAATGGCTGTTTTCTCTAAGGCGAGCCAATTATTAACGATTAACTTTGGGCCGATATTTCCTTTTGAATAATGGAAACGAAGATGGAATTTCAATATTAGTATCGTAATTATAACGGGTGTTGCCCGTGTAAAGCAATACATGAGCCGTCATTTTCTGTGATAATAAGAAAGTTAATGATAGTGACAGACACTAGTACACGAGTGTTTGTATATAAACGGACGGGTCGGAACACTCACGTCTAATATCTGGATTTTTTTCAGGACTGACAATGGCGGGAATATACCTTGCGGTGTTGGTGCTGATTTCCATACCGGTGAAATCTAATGGGGACTCCGACCTCATTTCTAGAATTTCCAAGTTCCAGTTTCAACAGTCTCTGCTGAACAAAACGGGGAAACCCGTGATTAGGATCCCGCCGTTCGGAAGACTTCCAGTATTGATGCAGTATGTTCCGCAAGGAAAACAGTTAAAGGAAAAGAGGTTGAGAAGAAGACTAGGAAATGACTTTGACAAGTTCTGGATGTCTGTTGATGAACCAGCGGAGGAAAGCGAGGACATCAGTGTTATCGGCCCGAACTATGTCAGATTGCAGATATTACAAGATATCGAGAACTTTACCAAGTCCTACAAATTTCAGATTGAAAACACGACTGATATCGTGGACGAAACTGTCTCATTTTTCAGGAAAATGATGAGCTATGGATCTTGCAAGGTTAATTATAAGTGGGAGGATTTGAGCATTCTGTTTTGGCCCCGGTGGGTGAAGCAAGGTTCCTGTAATACTGAGGTGTCTTGCTCTTTCCCCTCGGGAATGTACTGTTCCGCGGCCAAGAGTAAAGTCATCAAGCTGCTGAAATGGACCTGCAAGAGGAAACGGAAAGGATCCAAACGGCAGAAAAAGAAAAACAAGCCTGAAGATCGACAGAAGAAGAACCGTTTTCCTGGCGTTAAATGCAGATGGAAGAAGGTACCGTTCCCTGTCACAGCTGAGTGCCTTTGCACGTGCTGACGGCGATGCTGTCAGTGTTTTGTGTAACAGTGCTTCCTGTGCTGACGACCAGCGGGATGCCGCATGAGGTCTGGTATGCGTTAATCGATTCTTAACAATTGTCAGGCCTCGGGAATGCTGCAAGAAATATGAAAATAAAATATACATTGAATTGTGTTCTACAAAGCACATGGCGAACTCGGAAGATAAGTCAGGATTGGCGTGTCAGAAGAAAACAGACTTAAATGACAGTGTATCTATACTGAAAGTATGTGTAATATACTGCAGAGACTCAAGCTTCTGAACTTTCTGTAAAACATGGATATCCACATACCAAAGTTTGGTGCATTTGGATGAAAGACAAATAATTGGGATTTTTGAGAGTATTTCAGTAGAGTTCCTCTGCGCTTAGATAAACAGTGTTACTTGTACCATGAAAAGGACATCTTATATTGATAATTGTTGGTAAATAGTTTCAGCGTAATTACAATTAAACAAATCAAATTCTCCTTTTGTGAGATAAATTAAATGCACAGTAATACAAGTCATATTTTTTACGAATTACTTTTTTGATGTGAAAACCCTTAAACTGTCCTCAACATTATATGATGCTTCTAGAAATATGTTAATTTTTTTTGTTATGTTTTCGTCGTTATTTGTCTCGTAATAATTTATTAAAATTCAATAAAATGTGATTTTGAAATTTCACTTCAGTACAAAAGATCCAAGGTAAATAAAGCTTGGTCATGTGTTGTTTTAAAGTTTATTCACATGTAGGTTGTCCTTCAATTTAGATATATACAGTCCATTTTTGCGCTTTGCACAAATACCATTTAATGACTATTTTTCCAGAACTTCATTAAAAATTTAATGCAATGCATATAATTTAGCAAAAATTATGCATTGTAATATCTACAAATATATAATCACCTCTATACTTCATACTTTTGTCGGTTTGACAAAAATTACTGCAATCACAACTTAATTTAGATCCTATGTGTGGCAATTGAAGATGCATACATATACATGTATTGCTGTCTCCGCCTCAAGTTCCCCAACGCATGCGCATAGATCGTAAACAATTCAACATAACCTCTAGCGAGAGAAAGCCGAGCGTTGGAAGACTACGGATTTGGACAGATCTGGTTTTTAAAAGTATCATAGAAGAATGAGATAAAATACAAACGCGAAGATATATTAAGGTAAATAGTATGACCGCTGGTTATAAGGTAATTAGTAAGACCGCTGGATAAAGTGTACACAACAAAGCAAAATACATGTAAAAACGAAATCATCAAGAATGGTAAATACAAGTTGCTGTCCTTTAAAAAAGGACTACAATACGTGGACCATTTGCATGTGTTTCCACGAAAACGTGAAAGCCTTACGATTATCAGAGATTCCACCGACTCTAGCCCTCTGCTTTTAACCACTTAATTTGTACGTTGCATTACGTATACATGTATGTATATCCCTGACTTTTTATCTCAGAATTTAAAGGATTCATACTTCTAAAATAATTATGATTTATCTATGAATGAAGCTTGCATGTATAATATCAGGCATTTGGTGAGTTCTACTATTTGCACACACATTACGATTCGCACTACTTTGTTAACTATGCAGTGACAGCTTTGCGTAAATTAAAAATTTCATATTTTGAAGCATTTTTCTTGAGATTTAAACTTTTATACAATGACATAATTATTCAATCATACTTAAATGCTTAAAAAATTTAATCGGGAAGCTCTCTAGCCTCGCCTACTATAAAAGTAGAGTAAGTTACATGTGTATTCGTAAAACAACAAAACATTGCAAATTATGCTATTTGATGCATATTGTCGGCATAACATTAACTTATTTCATAATACCGATAGTTCATATCACATGCCAATCATTTCTTTAAAAGGAATACTTTGTTTCTGTACTGTTTACCGACAACTTAACAATTACAGCGCCTTTGAACTTATGTGTGCATATGGCACGGAATCCCGACCCCGATTCAGATAAACGTGTGCTAGCCTGGTTCCCTGAGCTACCCGGAAAAAGACAGAACTCAATGTTAACCTAAACACCCCTAGCTACTTTGCTATATTACTTACAGATATATCCTTGGTAAATTCTGAAAGTTCATTCCAAGCACTGACACAAAATCACAAGAAATATATATGGTCCCATGGCGTTTATAGGTCAAAATTGAACTTGTTTACAACTTACAGTGATCCGCAGCAAATTAACCCAAGTCTCTAAAATGACACCCACCTCCCACTTTAACCCCTCTAATTTCTTTACTCTCTGCAGTACTTCCTCATTTCATCATTTAATTTAAACACTGATAATTTTACCTTAAAATGATCATTATTTCAACAACTCATTCAGCCAATCACCTAAGCCCTACCTTTTTCTGCTCGGCTCAATCTTGTATTAACACTTCTCTGATGTCAACATCCGGTGCATTGGTACTCTCATTCCATTACGCACAGGAACCAGGCTAGCTCATGCGCAGGCTGAATTTTCCCCATAGCATCCGGTTTAACCTCGCTTATATATTTTCTGCGTGGACCTCAGGGTCCACGCAATTATCAAATTCTATAATTATATGTATTAATTAATTCTAAAACAAAATGCAAACTACATTGTCACAGAAAAAGATATTTAATCTACAAGTGCCATCTATTGATAGCATTTTATATTTAGACTATATTTTAAAACATGTAACTATAGATATTTCCCAGCAAAGCTTTATCGTGATTTTTTCTCGATAACAAATACGAAATTCTTAGCATGTTAGCTGTGGCAATTCATTTCTTATAAAGACTGGTGCATTTTTCACTATACCACTATTGCAGTTTTTAAAAATCGCGAGATGTTAAAGAAATTCAAACTCCGTGTCAGCATACTTTTTTTTAATTCTGGAAAATTTTTACGACTCAATTGCAAGATTATTTTTGCAACAACAAAAATTCTGCCTAGATTTAACATCTATTTTTTTTTATCAATCTTCTTTTTCATTCATAAAAGAAATAATCCAAACAAGGATAATAATCTGCGATGTTTCTTTAAACTTTAAGAACAATTATATACAAAAAGCTACACATCTACATGTAAAAGAATAATTTTGAAAAAAAAAATCGGACAACATATATAACAACAATATTAACAGCTCATAAACGAAACAAAAAACATACATAACAGATTGTAGATATACTGTAATAATAATGGAACCGTCGTTTAATAAGTTATGCACTGATCAAAAAAAATTTGCAGGGGGGCCGGACTCCCCTGACAACCCCCTCCCCCCCCCCTAGATCCGCGCATGTAAGTGCTCACGGGGGAGGTGAAGGGGAAGAGGTATTGGATTGATATGTATTAGAAGAGGAGGGCTTGACGCTGTGTTGGAGTTATTTACAATGTGTTCGGTTTTTTGTGATTTTGTAATGTTTTTGTTTACTTAAAATTCCAGCATTGTTTGACTGACGAGGCTTGCATCGTACGAATTCCTCTGTAGAAGATTACACAGTTTTTAAGTCTCATCATACAATAGCTTCCATTGGCTTTTTTATATATGTGCATACCGCCGAATTGTCTCTGAACATCACTGCCTTTCACTCAGGTTCTCATATTTAAAAGTCCAGTAATTATCTGCGAATGCCAAGTTTACACTTTTTTGCAAATAATCGTAAATTTATATACACATCCAATCTTCTTCGTATATTTGATTGTGCTTTAAGGTGAATGCTACACCAAATATATTAGAGTATCATTTCTGAAGCATGATTACGTTCATAGAAAGACGTATGCTCCTGATTGTTTTATACGATTTTTTTTTTTTGTATTTTGGGGGAGAGGGGGGTGGTAAATTTGTTTTGGTTGCAAATAACAAACTGTAAAGTTTAAAATTTGCTGTGAACAAATTAATGAAACATGTCCAATAATGTCAATAAGACGTCTTTTTCATTTTGATAAAAAAATATTCATTAAAATAAAAAGCAGCTTTTGTAAATACATCTCTCGAAATTTAATCATGGTCCCTTGAAGTTCGAGTTATCGAGATTCACCTGTAATTTCAAATATATATCTTTTAAAATAGATGAACAATAAGAGTTATCTCCCGTTGATCAATAGACGGAATTGTTCAACGTGTCTTGTATGTCTCTGATTGATTCAAAGTAATGTCCTTTGATGACTGCGTCCTTTTAAAAAATCGTTTTACAATGTACACTAGTTTATAATTTAATAACTTGGGAAGTTCAAGTTCTTTATTCCAAGAGACAAATGTCTCATAGGTTATACATATGAACATATACATATTAAATAAACAGTAAGAAAAACAAAGTGTACATAATCAATTTGGATAATTCACATGGAGAGTTCGTTGCTTGTTTGCATAATATAAATATTTACCTAAATTACACAGTTCTTTAGTATTAGAGGTAGATAATAACTGTATAACTTTATAGACACTTGGTTTTCGGGAGTAGTATTTTTTAATATACTTATCTCTTAAACTACAAAGTGATGGACAAATAAGTAAAAAATGGAACTCATCTTCAATTACATTTAAGTTGCAAGATTCACATTTTCGACAATCACGTGTTAAATTATCATACCTCCCTGTTTCAATCTTTAAGTCATGTGAGGACAACCGTAAGCGTGTAATTAATTTACGATATTTTACATGAATTGGTTTCTTTAGGTAAACTTGTAAACAAAAATGATCAACAACATGTTTATATAATATACATTTTGATGCATTGCTTATATCGTTAACTACTTTTTGTTTAAAGACATCACACATTCTATTAAATATAATATCTAAAATAACAGACTCTTTCATAGTACTTTGATATAAATCGGCTAAGCCTAAGATGGACAATTCTTTCCTAATATTTGAAATCCATATGTCATTATTTTTCACCATGTCTTCTTTGCATGCTTTTAAAATACAGTTTTTACTGTTTCTTAATTTAAACCAGTATTTTAAAATTTTTTGTTTCCTGAAAATCTCTAATGGAAATCTGCCTACTTCATAATAAACTGCACTGTTGCAAGTATTTTTTCTGACACCCAAAACCTTCTTACAAAAATTTATATGGACTTTTTCTACATCTTGACCTTTATGGAATCCCCAAATTTCAGCACCATAACTAAGTACACTTTTTACATAAGTATCAAAAACATTCAATTGAGTTTCAACATTAAAATTCAAATCTTTCATTTTACTAGATATGCTGAACATTGCTTTATTTCCCTGTGCTGCACAGTGCTTTTGTGTAGATAAAAATTTACCACTGTAGTTAAACAACATACCAAGATAGTTAAATTGATTCACTACTTCTACGTATTTGCTATTGTATTCCCATTTTTCATTGTCTTTAACACATTTTCCGTTTCTAAAAATTACAATTTTGGTTTTTTGTACATTAACAGATAAGTTCCATTCATCAGTATATCTGTGCAATGTGTTCAGCATATCCTGTAAACCCTCGGGCGATTCTGCCAAAAGGACAGTATCATCAGCATACATAATTAAAAACATATTAATCATTTGTAATTCAATTGATGTACAATTACTATTTATAAAATATCTTTCAAAATCATTAAGGTACATTGAAAATAATAATGGAGACAATATTTCACCTTGTAGAACTCCAGCTGAGATTCTAAATGTTTCTGTAAATGTACCTTTATGTTTAACACATGCTCTTACATTCTTATATAGAGACTTAATAATACGTAACAATTTTCCTCCAAAACCCTCCATTTGCAATTTATACCATAGTTTTGATCTATCAATTAAGTCAAAGGCCTTTGTATAATCCACAAAACAACAGTACAATCTTTTTTTGTTTTTTAAAGTTCTTCTTATGAGATTCTGTAGTACAAATATGGCATCAATTGTACCTACCCCTGGTTTAAAACCAAACTGAGCATCAGTAATGATATTATATCTCTGGTCCCATTCTAACAATCTAGTATTTATAGTACTTGTAAATAGTTTTCCCAAGCAACTAACTAATGTGATACCTCTATAATTGTTTAAATCTTGCATTTCACCTTTTTTAAAAACTGGTACAATACAACCTTTTGACCAATTGTCTGGGTAAAAACCAGAGTCGAATATATTATTAAAAAGTCTACACAAAATAGGTATCATAACCTCTTTACATTTCGAAAACAATTCATTAATTACACCATCTTCAGCATTACTCTTGTTACTTTTCAGTTTCAAAATAGCTTTCTCAACCTCTAATTCTGAAATACACACATCTAACTCTTCATAACATGGTAATATTTCATAATCATCACTAGTGTTGTCATAAGTAGTAGTTTTTACATTTTCAAAAAGGTTCTTAAAATGCTCAAAAAACTCTTTGGCACTTACATCACAACTGATTTTTTTATTATTCTTAAATAAACGAAAAAACTGCTTTGGGTTACATTTTCTTAGGTATTCCATTCTGTCTCCCTGATATCGTTCGTAGTTATGCTTAAACTTCTGGACTGTTTTTTTATAAACCTTTTTCTTTGCACAAAGTACAATTCTATTTACATCCGACTTGCATACATTAAAATTATGCAGTGCACCTCTATAATCACGGTATTTTGATTTACAAATATCATTAAACCAGGGTTTATCAATACAACGTTCTGCATCTATAACTGTATTTGCCAGTCCACCAGTGATAATATAATAGGGCTTCATTATTTTACAGAGTGTCTTACTAAAATTCGCTACACAATTGTCAACATCTTCTTGTGTATATAACTGGTTTTCTACATATGACAAAAATAAATCATAGTGTTCACTTATTGACTACGTAGCTTCTAAATCAGCACCTTCTTTCCATCTAACTGAAGTACATTGATTTATACTCCCGTTCCCTTGTGAAGTGTTTGCACAGCACAAGGCTTTTGATCCCCCATCTATGTAGTTAGTTTTAATACAAAAAGAAACAGGTGCATGATCGGAGAAGCAGTTAAAAATACCTGTTGAAAAATAAGCAATATTGTCAAAATTGTACACATCTGTAAGTAAATAATCTATCGTACTAGTTCCATTGGCGTTATAAAAAGTGATATTACCATTATAGTCATTTTCATTTCTTCCATTAACAATTTTCAATCCTGTAGTTCTACACAAATTAATCAACTTTTTACCAAAGTTGTTAACTCCTCTGTCTGCATTATGTCTACAGTATACATTGACATTATTGTCATAGTCTACAAATGACTGTAAATTCTTTTCTACTGACTTTTCAAGCTTGTCATCAGAAATAAAATCATCCAAAGTTCCACACCGGGCATTAAAGTCCCCTACCACATATATATGACCTTTACGGTGAAAACTACAATAAGATTCTTCTAAATAATCAAAAATATCAACTTTCTCTTTTTTATAAAACACACTACTTTCTGGGGGTATATAACATGCAGCTACAAAAATGGGTGTACCTTGTTTACTTTTATGTTCAAAACGAATCCAGACAACAGTACTACAAAATTGGTCTACAATTGATATGTTCATGTCTAACATGTTTTTAATAAAGATAACAATGCCACCTCCTTTTCCATTTGTTCTATGAAAACTATAATTATTATATCCATGTAGATCGAAACAATCATCTTGATTTATCCAACATTCTAATAAAATAATTATATCATTTTTTTATATAAGTTCTACAAAGTCTAGATTATCTAGTTTAGTTTTTAGGCCTTTATTAACATTCCATGCGATGATAGATAAATCCGCACTCCTACTCCCGAGCCTGTCCTAGTGACCGGTAGAATGTCCAGTGTACGCGTTGGAGGCGACTGTACTGTACGCGGTCGTTGGATGTGTAGTCTGTCTTTCATGCCGTCCTGCTGTTTCGTTGGATCGTCCTTGGGCTCCTGTCGATCGAGTTATGTGTTGCGCGTGTGTGGCTGCGTGGCGTTGTTGTCTATTATCTGGTGTTCCTGTGTGGTGTTCGTCTCTGCTTTCTGGACCTTTATATAACTTTCCGTTCACATACAGACGATCTTTCACTAGTTTGGTTCTGTTTCCTTGACTTCTGAGTTCCCTCATGATAGGATAGAGTTGTTTTCGTCTTTCCTCAATAGCGTGCGGGAATTGTTCATTTATGCCGAATCCACTTCCTTTTAATTTATAGGCTCTTTCTAGAACACTTACTCGGTCATTTTCATAAAGGAATTTCGCAACGATGGGTCTGCTCCTGTTCTGTTGAAATCGACCGAACCGATGTACGTTACCGAACTCCACTTTCCAGTCAACTCCTAATTCAAAATATATGAAGTCCCGCAATTTGCCCTCCGTGTCCTCTTCCTTTGTTTCCCCACCTAGCCCCGTAAACACAAGATTGTATTTCATGGAGCGGCATTGCAGATCGACGATTGAATCCTTTAGTTGTCCAATGTCTTCTTTTTCTGTTTGCAGAGATTTAATGTCTCTCTTCATTTCGTCTAATAGCTCTTTCTGTGATTGTTCCTTTCTATTCATGCTGATTTTCATTTCTTGGATATTTTTTTCAAAATCATGCACTTTATTTGATACAAATCCAGCACTTTTTTCTAGTTCTATCGTTTTCTCTTTGACAGCTGTTAATCTAGTGTCCGTCTCTTTAACTTTAGGGAAAAAATCACACTTTAACAACCAGAGCGTTCGATAAATTTGTAAACATTGTCAAATATATTTAATGACCGGCCCTCGGGGATAGGGGCATATACATTAAAACAATAAATAAATATAAATATAATTATGACAAATAATAGCTGCAATAAGTGAAAAGATTGTCCGGATCCACATCTTACACTGTATGTACAAATGATTCATACAAAGAAAATTTAAATATGAATAAAAAAAAAATTGAATGATAAACTGATATTGCATTCACTATTGTGTGTCATATCACGTAAAATGAGCAATCTTGAAACGTGAAATTTTAAACGTAAATCTTTCGTGATTTTTTCATGCTAGATTCCACAAAATCTCATCATGTGTACTTAGGCTCGGCGGTCAACAAATTGACCATCAGATCTGCCTTACATTTTCAAAAAAAAAAAGGTTTAGCTATAAAACTATCATTTATTAAAGAAATATTCCAAAAATCGTATTTCTAAAATTTGAATCTTTTTATCTATATATGGCTTTACGGAGCTCTTCTTTTCAAGGAGATTAAAAGCGTCTAAAAATGGCCATCCAGCCATCTTAACATCAAATCACTTCTCGTTAATTATCTCACCTGAGATTCCAAAGTGGTTTTTTCTGATAAAAATCACTTATGGTAAAATATTGCCGGAATATTGATTATTAAGAAAATTAATATTAATAGAGCTCTTCATTATGCAGTAAGACCTTAAGTATTTAAAATTATAAAGTACTGATTAAAAGCTGAAATGTAAGACAGTTAAGATATAGCTAGAGCTATCCGATCTTATAAAACCTGTTAAAGTAATTAACAGCGTGTACACATCTAGGCTTACACGGGTATTAATATCAAATGGAATTTATAACACGTTCTTCAAAATATTTCGTCAGGCATGAAAATATAAACATGAAATAAAATATAAGGATTTTCTTTCACAAAAATCCGCATCTTCTTCAAAATTAAATATTCTAAAATCTTTCATTATCTGGGGAACTAACAATGGCGTAAAAGTTTTCCGGAGAGAGAGAGAGAGAGAGAGAGAGAGAGAGAGAGAGAGAGTGTTTGCCAATTTGATTCAAAAACATATAAAGGGGAGCAACCCGTACAACCTTATTGTCACGGATAAGATAATCAATTCACATGTACTTTATAGATGGTCAAACAATAGATTACTCTGGATTTATAGTTTACACGTCGGTTATACATCAGCTAAAAAACGTGTATTTTGTCTTTATAATCTGTACCATTCGTTTGCTTAGTTCTGCAGGGGTGGTATTTCAATAGAAAACAATTAAAACCAATGTTTTGAAATCGGAGAGTACCATTTAAATGCGATCTCACTCGGTGTAGTATAAAATGTGCAGTACGATCAGAGGGCCCGGGTAAAGCAGGATATCCTAGCTGGGCGATAACATCTCCCACACCTGCACAGCAGATACATCTCTGTTCCCTGGTTAAGCTGTTCGGGGTTGTCAAACAAGGAATTCTAAAGCATTCATAATGCTACGACAGTTCGCCTTTTGGAGGACAAAATTTACTCGACTTCAAATGGACTTCTGGGTGTCTTTTCCCATAATCAAATTCTTGAAATGAAGGTCTAAAAATGCAGTAATTATCAGCGAAGATTACGTTCTGGGTCATCTCCTGATCATTGCTTTGATGCGGTGGGATATTTCTGGAATTCCGATCAGGAAAATCAACGTTGTATATAAAAGATAAAAATTTTGAAATTACACTGAGTATAAAGAAATGGACCGATTTTCCACCCATCTCTCCACCAGAATGTAGAACTTGGGCATTATTCAGAGCAAGGCTGGACGTATAACATGTATAATTTGCACACATCAAATTTCAGACACAATGAATTTGTCTTTCCATTCAATACTAACTACGGGTCCGCACGCTAGATTTTGTCAATGAAATGGCGACCCTGTTTCACGGATGTCTCTACACGACCACCGAATCCGTAAAGAACATAAATGACAACATCTTTTACAACTTGTCTGTAAAGATTACAGATCTACAAGCATCAGTTGACAGAAACATCGAACCTTAACATCGCGCGGTGCACTATCTCCATTCACGACCTCCATTCCACGGCTCGGAGTCGTCCGAGCATTTCCGGTGAATCCATGCACTGCGTCAGTAACAGACTCATTAATTAGAGACGAGAGCATTTAATACCAATTAATAATCTTACTCATTTTGTAAATTAAGGTAGGTTATAGAGATCGCTGGTTTATAGCGGACACCGCGGCAGTGCATCATTAGCGGCTGTCATCCACACACCAATTTACAACGCCTCACATTGATAAGACTAAATGACTTTATCTTGGTGTTCAGAAACAATAAATAAAAGTGAATGTCTGAATCATTTATTTCATGACGGGTAACTGTCGGGATTCCAAACCTACCGCAAGAAAATGAAATTGAAATCTGCCTGTAACAAAACACAGAAAATATACTATGCATAACGTTACACGGTAACAATAACAGTCCGCACTTTGGTGACGTCACTAGCGGTCCGCACTTTAGTGACGTCACTAGCTGACCGCACTTCGGTGACGTCATTAGCGGTCCGAACTTTGGTGACGTCATTAGCATTTGGCACTTTAGTGACGTCACTAACGGTCCGCACTTCGGTAAAGTTAGCAGATCATAGAAGGCGGTCGTTACAGCAGTATTTGTGGGTGCACTTCAAGGCCGTATACCCTGAGAAGCCTGGGTTTGAGTCTAATAAATTAGTCCCCTCACTAAACAGTCGCTGTATCTGTCTGCGGGGTGTCGGCGCTTTGTGCATTCCTCTACTTGATAGTTTATCTACAGGACCAATCTGGGCACCACCCGAACATTCAAGGGTAACATGTAAGCGAGGCCGGCGGATAGGACTGGGATCAATCTATCGCTACTGACTTTTATAGGCCGGTAATACGACTACGAGGAAGGAGAGCGCGCAGCCAAATTATTTCACCTACAACACCCAGGTATGAATTTAACACGGGAGGAAAAACTTCATTTAATTACCATCAGAACGCCAAAGCTCTCATTATTAATCTGCAGAAAAGTAATAGGTCTGCACTTTACAGATAAAATCCATAAAAATTAGATAAATGAGTTCGTTGGTAGTAAAGTTTATAGGATAAGCATTTCTGATATGCGAAGTTGGTGATGAGGCGTGGAAGCCAAGTCGCCCCTCGGTCTCTCGTCGCTTCACCCACACGCCTATCTGAGATGAGCTGCCAAAAGATTTGTATTTTAATCAAAGTGAGCCTTCAGAGTATAACCCATCAGTCAAAGCCTGCATGTAAAAAAAGAAGAAAAAGAAACCTTGAATTAAAACCCCACATCACGGTTTGTGTATCCGCTCAAGTAGTGTTATTTTTTTTACGAAGGTCCTTGAAAAAGAACAATGTTCCTGGAGATACTGTGACTGTTTTACGTGCTTCAGAATGTTTGTATCAAACGGTGTTTCATCGCTCAGATTTAGACTTTCTAAGGTTCCAGAGCTTGTCAGCACACACGGAAAGTGCGAGTCCACTTAAAAAATTAAGTCAGAGGGGAAACAAAGATAGAGCTATCAAGAGGTGTAGCCAGAAATAGCGACTGAACAACGCTTCTAACGTCGCCGCGGCCCGCCTCCGATTCCAAAATTATCCTCAAGTATTTCACTGACTAACTGTACGAAATTCAATTCATTGAACTCTTTTTGTCAAATTTGTTCTTGGAAAATAAAAAAAAAATGATTAAGATCATGCAAATATTTTGTATGTAATTTAACACCATTAATGACAGGGATCACTGTCTTAATCACGGACCAGAAAAATACTTCCCGCAGTTTTACTTGGTGAACAACCCCGGAAATGTTTGGAGACTCGGCAGTGATTGTTATATTCAAACTCGACTTCACACAAAAAAAGAAGCGTTTGTTTTGTGCTGACAGAAAGTAAATGTAGTGTAGATAAGGAATGACAAAAATAATTTCAACAACCCGATTCTGTATACTTATTTTTCACGAAGATAGTCTCGTTTAGACATCCGTATCGTAAACCGTGCCACTGGAGAGTTCATTCATGAATAACGCGCAAAGTGGGCCGAGGGTATGATTACGGAAATGGTTCTAAACTTGAATTGTTTGGAATTTTATCACCCGCACATCTCACAAACCTGGTATATAATACTAGACACAAAATACAAGTCGATGATTGAATTATTAATATTAATTAATAAGCGATCATTGGCGATGATAGACTGCGTTCGGTACGGACTTCCACGCGCTAACGCCGAGGGGTGGGTTTATCGGGCATCTCGACCCATCAGAGGGGTGCTCCCACAAAGGCCCAGACTTTAGCCTCTTTGTGATGATCGATGATAGGTCATTCATAAATAAAACAATATAGTTTTTATATTCTTTGATTGGACTTTATCAGTGCCTCGCCTGCCTGTTGGTCCCCTTTATACAGTAGTTTGTGGCCGTGAACAGGTCCCCATTACATATCAACAGCCTAACACCCCCTTGGTATAGTTCCTCTACTGTATGTGGGTTATCAGGACTACAGAGAAACAGGACCAGTATTTGTTAACGCCATCAGGACCGCGGACCAGCTAGAGTACAGGGAACCTTGTTTGACCATGACAATACAAAGTCTCAAATTGTTTACATCTGAGCCAGAACTTGCGTCTCACGATGACTTTAATAAATTCTTTTAAATCCCTCCTTAATTAGGAAGAATGTGATCCCCATTAATAAAACGGTAATTAATATCAGACTACAGACCAGATCGTATGGTGTACAGGGATGCAATACAAACAAATGGTAAAGGACTTAACGCTCATTCAGACAAGCCCTGGAATTCGTTAGAACAAAAACAGTACATGTAGGATTTAGAACGATCAAATAGCTCCTCGTCATAATGTACACGGCTCAAAACGGCACATATCGCTATATGTAATTTTCATTGTAAAGCTTAATTAATAAACAAACGATAATAATCTGTTGTTGAATCATGGTGATCTGCAGTTCTGGCCTTTTTTAAGTGTGTATGATGTATGAACGTACGTCAAACGGACAGTGACGTCATGTCGATAGACCGGACGTCTGTTGAGTGAAATTTTAGTTATATTCATAGAATAAGATTTTTAAATTATTTATTTTACCACTCTTAATGATCATGTTTAGTTTGAAATAAGCTTTTTGCTCAGACGAGCGGAGTTAAAACCCATATGCACCAAACTTGATCAAAAGAGAGTTTTAGTAAAGAGGGTCAGATATTACTTCATCTGTTTCGTAAATTTAGAAGAGAAGTTGGGGGGAAAATCTGCCGGAATTACGCGTGCGTATCGAGTCGACTTTTAGCTGTAACCTATCCGAATGAGTAAGGCGTTCTTGTAATGCCGTTGTTTTGACGCTTTTTTGTGTAAAATCGTCGGGATAGGAGTTAATGAAGTTATTTTCAAACGAAATAAGTTGGGAACGGAATAGAAAAAAATCGCAACTATGCAAAAGAAACGACTTGCAGTAAAACGTGCGATACGAACATCTATTTCACTCTACCGGGAGTCTAATGAAAATTACAGATAATTAACTACGACTAGGGCCACCCAAAGGAGCTGGTATTTGCTCGCACTTTCTGAAAGAATTTCTGAAATGCCATAATGTCCACGGTATTTGAATTGAATTAGCATCTTCATGATATATCCCGTTGAATGAGTTAATTTTCTGCGTTTTGCCAAATTCATTTCAAGGTGCACTTTCTCAAGATTTTTTCGTCAATATGAACTGTAAATGCTATTTGTTCAAAGCCTCTTTGAAGAAAAGGTAGAAAATTGAAAATAAAACGTTTCATCAGTCAGGAAAGGCGCCGTAATTTTCTTGAAACATACAGTCTAACTTTACATTTGCTGCCCCGAGTCTCAATAGGGACCACAGGTAATTAGGGGAGAGCTGAGAGCTGAAAAATGACACCTCAACGGAGCGTGTCGTCACTTGGGATGTTCATTACACCCCAAAATAAAGATATCGCAGCCACTTCTTATTCTTCCAACATCAACGCGAGTCTTAATGGAGTACCACTTGAAAAAAGACGATTAAAAATTTTAACAGGGTCGCACCTCCCAATTGATTGAGGCTGAATAGAAGCTTTGAAGTCCTTTACTTTTCACACCATTACGAGAGAAAGGTCGCGCTGTGGCTCAATCCAAGTGCCTGCTACTGGTCATTAGCAGAGCATGATGCGGCCTATCGCTGCCTGCGCCTGCGCTAGGCTCGGACCGACCCGCGCTGCTGTTCGTTGACAATCTCTAGCGCCACCTGGCGAGGGCGCGTTCAGTTGCTCGTACCCTGTTATTTGGATGGCGTCCCGCTGCCTCCGCGGTTGGAGGCAGGCTTCGGCATTCATTTTGTGTGGTCCAAAGATGGGTATAGTCTAACCATTGTACAGGGTTGAAGTTTGAAGTTCTCATAACTCAAGTCTGCCGTCTAGGTGGCGCGTTTTTTTCTTCGGGATATCGTGCGCAGTAATGCCATTTATATTGATACCTGGTATTTAATTTACAACAGTGTTTGACTTCATTTTGAAGACATAAAAGTTTATGTGTAATGATATGTGTTATATGCAGATTAAAGGTGACACGGGGCGGTGGTCTCTGGCACTTCTCCTCACTTCTTGACGTTGCTTTCAGTAGACGAGACTTCGGGAGGAAATAAATGCTCCAATTTACATGATAGACATCTTGATCGCTGAACGTTATCGACCAATTTTAATGCATTGAATTCTTTATGTCTTGATTGAGATCATTGTATGCAGAAGTTGAGTTCTCCCACCAGTTGAGATGCGCTGAGAGCTTCGTACTCCCTTGCGCTGTATGCTCACGCTGCATAGAGGTTGTTTCAGCGACTCAGTCGGAGCAAGGTTGAGACTAATCGAACAATGGCTTAACTGTTACAGACAAAACTCAAGAGAAAACAGTTTAATCAAGGAAACAAATCTATCGACTTTGATCCTGTGCTTAAAATGCTTGAATTCAACAAAGAAGATTGAGTCATGGACCGGAACTCTTAAAATCAGTGTCATCCATTTTTTAAAATTTCAATGATCATACCCGACTTATTTGGTCTAAAATTTGTCTTCCGTGATCAAAACCGCCTCTGTTTTTTCAGCAACAACACTAATTCTTTTTAGGACCAGGGTATAATGGAAAGGCTAGCCTATCTGATTTTGGAAAGAACTTTTCCCCTCAATACTGTCCCTTTAAAACGTTATGAGAACCCCAAAACGACAAATCAATTATTGTTTCCAGATTCCGCACAATCTTGTAAATCTAACGATTTTTGTCACAGCACACATAAAGCTAGTGGTCTATAGCGCCAAACATCTTTGACTCAATCAAAAGGACATCCCTAGATGGATAATTCTCATGTGATACGTGTTAGGGAAGAAAGATTAAACCAGTCTGGCAGTCATGGAGGTAATTTGGCGGGACGGCGAGAGTAAAAAGCGCGCCAAAAGTCGTTCACATATCAAACATAAGGGCGCCGAAACGTGGCTTCACGGAACGGAAATTTCAGAGAACACGTCTGTCCATATTTCTTACAAACAGAATTGAGTGACGTGATGTCTGGGCTTTTATTGCCTAATTTTGGTCCGTATTTACATGTGTACACATTAAGGCTCCTACGATGTATGAACAGGCGTCTATCGCTTACTCAGGCCTGGGTCTATCACCCTGGACTGCTCGCTCTCAATCACTGTGACGCCGGCCATCACGTAATACCCAATCAATTCATAGATAAGTTCAAAACTGTTAAACTTCTACACTCCTCTGTCGCTGCCCATGCTTACAGAGCACTGCGATCGCTCTAATACCGATAACTAAAATTTGCCTGATTTTTTATCAAAGAAAATTGCTTATTCTTGAATAATTTCCGTAATATGTCTAGCTGAAATACAATATATAGGCCCTGAGATATAATACAGAGACTCGCGAAAATCCCATACTTTCCTGCCTATTGTGAGAGACGCTCTCCATAAGCCTATCCTGCTTTTATGAATGAAATATTACAACTGCACACCAAAATATGATCAATATGGATAAATAGTGTAAAGGGAAAGACAGAAACCTGAATCAAATACCTCTGCCGCTACCTACAGACAAAGCCGCCACTCGGAGAGTAACGGTTATATCACGGCAATTAATTATAAGCGGACGCCCCTCATTAGAATTTAATCGACAATATAGATAAGGAACATCACAAAATGAAAGGAAATTACGTTTATTAAACGCGCGAGGAAGTTCGCAGAAAGTGAAGATTAAGCAATAAGACAACAGGCGCTGCTCTGGACTTAATTAGGATTTACTCAACGATAAACCCCCAAATCTTCAATCAAATTTTCCGTAATCCCAAACAGGAGGTGCCGCAAAACCAAAGATACCAAAAACCATAGTAATTGAGAGAGAGAGAGAGAGAGAGAGAGAGAGAGAGAGAGAGAGATTACATGCATTTGTTCTTGTTTACTGAACAAATTTAATTATGTCAAAAACATAAACTTAATTTTGCAGCAGTAATAACAATACATGTAATTTTTAATGTATATATAAGTGCAACTTTAAATATAGTCTGTTTGTTTGTTTTTTGGTGTGTTTTTTTTTTTTGCAATATTCTTTTTGTTACATAATAAGAAGTCTCGGAGTCTTTCCGACACGTAGAAAATGTTTCCGAGCTATGCCGGAAAGGCCCGATTGTGTAACAGCGAGAGTCTGGTATATTTATTCGTGCTCATAATTTGTTTATTCCCAACACCAGAGGCCGTTTTGACAGTACCGAACCAATTTGATTTCACTGCAGCACGTATCTAAATTCAATATGATTTTTTCTTTCGGGCTTCGAATCTATCTTATCATGAGCACATGAAAGAAACAAGTTTTCTTATATGTTGAAATCATTGAATGAGAACGTATTGTAAGGGCTGTAGATCTCAGCATTATATTAACAGTTCAATACTTTTATCACAAAACATTAAATTGTTTAATAAGTTGACAGCACACCTGTCAATCTCACAGGTAAAGTGACAGAAGTGTTCTAATTCAAAAGTATTAATAGGCTCCCTCCATTGATCTCCGTGGAATTATCGAGGTATTTCGCTCTTCATTCCGTCTAGTGAGGGACGTTAAACGCCTGAGTGTCTCATTCAGATAGCAAGAACAAACTGATACAGGGCCATCAATCGCTCGTCACCGGTCCAGCTTAAAAGTCCCAACCACTAATATACAGAGGCATCGCTTTTCTGGGGCCGATATATCATAACCAGCAAATGACGAAAAAATGAAGATGAAGAATCTATACTATTGAAAGGCCGTCAGTTTAAGCGCAACCTGTATCTTGTTAGACATGATTAATGGAATTTCCATCGCAGAAATCCTTTTGAAATTTTCCTCTCATTAGAGAAACTGTTGGGGTTATCGTGTTCACCGACACGTTAGTGTTTACAGGGAGTAGCTGATCCAATATATATCCAGGACTTAATGATTTGAACAGACTGCCCGTCCAAACATAGTCTGTCTTTATGTGAAATATGTGGACGTTGAAACAAAGGCGGATAAAATATAGAAACAAAAAACCTCGCAATTTTTCTTTGAAATTAGCAGAGAAATACCTGTCATTTAAATCGAGTTTTAATTAAATCTGTCTTTTGAAGTCACAACAAAACAAATGTATTTAATGCTAGATTCGTCTATTTTTACTGCGCCGTGCTAATTTTGTTGAAGTAAATGTCAGATTTCCTAAGATTTTTTTACACGACAGAAATTTCTGACAAAGCCGTTTTTCGTTGATAATTACCGACAGTTAAGTGTTTGTTGCAGTACACTCATAACTATAGGGGCGCATCTTACGAAAATAAAAACTGAAAATTCCATCAACCCCGCCCAGGTTGTTGTGAAGTCTACGTGATTATTAAGCAAAAAAATCTCTAAACACTGAAGCCCACAAATTCAAAACTGAATTATGCAGGCATATCTGTACAAAATTGATAACGTATAACGTGATGTAACACATACCTAAAAAGTACATGTATTTAGCTTAAGGTTTAAGTAAGCAGGTCCAATCTTTGATTTTATGTCTAATTGAGGTGTACTACCATTATAGCTTAAGTTTAAATGAAAGCAACTATTGATCTAGATGTATAACAACTAAAAACTGTATAGCTAAAGAGATTTTTTATTAATAAAAGATAAAGTGAAAAGTAGAACCTATCAAGTTATCTAACAATTCAAATGTAAATTGAAATAGGTAAGTAAATGTAACTGTAACAGTTTACATGTAAAGTAATGCAGATAAAGCTACGTAACTTTAACAAATTAAGTGCAATTTTAAAAAAAGATAAAGTGTAAAGTAGAACCGATAAAGTTATCTAACAATTCAAATGTAAATTGAAATAGTTAAGTAAATGTAACTGTAACGGTTTACATGTAAAGTAATGCAGATAAAGCTACGTAACTTTAACAAATTAAGTGTTTAATTTTAAAAAGGGTATGGTTATGTAACGGTGACGGTTGATTTGTAGAGTACAGCAAGTAAAGTTATTTAACTGTAAAGGATATATTTGAAAGTAAGGTATGTAAAGTCATGTAACTGTAACGGATATAGTAAAGAAAGGCATGTAAGGTCATGTAACTGTAACGGATATATTGTAAAGTAAAGCATGTAAAGTCATGTTACTGTACCGAATATATTGCAAAGTAAAGCATGTAAAGTTGTGCAACTGTAACGGATATATTGTAAAGTAAAGCATGTAAAGTCATGTTACTGTACCGAATATATGGCAAAGTAAAGCATGTAAAGTTGTGCAACTGTAACGAATATATTGTAAAGTAAAGCATGTAAAGTGTTGTTTCTGTAAAGGTTAATTGTAGATAAAAGCATGCAAAGTTATAACTGTAACGGTTACATTTTAACGTAAACAAGGTACAGTTATGTAACCGTAGCGGTCATATTGTAAAGTAAAGCTTGTAAAGTTATGTAACTGTAAGTAACGTTTAAGTAACGTTTAAGTGTAAGTTAAAGCAAGTTTACATATATTAATGTATCCATTTAGAGGTAAAAGTTTATTATGATTTCTACACAATAAAGTCAATATAACGTTACAATGCATTTGTTGTTGAGTTATTTGTATGCATTTGAAATTCTTGATTAAAAAATTATGCATTAAAAATTCCTTTTAAAACATTTCATTGATAATAAAGAGAATAAAATAAAAGCTTTTGGGCCAAAATAAAAAAATCCTTTTGTTTCCCTAAACGCGACCGACCCAATCAAATTCCGCCGACTGATTTTTTTTTACCACAATATAGCTTTTAAAAAAAATCTAATTATACCCGAAGTTTGAGAAATTAATTGATACTTAGTTGACATGTCAAGAATTATTAAAATGATATTTGAAGCTATGCTGACATGTATATACTTCAACATTGAAATGATTATGAAACTAGTCATGCACATCTAGTCATTGAAACAAACATGTTGAAATTTAAAATAAACAATATTAAACAACATTGTGAACTTGAAATTAAATTGTTAAATTTGTTTTACATTCCATTGGTACATGAATAATAAACCAATTTGTTTTACAATTGGTCATGTTGTTTAGTTTTGTTATTAATTAAGGAGTTGATTCATTTTTTGATATTAGTAATATAATGTATTTTCATTCTCTGTCCTGGAAGCCACCCAACTTTAAATTCTAGGGTCAGGTTAGGGGAAACAAAGATATTTTTAATGATAGCCTTGACATTTAACTTTACTTCTCAAAACCGTTGTTAAATCAGTTTAGAAAAATCTAAAAAGAAATATTTACATTTATACAGTATTATGCGCATTATATCTGAACAATTCGACTTCTTTACATGACTTCAGAGAAACTGCATCCTTGGCGTTTTATCAAATTATACTTTTAAATACACCATTTTGTACTTTCAAATACACCATTTTGTATTGATTATAAAATCTAAATCATAGAATTTTCTGAAATAAAATCAGTCATGTGTTACTCTTTAATGCGATTTTCTTACTTTACATACTATATAAGGTAGATTTATATTCTTATACGTACTCATTTTCAGGCAACAGAAGTGTTTATAAAGAATAACATCGCATTTCTGTTGCGTATATAAATTAAAAAGGTAGTTCAAATTTGCCAGCGCTGTGTGTGATGGAACATGTAAGGAGATTCATTAATCTACAAAATTTACATTGTACGTGTATATATAAGAAAAACATTTTTGTAAAAAATTCGGGATAAGTCTTCCCGTTATCACGTGATCGATATTAAGGAACAACTTCAATTACAGGAGGCACTTCGCGAATTCCCGGTCTCCCTGGAACCAGCGGGGGGGGGGGGGGGGGGGGGGGTCCGGGCCAGCGTGTTTACCCCGGGGACAGGAAGGCGTGGGTGATAGGTGACCACGGCTCGGACCCAGGCACACAGCGCTGTTCCCCGTCACGACCTCTCACAAGAATGCGACCCCCTGGGCCGGAGTGTTTTTGTGATTATTGTTGGGGTTCTTCAGCTATTTGATAACCAAGCATAATGCACCTGAAAACAGAAGCACATAACGGAAAGATAAGGTCCCTTTGAGAATATCGACTTTGATTACTTTTACCTGCCCCTTCCGCGCCTTTGACATGGGAATGAATTGCCTCTTCATATCCCTCTCAGCTCAGAGGTGTTAGCGTATTACCTCTTACAAGATAATTTTATCGATTGCGGTTCATAATCATTCAATGGCATCTTAGAAGCGTGTAAATATGTCGATAAAATTATAATGGGACGATACGAATAAACAATATTTTTCTTCTATTCCCGGCTACCTGAACGACTCAGTTTTTACCTTTCCTACTGAGTTGAGTTTCCGACTTTTTCTATGAGGACAGACGCCTGTCGATTGTGACTGCCATCAGCTCTTCAGCTCTTCACTCGGCGTTATGTGTTCTACCTTACAGGAGCTTTGTTCTGGAACATAATAAACAGTGGATTAAGACGGTTAAGGGCCGAGATAGGGGGCAAGAAATATTCAAAGTATTTCTTGTGTACGTCAAGTTGAGTATTCCTGATATCATACCTTACAACAACTTTAACATACAAACTACTGCCGTAGTAAACGTTTACACTCCTGTTTTTGTTGAAAACGAAAACCGCTATGGTAGTTCTGTTAGACGAAAAAATGATTCAATATTAAAATTTTGGTGTTTTTTTTTATTTACCCCTTTGATTATGGAAATTTTATACGGTATTTGATAAATAACAAAACAAACGGAAATGTAGCTTTAGGAAAGTAAGAGTAGAGCAAGTTCCAGGATTCTGTATGAATGCACAGACGACTTAAAAGATGGCGAGCAGCTAAGTGGAATGGCACGCCGTTAGTCCCTCCGCCCCGCCTGTCATGACGCGCCAAGAAATATATTGTCGAAAAAAACATTCCACATAGTTACCCTGTCACTTCCGTTTGTTATTCGTGCAATTAATCATTACACAATTAACGAAAATGCAAGACAACCTGGAGCCGGCTCTATGGAACAATGGCGGTTTTTTGCAACCTTTCCGATCGTCTGCTACCAAGAACTGTTCAAGAATGAAAACTTGCTCAAAAACTGACCAATGGCATAAGATGCTTGTAAGTGACGTCATTGATATGTAACACATCATGCAAACTCCCACACCAAAAATTCTGAGACCTTCAGGGAAGAATAGTTAGCGTCGGTGGTGCAATAAATTTCACGAAGTTGAGGGATAATTTCTTGGAAAATACACTGATGCAAATATGCATAATTGTGCACTTTTAGGTATTCTGAAAAAAAATGCAACCTCAAAATTTTCAATATCATTATGTATTCAAATGTACAAAATAAAAATAAACAGGTAATGTATTGAAATTCCTTTATTCGTGTCAACAACATGACACAATGCAATGCATGTTGAGCAGTTCTGAGCGAGTTTATATGCATGCATGGTCAGTACTATACGATCAGCGTTGTTAAAATCTCTGGAGACAGCCGAATGCCTTGTCGCGGTTTTAAGTATTGTATTCTTAATTATAGCTACTAAAATAGATGCACTTTGCTGTCAATTTAGATAGACATTTAGCTAAAAGTTTGAACAGGCTGTTAGTCGGTTCATCAACAAGAATCCGTGTTTTTAGTACAAAATAAAATTATATACTTATAGCTTCTTATATACATTTACTTAAACGTAGATTAAGATAAATATTTGGACAAGCTACAAAAATCGCACTTAGTGTATATAAATATAAAATAATATGCTTTTTGTGCTCAACGAATTAAATGAACCAAGAAATCATTGCCTGGACCTAGTCTGTCTTTTCTAGTTAACCCAGGGTACCACTTCATCATTCTCTGGTAGGGCCATTTGTCAGATTGTTTTGCAATTTGGTGGTGCCACACACGGAATCTGATTTCCCGCACTTATTCACGCATAACTATGAAAACTAATGGTTGCTACTGTGTACACGTACGTTTCTAGCATATTCCCTGCTTAGAATTTCTCTCTAAAAATTATTTCGTCAAATGGAGACACGATCCGTCGGCATAGTCAAATTTTCGTACCGTGGCTATGTCAGGAATTCGCAAACCCATATAACAGAATATGCTAAATTTGTTGTACCCACCATAAATCTGGTATAATTAAATTAAGTCATCTTTACCGAATTCTGCGTTGTAATGTTCCCGTATCATGAACTGTAGTTTGGGTCAACGGTTCCTAATGGTTGAAGAAAACTGCCACATGATCATTTCATTCGAGAATATTAAATACCAAGAAAGCCAGCTTTGTACGGTAACAGCGGCACATGATCTGCACCGATTCGCTCGCTTTAACATCCCATCAAGATGAATTCCAAGTTGGTGTAATAAAAAATTGATTTGGCCAAAGACGATGTACCAGAAATTCAAATTTACACGTTTTTGCATCTTGAGGTTAAGTTTGATTGAAAATCGGGAATGTTAAGTAGAATTATTGAAATTTTTACCCCAACATTCTTTTAGAGTGGCTATTTAAAGTTTTTGATAAGGATGCATCAAATAGATTCTCAGATGTAACCATATGTTGCTACATATCATTTGTTTCCTCCGAAGCGAATCGTTCAATAAATTAGAGCCTAGATCACCGCACCTACTACTTAAGGTGATGCAAATAAGAAGCGTCAATACTACGTCAGAGTTTAAATTAAAGTTTTATTTTTATCAATAAATATTCTGGTCATACGAAAAAAATATGACCATCACATATATATACAGAGTGAGGATGACCCATGGTTTAGTACAATTGTCAATAAACAAAAAACAACAGCAATTGCACTAGCGAAGGTTACAGAGTCCATGTAATATCAGTCTCTCTGGTACGGTACTCGGTTTGCCGGAAACCAAATCACTCGTTAGAAATGAAAGGCTAAGATCATCACTACATTGTAGCCCGAATGTCTAGGTATTTCTGCCAAGGAGTAGACGCCGTCTCCCACCGGAGGACGTGGTCGTGGCGGACGGCCGCGCGCTGGAGAAGCTATCCCCGGCGTTTGTAATAACAACCCAAGCATCTAGTTTACCGCACTAAGACGTGCATCTAAAGAACAATCATTAACGATAATGACCACATTCAGCGGATAAATAAATGAGATATTGTTTATTCCATAAACAAACGAAAGCCCTTCTAGTTCAGAACTCGAGGGAGCGAGGGTAGTGTGTTTTAACACCAATATAAGCCCCATAATGCCGCTATGTCGTCGCGGCGTCTGCTAAGATCCAAATATTTCTTCAATGTACCTTTCTTAATCAATGTATTTCCATTACAAGGTTTAAACATGGCATTTTATCAACTAGAGTAGAAGGTTGATGAGCGCACAGACGAGCTTGGTCACACAGCGACGCTTTGAACTCGGCCTCTTCACACATTGAGCTGATATAAGAGAAATTATCTAACAGAGATTGCTATTCACTGGTTCAGTTCTTCAGTTTGTTTGACAGATTCTTCAAACTTTCCAGCACGGGGCTCAGTTAATCGCGTTTTTTAATTTCCATGTAGAATTTTCCTCGCCATCTCAGATTATTCGGTAGATGTCCAAGTGAAAGAGGCGACGATAATCTGTGAAAACGAGATTACACATCGGGATAAGACGGGATAGAGGATCACCCGAGTTCCTTGTGTTTCTATAAACAGAGTTTGTACGAGAACTAAGGGTCGTATTTGGAGTCTTCGGGTGACGTATTTTGTTGTTTCACACCATGAACGTACTCCAATATAACTTCTAGTAACACCCAGAATAGCAATTAAATACGACAGAGTCAATATATTTTCACTGTGTCTTTCTAAATGAAAACACTGGCCATGGAAGTTTTCAATGATAAATTTAACCCATTGTTCCGCTGTTTGCGTTCGATTTTAAGATCCCTTCATATCAAACTCAGCTGGATCTGCAATTTGAAATCCCTATATTTAGTGATCACCACTTGAAGACTTTTCTATTTGTCTTCGTTCAATATCGCTATGAGCACGAACACGCACATTCCGTGAGCACTGGGTACTGCACTTTTATCCAGGAACAGTTTGTCCCAACTTCCGGACCCCGACAGTACCAGCGCAGTAACGTTATACGCATAGAGTCACTGGGCTGACAGTACATTCCGGGGGGAATAGAGCACGATTTCCCCCTAAAACACTGTCCTTCCCGAATCCAGCGAGGCCAAAATCTAACCCCCAAGTCTTTCCACGTGTGGAAAACTGGACAATGAGTATAACTCCATAAATATTTTTGCACTTTTTTTCTATCCTCACGTTTGAGTTTTAGTCTGATAGGTTTCTGAGTTTCACCCGTATAGACACGCTGTCCAAAGTATTTGATGAAGAGGGGCCTCCTCCCTTTTGGACGTCCCTTTTTGATTTTAAAATCCAAAGTTCCATTTCTGTGCAACACATGTTCTAGCGGTCTCACAGTGGACATGTAGTCCCGGTCAAAGTCTCTCCCTAGCAAGCGACGCAAGCGTTTATACTCCAGATCCTCTTCCTTCGGATCGTATAGCGGATTCGGATTTTCCTCTAAGTCAATGATCGGCAGCTGGTTCGAGGGAAATGGACGCGTCCCATCATGGAATGAAATAGAATTGCGTTCCTCCGGCTCAAAGGGGTGCCTCAGTCGGTTCCAAGCATCACGTGCACTTTGAGCGGTCACCCAACGATGCTCCCAGACCAACAAAACGACACAGTTCAATATAAAACGATATAGAATCATCACTTCATCCGTATACTTATATCTGAAAATACAGTGACACTGAATAAGTCCCACATAAAAACGGGCGTTACGGATTTACCGACATTAGTAAAATTCAAGTTTGAAATTTCATATGTTTTTGCGATGATCGTTGAATATACATAATAAAAAGGTTAAATACTTACCATCTATGCATCTTCTCATCTAATGCCATTGTATGAAAAATAAAAGTCAATATTGGAAGGTTTCACATGTAAAAAAAAAAAAAAATGTCGCCAAAATCTATTCCATTGAGAAACTGCGTCCAGACCAGGGATTGCGGGGGTAGCTCACTGGCCCCCTAAAGATAAATATCTCCAGTGTACACCACGACCCTCCAGGGAGAGGAATGTAGATGCTTTATGTTGGAGTTTAATGTAAACTATCCTTTTTGTATTTTTCTTGCTAGACACCCAGTCTGAAATGAATAGCCGTCTCTCTGAAAATCTACGGTAGTTTTTACAATGTTATGAGAAGACTGCCCGTAATCCTAAGCATAAGACAAACGGCGGCGACCATACGTGTTTAGAATCTGTGTCAACTCGGACAGTGCGACGATCAGTGTATGGGATTTCAGACCTATTCTCTATGTACATCGAATGTATGCTTGTCAAACTGAAGGGGGCGTGGCCTAACATGCGAACCAATACAAACGACTTCCCCCGTATTCATGATCCCATTCATAAATCGAAATAAAAGGTTCAGAGAGAGAGATCCGGAACCTGTGATTGGGCTTGAGAGATAGATTAATTCTTATCTGTTCCACAAGAGCGTTGTCTGTGAGATAGTACGAAATAGGAGAGTTCCCCGGCGGCGATCAATCTCCTTCCTTCACTCGTTTCGTTCCCGGCAAAAACGAGTTGAGCAATAAAGCTAGTAGAGTTATGGTAGAAGGGTTAGGCGGCGCCACGACCGATACCGCACTAATCCTCCCCTATTGTTATATCCCTCCATAGATACATTTATGTGCATGTAATAAGTATACACCGTACTCAACGCGTTTTCGGAATTTGAATGTTATCTTAAGTATACGACACAGAAAGAAATATTAATTTCATTTAATGTATTAATTTATTTCCACAAATCATAGTTTTGGACGCCGACATTTATCTAGAGTTTGTTGAAGAGCGGACTCGTTTTGTAAAGTCACCAAAGAAATGTCAGGCGAAGTTGTTAAACGACCACAATGACATATTTCAATTTAGAAAATTAAGTAGTGCGAGTAAATTATTGCTGGTAATTTTTTATTCTTCTAAACACAATACTTCACAATGTTGGTTGGAAATAAAATACATGTACCTTACTCAGTGACAAATCGGAAGATTAACTTGAAAGCGGTACAAAAGTTAACCAAATATTTTCGCTTAGCGGCCATTTCAGTCCTGATTTATGTTTTTAAAACATGATCGCAGAAATCAACCCAGTTCCGTTTTCTGAATCATAGTCAATTAATTAAACGCGTGAACTAGGGGGGTATCGTATTTCTATGACCTGTCGGTTTATATATAAATCGTTAAAAATAAATTTCCGAAAAATTCCATCGTACATTAAATTTCTCCATCAAAATTTTTAAGCGTAAATATTTCATGCTTTGCTGTAGTTGGCGGTTCGGTTTTCTCCGTGTTTAGACTGTACCGGATTGAATGACGAAACGTGTGGTAGGTTTGAATGGTAGATCAGCAATATCCAACTGATTTATTACACTTTTTATTTCGTAATTAGATTTAATTATCCAACAGTTCGGATCAGCGGTAGGCGATGTGCGAGAGTTATAATATCGGTATTCTTTCCTCCCTTCTGACGTTAAAGAGTTCGCGTGCAGGGGCCTCAGTGGTCGCGCCCGTGTCCCCGGAAATCAGCCTCGGTGTCACTTTACCCACCCTCTGCCAGGTCGAGGCTGAAGAATCCTATCTTAATATTATTTGTATGAGTGAAGATGGTTGATAAACACCTGTAGTTATTTTTTTTTTTTGCCTTTGTTGCCTGAACATTCTGCGACGTAGCCCAATGAACCTCTTTAATTTGCTGAATTGCATAATGTGTGATCGAAGAGTCGCGGGTGGTGGAATCGCATACTGTAATTTTAATAATGCACATTGATTGATCCTTTGTTTGAAATATTTAACATCACAAGCAAGAAGAAGCTGTAAATTAAAATTTCAAATATCCAGCGCTGGTCGTACAGGAGATTGATTATTATGGAAACTGGAGTTAAGGAAAATTTGTTGCGTCTAAAAATATGCACCAAATAGCCCAAGTAACAAAATTTGATAGCAATTAATCCCCTAAAATTTATTGAAAAGCGTTAGCATGTATTAATGAACCTTCTGGCCCATAAACACTCATAAAGATGAAAGAAATCTAATAACGCTGTAGCAGATTTTATCCAGACTGAAATCGTTTCTTTATGAATGAAAATCACAATGTACAATTTGGGGGCCCGGAATGCTTAGAAAGCAGTTGAGAACTCGCCGCCCCTCAGCTTTCTATTGTCAGAGTCACGGAGAGAGAGAGGAAAACGGCGTGTTTTTAGGTTTAGAGAGGTTGGAGTATTAGCCCCTGAAATACTTGGGTTGATAGACAACATTCATTCTTGTAATAGACGGAGACACTGCAGTTACTAGTATTTATATGCAACAAGACGACCGCATTCTATTCCATCAGCAGCGTGATAAAAAATTGACGCGGCCTACATCACAAGTCAGAGATTTCTCAAAACAGACCAACCTTCGCATAATGAGAAAATAATAAACTTTTAAATGAAAACATTTAATCTATTAGCGCTGAATAGGGCGCATTGTAGACCCGGTACAATTTGTGTCCAAAACATCTAGACTTGCAGAGTTTTTGTCGCATTATCAGATATAAATATATAAGAATGTAAGAAAGCAGTTTAAATAAGCTTTTGATTGAGTAACACCTGATACCATCGCAGTCTGACTTTTAGTCTCCATCTGCCTCGCCCGGTCAGACGTAAGGCGGCCCAGTAAGGCGTGCTGATGGGGGTGACGAGAGACGGACACCTTGGCATTGACATTGCAATCAATTCCCTCAAGGCTTAAAGCCAACACGTCTTTGTCTCTCTGATTGTTTATCGGGGATAACTTGGGATTTCTTTACGTATTAAAAGTAATGAACGGAAGGTTACTTGTGTGTGAAGGAAAATGTCCCGTGTAAAGAGACAAGACGGGGCTACGACTTCAACCCTTAAATACCGCTGCAAGATCAATGAAGTCAACCTGCCATTGAATTAAATCTAAATTTAAGCGGCTACCATTTTAATTTCATTACAAACCTGAGACACAGGACATCGTAGGAGATAACGATCAGAGAGCGCGATTTCCCGTGGTCTTTTTCAATTACCCTACACAAACAACTTAGTTGTTAAATTGTTTGGAGTTTATTCGGAATCACGCTGGCGATCCTTGTCATTTTTGTCTTTACCCACACCACTGAGCCCTAACCCTCCATCACCTGTCCCACTCCACGATTAGCATGCCGTTTTAACACTGTTTTATCTTGATTGGGGTAGTTTTAAATGATTAGAGAAAAGATATATTCTTTATTTGTTACATCACGTGAAAATTTATTCTTGTCGTGATCTTTCTGTAGACCACGATCTGATAAACGCACAGAAGATCACAGTTTTAGATAGTAATCAACGTTAGAAGTGATCAAGATCAAACGCTTGAGCTACCCTGATCAACTTTCGCCCAAAAAGGTTCTCCCCCGCCCCTTGGTAAGAACGGTTCAGTACAACGTTTCAGAGACTACAATAGGGCACAATCATTATATGTAATTTCCCCGTCTTTAATATCAAATGTAAACAGAGATTCAAACGTCAAAAATGGCGTCGAATAGATTCACTGTAAAGATTGATAGGTGCATTATGGTTTGTTCTACAACGTCTTATAATTAAACATCACCCTGGATTCAAAGAACCACCCAAGTAGGAGCATTCCAGCATTTGAGAATAAAGTGAGCACAGTATACTTAACAAGGAAGCGCTACAACAACCAAACTCATTACCCACATGGCTATATTAAAATAAAATTATTGTATTTTATTTATGATAATTATAGTCATGTCAGATCAGACCGTCTTCAGCGCTAGATTTGTATTAATAACAAGTCATAATCCCGCCAGAGGGGAGTCAGGGATTCTAGCGAACCTCTTCCAACGGGGGAAGCCTGGCTCCACAATGCTAATGCCCAACGATTTCTTGACAAATAAAATTGATACGCCGGCAATACTGACTTCATCAGAAGACAATAAATGGCGATAGTGTTCACTGGCCCCCGATACGTGCAGGGAATCTGAGAGGGAGCAAGGAGATCACAGGGAACCTTTTACCTGTGTAGTGTGGGGGAAAGGTATTAACATTCAAAGGGTCCACCTTATCTACCTTCAACAAAGGGTCATGGCTTCGCGTTTATTTGTCTATTATAATCTTTAGTTTAGCGATTTTATGGCGAATATAAAACTTATAATTACCTTGTTGACAGAACAAAATATGAAACGTTTATTCGAAAGAAGCACACCACGTTCTTTGATAAGAGCTAACATCGTTCATACAAGCGAATTGTTTGGAAATTGATACTTTGTCGTTCGCGGGACAAGATATGGAATGCCTCTCCAGCTGTTCAGTTTAAAGAACAGAACACGCCCATTTAGATTTCTTATATAACAATCTGCGGAGCCACCATTCTTGTTTTCGCCTCCTGAAGAATTTGGTAAAGTGATCAAAGCTAAACATGTTAGATTGGCTTTTCTTTTTTTTTATTTTACGTGTCGTAAGCGGTCTTATCTTAACTTGTAGTAATAATTCCTTTAAATGTCTGGGAAAAACAGTTTCATGTAAATAGTCATGAAGGTCATCACAAGAAATTTTGACACGAGACTTGTCACTTAGTACACGTTTGTTTCAGTATCAGTCAGTTTGGAGACACTATCAACAGTCTCATCAGGACTCTAATGGCAGCTAGTGGTGCTATAACCCCTGCCATCCAGAAATAACCTGTCTGAATGTTTTAATTTAGGGCCCAGAAAGTGTTCAAATAGAGAGAGATAAGAACATTATTGTGATGTAGAAGAATACCACCCCGCAATATGATGTTCCCTGCATCACCATTTATTGCTATATTTTCGGTATCGCCATAGTTCTAATAACTTAAAATCATTCCGCCTCGACTTATTGGTCTCGGTAAAAGGTCGGGCGGACTGTGTTATGGCGCTATCAAAGTACAGACTCCTACACTTATTTGACAAAATGGAGTAATAGTATGAGACACAAAGTACAGAACATGCTGGACCAAAACGGGGAATTTATCAGCAGATTCGACGAGTTAAATATTAATTCTGAATATTTTAGTGAAAATGCGCTGTTTACTAATTTAAATCGACAGAGAGTCAGGGGCTTTAAAAAACATGACATATCCACATTGGTCAATAACAAACTGCAAGATGTTAAACATTGAACGGGGCCCATTGTGCTTGATAGTGGCAAGTGTTTAAGGGAAAGTGTATTCGATTGATAAGACGCTTCATTGCATCCGTAATGTTACAGCTTTGTCTAAAGCTCTGTTTTACCAAAACACAGGTACAATGCCTGCAATGGGGAGGCGAAACGTTTCCTGCACTGAAGAAAAAGATGCGTTCTAGTTTTTAATGAAAGTCAACCATAAAAACATGTGTTTTGTGGAGACGAATGAACTGATAACTGAGTTAATTAAAGCAGTTCTTTGTCATAGCAACACGTCTCTACCATCCCTCCGCCACGCGTTAATCGGTGACCCGGAAGTGACGCTACCCGTTCCGCCATTGATGGCGTCTTGGTTCTAGAATTGTGACGTCATGATGTGAAGGATTGACTTAACACCCCAAGCGCTATTGAATCACGATAAACAGATTGCACAAAGTTCATGTACTTTTAAGATATATTCTTATAGTTGTACACAGGTATTTCTTTTATTAGAGAAATATTCTGACTGTTTTTAGCGGCAAGATACTGATGATAACGATTCATTCTGATAGTTGTAAGTTCGTACTTACGGTAACGAAATATTCTGACAGTTGTAAGCAGGTACCTATGGTTACGACATGTTTATTAATGATGTACGAGTAATGAACGTGCTTTGGTGTTTTCAAGTCAATTGTACCGAGTTTTAGATGTGTGCTCACTAATTACACGATTAAAAATATAGCTTCGTGATAATTTATTAATAAAAATAAAAATAAAAGAATGAAAATAAATTCTATAAAGAAAAAAGATTACAGAATATAGCCTAAGTGTAGCAGGACTCTTGGCATGGGGCGGAAACCACTTAGATACATAGCAGTAGTGCTGTGACTACAATCAATCAAGATACATACATGTATTGGATATGGACCAAGAAAGGAATTTATAGAAAGCGCTCGGAATGCAGTTCTTTGTCCCTTGTCAAAATATGTAGCACCTAATAAAAATCGGAGTATTTGACGAGAAAACACACGGTTTTATTATTGTTAAACACCATTTCACAAGACAGTCCGAGACTGTGGCGCAAATCGCAAATCTTCATTAGTCTACGTGTGTCAGGACAAACAGCCTCTATAAATATTGAACTCCCCGTTTGGTTATAGATTCTTTCATCTTTTTGACCCTTAAAAATGACACTCGATTAACAAAGGGCTTGTTTGTAGAACGGCATTTAATGCCATCACGCAAAAGGTCTTAATGTCTCGACTATATTAAAACTAATTCAATCAAATGTTTTGTTCACTACCTGGCTAGATTGACCAGTAGAACGACACAATAATGCTATTGTGCTCGCTGTGATGTGTTGGGTACAATGGCGTTTTGTTTCACAAGCTCCGAATGCCTCGCCGTTCATGTAATGTGTCACAGCGTTTTATTTCCTTTAATGTGGAATCCAAACAGTACAAAGACTACAAATAGTTTGTATACAATCATAACGTAACCTGCCCGTCACACTTTAAATAGAGGTAAATATTGAATTGACATATAAAGCCATATATTATTAATGGGCAAAATCACTGAGTTTTCGACTCAATAATTGCGATAAATTGGATGCCTTGCCTTCATTGTTCAGTTATGTTGTAAATAACAGATTATCAGTTTGAATGACAATGCCACAAGAAAGGTAGATGTCAAATTCACAGATTTCTTAATGATTTAAAATACAAGTCAAAGAAGCACATCACAGCTGTATTCCGTGCATCAAATGTCACAGGGCGAGTATAACAGTGTCTGTGTGGTTGGTCCAACGCCTTTCTTGTAAACCAATCATACAAATAAATTTCACGCAATATGAAAAATTAAGAATATTTCGTAATAACACAAATTACAGAGGGGACAGGGAGCACCGGCCAAGGAAGCGCCGACTATAAACTACAAGCTTCAATCTCTAAATCAAAGATGACCTCTAAAAGCTATAGTTATTCGTTTTATATTATATGTATTTTCAAATATGAATGCTACTTTAAACCCATGGCATCTGTAATGAATGACGTTTTTTTAAAAACAATTTTAAATCAATTTCATTCCTTTTTTTCACGTAACGATGAAGGAAAAATACTTTGATTTTGATATTTTATTTTTTTTTAAAAATTAATTGTTTTATTTTTGTAATTCAGTCAATGCATTTTGTGTAATGTTGGCTTTGATTAAGGTACTGTGGTAGCTACAATAACGTTACCCTTTATTTTCGTAAGATGACCTCCCCCCAAAAAAATGGTGGAACGGGCTAAATCATTCAGACTGTTCATTATTTTTTTTAGAATACTCGATGGCTTACCCATATCAGTAAACACTATCATACATACTAATTGCATTTAATTTTTTAATTAAAAATTTAATTTTATTCAATTTAATTTTGACAATGCTTTAATACCAATATTTTGTCTCGTCATAGTAATTAACTAAACTAACTAACAAAAAATACAAAATATAAAACTGAATAAAAAAAAATAAATTGAGAAAAAAAACCCTTTGTTTAATTGTATTGACGACAATGCCGGATCGTTGTGTTCTGTGGCCTTGACACGGTTGGGGAGGGAGAAATAAATTAACCTTAAGGGGCATCTATCACAGAGCACGGGAACCAATATACACTGTTGCTATATATTTTCCAGAGATTGAATGAATAAAGTAATATCCCTGTCTCGCCTCGAGGCTTCATCAGATTGATTGAAATTCTTTATTCTTAAATGAAATCCAGGCAATAATAAGACCCGGCTTTCATAGAAATTAGTAAAGATATAGAAATGAAAACGAGGTGAAGGGATAATCATTAACAGAATAAGTGCAGGACCTGAGTTCTTCAAAGAATCAAACATAAGTAAATAATAGAAAACACTTTGTAGCATTATCTGATCATTTCTGCTATTTCAAGTGGAGTCGGGACACTATTGACTTAGTCTTTTCAATGTAAATATGTCGCCGATATGCCAAAGACAGAAGCAAGTTTCTTGTCATTTCTTACAGTTTGAAATCGATTACGGCGCACTAGGGGATTACTGGAATCTTTATGGTGACCCTTGCTATCAATAAACCTCGACCCCGTGTTGTCTTTAAGATGTTTTTCCTCCCGTCCGACTCCACAATGTGACAATGGCGACACCTCCCGTGATCAGGGTTTATAAATGGAGAATTTTACGGTTATAAAATGCAATTCTCCCGTCAGAGCGATTCTAAATCTACCGCACACTTCAACTATTCAAGATTTAGAATGGAACATATATTTAAAATGTTCAGCTGATTAAAAAGGTCAACAAAAATGCACTAACTGGCGCTTTAGAGTATATAATTAAATTCGTCATTTCTTCCCCAAATTCGTTTTTATCCGGTAAGACATATTTCAAATAGCTAAGTAATTTCTTTCACGCTTCAGTAATTACATAACGTGTTTATTTCGTTTATTTCGATGGGTAATAAAAATTTCGTTATCTGATAGCAGGTATATCAACTCTTGGCCGGGCGCTATCTTTTTATATCAAAACTTTTAAATGATTTAAAGAGTTCAAATCTAAATAATCAAAGTGATGACTCATGGTGATCCATCTCTATACTCATTAACAAAGTGACGTCACAATTAGACTCATTAGCTTGCTGCAGGTGTATCTTTCATTGTACGAAAAGATAAATATGTACTAACATTCTGTGTGCTTTTTTCTGAAATGAGTCAACAGTGACCAAGCCCTGACTTATCTGATCAGGGTGCATGTGTTTAGTGAGGAAATATACGAAGAATGTGAAGTTTGGGGGGAATTTCTCAAGGACCCAGGCACAACATACTCCAAAGAACTTGTCTGTGATCAGTTCCCTTAGCTTTTTGGTATTCCACTAAGTACAAAAGACAAATGAAGAGACCTGTTCATAGCGGAGGTATCTGAAGATTTCACATTAAAAAAAAATAACATCGTCGCCTGCTGTTAAAAAAAGTTCAGGGAACAATTACAGATATTTCATTTCAAAATTAAATTTTTAACATTAAACTGAAGTAAACTTATCAAAGTATAAGAAAGGCGTAAACTCGGCGGTTATTGGGGACTTGGAGGGTGCGATAGCTGTCAAGGGCCGCGCAGACGTGTTGTTCTTTATTGTGATTTGGTCCTTAAGAGGACTGTTCTCGCCGCTGAAGAGTCTGTATCTGTCAAACATTGTCTCCCCCGATCAGATGAGGGGATTATTAGCGCTGATTGATAGATATAATGGCCCTACGTGGCGTCAACCGTCGACTCCTTGCTGGGCCGCCGAACACTCCATCGAATAAAGACCAGCTCCCCCGTCATTGTCTGGACACTTAGGGACTGCTTTATAATCGGGATACACAGAATTCATGGAAATGAATGGAAATCTGTACAGCGATTTCTCAGATTATCAGAAGTGGTTTTGACTCGATAATAAAGAGAAAATTAATGAATATTTTGTTATTGTATCTAATGTTTTGTGGAATTCCATAAAGCTGTCAAGAGAACTTGTTAGTGAAAATGAAAACATGACTGCCATTAGATAAAAACAATGCCTAGATAAAAATTCCAACAAAAGTTATTACAGAGACGGCAAATAAAAAAGAAAGAAAGAAAAGTAATGTTTTATTATGATTTCCTAAAAAAAAAAAAAACCTATAACAGAGACGAAAAACCCCAGATAACGACAGAACGTAAAATACGGTCCACTCTTCAAATGGGATTTTTTTCAGTGTTTCAGTTCTTTGCTGGTGTGTAGGATTAAGATGGAGATCACAGGGCTATTTCACTCTACAATGTTATTACAATTATATACAATATATATATAAAGATCGTTCACCTTGCACTTCTTGGTTCAGGGGGCTTCGTGGCATTCTTTCTTGCATTTAGCACCAAGACACGATTCGTAATTTTTATTTCCGAGGAAGCAGGGCCCGGTCACCGGGTACCCGCCGGATGAACCCCACCCCAGGGTTCTCATCCGGTCCACGGAACCCCGCGATAATCTCGTTGTAATGGCCCCCTCTCACGTCATCCTGAGAATTCTACCCATGCGAACATGACCAGCGACAATTCTCCATAGCCCAGACAGCCGGGGGGAGGCGCGCACGGAATCCCCCGAAATCCACACATAAATTATGCAACTCTAATGAACATGTACGCTTTTTGATTTACAAACATTTGGCGCCAAAAGAAATCGATGTATGTTTTATTTATGGAAAAACTGAACTAGACTTCCACATTTTCAAAGGGGAGTAAAAGTCTTTTATCTTTTCCAGTAAGAAACGGGATTAAGTGTGTGTTGTTGAGGGGCTCGTAAAAGTAAATAATTGATGAAGGGTAAATGAGTGTATATTAGTAGTTGAATTCCGTACAAGTAGTTAAACAACTAGTGAACACATAGAAAATAGCAAGTCATTTTGGAATTTATAAACGGAAACCTTGAGATACTCTGGAGGGACAATCCAATTACGTCATCGTATCGAGTCCTAATTCCAGTCCCAGAATCGGCTTTGGAGGACGGGGGGGGGGGGATCGACATAAGTTTTTTTGATTAAAATTTGTTATTTCATTATCTGTTATAGCTATATATTATTTTGAGTTGATTTTTTCTTTACCTTTGAAATGACATTATTTACCCCCCCCCCCCCGTCAGGAGTGACAAGGTCAGAGGAATGACGAAAAAATTGGTCAAGGTCATTTAGGTGTGTGGGTTTTTTTTGGCGCTATTCTGACTGAATGGTTAAGAGTAACCACTTCCCATAGCGGGCAGTACTCTTGGACTGCATTTCATCCAATATTTATATTTTTATCTTTAATATGTTTATTTAAAATGTTTTCAAAAAACAATTTTGTAACATATAAATGCATAAATAAGGAATATTCCCGTTATTTATACTGGTTCTTAGTGGTAGTAAAAATGTTCTTTATTCATCTTTAACTGACCTTGAACTTATCCCATGCCACACCTATGTTTGAAAATTCATAATCCATCAATATTTATTAAATTTTTCAAATTGAATTCGATTATGTCCGAAAAGTACTATACACAATCTGTAGAAAAGATCGATTAAAATGAAAATCTAAATAAAATGTATAGAAAGATAAAGAAAAATGCAATTATGATGATCGTTTTGAGATGTCAGTTTAGATAAAAGGAGATTCATATTCATATGAAATAACTGTGTTGAAATTTTGAATTATACAATATCTAACCTGCTTTAGTTACATTTTAAACTGTCATTTACGATATATTTATATTTCATTGTATCAAATAAAATATGCAAAATGACTCTTTTAAAGTACTAATGTATATTTTGTTTGATAAAATAAAATATCGGAAAGAACAATAGTAAGAAATTGTGAATGCCCGAGTTCAAACTCACGACTTTCATAAACATGTAGCTAGGGTTTACTTTCCGTCAATCATAATTAGAAGTCTTACCCACACACACCCCTCCTTTTTTTTTAATTACTGATTTTTTTCTCCTTTTTATTAACGGCGTTTTATTTAATTTTTATTCAATTTCTTTTTTAAGGGTTTCATTTTTTTAAAATTTCTTTCTTAATAAAATAAAGCTGATGTCGTAATACCATCAACACTAGTGATCAAACTACGGTACCTCTTAAAGCCACTACTCGTTAAAACCAAATATAAATACATGTGCAAACACATAGTTTACATGTAATGTAATTATGGTTCACTTGGGGAAAAACAAAACCAAAAAATTCCTGCTGATTGAACTTTTCGTCTTTACCGAGCACAGCATTAATAAGATTTTATTGGTATGATCGATAAACAAGAGTGCTTAGTCTCCTCGCAGACGTCTGCCTCGGTCTGGGGCGTGATTTAACGAATCCTCGACGATAACTCACGACCGGTCCACCATATCGTCTGCTTTATCTCGCTACCCAATCAGTGACGACGCCATTTTATGAAGATGATCAACATTTATTGCCGTTCGGCCGTAAAAGACCCAATAGTCCATATTCATATTTTTCCTAAATAAAAGCATAAATGCGCCTTATCTGACTCCATCGAAATGTAAAAGTCTTTAAAATGTCAAGTAATTAAATTATGGTGTACACCATTTGAAAGAGAAATCTACAGACAGCTCTTGACTATCACTGAGAAGATAGAGATGGAATCTAAAAAGATGGAATAACAATGCTGCAAACGGGGGTTTGTGATTCAAATGATAAAGAATGAAATGGGCTTAAGTGAACGTGGAAATGATGATTACAATTAAAACCGTCTGGAAAAAGTGATGAGATAAGAAATAAAAGAAAACGGCATAAAAATGATGTACTTTACATATTGGTGAATTAAATGTAAATGCATCCTTTTAAATGATTTATTTACCGGGATAACTTTGAAATTCTCAGCCCCCTCTCATTAGTAAGTAGTCATAACTTGTGCATATGACGTATCACTGATAAACTTACACATTAGGTAATTCACGCGACTCGTTTGCTCCCTAAACCAGCCCCCCCCCCCCCATTCGCACATGACGTACATGTACATGTATTATCTCATTAGCAGCTAGTCTACTACATGCCACATCATGGTGCCGGCTGACCAGACTCTTATTTCCATTTACAAAGATAATCTACATGTATTTATGTTCTTCTAATCAATAATTATTCTACATTGTTTATATGCATTTCGCAAAACGCAGGGGTTTAGTTTACTTGTGTACTTGACTTAAATATATTTTCGACAGGCAAATTAATAAGGGTATATTTTTTGAAGTGAAAAGAATTTGAAATTCAACACCAATACGTTTTTTGTTTTGTTTGTTTGTTTATTTTTGTGGGTTTTTATTTTTTAATTATGTGTGTATAACAAGGGGAACAATTACCATACTTTTTGGTAAAAATGTTCTAGTATTTTTCTTTTAAAATTACGGTTTTCTCTTACGTTCTCTTCATTGAAGTTCGGTAAATGAACAGCAAACATTTTTGAATCATATCATTTTTTTTTAGACAAGCACAAAACAAATGTGTTTCTTTTCAGGAAAAAAGGTCTCATAAGTGAAATAAGTTTGTCATCCACAGCCATAGCGTTTTTCTTATATCATAACATGTATTATAGGATTATAATATCATTTTTAGTAAAAATATTTCCGTAAAACATACGTGCCTTTGGTAATCAATTCCACGGGTAAAATAAATTTGTTATTTAACACTGTAACGTTTTTCTATAATTATCAGATTACATTTTTACGTCATTCTCAATTATTTTGCATGCGATATTTTCAAGCTTCCCTTTTCATTTAGTTGATTAAATTCCGGCATTTTATCGTGGAAAACGTAATTAAAAACAAACAACATATCATTATTTCCTCCTGTAATTTACATAAAAAAAACCCCCAAAAAACTATTTGATTGCGGTATTGAAATAAACGAAGATAATTATGCTAAGGGAAATAACTCCTACAGTCTTTCTATATATATTTGCAGCTTGCAAGAGTTAAATTTGCTTGCAAAAATATTCTTACATGCAAGAACATTACTTCAAATACGATTTGGCTGTTTCTTTTAGCTAAGTGAACGCTAATCACACGCACAGATTTTGAGGGGGTCAAAAGGGGAATGTTCTCGAAAATTTAACATTACTAAATTACCAATTCAAAGTCTAAAATCAAACACTTCTTTTCCCTCTTTTCTGCGACGCTCAATGGACTTACAACAAATGGTCTGAAAGGAACTTGTATAATGCAACCCGATTTTACTAAGTATCCAATGCTTTCTGTTACAAAAGAAAAGTTCTATAAAGCTGACTTATCATTTTTTCAAATAAATCCTCGGTGGGTTAACTTCAAAGGGAATGTCATAGCCAGTGTACCACTGTACACAAATAGAAGCAGCCAGAATAATAACAGGATTGAGAGTTAACTCTTCTAAAAGTATCTTATATAGCGAACTTGGCTGGGAGACCCTACAACCTCGAAGGGATAAACATAAGCTTATTCTTTTCTACAAAATAATTCATGGTTTAGCACCGCAGTACTTGTTAGACTTAATTCAACCATTCTTTCCAACTGAACATGCATATTATTTAGGTCTAATGGCAATTTTTACTCTCTGCCACTATTTGATGTCGGACTATTTCTTATTACAATAGCTTTATTCCGTCTACAATTAAATTATGGAATAATCTTGATGCAGAAATAAAACATTCATCATCTTTGTCTATTTTCAAGTCAAAAATCAAAAACCGAAATATACCCAAAACTTGTAAACACTACAGTTTTGGCAATAGGAAAGAAAATATTATCTTATGTCAATTACGGAATAAAGCTAGCAATTTAAATGCTCATTTATTTAAGGATTTTTTAATCGATGATAGTCGATGTACAAACTGTGGGTCTGAATCTGAAGGTAATATACATTTTTTTCTTGAGTGTCCAAGATACACTCAACATAGAGTTAAACTTTTTAATGACATTAGTGTATCTTTTCATATTAACTATATCCTTTATGGTAGTTCTGACTTTTCATACAACTTTGTAAAATCGTTTCTTATGTTCACAGTAATGAGTTATATTATAGCTTCTAAGCGTTTTTGACTTTTTTTTTTACTTATTAGTTCTTTTTTTTCTTTCAAATGGGCTGGATCATGAGAACTTTATACTATGTCTGTCTGTCGGTATGTATGAATGAGGTGATGGGTTTATAAATGTAGGAATATATGCTAAACAACAAATTAAATTTATAATCATATGACAAAAGTCAAGCTTATTATTTATTATCCAATTATCCTTTGTCTTGTATACAAAAAATATCAATAATATATCACTCTGTAAACTGGTAAATTATACTATATTCTATGATTATTCTATAACACCACTTCTTGACTTTGTATTTTGGAGAGGGTTTATATAGGCTTTGCCTGTTACCTAATCCATTTGATTACTCAATAAAATATGTTTAAATCAAAATGCACATTAAAGATAATGCTATAGATAAAGGTTAATACTATAGTCATTTCTAATCAATCTCTGCTTTCACTTTCACATAATATATTCTAACTATATTGAGAATGTATTAAATATACATACCCAAGCCGAGCCGTCTATGAGATTGATCAACCCAATATATTTCCGTAGTGAGTCAGTAACTAACCTAATAAGTGTTTTGTTTTCCCGAGTACTATCAAGCGACATATTCATTCACAAATAGCGGTGATCTACGCAAAGCCATGTATACAAGATGCCTTATATGTCGTCCAATTAAACTCATTTAAACTCTTCAAAATTATCAATACCACCTTTCAAATGCGCTTTAAAAATCTTCGCTTCACCCATATTACTTACAATGTTTTGTTGCTATTCAATTTTAAACCTCTGCAGGGATTTCCTAGACGCTGCCATTTTGTTCTGCTCCAGACACAACAATGTGACGTCAATATTCAAAGGGCAACTACTCTAATTTAAAAATAATTTCAAAGGGCCACTACTCTAAATATTTTAATGACTTACTGAACACGATTTCTGTGTTAAATAATATGAAATATCGAGATGAGTAGGTGCGGCGGCGGCCAATGACGGCCATATTGCCTAATATTAATCCTCAAAGAACCTACATAGAGATTTATGAGGCAATCACGTGCCATGTTTAATCCAATGAAAATGTGACATTTCAGTCCGAGGGAAAACAAATTTCCGTAGTTAGTCAGTAACTAACCTAATAAGTGTTTTGTTTTCCCGAGGACTATCAAGCGACATATTTATTCACAAATAGCGATGATCTACGTAAAACCATGTACAAAATGCCTAATATCTCGTCCAATTTAACTCATTTAAACTCTTCAAAATTTTCAATCTCACCTTTCAAATACTCTTTCAAAATCTTTGCTTCACCCATGTTTACTTACAATGTTTTGTTGCTATTCATTTTTAAATGTTTTCTCCCTTCCCTCTGCAGAGATTTGAGCAAATTTCGACGCTGCCATTTTGTTCTGCTCCAGACAAAACAATGTGACGTCAATATTCTAAGGACAACTACTCTTATTTTAAAGAATTTCAAAGGGAAACTACTCCAAATACTTTAAGAACTTACGGCATGCGGTTTATGTATAAAATACTATGAAATGTCGAAATGAGTAAGCGAAGCGTCGACTAATGACGGCCATATTGCCTAATATTATTTCTCACAGAACAAATATAGAGATATATGAGGCAATCACGTGCTATGTTTAAACCAATGAAAATGTGACATTTCAGTCCGAAGGAAAACAAATGTATATGTTGACCATTTAACTTTTAAAAATTGAATATATTATATCGTTATCAAACCCGTAGTGTCTTTTATATAATTCAAAACACATTTTTGGAATATAAATTTACCTTTTAAAACACCAAGCAAGGAAAAATAGATCAAGTTACAAACTAAATACAGCTTTTTCACATTGTACACCAAAATTAAAATGCTCTCGTGTCATTACATTGATAGGGAAGTTTGATATTCTATATGTTTTTCATGTCATATGTAAGAAACTCTTTCATAGGTGCATTTCAGCATTGAATTCTAAAGGTAGTGGGTGAATAATTTAGTGTTAGCTATGTGGAAATCCTCCTATCACTGCTCAAACACACAACCCACGTGATCTATATTTTAGTAGATCAAGATCAGGAAGAAGTGCCGCCATGTTGAATAAAGGTTAGTTGTTATTTTTTCACACATATAATAGTGTATATTTATGCCACGAAAGATCTTTTTTCATTTACTGTCGTTTTAAGAAATTTTGACTGAACAAAAGAATTGTGGTTAACTAAACTAACGAGATATTTTCAAATTTTGCATATGTAACAAAACCTTTCTGAATTAAAATAAAGCATAACAAATACATAATTTTACAAACGTAGAGAAGTCATTCCTCAGTAACAATTTTTTTTCGACTAGCAGCCCCTACGGAAGATATACATCTTTGCCGTGCGCTTTGCTTTAAGTAAATCACTTTTCTTTTTACAAAGTCTTTCAATACAATAAACATTACTTTAATAACTTATAACACCTGCAACCATGATAATTACTAGTAAACAACATTCCTAAATATATGAATTAGTTCACAAACTTTAACTTTGTAAACATTGTCTACGAGGGTCAATCAAAAAATACGAAGACAATGTGGCTGTCTATCATAGATTTCTCATGAAAGTCAGACTTAACAGATTAATCTGTGCACCAACACTCATGTTATTGATATGCGAAGTTTAAGTCCATTTGATGAGACGGTATTTTTGTTACCCCTTTTTAAAAACAACATGTTTTGTCACCATGGCGCACGGTAACGTTCAAAACATGACGTCAAGATTAAACACGCACAGTTTATAGATATGCCCCGTCTTTATATCACGCTTAGTCTCTTGTGCCTTTCTCCTTACAATTTAAAATGGCACTGAATTCAGATGTTAAGTGGTTCGAACCACTTAACATCTGATTTGCACACATTTGTTCGAGAATCATACGTTAGTTCTTCAAAGTTTTCATTTTCTAACCGTGTATCTCTTAGTTTGCAGTAGGGATAACCCTGAACGTCGGTTGACGTTACTTGTTTTTTTGACCGAATATTTACAGATATTCTACTCTCTTTCAGACTGTTTTATATTCAAAATACAATTACCACCACCCCCACAAAATTTATTACAATTAAACACAAACTTGCAAATAATTGTTGACTTATTTTTTGCACCATTGAGCATTTTCACAGCTTGTATCGGCGTTTTCCTGAGTTAAAATCCATTTTGTTTGTTCTTCTCGTTGCGCCGTGACGTCCGGCGTCGTCGAAGTTTTTAGTCAATTCTAAAGAGGACCATCTGTCTTTAGTTACAAATGTCTGTTCGACAAAACAATACATCCCGTCATTATTTGGTACATAGAATACCAGGACTATACTTAATTTGAGGTTTCAATATTATTTGGTTTTTAGCCCAATTTAAAGAGATATTACTTTCAACATTATATAGTTTAATGTTGACATAACACAAATTTTGACCGTGCGCCGTGACCTCATTTTTGCAGGATTAGATTCTAAATAAGTCTTAGATATAAAGGAATTTATCAACTTTTTTTTCTTGCAAATTGTTTGAAACTTTTGCTGAATTATGTCTACCAAATTTAGTAATGATATGACGTTAAGTAACACAGCAATGACAAAAGTCTTCGTATTTTTTTATTGACCCTCGTATTTATGAATAATTTAATTCTGGTTGTAACGCGGCATTTGATTGGATAGAAAAATTTAGTTAAATTTGTATAACCTGGTTTGCACGTCACAAGACACGTCACAATGCACCAACGTACTAATTCACTTGACGTTACGTTTGAATTTTGAACAGATTTATATCATTTTTAAAAGTAAAACGGACTCAATTTGTACAGCAAATTCCAGAAAATTAAATTATAAGGAATGAACTCAATATCTACCCAAGTTATACTCGTATAACCTGGGTTGGAGCAATTTACGCTTTTTTATAATCCGCTTCGCGGATTATAAAGCGTAAATTGCCCCAACCCAGGTTATACGAGTATAACTTGGGTAGACATTGAGTTCATTTCTTAATTATTTCACCTAATATCAGTTTTACTTTAAAATATGTGAATAAAAAAATCATTCAAGAAAAATTCAAATTTGCAAAACAACAAATCTTGTGAATCAAGAACAAGAGTTGCGTTGATAAAATTTAATTTTATCCATGTTTTTTGTCTTTGGATTTATATGCAGTTCATTGTCACTTTATTAGATAAACACATGTTGGATATTCGTCAAAAAGAGAGTAAAAGTATATTAAACCAAGTACCAAAACCAGCAAGATATCAGTAAAATATGAAAATCTTTGAATTAAAGGATTTTTTTTTCAGGTTTACTAGAGTAAATAAGTTGTCGAAGAATACATTCCCTGCGTTGGGCCCAGGATGTGTTACGGTGTCGCCTCTGTGAGACCCCGGGCCCCCCTATGTACTGTGACATTTGTCACATACATCTGTGTAAAGCCTGTGTGGGGGAACATCTCTCAGATCAATCCACAGAACACAAAGTGCTGCCATTTGAACAGCGGGGATCTACTCCAAATTACCCTAAGTGTCCGAAACATTCCATAAAACAATGTGAACTTCACTGTGAACAATGTGACATACCAATTTGTGTGAGGTGTGCTTCTTCAGCAGAACACCACGGTCATAAATTTATTGAAATAAGGAAAATCCTTGACAGCACAAAAGAAGTCATCCAGAGAGATCTACAAGAGCTAGAAAATTCAATCTATCCTATTTATCTAGAGATTGCCTCTAACATCCCAGTTCAGAAAGCTGATCTAAGTAAAAACTCGCAAAAATTGGCCGCTGCTATCGACAAACATGGTGAAGACTTGCACAGGGAAATAGACAACATGATAAAACAACTAAAATCTGAACTTGATGAAATAAACTCCAAAAATTTGGCTGTCTTTCTTTTACAGGAAGATGAAATCACAAACACCATTTCTCAAATCAAACGGAGCATTGCTAATCTGAGGAAACTACTGTACTCCAGTGATGTCACCCTTGTTTCTGCCTACAAATCAAGAAATTTTAGATTCAGAAGATTTCCTTCTAAACTTACAATCTCTTTACCAAGTTTTACCCCTCAGAAGATCAACAAGGAACAGCTTTATCAGCAATTTGGTTCTCTTTTAGCGACACATATCGAAACCAAAGAACATGGCAACACAAAGGATTCTTCAGGTGCTAAGTACATGCACTCTCCCCCGGACAGACCGCTCATTGATGTACCACGCATCATTACAGAGATAAACACTGAGTATGGAGACTCTAATAAGTTATGCAGTGTCTCTTGTGTGTATGATGAAGAACTGTGGACACGTGGTTGGGACAACATCATGAGACTCTACAATCTGCGAGGAAGACTAGTGAATTCAATCCGAACAAAATCAGGAAACCAGCCTCGGGACATTGCAGTGACAAGGAGTGGGGATCTAGTTTATTCTGATTACAATGATCGCACTGTGAACATTGTGAAGAATACACATTTGCAAAAAGTGATTAGAATATGGGGATGGAAACCTTGGGGTGTCTGTAGTACCTCTTCTTGTGACCTCCTGGTTGTCCTGGACAGTAATGACGATAATCAAGCAAAGGTTGTACGCTACTCTGGTTCCACAGAGAAACAAAGTATTCAGTTTAACCATAAAGGAAAAGCTCTGTTTTCATCTGGTGGCACTAAGTACATCAGTGAGAACAGGAACCTAGACATCTGCGTGTCAGATCGTAAAGCCCGCGCAGTAGTGGTGGTCAATCAGTCCGGGAAACTCCGGTTTACATACACTGGTCCTCCGTCCAAAAGATCATTTAATCCAGTCGGCATCACTACAGACAGCCAGAGTCGGATCCTGACAGCAGACTATGCCAATCGCCGTATTCATATCATAGATAAGGACGGACAGTTCCTCTGCTACGTTCACAACTGTAATCTTCAGACTCCATGGGGTCTATGCGTGGACACCAGAGATAACCTTTTGGTGGCTGACTATAGCACATGTAAAGTGAAGAAAATCCAGTATTACATGTGAACGAACTATGTGCTTTACGTTTGAAGGTGGCTCTATACACCACTTTTTGATAACGCAGTACGCAAAAAAGTAAACCGTAAAGCAGTTAATCCCGGTACTGGCTGATTTCAACTGAAGCGAATTGTATGGGGCCCGCTCTTTTGAAAAAATTGTCAATAAATGAATAGATTTAATTTGATAATTGGGAAATTCATTATTTACATGTAAGGTGGTATGGGTCACCATATGCAGGCACGTAGCATCAGGGGGGGCCAGGGGGGGCCTGGCCCCCCCACTTTTTCTCGCAGCAACAAATTTTTTAAAATATACATATAAAAAATTGAATTATCATGGAGTTGGCCCCCCCACTTTTTTGGGAGTATGTAAAAAATTGATATGAAAATAAGGAAATAAGGAGTGAAATTGAAGTTATATACGACGCCAGCCCTCCTCCCCCCCCCCCCCCCCCCCCGGATTAGAATTTTGAAGATTTTTGAAAACCTTAAATTTACCTTCTTTTTTTTTTTTTTTTTTTTTTTGCTTGTCAAGATTTTTTGGATGAGTCTGGCCCCCCCACTTTCAAAAACGATGCTACGTGCCTGATATGTTGTATCGTATTATTTATCGAAATAAACAATAATATTAAGTATAATTCTATAAAAAGCGCAGTGGGCCCCAGAGGGTCCACTACGGACCTGTAAGTCATGAGTTCGAATCTGCTGGGGATTTAAAAATTGTTACCTTTCCAAAGTTTTTTTAAAACGTATTTTTTGGTAAAATATTGCGAAAGAAAATTCTAAACCGGTGAAAGTATTTCAATTACTTGTATAATGTACTTTAATCCACACTAATGTCGACAGATGTTCCATACCACCTTAAGGGGATGGGAGGGTGGCGATGAATTTTTCTCAGGTTGGGATACATGAAATCCTACAAGTTAATTTTCCCCTTTATTTATTTGACTTAGTTTTGCATTAAGCAAATATATCTACTTATATAAGCCTATAATGAAATATTTATGTATTTACAATGAAGCGCATTGAAGTGGTAAATTTTTCGTTTGAATGGAATGGCCTACACTTTGTATCGAACGTCAATTGTTACATAAGACACGCCTATTTCTTTTATAATGAGGAAAATAGTATATGTAACAATTCTTTTGGAACCGCTCAACTTCTAAACAACACAAGTAGGGCTGCGGACCCTGGAAATGTGGACACAAGCTGAATCCCGATATTTTCTCTGTATATGTTTTCCGTGCCCCATGCATATCCTCATTCCCCACACCATGCTGCGAGCACAGCAAAAAATGCAGAAGAAGACGAAGAACGTAGCTTACCCCTCTAAAACGAAAAACTGAAACATGTGCATATATGTTGTGAAAAAATACTAAACTTTTCTTTATTTACAATACAGAACATGTAACAGGAAGTTAAAAACAAAAATAAATTTGTTACTAAAAATATTCTTGACTCTTTAATTTGAACAATATCACTATTTCTGAACATAGTTGGCACGAAAGAAAGTGTGTTTATGTAATGTATGTAATGTGTGAAATTCCTGCTGTTTAGAAGAGTGGCGGTTCCGAAATCATTGTGACGAATATTGTTTTCCTCGTTTCAAAAGAAATGGGCGTGTCTTATGTAACAATTGACGTCGATACAAAGTTTAGAACATTCCATTTGAACGAAAACTTTTACCACTTCAATGTGCTTCATTACCGTCTTCCTTGGAAGACGGTATAAAGAGTTGAAATAATTTACAGTCTCCGGGTTGTGCACGTCCTTTCCTTTGTGATTGGTAGAAAATACATGATGTGAAAATTTACATTTATTTCATTGGTTAAAATACTGTTCGGCGCAAGGGAGATAATTTTCTGATGATCTTTTTCATGTACGACCTAACAAATTTCGTAGTTTTCAAATCTTTCAAAAAAAAGTGAGAAAACGAAAAAACCAATACAAAATTGCTATGAATTAAATTCAGCCTTTGGTTTTCAGGTCCAACTAGTTGAAAGTAACATTCTATAATATCTATTGAAATTATTTGTTTTTCTTTTAGCATTGTTTATTCAAATATTTATACAAAATGAAAAAAAAATTGATACGGTATGCCTAATATCGGTAAAGATATTTGCACCTTAGATAGATAAATGCAGTGGGATAACTTTGATTTTATAAAAATAATACGAGTCTACGACCCTACCTAAGATCTCTTTTACCCTGTAGTCGATCTCAACTTACAAGCTCGGGTACGCAGTTCTCAATTTTAGACACGAAGGCTTCAACGACACATGATATAAAATGTTCCACTCGCCATGCTATGTAGAGGAAGGTGACATTTATATAAAAAGAATTAAACTGTCTTTGATAACTAATTGCTGTTTAGGGTTTGTTCTAAAGACGGTAAGCTTTTTAAAAAAAGCTAAACTTGTTGTATCATTCCAAACAATATTCAGGGAATTTACTTCAATCAGATATTGAAAAGTCCCCAAAGTGTTTGGGCCTTGGGACTTAGGAACGATAACTCTTACCTGAGGAACTTTCATACCAAATACAATTTTAAATATTTTTTGTGTTTATTTGCAATGATTTTCATTTTTTTTTATGTCACATTTATTAAAATACACTTTCTTATAACATCAAGCAGCTTTTTCAGATGATCTGTCAACAGAGTAAGAACTTATAAACAATTATGTTTCGGGGAAATACTAAAAAATAAGTATTCCTTTTAAAGGAATGATCAGCATGAAATATCATTGGTCAGCTCTGTTTTAATAATATACGCTACACGCAGTAAACTATATATAGCACCGTTTTATTCATTTCCGAAATGGCAAGGCATGAATGAGCTTTACTTTTAGTAGGCGAATTATACTTCCGACTAATATTGGTTCGCATAAGTTATGTGAAACAAGTATTCCTTTTAAAGGAATGATCGGCATCGGCATGAAATATCATTGGTCAGGTCTGTTTTTGCTAGCGCTCTCGAGCGCTAGCAACTACGTTAACTAGTCTTTTTCACTGGAATACGCATGCTCGACTCCATAGTAGGGGATTCTGGGAATACTGTACTACTGCAGATAAACTGTACCATTTGAATTTCGTTTTATCATTTTCACATGAAGTTTTGAAATGAAATGTCAAAAAGTAACAGTAGGTCTTATAATGCAAAGTTATTTTCAATACAATGATAAACAGCTAGCTTTATCTTAAATTTCTTCAAGCTCGGAAAACAACTTATGTTTTCCGAGCTTGCCAGAAAGGCCCGAGAAGATACGATTGCTACATAACAGTACCGATGTTTCTTGAAAATTTTCACCTTAAAATTGAAATTATAGTAATTAAGGCGCAATTAATGAGCTATGCCATGCCTCTAATTTCACAGTTCTAATTTGAGACCCCACTCCAGCGCAATTCCAGTACACCACTGTGCTTCCTATTTAATTAATCGATTCAGAAATATAAAACCAATGTTTTAGAAATTTGCTTCTGTGTTTTATGATGGTTACAGCGCTAGCTCACCAATCTTTTTAAAAGATAAGCTTGTTATAATATACGCTACATGCAGTAAACTATATATAGCACCGTTTTATTCATTTCCGAAATGGCAAGGCATGAATGAGCTTTATTTTTAGTAGGCGAATTATACTTCCGACTAATATTCTTACGCATATGTGAAGAAAAAAGGAGATTTGAATCATTATGTATGTAACTCTATAAATGTTTTATTTGCAGGGTAAACGGATAAGATTATCATTTTCAGTAATCTACGTCTAATTAAAGATTTGAATAAGGTTTTCATTGCATAGTAAATAAGAGTGCAAGGCGCAATGCGTACGCAAATAGTTAAATTTGCCGGATGCCTCATATGGACACAACTGTGATCGACCGAAGCCGATCACAAAAAACGTGATTTGAATCATTATGTGTGTAACGCTATAAATGTTTTATTTTCAGGGTAAACGGATAAGATTACCGTTTTAGTAATCTAAGTCTAATTAAAGATTTAATTAAAGTTGTCATTGCATGGTAAATAAAATAGTGTAAGGTGCAATGCGTGCGCAAATAGTTAAATTTGCCGGATGCCTCATATGGACACAACTGTAATCGGCCGAAGCCGATCACAAGAATGGCAATAATAAAAATTTTGAATATTATGAAGTGTTATATTTTATACAGTCAAGGGACATAATTATTCGCCACTTCAAAATGGCCGCCGGCTTTCGAATTTGCGCACATTGATATTTAGGATGTATCAAAATTTATTAAATGCCTATCTTACCTCAATACTTTGTTAGATTGCCTTTTATCTTTAAAACTTCAATTAGCCTTCCAGGAATAGTAGCATACAGGCACGGGTTCCCAGTGTTCTTTTTATCTTTAACCAAATATTCTCGATATAATATTAAGGTTAGGAGACCGGGCAGGCCATGATGTTGTAACTATATTTTTATTGGCAATGTATTCTTTAACTAAATTGGCTCTATGTACATGTACGGGAGCATTGTCGTCCATAAATACATATTGGTTATCACCGAAATGTCTGGCTAAAAGGGGCCAAAGGTTATTGTCTAATATTTCATTATATTTTCTGGTATTTATGTTACCTTCTACATCAGTTAAAGTCCCTATTCCCTTTATATAGATACACATCCCCAGATCATGATACTCAGGTGACGTCGCGATGGCGGACACACAAATTGCGCATTGTATTTTTCGTCGTCTTTCTTTTATAAACTTTCTTTTTTCCAATTACTAACTAGCTTTCGTCACTAAACTCCCATTTACTCCAGTCATGATCAACAGTTCAATTTCTCCTCTCCTTTCACCATTTACTCCGAGGCTTTTTGCTGACCTTGCGAATCGCGACTTTTTTCTTGGCAACACTCCGTTTGTATCCTAAGAATTTTTCTTTTTATGGTTCTGGTACGAAATCTATGACTGTTGCCCTCAGTCACAATACCAGTTATATCTTCGTAAGTTCTTCGTCTGTTTTCTTTAACTACGCGCGAAAGTTTGTTTTTATCTCTGTCCGTAAACACTCTCTTCCTTCCCTTTTTTACATGTCCCAATTCTTCAAATTTTTCACAATACTACGAATTGTAGATCTAGGAATTCCTAATGTTCTTTCGAACATATCTCATGTTTCTAAAGTATGGGGCATTTTACATTTGTTGGCTTCCTTGTGTATCTAATTATTACTTCTAACAGTTTGTTAACGGTAGAAAAGCGGTATTTAGCCGTAATATCAATTTAAATTATAGCCCCGATCGTTTAAAAACTCGTTAATTAGATAGCGTGTCACGTGGTACGGTGACGTCACATGCGACCTTCTTCGAACAACTGACTCTAAACAAATTGTAGGGTTAGCATTATCTTCTTTAAATCGTTTACATTTATTCACCATGTACGTTTTTGTTTTACATGCTGACTAAATTAAAAGAATTTTATTATTCAGTCGTGCATGTTTGAGCCACCAGTATGGATTAATAACGATGATATTATAGCCGAGGAAGCGACGATGAAGTCGGCAATAACGATCGACGTGTAAAAATTGTAAAGACAACTTAGTAAGGATTTTGGCTCAAATAAATCGGTTAAAGGTGTTTATTAAATTAATATCTACATCAGTCTTGCTTTTTGGCGTTCCTAACGACTCAGAGTGTTCATTATTGTAAAACTGTGGTGCACAAAAAGTTTGTTTCTTCGGCTGTAAATTGTCACAACTTTATAACTGATATTACTGAAAATCAAAGCCGATTAAACTCGCTGTTATTTGATGCACAATCATAAACTTAATTTGTGCTTCTCTTTTTAAAGTCAAGATATAATATTGATACAGGGTTCTTAACTACAATAATGATGACATATAAGAGTTTAGACATATTTGCAATTCAAGCTGATTTGATAAATGCACTTTATATTTTTAATACTGGATCCAGCATTGTCCCTTGAAAGTGTAACTTATTATAATACATGTATAAAAATATATCATATTGCGCTAAAATAAAATAAAAACATCCTGAAAAGTAAAGTTTGAAAGCAAAATGCATTAATTTTGCTTAAGAACCCATAAAATTCATTTTAATTAAAATGCGCTATGACAAAGAGGGACAAATGTCAGAAAATTAGATGTTAACATAAGATTTACAAGATGACAACCTGTCAATTTACATTGACCCATTAAATTCAAAATTTTCAGTAAGAAAAAAGGCAAAAAGTTAACACAGATTTTTTGGACTTCCTAATTACTTAACATGATATATTTATAATTCTATTGAGCACATTACACATGTCATCTACTTCAACAAAGTAATACTGAGTAAAGGCCCTGTCACACCAAGCTGCGTCCCCACGGCGTGTTTACGGCGTTGTAAAATTCATGGAATCGCCGTAGGATTGCAAGGAAATTCAGAAAAAATGCACAGTTTTATTTGAAAATTTTACAAACGGAGATGTCACGGCGTCCTGACGGCGACCAAGGCGTTCTTACGGAGCTCCCATGGCGTGTAACTGCGTTTCCACGGAGTTCTACTTGGCGATTAACTGCGCTCTCGCTGAGTCTCCGCCGAGCGCTACTGACGTGCTAGGAGTTTTTACCGCGCGTCCACGGCGTGCTATGCGCCCTGACTGCGTGCAAAAGTTAAGACGTTCTTTACTTCTTGGTAGGTTAATATCAATTTGTACAATTGTATGGGAAACAAACACGAATTTACAACTAGTAATTGAATGATTAAAAAATTGTTTTGATTTTATGAAAAGGTACATTGTAATTGAAACATTACTACTTCTAACCAATTAGTGAAGGACTAGGACAAAACTCTTAGTAGTCAGAAGAACTTACGACAAAGTCATAGATATTTACAGCCTCGTAAAACGATCTTTAAAGAACAGAATTGAGATATTATATAAATAGTGCCTGTTTGGGAGGGTAACAGTTGAAATTGACACCCCGAGAAAACCATTGTCAACCGACGCGAAGCGGAGGTTGACAATGGTTTTCGAGGGGTGTCAATTTCAACTGTTATCCTCCCAAACAGGCACTATTTATTTTGTTATACTGAATGTCTTTTTTAAAATTTTTAAGAAAATTTTACTGCTTTTATATAGGAATAACGTGAATTCTACAGCGAACCGTACGCGCATAATTTTCGCGCATGTAATATTTTTTAATGTTACCCGTTGCCAAGTGCGTTGCTAACGCTGAGGGTAATAGTAAATATTATTAACTGCGTCTTAACCAATCAGATTTCAGTATTTAACATGAAAGTATAACAAAACCATTTGTTTACAAATATTTTAACTCAAATAATTATATTTTCCAGCCATAAGAATAAATCATTGATTAGTTGGTGATTAATTCGCATTCATTAATTTGGTCGTAAGTCATAAGTTCTTTTGTAAAACGCAGCCCAGGTCTACAAAAAAGATCTGTTATTAGTTGTTAGAAAAGATGTGAAAACATCAGAACCAAATGGCGTGAATTCCATCTACGTCCATTGATAGGTCTTGGAATATTAGCAAATGTTACTTTTTACATAGTCATCTACATACAGTTTGATAATTATTACTACATCGCTTGCTATTGTACAACAGCCATTGTTCGAGTTTTCGTGGTCTTGATGACCACGCACTAGAAACGCCGAGGAAGCGCGGTATAAACGCAGAAGAAACGTCACGAGAGCGCGATGGACGCAGCAACAGCTCTTTGGGGTCGCTGTGTTAAGTAACTCAGCCAAATGAAAAACAACTTGTTCTAACGCTGTGGATGCGCAGAGCTGGTATTTCAGAAAGTCATAAAACGCTGCATTATCGAGGACTTATGCCAAAGCTATAGTCTAAAGTTTACACCTCTAGTTACGCCGCTTTATGAAATGCAATATAGATAGATAGATAGATAGATAGATAGATAGATAGATAGATATATATATATATATATATATATATATATATATATATATATATATATATATATATATATATATATATATATATATATATATATATATATATATATATATATATATATATATATATATACGCCCGACTAAGTTTCGGTGCAAGTCCTCGGACTAGCCTAAGTTAATCCCAGTTTTAAGGGATTTAAGCCCAAAATTTTGGCCGCTCTATGAAACGAGCCCCAGATCTTTTTATCTCGTCAGATTGTCAGGGACGTCTTTGTGGTTGGTAAGGATGTTAAAGTTGAAGTCACCACGTTTATCAAGTTTTTGTTGTTGTTACGTTGCCATTAATGTCCTTTTCAAGTAAAATATCTAAATATGAAACAGATGACTCAAACTCTGTGGTCTCTGATGTCAGACTCAAATTCCCATAAAAGACGAGTTGACTGTTTCTTAGATCTAATGCACTGATGAATATTAACAAATAACTAGTTTTTTTTCACATATACATGTACTCTTTATGATGAATTATTACCCGGTTATAATAATGGTGTGTAGCACTGATAGGAGGAGGGTTTCATACACGTGCATGTGTAAATTGTAAAAATCATGATTAATTAATTGAGACATACGTCCTATTAAGATTTCACCATGGGTGTTTTATGCCAAACATTATCTATAATTCTCTAGTACATGTTTATGTTATACTTATGTATATGAAATATTTGATTCACAACAACTCATTTTTTGCACTAAAATCATAATTCAACAACCAATGACTTTGGTGAAATGTTTACTTTTCACTGATACCAAAAACCGCGGACGTTTAGTACTAACAGGTATATAATCATATATACAACCTATTGTCCATATTACAGTAGTTCTAGATACTTTACAACACCTACACATCAAGATTAAAACCATTCAGTGAAAATCGATATCCTAAGGGAATACCACTCATTGATTTAACTGGGATTTAAATCTCGGCGACCAATGAAAACTTAAGACGTAGCTGTTAAATTCGTCGTCTTTCGTAGGTTTGACAAAACAGAGGTAAACAATGACAAAACATCTACCTGTCTATACACAGACAGTAAACATCCCCGTAACAACATTGAACATGCAGACGGGGGATTGAAAGTGAAAGCATGGCGATGTGGGGACGTGTGGTGTGTTTGTTGGTGCTGTGGCAGGTACTTGCTCTGAGCCGGGGGAATACCCGGGATCTACTGGACGACATGTTGACGGACGGGGAGGCCGGGAATGTGGAGGGGATGATAGATAAGGTGGGGGACATGCTGGGGGAACTCGTGGATTCCCTCGACTCCATCAACAGTCCGTGCTCATTTAAGTGTCCGAACGGTAAGAGAGAGAGAAGAATGATAAGGAGAAAATGTAAGAGGTCGAGAGAAAGAAAGAATGATAAACAGGTAGAGATAAACTAATGAAAAGTAGAGAGAGAGAGAGAGCGTAAGAGAGAATGAATGGAAGAAAGTGAACGCATGTACCTATATTTTGATGCTATGTGCCTGTAACGCACTGAGCTGATCGTTCTAGGATTTTATAACAAAGGAAAGATATTATGTCATATTAGACATATAATAGTCGAGAATGGAATGCAGTTTATTATATCACACAAAGGAAATGAATGACATGCACGGTCTACCGAACATGGCACAATCACTTTAAATTTGAGAGAGAGAGAATAAAAAGAGTGAAAGAGAGAGAACTCGCAATATATGTTATGCACTTACATGTATATATTGTAGGCATAAAACCAAAGGCGCGTGAAAACCACATCAAGTCCAGCAACGGATGCGGAACGTTCGGGTTCGAGGTAATTTTTTTCAATGTGAAATAAAGAAAAAAACCATTATAATTTTAGTTATATAATAGTTCATATACTAGATCTAATGTAGATTGATGATTTATCAACCACCGAGAAAAATAAATCATTTTGTTGTTACTTTTTAATTATATGATAGTTTATATACTAATGTAGATTGATGTTTAATTTTATTAACCACCGAGTAAAAAAAAATCATTTGGTTGTTACTATATGCATCGGTGTACATATGCAATACTAAATGGAAATCCATTATCCCTCCACTTGTTTCTGATGTACTCAACGCACGATAAATGCATGGATCACACGCACTCTGGGAATAAACATCCCCTCCTCTTAAGCTGCTTTAAAACTAAAAACCTATTCAAATGAACATGCTATACATGTACTTCTTCTATGTGTTGAAATTGGCTACATATACATGTAGTACATTTACAATTACATGAATTGTTCTACATGTGGTACAACATGTATTTGTTCTACATGTGGTTCAACATGTACTTGTTCTACAGGTGGTTCAGCATGTATTTGTTCTACATGTGGTTCAACATGTACTTGTTCTACATGTGGTAGAGCATGTACTTGTTCTACATGTGGTTCAACATGTACTTGTTCTACAGGTGGTTCAGCATGTACTTGGTCTACATGTGGTACAACATGTATTTGTTCTACATGTGGTACAACATGTACTTGGTCTACATGTGGTACAACATGTACTTGTTCTACATGTGGTAGAGCATGTACTTGTTCTACATGTGGTACAACATGTACTTGTTCTACATGTGGTAGAGCATGTACTTGTTCTACATGTGGTACAGCATGTACTTGTTCTACATGAGGTACAGCATGTATTTGTTCTACATGTGGTACAGCATGTACTTGTTCTACATGAGGTACAGCTTGTATTTGTTCTACATGTGGTACAGCATGTACTTGTTCTACATTTGGTTCAATAATTACTTGTTCTACATGTGGTTCAGCATATACTTGTTCTACATTTGGTTCAATAATTACTTGTTTTACATGTGGTTCAGCATATACTTGTTCTACATTTGGTTCAATAATTACTTGTTCTACATGTGGTTCAGCATATACTTGTTCTACATTTGGTTCAATAATTACTTGTTCTACATGTGGTTCAGCATATACTTGTTCTACATATGGTAGAGCATGTATTTGTTCTACATGAGGTAGAGCATGTATTTGTTCTACATGAGATAGAGCATGTATTTGTTCTACGTGTATTTGTTCTACATGTACTTGTTCCGTAGATCGACACCTCCACTGTTCCACTGATGACAAAGTGCTGTGACCAGCATGACTTCTGTTACGACACGTGTAACTCCAACAAGGATAAATGTGACAGTGATTTTAAGGCTTGTCTTCTTAATATGTGTAAGAAAATGGAGAAATCGCTTGAGAAGGACGAGTTTGAAGGTACGTTATATATACGAAATAGAAAAATGTCTCTCTACCCTGAAAATATGCAGTGAGTTTATAAATTAGTAACATAATCTCATTATGTTGTGCATGTATAAGTTCTTGTTCTTTATAATGTATACATGAGTGGTTTTGTTCTATATGTCTACAAACGCTTGCCATTTCACGTTGTCGTAATACACCATGACGACAATTAACTGGATGCATTGATCCATAGGTATCCTATCTGAATAATGTAGTTTTAGACAGTGAACCTGTTATGGAGGGGATGGAGAATATAGTTACTAACAACATCTCCAACTGTCACGTGATCTATTGCAGGGTGTAAGGCGACGGCAGAACTGATGTTTACCGGAACTACCATGTTGGGTTGTACTTCCTTTAAGGACTCCCAGAAAAGGGCGTGCGACTGCGGGGATATAGACATGGACTCGGACCCGGACGTACTGCGCGTCAACTCGGGAAAATCCACACTCATCCACGGGAAGAAGTCGGTAAACGCAAAGCCTATTCCGGGGACTGAGAACGAAAATACGGAGAATTTTTCCAAGACTAAAGACGTACCTAAATCAGATACTGTCCTAAAGGCCACCAAGCTTAAGGCGGAAAACCGGCACCAACACGAGGACCTGTGACATCCGGTCGATACGGTACACGTACAAATAATCAAGTACTTCAAAACGGGAATTCGTGTTACTGGTTTGGGCCGTCAGATTGCCCAGTTCAGACAGATAATACATTTGATACTGCGAGATTTTAACGTTCTTCCGTCCATGCCAGGTGCGCAGGATTTTTGTGTAGATGTATGTATACACACAACTGTTATCTTCCTGTTTTACAGTATTGTAGAACAGAGCTCGGTACTTTTGTAGAAACTAAAATGTCTTTAAAGAGATATTGTTATGAACTTTTATATTCGTTGAATTTTATCCCTTTTTGAACGATTGTACATTATATTGATATCAGTGAAATACGCAATTATATATATAGTATTTGTTATACTAGATTGTATGCATAGCATCTTTATATTTTGTTAATTTTTCATATTTGGTCATTTTCTGTATGTATTGATATGATAATAGATATATTATCCTCTATATTCGTATGTACACTGGTTCGTGCACACTTTTGTAAATCAATTGTATATAATTTTTTATGTTCTGTGTATAACATACATGTACATCAGATAAATGATGTAACTGTTATATCCGTGTATATATATTAATAGTGGATTTTACACAAACGCTTTATTATACCTATAAAAAAATTTATACAGTTTGTCATATAATTTCACGTTTCAAACATTCTTTATAAAAATACCAGTAGGTTTACCTCCCTTTCATGCAAAATGGAAATTATTTCTCTCCTATACGCAATTTACGTACACTGAAGCAAGTATATTCAGATCAATATGTTTATCGTGGCATTGTAAATCCAATATTCCCTCTCACTCTTCCTATAGTCTGTCCCAAGATATTTATGCAACACATTTGGACGATTTTCAATCAAAATACACATATCTTTAAAAAAAGTGCAATTGGAATAGTTGAAAGGGATAATTTCCAAAATAAATTCATTGACACATTATCAACTGTCACTCGGAAAAATTCACAGGAACGAAAACAGACTCCGTACGGAGATTTTTAATGGGGAATGTTTACATCTTTTCTCCATTCTGAATACACTCGGAATACATCGCGCAATTTTACAACGTTATCAGCCGGGCTTGCTGCAATGCAAAATCTCCGTAGACATCGCATTTTTTAGCATTATATTGAAACCTGATGGGCTAACAGGAGCGTTTTGACTGGGAAATCTTGGAAATTTTTCATACTTTTGAATGAACATCGTTTGAACCCTGAGTTATTTATAAATATAATGCAATTAGGCAAAATGTAAATCCAGGATATCTTGGAACCGAGTACAACACACTTTCAACTCCTCCAGATGAACTATGGGTCCTATATTTTTCAATTTTATCATTATATATATTTTAAATATAAAGTTTATTGTTTTCATGTTATCATTAAACATCTTCGCTAGCCAAGAGTTTTCGGTCCACTCCGCTCCCCATAAGATTTTCGGTCCACCCCCCCCCCCCCTAAATGGGGGGAGGGGGATGACCAAAAACCCTCAGCTAGCGAAGATGTTTCATGAAAAGGTTACTAGTATTAGATTTAAAAACACGTATAATATTATTCAAGCAAACCAACAACACCAAATTGACACAAAAAGCATCTGTATTCTGTAAATAGACAATTTAATGTACATTTCGCGTAAATTATGTTGATCATTATGTGTGTTTTTAAAGACAGTCGTTTAGTTCACATGACGATGTAATGTTTCAGATGGAGCACCCTGACAATCCTGTTTATTACAGTCAACATCTGTTATGCCGAGCGGGGCTTTAGTAGTACATGTCCGCCGTGTCCACGCTCTCAGATCTGGGAGGATCTTTTAGAAACTCTGAAAAACAGATTTAAACATAACATTATCCTCAAGATGTAAATTTTACTCTGAACTCTGAAAAACAGATCAACATTATCATTGTTTATTTACTTCCTTTGTGCGTTATAAAAGAATTCCGTTCTTTCATAGAACAGAATGATATAGAATATTGAATAGGGGGTAAGGGGAAGAAATTTCACTACTTCTTTTGGTATTCCAAAGTTATCAAATGTAGGTGAGGTTTTGTATTAACTGTTGTATCCAATACCGTGTGTTCAGTGCATGTTACACGTAGATGTATCCTACATGTATTTCAAGATATTAAAAAAATGATATTTGTGGCGAATTATAGTCCAATTCGTGTAACTAAATCTAGCATCACAGCAATTAACATGTGACATGTACTAAGTCTTTTGTAAGAAATGTTCCCCTACCCCAAATATCAAGGACGCCATCTTTATTGATGTCGAAGTTGTTGAGCTGTTGTTGAGCGTATCTTTCGGCTTCGTTCAGGGAGAAGTGGAAATTGTTGAAGAAGAAGTAGGCTATTTCGTGGAATTCCAGCTTGGAGTCTCCATTCAGATCGAACTTGTCGAACATGTCGAACACTGAGCGTTTGTCGAGAGAGGGCGCTGATCGCTGAAAAAGAAGCGGGAAAATTACAATGAAGCTTAGCAGCTTAGCTTGATCGCAGGCAACTGAAAACTAGGAGTACTATGACCCCACCCGTTCTTTCTATTTTATTTCATTTTATTTTTTTGCTTAATAATTTTTGGATTGTGTTAATTCCCTGTCTATCAATATACTTCCCTCAATCTAAAGATATTAAATATATATACACCTGTGTATTTTATTGTAAAGTAAACGTGTGCTCCCATGGATTTCTTATATCTCTAAAAGACATGTTAATGTGTCTCCATTCACAGTGGAACAGATTACAGTGTTAAATGATTGCGCCTCTCATCAGACACTGTGTGATAGTAGGCAGGAAATCTACTTATTTATATGAAATATTATCCCCGCAATTTTTGTATTTATAAAAAGCTCAGTATTAAAGGGAAGGGTGTTTTCAAACCTGATATGCCTCAAGAGTCTGTAGTTGATTATGCCTAGAATTTCTTCTGAATGCAAAATATCTACTCATGATTTAATTCAAGTCGAGTTATGATGGATTCTTCCTGTTTTACGTTAGAAGAATTTTGAAACATTGCTGACTTTATTTCTTGTTGTTACCGCATTAGAAGCTGATGAGCTGAATTTGAATACATGTCATAACATAGAGCCAACCCACAGTCAGACTGTGTTTACATGTCTGTATGTCTCACTCCTCCTTTTTATTCTTTGAACGTGATGTGTATCTACGGTTAATGGGCAAAAACAAATTCTTATTGTCTCCTAGAAAAACTAGTCCAGTAACTTCTGATAAAGTTAACAACCGCCGATAAACCTGCATTAAAGAAATGACGGCTAATCAAGCAGTTCTAGTGAACGGTGATAAGTTTAACAACCACGCGCTGATCGTCAGGTACATCCAGAAATAGAGAAAGGTACTGCAGGTTCCATATTTTCAGTCGTGATAAGAGGAAATCTAATATCATACGTTGTCATTATATTGAGTCCCAAAAGAATTAGAAAAAAATCATTTCATTAATTAACCCTCCAATTTTAGATCAAGTTGAAAAGAGGAGGCAAATTCGGAACGTGCAACATGAAAGTCCCCTGGGCGATTGATCCGGTCCGTGTTTATATAATCAGGGATAAAACCCGGTTATCGGGCGAGTCCGTGGAAACACAGCTCTCTAAATATAGGAGATCCATTTCATGTTGCCTCGATGAATTAAGTTCCATGATTTCAGACAAATCGCTGAATGAGCATGTTTTGATGTCGCGCTCCCTTGATAATTGTTTATTAATTTCAAGATTCGATGACGAAAGGTTCGATGAAATGACGATTAACAATCAGAACTGCCCTGATGTCTGTCGTATTTTATCACACAGACCGAAGTCCTGGATAAAACAAGAACAGACGGGTTTGTTGATAATTACACGGGTCTTTCATTACAGCCATTGGCGTTCGTGAATATTGTAGATTGGAATATATCAGTATTAATTTAATTTCATGATAGTCATGATTTGAGGTATTCAGATAACACTTTGCGTGGCGACTTTGAAGTTATTACATATTTTTACTGGTCAATTATCCAAATAAATCTTTTTTTTTTTACTATTAGCTACGATTTTTACTTCTAAGTCCAATATCACATTTCTAACAAATCGTACGTATGTCGAGCCAATTTGATAAAAACACCAATATATGGTTTCGATTTGAACATATTTTTATTCTACAAAATTACAACTGTCAATGGGCACAGGCTCAGAAACTCAGAGCGCCCTCTCCTCTATATATGGTAACACTTCCTAATATGTTAAAAGTATATCATATACCGGTATAGCATAGAGAGAAAGTAAAATTATATAATATATATCATAGAGAGAAAGTCTGTGTCGATTTGAGCATCAGACAATTTGTTAGCGAGTGGACATTTTAACAAAATATATCATGTTGATAGCAATCGTTTCATTTCGTTCTAGAAAAGGTCTTTCTTGGTTACCCTAAATATTGTAAAGTTGGTGAACGAATATTCGCAGTTTTAACGTTTTATAGGCGAACACAACAATGCATTATCAAAACTTATAATAGTGTTTTCCTTACATCTTACCTTACATACACGTACTTATATACACACGTCACTTTTCTGCAGCCACCCAATTGAAGTTAGTGGCATTAATTTATAGATGTTGAAATAAAAAATTAAAGATAATTCCGGTTTCACAGAATTATCTATAAAAAAAATCACACACCTCTTTAAAAAAACTCCCAAAATTGATCGCGTGCTTCAATATTTTTAGTTTGATATACGCGGCGGAAGTTTAACATAGACTGTACAAGAAGACCAGAAAAATTGGGATTTTTTTTATCATAAATGCCTGTTCACATAACTATTGGTACCTATAGTTTTGATGTGTACAAACTGTTATTTCTGCGCTTGAGTTTATTGCTATTGAAACCTACTCACACAAAACGTTAAGTAACTATGGCAACAACAGTTGATTCAAAGCCTCAATTTATATATCAAGTTCAATCAATGAAATAGACAACCTTTAAAAATGTTACCATAATCTGTGTTTTCACAGTCGTATGTTCATTACCACCTAATTATGATCCTGGGGATCTGCCGTTTTTATTGACCTGGGTTTCTAAAAAAAAACTCATCTCCACCTAAACCCAGTAAAATCGTCACACAAAGTTTATTCGCAAGAGCTAGAAAGAGCATAAGGATTAAGTCTTCCTATCATATGTGGCTATAACATGTACATGTATGGCAATATAAACTGATTAAAAACCATTTTAGTTTTACATTTTGCAACTTGCAAATCAACGATGATATGTGCACCGGATGTACATGTAATTGTTTAACCATGGTCAGATGCGAACACAGTCTGCGGAATACTTGTACTTATCTACTAGTATACAGGTAGTAGTTACGGGTGGCCATTAGTTTTTTTGTTTTGTTTTGTTTTTTTTTTTTAGATAATTACAAGTGTTATTTTATTTCATTGATGCATTTTCACCAAAGACATAGAATTATACCGGTTATATCGAATAGCCTGACCTTAGCATATAGGATGTATTCTGACAAATGTACATTTAATTTAATATTATTAGATACGATATATTTGTATCATGTAATATGTAAACGGTGTGACCGTTGGACCGAGCGCAGATTTAACACAGTGCATAGGATCCGCCAGCATGGTTGCCTACTCAAATCATTCGTCAAAGTTAAACTAAACGTCGCGTGCTCAGTCTACATTATGACGTCATATTTCAGACGTAAGACGTTCGTTTTGTCTTCGGAAATAGCCGAAGAGAGTTACGTGATTCCGAAAAAAAATTTTATTCTTTCATTGTTCATCAATTTAATTCATATGAATGTCAATGTAATAAAATTGAATACTTTATTCAGAATCTAAAAGATCAGTTCCTTGACGTTAATGTTTTTATTTTCCATCTGATCATTGATAAGACATACATAGAACAAGTCGTGTTTCTTGATTGAAGCACTATTGAAACTTATCTGGTTTCCTTTTTAATTTCTTTTAATTCAAATTACCTTCTATTGAAACACTGGAACTTATTTAATCGAGTTTAGGGGCAATAAAATCGATAAGTACCAGTCAATCAATGATCGAACTAACTTTTAAAAAACAAAATGGCTGCCAATATGGCGGCGCCCAGGGCTGGAAGAAATTTTTTTTGGCCTTAGTACCCCTGATTCAACTTTCATTTTTCACTGATTTTCTTATATATACGTGTTACCATTAATCCTCGCTTCGCGAGGCGGGCTTCTCGCTGCGCTCGGTATAACAAGTATTTAACTTCCTTGTTAACCTTAATAAAGCAGTGTTCTACATTTATTTCTCTACTAGTATATCAATGTATTGTTTATAATGTTGCGAAATTACTATTAAGCCGCGTATTCAATCGTAATATGTAAACGGTGTGACCGTTGGACCGAGCGCAGATTTAACACAGTGCAGTTCGATTTTTGTATGATAAAATCTATTTTAAAAAACGCATACAGTAGGATCCGCCTGCCTACTCATACCATTCGTTAAACTAAACGTCGCGTGCTCAGTCTACATTATGACGTCATATTTCAGACGTAAAACGTTCACGTTTTGTCTTCGGAAATAGCCGAAGAGAGTTACGTGATTCCGAACTTTTTTTTATTTCTTCTTTCATTGTTCATCAATTAAATTCATATGAATGCCGCTGTAATGACATTGAATATTTTATTAAGTATCTAAAAGTTCAGTTCCTTGACGTTTATGTTTTTATTTTCCATCTGATAATTTGATAAGACATACATAGAACAAGTCGTGTTTCTTGCTTGAAGCACTACTGAAACTTATCTGGTTTCCTTTTTAATTTCTTTTAATTCAAATTACCTTCAAATGTAACATTGGAACTTATTTAATCGAGTTCAGGGGCAATAAAGATCGATAAGTACCAGTCAATCAATGACCGAACTAACTTTTTAAAAACAAAATGGCTGCCAATATGGCGGCGCCCAGGGCTGGAAGAAATTTTTTTTGGCCTTAGTACCCCTGATTCAACTTTCATTTTTCACTGATTTTCATATATATACGTGTTACCATTAATCCTCGCTTCGCGAGGCGGGCTTCGCCCGCCTCTCGCTGCGCTCGGTATTAAAGAAAAGAAAATTGGTTCAATATAATCTATGAGAACAAATATATTTCTAAATACATAACTTAAATACTACTGTTTGATTTTGACTATATAGAAAAATAGGAGATAAATGTTTATATCCCAGATAATAATTTCTTACAAAATTTGAATACTCATCGACTGCTTGTTAATTTGACATATTGTGAAGTTACTTTATACACTGCGCAGGACGTCGGCTGTCGTACATATACCATTCCTAGTTATCTATTCATTCATTTTCTATAACTGACGCTCACTTTTGAATAAGAAGAGCTATCATCCACCGTCACCCTTCCCCTTTGGACTGAATTTCTATTCTGGGTTTTCAAATCGGCGTCATCGACAGGTGTCTGAGAAACTTAGAACTCGGGCTTAGAGATCGTCTACATGTCTCTGAAATACCTAGAGCTAAGGAGATCTGGGAGACCTAAGGAGATCGCTACATGTGTCTGGAAGATCTAAAACTAAGGAGATCGTCCACCCGTGTCTGAAAGACCTAGAAATAAGGAGATTGTCTACAGGTGTCTGGGAGACTTAGAACTAAGGAGATCGTCTACAGGTGTCTGGGAGAACTAGAACTAAAGAGATCGTCTACAGGTGTCTGGAAGACTTAGAACTAAAGATATCACCTACAGGTGTCTGGGAGACTTAGAACTAAATAGATCGTCTACAGGTGTCTGGGAGACCAAGAACTAAAAGAGATCGCCAACATGTATCTGGAAGACTTAGAACTAAATGAGATCGACTACATGTGTCTTATATACCTAGAACTAAGGAGATCGTCTACAGGTGTCTGGAAGAACTAGAACTAGGACTTACCTTCTGGACGGATCGTGACTTGGACTTGTCTGTTGGTAACGTTAGCACCACTGCCACCATAGACACAAAGAGAACCAGTTTAACAGCCGCCATGTTGTTTCTTCTGTAAGTGAAAAAGGAATGCCGTTACGCTACTATTCACTAAGCGATACTTAGTAATCTGCGCTGCAGAGGGGGTTTATATCCTAAACAAGTCATCTTCAAAATCAATCGATGACTTCTTTAGGGAATCGGACACATTTATCGAGGATTTGATATGAGGGTTTTTTAAAAGAAAGATGGAACCTGTGAAGGGGCAGAACACAAATGGTCAATTATGGCACAACAGATGGAGAACGTTACGTTATCTCCAATTAAAACCAATTCAGCACCGGTCCGTCCAGGAGGGCGCTCCAAGTCGATTATCGCCGAGCCTCGGCACTCAGTATAAGTCCGCCTTGCACTCTCCGTCCGTCTGTAAACACGACTGTTGACGCTGAGTGTTATCAAGATGGGTCTGAAGTGGCCGAACCCTGATGGTCCGTAGTTTATTCCTGCCCGGAACAAATACGATTTCCGCGATATGTGTTTCGTCAGTCCGACAAAGTGTAATGACTGGAGAGAATGGCGAGGAACACCATGTATACATTTCCTGGAGCCGTATTACTAAGACAAGCTCACTTTGAACTCAGTCTTACTTTTCCAAATTTTTTTCTTGTAATACTGCTGAGACCTAGATCAAAAGTGAGCCAATCTGAGTGATACTGTCCCGGAGCCTGCTGTAAGGTGTACGTTTTGTTTGTAGCCATAGAAACGTAGTTAGGCTAGATTTCCCGACAAATTGTCCATGCTCGTACCAACGACGTCTAACCTTACCTGATTAAGGTAAATATTTAAATTATGGTCCACAAGGGTAAAGTTGATTCGCCTAAAGACAGTTTCCTTTATTACCTGACGAGAGTTCCAACTCGTCTCTCAATGGCGCTGTACATCTGTATCTTACTTCAGACAGGTGTTTACTGTTTGTCACACCTGTACAGTATACTCAATTTTATATACAATATTGCGGATTCTAATACCGTACCCAGTTTTAATATTTTTACCTGTGCACAGGTGGTTGACCAAACTTTTACTGTAATAAGGCGGTTCTTACCTGTACGCACGTGTGTTGATCGTCCACGCTCTACTGGTACTGGTGTCCATACCCCAGTGCGGGTTTTATACCTGATCATCTGTCGTCATCAACTACCTGTGTTTCTCCGATAAATCAACTCTCTCTTTCTAAAGTTGGAGAAAAATTTAATGTCACACGATCTCCATCGATAATTATTTAGCAAACGCAATTAATGCTAATTGATCAATTACAATATACGGAGGGTTCACAACGGAAGTGTCATAAAACTTGAAAATTAAATAGACCGATTCTCAGAATTTTGACGTTGTTCAAAAACACGAACTCTTCCATTTTGGTATGCATTTTCCGTTGATTTTTTCTTAAAATTCCTGGGTTATTTTTTAGTTTGAAGGTTCTATCTATTTTTTTTTACTTAAATTCAACACCTTGGTTTATGTTTTATTTATATTTATACATAAATGATGTTTTTCGTTTCCGTTTTCTCGTACAGCACATGTTGTACATTTACCTTTAGTAACTAAAGTATGATTTTTCAAGTTTCTGTTTCATGGTTTTGGGGAGTTCGATTTGTTTACAATAACAGTATTTACGCCCTTTAAATCCTTGCTTCTTGGGGTTCATATCATACTTTTATTGGTTTAATTCTATATGCTTTGATGTTATCAATGTTATTGTATTTGTGACTGTTTTTATCCTTCGCTGTTCTTGCTTTTTAAAATTATTTGACCCAGCTACCTAGTTGATCCTTTGACATCATCATCATCGGACAGTTTTCAGTTCAGTTCTTAAATTAATTAATTAATTCATTCATTTTACATTCATTCATTCAAAAGTCATACAAATGGTACAAGCTGTACAAGTTACATATACACATCTGTCAACAAAGAGCACAACTTTAAGAGGACTCTGTGATCGTGACCATTTTTAGACTGTATTGATCTCAAAGAAGAAGAGCTTAATATAAAGATATGTGAAAATACCCAGTTTTAAAAGGAAACATTTATGGACTTTTTAAAAGTAAAGCTTGTTAATAGCTCAACAAACCACGTCTTACAATTTCAGGTAGATCTGATGGTTAATCTGTTAACCACTGAGCCTTTGGATTGTAATGATAAATTAGATTTAGAGTACAAAGTTCAGTTTCCCCATACGCCAAAAATTAAAGTATTAGATTTGAGATTATGACATATTTTGAAATGTTCAATTACACAATATACATCAATACAATAGATCAGGAGTGACCACTTCGTCAGATAAATCTGGCTGACATTCAAAAGGTAAACTACAAGAATATAATCTATCTTCTCGACTTGACTTTGCTTAGTCCTCTTAAGGATTGTTCTTTACACCTTTTGACTCAGTATTCACTGTAAAGTGATATCACCGGCACCTCCTCCTGTTGGCCACTTCATTGCCAGGAAATTGTATCACCACCGGCGTTGAAACACCACCTTAGTACTATCATTCCGACTCAGGTTTTAATGGCATTGGTCTGATTATGATTATAGTAATGCGATTGTTTTTGTTCTCAGTTCGGTAAAGGTATAGAAATCATCAGATCCAATTATTGACTCTTCATAAAACATAGCCGCCTTTATGTCTTATCTTTGCTGTAAAAAATACTATGTTGAATAATTTAATCATCTCCGCCACATCCAGATGTCAACGCCGCGCAAATTTCTGGATGTACAGAAATACACCACATTATTTTAACATTGAATTAAGCACAAAAAATCAATTTAACTAATAATGAAAGGTGTTTGATCTGCGTGTATCAAAATTCAATAACTACACGTTTTAAAATTTAACCTCTTGACAGCGATCCTTTCAAAGTGTTGAATTTTTTGAGTGAAAATAATTCAAAATTCATTGTAAAAACGTGTCCTTAGTTGTAAAATCAAGGGGAACACGCATAACATCAAATCATATTATCATTTCGAAAGCATGTTTTATATCTTCTGTGTTTTAATTACTTTTCCGTCAAGCACGTATTATGTGTGTGGTACCGTGGGCGTTGATCTCTGCCATGTGCAATCTTGTGATTTCTCGCCCAAAAATAGAGAGCCACCTACCCCAAAGACCCAATTTTTGCACACAAGAAATGCTGCAATTACGTCATATGGAGATGACTGAAACTTTACAAAAAGGAGACAGAGAAGCATATTTATCCCAGTTACTGATAGGCGTGGGTTTATTTTTCGATTACATGTATAGCGAATCTTCCTCACAACCTAGTTCCTGACATTGGTAACCTTAGCCCTACACCCCACACACACTGGTTCTCTGCAATGACAGCTTTTTGACAGTTCTACATCCCAAACACACTGGCAATTGCAGTCTTCGCTTTATACCCTCACACAAATGGTTCCCGGCAATTGCAGCCTTTGCTCTATAGCGCACAAAAACTGGTTTCTTGTAATGATAGCCTGGGTTCTATATCTCATAAACTGGTTACCTGCAATAACTGTCAGTTTTACTTGACGGTCCTGACAATTCTGAGACCAAAGGTAGACAATTTTTTAACAGATTGGGCTCTGTCTTTTCTTTAACCTTTTGTCGTTTACAAAGGGTTATATTAGGTCCAGAAATCTTGGTTTCTTTTATTTTGATAGCGGCTTACAGTTTCGATGATATAATTTCAATCCTGAAACCTAACTGTTCGTTTATTGGTTTTTGCATGAGATAACAACCCTCAAGGTTATCGGGGATTTGCTCTTGTTTGGCCTTGGTCAGTAGAGGATGGTCATAACGGGCCACGACTTGAGATTTAATGGACAAACTTCCGTTCGTGACGTGAGAGAACGCACTGACCCAAAAGAGATCGATACCTGGATATTCCGACCCCCTCCCTTTTCGTGGACGATGGAGGGTTGACCTGTATATATGTATAGTGTCTTCCCACACTTGTTGAGAGTCAGGGCACATTGCTGATGAGTGTCCATTCACAGGTCAGCAATTAAACAAACAAAAACAAAGAAACTGTAGCCGATAGTACGGATTTAGTAGTATGTAAACGCGTTTATATTTCGATTATAATGAACCTATTGAATCTTTATTATTACGCCCATCAATATAAAAATCAGATTAAACAATCTGACATAACTTTGGCTTCCAAGAACAATCGCAACAAGATATGGAATATATATACAAATGGTTATTGGTTGTTTTTTTCACCATAATTTTGATGTAAAGTAAGAACTACATATATATAAATAGTCTGATTATTTGAAATCAAAGTTCTGAAAGGCTTGTGATTAATTTAGAGTGACTGACTTTCCGAAATCAAATATTAACAGGTGAATTATTTTGAAGCGAGATTCGATTAACATTTCATGAATTTTCCCTCCCAATATCCTTCTTCTTGTCACGTGTTTCCGAAGTTTGATTAAAGACCAACGTCAAAGAAAACAAAGGTCTTAAGCTCACCGACTAATGCTTCATTTCCAACCAATGCCTGTGCTCTATTTCTCCGCAATTTCTTTGTATGGAACGGGTTTGTTTCCTTTTGTTCTAACTGACCCATTTAATAATCTTGTTATTTTTATTGACAAAGTTTTACTACCATTCAACAAAAATTACCTCCTTTGACACGAGACCCACCCCACAACGTTTACTCAATATTATTCCTTACAATCGCCGGGTGGTCGGGTCTGGTTGGGGGTAATTTCCCACAATCCTTCAGAGTTAACGTTTGCTCAGTTGCTTTTAGAGAAAAACTGAGCGATAGTGTGATTGGTGTCTCGATTATTTTTCTCGCCGCTCGAATTTACTCTCTTCATTCCACTTTAGTCTGGTATTAGATATTATTAGATATAGGGTGTGGCACGAGCAATATGATAAATCAATGAATTTTGCTATTATAGAAATTTAAACGCATATGCAACTTGCAGGTCTCACGTCACCATTTTTCCGAAGGTTCACGTCAAAACATGGCTGAGTCAAAATAAATCCCTAATTCCCCTTCGCGTAATAGGGTATTTCCGCCAGCAACAGGGGCTGTATTTTTATGATATAAAAACGACATGTACAATGTAAAATATCTGATTTTCCCACTTTAAAAAAAAATACGAGATCAATTGAATGTTGATATTAGTTGTTTCGGCAGGGGGTGAAAAGGCCTGGGCTTGATTTTTAAGCACATGTACAACTTTGATGTAAACAAACCATCGTGCTTTGTGAATGGCTGTGTGTTTTTTGCTACTAAATTGTTAAGGAACTATTGTTTTAAAAGTTGTAAAGGGGGATTTGCCCAGACGTTTAAATTTGCTACCTGCATCTAAACTTGCGTAATTTTATTAGAATATATAGTAAAAATAAAAAGTGGTGTGCAACCTGAAAGAAAAACTTAGATATTGTTCTTAGATATATATTATTTCCTCCAAAAAACGTAGTAAAATATTGAAACCCCGAATTCATTATTCTTTTGTACCTTTTTTAAGCTTGATGTTGTTTTATCAGCAATAATACTTATGATATATGAAATATTTTGCTTTGATGTATGATTCTCAAGACCTTACTATAATACAATGTGATGTGTTACTCTAGTAAATGTAACAATATGACATTACTTATATTAATTGATCAAATAAAATCTTTGTAATCATATGGTTTTATTGACAAAATATACCATTGTACATCACATTACGTCTAATATAGCGAAGTTTATCCAGCAGAGCAGAGACCTCTTCAGTTTTTGCTTTGAAATTAAGTGTATCAAGTTGTACCGTTCATGAGAGGAGTAAATTTTATAAGTGAATGGGTTGTAGTAAGCTCGCCGACCGGGCCCGCCTGCCTATTTGATTCCTCTCCACAGAGCGTAAACATGCCTGTATACGATCGAATTGGCTTCAAGAAAAAAATTGTTTATGGTTAATAATACTTCAGGGTTTGGCGATTATGAAAATGCATGTTTGTATCAAAACATTGATGCGTCATTCGGTATACTCTATCAACCCCATTCCCTCTCAGACGTCACAATGAGTCTATGACGTCAAATTATCACTTCAAAATCATTGGACCAATAAAGAGAAAATGGAAGCTTTCCCATAGGACCGATACTTTAGTAAAAAGCAAATATTTAATTATATCTATTTTTTCTTGAAAGGAAATAGTCAAATTGCATGAAACAATGTGGCCGATTAGAGATAATAATACATCTAATGGTTATTTATTTGAGCAAGAGAGTTCGGGAGAAACGTTAAATACGATGTTCGTTGACAATCGCTGATTGATTAGTCTACAGTATATGGATGTAAGCATTCCCATGACATTGTAATTGGTCTGTTAGATAAAAATACTAATGACATGTCATTACATAACATGGGTTGTAAGTCATTAGTCCTATCTATAAAATCGATCACATTAAAAAAAAAATCGATCTGTCAAATTGTAATTTTTGAATTTACTGTGTGGATGTATATATAAAAAAAAGTAAAATATGACAACTTGGAATTTTTTGATCATTTTCATTATCTAAACCACCTGACTCGCAGAATGTGGTCGCCTGACAATCAGAAAGGAAACACTCTCAGTAGATGATAGCAATATAAGTGTATACTTATTTTTGAAAAATTATCTTAAGGTCCATCGACCCTCCACAAGAAGAAATAATTCGAAATAATTCACGCCAATTGATTCTGTTCTAAAGAAACTTAAAATGTTCACGTGTATAAGCGAGCGAGTCAAATTCTGCATCTTACTGTTAATGGTAAATCTTTTCTTTTGTACATGTATATCATATGATTCTGTCGAGATCCTCGGCTCCCAGCTGTTTAGATGTATCCACATTAGACATAGCAGTCAACAACAAACTCTACATGACATTCTGTGGGAAAGGCAGAAAAAACTCCTGTTTTATCATTCAACGCAATCCACTTATTTCGTACTGTTCAAGAGATAATACCAATCAAACTAAATTTTTATACACTGTACGAATTAAAAATAAAAATGATTCAGATAATGAAAAAAAGCTGTGAATCCAATGCAGTAGAGCGAGTTATCTCTCTTTACACGATAAAGCGTCGACCTCCTAACACGGTAAGCTGTCTCACTATGCAGATATATTTTACACGTGGAAATATTGTGTATGGAAGGAGCGTAGAACTTTGTAACTTGTCCTAGAATTTTTGGTAATCTAACCTTGGTCAAAGTATTTCCTTCGTCCTTCCGTCTAGTTTCAGTTCTGTTATACAGATAGTATAGAATTGATGTGTATGTTATGCTTTTTCATATGAATGATATTAAATATATACATACATGTATATTGTTAGCTCTTTAGTCTGCTCGCCCTTATTTTCCGAATTGATGGAACAAAGTTTAATTTCTTAGATAAGTGTAGTATGTTGCAGCAGAGTTTTTGGCCCTTGAACTTCGAAATGTTTCGAGCTTTTGTATTTTACTAAATATATATGTTTTTTAATTTTTTTTTAAATTTAGGAAAAGTTGAAGTTATAACAATTTTAAACTTTTATAAATAATTGTGTAAAAGTTAGTTTTAAATTCTAGAAATCGGTAGCTTTATGGGAAACTTTGGGTTGACATATCGCATTTCAACCCGAATTTTCCCGTAGAGCTAAAGATCGACAGCTAGATCAAACAGCGTATTGAAGTGGTCTGTTGTTTTGGGCGGGGGTGAAGGGGAGGAGTTCCGATGCTGTTTTGGCGAGAAAGTTCATCTTCCTCCCCCGCGTCATCATGACGTCATCGTCTGTTTCAGATCAACACAACGTCCGATTTCCCCCACCAAATCAACAACCTTGAATTCCTTAACTAACACCATTTCTTCATCTCCATGATAAATATATACATGTACACTGCTCACTATAAGCTGAAATAACAGCGTGAGTTTTCTATTCCAACTTTACAGCATCACCTCCCCTGACACACAAATCAACAGAACTGTGTACTCTATCACCTTGCTTCCAGAAAAATGTGAACTTCCCCTCCCTTATACCATTCCTCCCCCGCTTTTGTAATGCAGGCATCTGTGTTTATTCAAGGTATCACACCGGTAATTGTTTTCACTATATAACACTATAGAGGGGAAAAAATTCTTAAAAATCAGTTTGTATTTTTCATGACAAAATATTCGGAGGAAATGTTATTTGTTACCTATCTCATCAGCTAACACCATAAAAAGGGCAAGCGATACTGCATTTTCTCAAAATATCTAGCTCCAAACAGGTCTACCCTCAAAACCACGTGTTTTCCATTTGTATGTAAACAGACTGCACACTCCCCAGGAAGCTGCTGCATGTGCCATGAAAGAAGTAGTCCCTGTGAAAAAAGATCATCACCTAACAAAATACATGAAATATCCTACTCAGTGGTACAAAAATTTTTAAAACTGAGTAAAGGAAAATGTAAAAATTCAGTCAAGGAAAAAAATAATTCTGAAGTATATATGGAACTGTTCATTTTGATTGGCCGATTACCGGTGTGATACCTTATAGAGGAGCCGCATACTGAAACATGGAGATGGAAATTCCTTCTCCCAAGATGTCGTCCGCTATTTTTTGTGAAAAGATTTTATATTTTATTTATTGGCGAGAATAAAAGAGCATCAATTTCTAAATGTAGTATTTCATGCAATTTATGATTCATACAAGAATTTAGATACAACTGGTTCAAAAGTTATATCAACCGGCCGGGGTCAGAAGCTATTCCAACCGGTCGGCCGGGGTCAGAGGTTATACTGACCGGGGTTATAGCTGTGGGTTATACTGACCGATTGACCATACTAAGATCGAAGTTCACAAAACGCATTATAAACAACACTGCTATCCTTATTCCACAATAAGTCTGAAAATGGGTTCAGAGACAGAAATGGTGTCAATAGAAAACACACTACGTTGTCTTAATACTAGTACCTGTTTGAAATTTAAGTTTGAAAAAAGGAGTACAAGAAGGTCAGTACATTTAAGTGTGGCATCCATACCTCGGAAATGTTGTTACACAAGTAGTGTTTTAAGAAATGACAGATAATTGTTTTCATGCAAGTTCTGTAGAGCATTCAACCTTCCGCCAGTCGTCGTCACGTGAGCTCAAATTATTAATCCATTTCGCTTACTTAATATCATTTGAGCCTCTAAATAGCGAGGCTTGCTTCTCAAACGTAAAATACCCTATAATGTAAGTAGCAGGTCTAGGTTCCTTCCGGTTCTCATATTTCCCCAAGAAAACTTCTTTGCAGAGGAATTCTTATTCAATAATGCAAAAAAAAAAATTGAAATAATGTCACCGATTTAGTTTATTTACGACTTAGATAACCGATTTTCTGTGTCCGCCTGAGGACGAACTATGATCCGGGGAACTGAGGAATCCGCGTTAATTACGCGTGATGGTTGAGAAATTGACAGGATCTACGCGCCATTGACTCAAAGCCATCAACGCTGTCTTTTTCATTGAAAACACAATGGACATTTAATGATTTGGACTATTAAAGTAATAAAATAATGTCCGTTATTCCGTTATATCGGTAATGCATGGTTATCAACATGCAAGGAAGAACCTCTCTCTCTCTCTCTCTCTCTCTCTCTCTCTCTCTCTCTCTCTCTCTCTCTCTCTCTGTTTTCATTGTTCCCCTGGAAGTGTTTCTTTCATAATAAAATTTCCTTAAGAGTCATGATAAAGAGCTACATACTACATGTTTATTTATTTTTTCATTAACACTAATTGCAAAGAAAGGTAATAATATACACGAAGCTATAGACACCGGCATGGACAGCTGTACATGGATCCCACGTGATAACTGCTATGTTAAGATGCACCATTTTCTAAAGACTGCATTCAGAATGTAAAACCTCTCTACCGCCTGCTACTCAAATTGTTATGTTTGTTGAAATAGATTTTCTTGTCATGTTTCAGACGATGTTTCCACTCATAAAACGATTTTGTGAAACCAGAAATATAATATACTTCAGTCAATGAGTTAAGGATCCATTCTACAACGACTGGAACACCTTAAAAATAAGAAAATCTTATTATTGTAGGTCATCAATCAGTAGAATAGTGGTATATTATATTATTAGATGTTCAGACTAATGAATCAATTTAATTAATCAATTGATACTGCGGGTTATGGAATTTGATAGCTATAATTATGAGTCTGTTTTCGTTTTGTTATCTGCGACTTCACCAGTTTTTGTTTCCGACTCTTCAAATTTTATCTCAATAAAAATGTAATTACAAAACTGGTTAAATCAGGTCCATCTGCGCACTTCGTTCTCTTAATTGACAAGGCGAAGTTTCGACATACCATAAAACAAATCAAGTGGTCAACCTCATACCATGTATAAATTATAGTATCTATTGCATGTATTTCAATGGACGATGTCACTTTATAAATTTAACATTGATAAATAATACGTTTTAATGCAGTTTTAAACTCCATGGAATGCGTGAATTCACACGGACAAATTGATTGAAACGTTAGAATTTAAAATCAACGAGATAGGTGACTCGCAATAATGAGATACGTAACCTGTTTTACCGAGATAGGTTACAAGTTATACCGAGATAGGTAACTTGTTATACCGAGATATGTAACTTGTAATAATATGATAATTAACTCGTTGTAAAGAGATTATCATTTTTTAATTTGCCAATTGTCGATTATCTCCTTTCGTACTAAGATTAATGTCAGTAACTTTATGAATTATGTCGGTGTTGTCAGTAAATGTATGAGCTTTTACGGTGGACTCTATTTGTAGTATCAATATAATTGTATGGGCTTTATCTGTATTGTCAGTAACTTATGTATTATACCTGTAATGTAAGTAACTGTATAAACTCTGTCGGTAATGTGTGTGTCTTATATCGGTAGAGTCAGTGAACGTATGAACTCAATCAGTAATATGAATAGCTACATGTATTAAATCGATTGACATTGTCGGTAAAGTCAGTAACTGTACGAATTATAACGGTTATGTCATTAACTGTATGGACTCTGTCGGTAATGTCAGTAACTATATGAACTCTCTCGGTAATGTCAGTAACTGTATGAACTCTCGGTAATGTCAGAAACTGTATCAATACTCTCGGTAATGTCGATAACTGTATGAATTATCTGGGTAATGTCAGTTACTACTAGTATATTAACTCTGTCGGTAATGTCACTTCTTATATAGAGTCTAACTCTAGGCATTTATCTGTAGTATTAGTCAGGCACGAAGCATCGTTTTTGAAAGTGGGGGGGGGGGGGGGTGCAGACTCATCCAAAAAATCTTGACAAGCAAAATAAAAAAGAAAGAAAGAAAAGGTTACTTTCCGAAATCATGAAAATCCTAAACCGTGGGGGTTGGGGGGTTGGAAGTTACTTTTAACTTCAGTTCTTCAGTTAACTTATTTTCAATTGAATTCAAATTTTAATATGGTCCAATAAAAGTGGGGGGAGGGGGGGGGGGCAACTCCATCTTAATTCAATTTTTTGTATGTAAATTTAAGAAAATCTTTGCTGCCCAAAAAAGTGGGGGCCAGCCCCCCCCCCCCCCCCCCGCCCCCCAATGCTACGTGCCTGTTAGTAACTGTATGAACTCTATAGGTAATATCAGTAACTGTATGAAGTCTATCTTTAATGTCAGTAACTGTATGAACTCTATAGGTAAAGTCAGTAACTGTATGAACTCTATAGGTAATGTCAGTAACTGTATGAATTCTTGAGGTAAAGTCAGTAACTGTATGAACTCTATAGGTAAAGTCAGTAACTGTATGAACTCTATAGGTAAAGTCAGTAACTGTATGAACTCTATAGGTAATGTCAGTAACTGTATGAATTCTTGAGGTAAAGTCAGTAACTGTATGAACTCTATAGGTAAAGTCAGTAACTGGATGAACTTTATAGGTAAAGTCAGTAACTGTATGAACTCTATAGGTAATGTCAGTAACTGTATGAACTCTATAGGTAAAGTCAGTAACTGTATGAACTCTATAGGTAATGTCAGTAACTGTATGAACTCTATAGGTAATGTCAGTAACTGTATGAACTCTACAGGTAATGTCAGTAACTGTATGAACTCTATAGGTAAAGTCAGTAACTGTATGAACTCTATAGGTAAAGTCAGTAACTGTATGAACTCTATAGGTAAGGTCAGTAACTGTATGAATTCTTGAGGTAAAGTCAGTAACTGTATGAACTCTATAGGTAAAGTCAGTAACTGTATGAACTCTATAGGTAATGTCAGTAACTGTATGAACTCTTTAGGTAAAGTCAGTAACTGTATGAATTCTATAGGTAAAGTCAGTAACTGTATGAACTCTATAGGTAATGTCAGTAACTGTATGAACTCTATAGGTAAAGTCAGTAACTGTATGAATTCTATAGGTAAAGTCAGTAACTGTATGAACTCTATAGGTAAAGTCAGTAACTGTATGAACTCTATAGGTAATGTCAGTAACTGTATGAATTATATAGGTAAAGTCAGTAACTGTATGAACTCTATAGGTAAAGTCAGTAACTGTATGAACTCTATAGGTAATGTCAGTAACTGTATGAATTTTTGAGGTAAAGTCAGTAACTGTATGAACTCTATAGGTAATGTCAGTAACTGTATGAACTCTACAGGTAATGTCAGTAACTGTATGAACTCTATAGGTAAAGTCAGTAACTGTATGAACTCTATAGGTAAAGTCAGTAACTGTATGAATTCTATAGGTAAAGTCAGTAACTGAATGGACTATATCAGTAATGTCAGTAACTGTATGAACTCTATAGGTAAAGTCAGTAACTGTATGAATTCTATAGGTAAAGTCAGTAACTGAATGGACTCTATAGGTAAAATCAGTAACTGTATGAACTCTATAGGTAAAGTCAGTAACTGTATGAACTCTATAGGTAAAGTCAGTAACTGTATGAACTCTATAGGTAATGTCAGTAACTGTATGAACTCTATAGGTAAAGTCAGTAACTGTATGAACTCTATAGGTAAAGTCAGTAACCGATGAATTCTATAGGTAAAGTCAGTAACTGTATGAACTCTATAGGTAAAGTCAGTAACTGAATGGACTATATCAGTAATGTCAGTAACTGTATGAATTCTTGAGGTAAAGTCAGTAACTGTATGAACTGTATCAGTAATGTCAGTAACTGTATGAACTATATCAGTAATGTCAGTAACTGTATGAACTTTATAGGTAAAGTCAGTAACTGTATGAACTCTGTTGTAAATGTCAGTTATTGAATTAATTCTGTCGGTTTTATCAGTGACTGTAGGAAATCTATCTCTGTAATGTCAATATCTGTATGAAATCTATCTGTCATGTCAGTAACTGTAATGATTTTTCGGTAATGTCAGACACAAGGGAGAAAATAAGTTAGGAGTAGATGCAAATATATTTCAAAAAAGTCAAAAGCTATTGAATGCATTTATTCCTTTCATCAACTTTGATAAAGTTTTTTGGCGATCTTTAAAGAAAATTAGAGCAGAAGCAACTTTTTCACCCAATCAGCAGTCGCTAAATATTCTATTGGCGATGTTTTTTATTGTTAAGAATTTCTCTACGTTCACAGCGACGTCACTTTTAGATTGACTTAGAGAGCCGTAAATAAAAGAGGGATGCTATTTTCCAAGTAAGTTAGATCATATAATACGTAAAATTTAGGCGATTTAGAAGGGGCGTGGTTGCTTCGCTCCCTTCGTCTCCTTCTTAATCGCGTAAATTTTACTTGCTATGATCTGACAATCACTAAGACAATTTAATTAAAACAGAACAGATCAAAATGTAATGGCTGTTTTATTGGCCACAGAAAAATATCAACAAGACACAAACACAACAAATACCTGCTCAATAATAACATCTTAACATGTGAACACTGATGATAGCAGGTAACAGGTATCACATAGAACAGAACGACCTTGACACATGGAACAATAACGGCCTTGACACACGAAACAGTAACGGCCTTGACACACGGAACAGTAACGACCTTGACACACGGAACATCAGGACAGTTGATTACGTGATCTGTGCTGAAAACCGGAATATTGATGCCAGTCGAGTGCAGGTACATAACAACAATTATCTGCCGTCATTCAATGATAATTACAATAATTGGAAAATACTGGTCTTTACATATAACAATTACTGGTTTGTGTTTTGCTAATAACCGTTTAATTTATCGAGAAAGAATTTCTAAAATATTTATATCATTCATGCATTAAATCCGCCACGTCTTAGTTTACTTCATGTATCATACAGCCACATTTTAAATAAGACAAACAACACGTAATCATGTACGATTCAAAGTATATTCAAACTGATGACAATAATTTCCACATGTAAAAACTCATATCTTTTAACAGAAGGTTAAACATGTAGAGTACTTTAAAATTATTTTGTTTAAAAAAGTACAGGCGAGGAGGAGAGGGTTTAGGTGCTCTCAGCCCAGAAAGCATGGCCTCGACTGACGTTCATTATAAACCACAGACGTAGTCGGTCACTGCCGGCATCCGCCACGCGTTTATTTTCCAAGAAACTTGAATATCTCAAGGAGGATGGAATAGGACGCTGTTTGAGTTTGCATTATACCCTGAATGAAGCAACCATGGCCAGATGTACATCTCCAATATACCTGTAGGTCTTTCTCTGCAGACAGGAAAGTATAGACAGTCGGTTCTGATTATTATGAATCGTTTATGAAATGGATAAACATTTTGTCGCGAGATGCGATATTGCACAGATTAAGTGTGAAAAAGTTTGCTTTAATCTTGGAAACGTTTCGTCTTTGAATATGTATCTAAACACACCCCGGGCCACGGCCGTGACCCCGAATGATTTTCATTATTTTTCCTTTGATACAATGCACAGCACTTAGAGTGGATTTCTGAACAACCCCAGCTTCCTGTAGGATCGCTTCATGCTAACAAACCAACGTCTGCATCCCTCTTCGTCTGGAAAACAAAGGCAAGGGCCAACAGGTGGAACATAGCTGCGAACCATTACGCGTTTAAACAACCAAATTTGCGCAATTAGGAGCATTGAGCAAAACATCCCCCCTGCGTAGTGTGAGTGATTTTAAACAGTCAAAAAGATCGACTGAAAAAAAAACAAGATATCAAAATAAATAACACTGACCTATGTAGATGTCCTGAGTAAAAAACAAAATATACACTTAAGCCCTAAAAACCGCCATTTTGAATACGACGTCACAAACAGCTCAGCTGTTGTTCCTGATCACACGGTTTATCCATTTGAGGTAATGCGACACCTTGGTGTAGATTCCGTACTTCCCTTTCTGCCCACACCCCTCGCCGTAACTCGTCACCCCGTACACAATCCATCTCTCCGTCCCGTTTACTATTTTGGGACATATAAGCGGCCCGCCGCTGTCACCGGCGCAAGAATCCACGCCCCCCTTTTTCAACCCTGCACAGATTTGTTTTTCGCCTATTCTGTAGTCAAATGCTTTGCGACACTTTTTCTTGCTAACAATAGGAACCTCCGCTTCTCGGAGTGACTCGGATCCCAATAAGTGGGTGTTTTTCTGTTTCCCCCAACCCACGATGTAACAACGCGTTCCGTCAGCTAACTTGTCCTCGGGCTCAGGTAAACATGCATACTGGACCAAGTCTTTAATTCTTTCCGGTTTCCGGAGTTTGAGAAGAGCGATGTCATTCGTTATAGTTTCGTAATCAAAACTTTTATGTGGAAAATCTTGCTCTACTTTCATATCGACTTCATTTTTGTTGTCTACATGGATTTCGTGCTCGCCGACTCGGACGATGACCTTGCGTTTGTGGCCCTTTCGTCGAATACAATGAGCGGCAGTCAGAACCCACCCTGGCGCAATGAGGGTCCCCCCACAATACTGTTCCTTCCACTTTGTCAGGATCGCTACCTGTTATATCAATAAAAAAAATTAATTACAGTTTATGATATCAAACTTCTTTAGGATCGCTACCTGTTATATTAATAAAAAAATAATTATAGTTTATTATATCAAACTTCGTCAGGTATATTAATAAAAAAATTAATAACAGTTTATAATATCAAAATGAAAAAAAATAGTGTATCCACTCTACCCCCCCCCCCCAAAAAAAAAACAAACCCAAAAAACCCACCAATATACAAAAACAAAAACAAAACATAACATAAAAACTACCCCCTAAAAATTAAAATAAAATGGGAGTATGGTAAGAATACATAAATTTGTGCTAAAAATCAAATGTAATTCCTGTTTGTTGAGAAACCCCGAGGTTGTTTTAAATATAGAGCGACCCATCAGCAGATCGTGATTTATAAACCGCGAACAGAGAGACATAAATAAGTTAATCCATTAATCGACCCTTTAGATATTAGAAATTCTGCTAATGTTATCCGGAAGAGCGCTGTGTCTGGTTCTTTTATTACTTACCTGCCATGGCCAGCTGTGGGGGATAGACTCCTTACCGCCCACAATGCGGTAACCCCCGCGCGGACGCACTCCACACTGGCCTTGTGTGGAGACCAAGAGAGGGGCCTTTTGTTCACGAGCTATCAACGAAATAAAAAAATAATATCTCAATTTTATCTATCGTTGTACTCAATTTTCTCAATACAAATCGTTAAGAAATAAAATATGCAACTTATTTGTAATGTACATTCTTTTTTAGTTGCTATCAGAGACATATTTAACATATACGTCCCTGTTGTTATCATGTAATTTTTTTTTATTGTTTACCGTGGGTCCCTACAATAGTAAAACCAATGTCCAGGGTAAGTATAAGACAGCAAGGACTGCGTAAATGTAAATCTGGCCGAAATTCTTAGACATGTAGAGTTTTGGAAATTTCTACAGATCCTTCCCCTTACCTCCTACCAACCGATCCCCCACACCCCTCTATCCCCCCCCCCCCTCCCCACAATCCCTTGCCGTCACCCGAACAGATTTATGTTGCTGTTTAAAGTACAAGGAAAGGAGAAACAATGCAGAGAATACTGTGATGGAGCTTTACAGCAGACGATCTGTAACTCACTCCTCCTGCACAAACAGGTGCGTGTATCATGCAGTGGAATGTATCTCTGAAAAGCAACGAGAGAGAGAGAGAGAGAGAGAGAGAGAGAGAGAGAGAGAGAGAGAGAGAGAGAGAGAGAGAGAGAATCACGCGTCAGTTCTCTGACACTTTTGTTTCGTTCACTCTCAGAAGAACACTCTTTTTTAGATCCAATATAGATAGCTTTTATAATTGAATACGAACAAAGACATGGAAAAGCGATCAAGTTGATGACGAGGTTATTATTCATGTGCTACTTCAAGGACCCTGCCATTCCAAAAATGATATCAATGGTACTATCACGAATCAAGGTCATATGGGCGACCTTGACCTTGATTTGTACTTTTCATAAAAGCTAATTGCATTGTCAAGAGACACTATCGACTCCAGCATTGATTTAGCACTCTGTGAAGTTAGCACGGATGCACATATAAAAGACCCTACAACGATCGGAAATTCCGCTGCTCCTAATCCGCTCAGATCTAGATTAACCCCTGGCTCTGTTCATAAGATTAACTCGGACCATCAGGATATCAAGACTACAGGCTCTCCAGTCCGAAAGTAAATCTCTATTGTTTATTTTAACAAGAGAGGAAAAATTCTGTATCATACTTTCATCGCACATTTTGAGTAGTTTGACCGACATTTTGGCAAGCCTGTCAAAATAGCCTATTGAGATCACTGGGAAAAACAATTACCTATATAAAGAATCGGCCTGTTTTTGCCAAGGGGAGATAATGAAGGTCGACAGACGACAGCTGTTAGGTATTCCTAGAACACACCAGCTCTGATCTATGGGATTTATGACAAAGGGAACAAGTGCGCTCAGCTCAAAAACTGAAGTTTACGAAATCGCATGTCGGGGTTATAGAAAGCAGAGACATGCAGTTCCCTACCTCCCCGCCGTCTTACCGAGATATCAATACCAATCGTTTACATAAAAAATACACAATTGTTCTGAATAAAACGGTGCTGAATTCAGAAGGGAAAAAATGAGACGAAATTTCACAATGATTTAAGATTAAAGTAAATATTAATATAATGGCGGTGATTCTGCATGTACCCTCAGCGTGGGGTAGCCTTGGATTCGTCTCCAGATACGGCGTCCACGCATGCACCTCCCCCAAAGGCATACTGAAGATTTCAAGTCACCTAGAAGAATTCCCCCCACGGAGATTGGCAATCAATGAATAATATCGAATCTTTCTGTGAATATCAATTTAGTCTATCGAAAGAAACTCTTTAGAAGATTAAGGTACTATCGAGAAAGACCCCCTTGTTTGCTTGCTGATGTACAAAAGCCGTGCGATTTTTTATAGCGATATAAATACAATGAGAATTCGTTTGGCAGAAAAATAAAACACTTTTCTTAAATAATAGCCTGAAATAATATGCAAAGGCGCCAATTATCTCTATTGATTTTCAAGAGTTCAGTAATGTTATCGAAATTGTTATTCTGTTCCTGAATCTGATTTAGTATGCAAAGGTCAAAGAGACACAATCGCTATGTCTACGATAGAACGTATATTTTCATTCCTGGAGAATATCAAGGAACTGTCCTGAATAAATGATTTCAAGACAACATCTTTGAAACACGTGAAAATCAATCTTAAGTCGCTCATTTTATTACGTCAACAGTTATTTGCTGGATTTAATAACTGGCAAAAACCATTTTTTTTCATTAAAGTTCGTATAGACAAAATCTTTAAAATATACTGAAAATCGTTTCCTTTCAAGTTTTAACAGACGGCAGTGTTAAATCGCAGAACTTTGACGAAAATTTATCAGTTTATTGATAGAACCTTGTAAGAATTGACCGAGTCCTGGTGACTTATCCTAAAATCGCCAAAGGTTGACAACAATATTTAATAACAGAACTAGCAATCAATGCCTGCGTTCAGCCCCCCCCCCCCCCCTGTAGCTACTGGTATATGAAACACGTGGTTGTGTTGTGTTTTTCAGGTATGAAGCAACTGATAGGATAAATACGAGAGGCAAGTTCATCTCTACTACTCGTACGTTGCCATGAATTTGGAATTTGCTGTAGCATTATATATAGTTTATGTCTTCAGATACTCTGTAACCTGCCCATTTCCACAGAAATTGGGTCAAGCTGTACCACGTGATCACGGACAGACTGACTGACACATGTTTATGTGCACGAGGTCTGACATCAAACTGTGTACACGTTGAACATTCAGACGAGGCTTCTCATGATGGATGCTCTTAGAACAAATAAAAAGCTTCTGTTTTTAAGGAGCTGAGTATTCGTCGTAACAGATCAAGAAACTAGGCTGAGGTTTCGTGAACCATTTCTTCCTTTGCGAATCGGAAGCGTCGGGTTTTCGTTAGCACAGATAACTATGTTCACTCTAAAATCCGGACCGGAATCGGTTTGCATTCATGCGATGTGAATGAACTTTGATTACAATGACTGCCGTGCCGGGCGACTATAAGAAACAGCTAATCAAATATCGGAAATCGAGCTCTCCCATTGCGTTCCCTACCTCATGTTTTCCTCCACAATGGACTCTACACGAATAATATATACGCTATACATCACAACTGTAATCAAATAAGTGATCATTTATGTGTGATAATAGTTTTAAAGATTTAGAATTCTTCCATTAATGTCGCGATACGATCACTCCCTACCATTTTTTACTAATGCATTATTTTATCAGCGACTCCTAAAGAAAATTCTTAATTTGAAGACTCCAAACGGCGTTATTGTCAATTATGATTATAGAACGAAGGACGGCAATGGTGGTCAGATGTGTTCATCTGATCCAGGACTAGAAAATAAAACATAACTGTCAAAACAACTTCATCTGTTGGAGAATACAAATTAAATTATTCGCAAAACACATAAATGTATTTCCCTACTGGCGAGCATCGGAGGGGAGGACTGCAGGCAGTCGATGTAACAGTATCACCCACACAGATCACCCCCAGACCTGATACCAGTACCGTCGTCGCGCTGAAACTAAAGTGCACGTTTCTCATTATAACCATTTATACCTATTTCCCGATGTTGTATCTATAAAAAAAAAGAAACGCAGCACAGATAAAGGTACTTGGTGCATGGACCAGCCCTCATCCCCTTTCAATTTTTGAACACATTTAAAATTCTGAGGCAGGCACAATTTTTTTCTAATAAGTATTTTTTTAAAGATGAATAATGTTATAGTATGTCGGCTATAATAGCTATTTATAATGCTTGAACGCGTTTTTGGATTGTCACATTATTGTGTCAGACAAAAATCGCAAGTTTCTACAATAAATTATGAAGGCAAATAGGTTACATTATTCTTTAACTTTTGACGCATTGTCGATGGAATTCATGCATATTAGATTCATAGACAAGAAAAAAAACTGTGACAAAGATTTTTTTTTGAAGGAGGGTCCTTGCCAATTGAAAATGGCAGTTACAGGAAGGAAGATGACTTGACAAAAAATGAACATTCGACAGAATATTGCAGTCTTGGTTTAAGACAAGGTCACCAGTTAATCCAAGAGATTAATTGAACAGATGACCTTTAGGACTATATGCTTCAGTAATACACTCTCGCCTCACTAAAAGCCCTGAAATTCATGAGCTAGAAAGTTCGCATTTTCTTTAAATGCATATCTCAATGTGAAGTCTATGAGAGAGAGAGAGAGAGAGAGAGAGAGAGAGAGAGAGAGAGAGAGAGAGAGAGAGAGAGAAACAATATTCAAAAATCGTTTATTTACTTCAATATATTCAATTCTGTTGATTGAGATGTAAAGAACTAACTTCTCAGCAACCTAAGAGTTCTTTGAATAAAGGGTGGAAGTAAACCACACAACCCAAGAATGGTTGCCCTCGTGTACCAAGACTTTACGTGTAAACGTCCCTGTTTGTACGAACGTATTGAGTGGGGTCGGGGTTAGGATCGGGTCTGTAATTATGGGCTGATCGCTCCGGCTTCATTGACAGAAAGTCGAAGGCAATGACGTCATGTACCACATATAAACACCTGTTTAAATCTCCTGTACCCCTCCCTAAAAGACGGAAGGGAATCAAATGTCAAAAGAGCAGATCATTTTAAGTACTGAAGAAATTAAAGATTGATTCAGGTGCACAAAGGTGACGAGAATTTTACGAAATGTAAGGCTTTACTTGGGAAGTGATTTGGTGCAAAGATAACAGAGGATTGATTGGAAATCACTACATTCTTGTGGGTGACACCGAACGTTTATCCCTTTCGAAGGAAGACAGGACGGGCACTTACCCCTTTACCTTTGGACACAAAGCGGTGACTTACCCCTTTTCCTGGAGACAGGGCGGTGACTTTCCCTGTGTGACAACGTGGTGACTTACCCCTTTTCCACAGAAACGGGGCGGTGATTTCCCGATTTACCCTTTCTGTGGTGACTAAACATTTTCCCTAGAAAACAGCCCGGTGGCTTACCCTGGGGAGACAGTTTAGGAACTTACGCCTTTCCCTGGGAAAGAGCGCGTTGATTTACCCCTTTCCATATAAGACGGAGCGATGACTTACCCCTTTCCGCGTAAGACGGAGGGTTGACTTACCCGTCTCCTTGTAAGACAAAGCGGTGACTTACCCCTTTCCATATAAGATAGAGCGTTGACTTACCCCTTTCCATATAAGACAGATCGATGACTTACCCCTTTCCCCGTAAGACGGAGCGGTGACTTACCCCTTTCCATATAAGACAGAGCGTTGACTTACCCGTCTCCTTGTAAGACAGAACGGTGACTTACCCCTTTCCATAGAAGACTGAGCGATGATTTACCCGTCTCTTTGTAAAGCAGAGCGGTGACTTACCCCTTTCTATATAAGACGGAGCGATGACTTACCCCTTTCCATATAAGACAGAGCGATGACCTACCCCTTTCCATATAAGACAGAGCGTTGACTTACCTGTCTCCTTGTAAAGCAGAGCGATGACTTGCACAATGTACCCCTTTCCCTATAGGAAATAGCGGTGACTTACCCGTCTCCTTGTAAGACAGAACGGTGACTTACCCCTTTCCATAGAAGACTGAGCGATGATTTACCCGTCTCTTTGTAAAGCAGAGCGGTGACTTATCCCTTTCCATATAAGACGGAGCGATGACCTAACCCTTTCCATATAAGACGGAGCGATGACTTACCCCTTTCCATATAAGACAGAGCGATGACTTACCCGTCTCCTTGTAAAGCAGAGCGATGACTTACACAATGTACCCCTTTCCCTATAGGACAGAGCAGTGACTTACCCCTTTCCCTATAGGACAGAGCGGTGACTTATACCCCTTTCACTGTGAGACAGACCTGTGACTTACCCCTTTCCCTGAGAGACAGTGTATTGACTTACCCCTTTCCCTGGGAGAGAGCGCGGTGACGGACGGCGAGTGTCGGTCTGGTTCAAAGGTGTTGAAAAAGTACTTTTTACCACAAACGTTCCCCGGCGAGCGACATTTGCGCTCTTCCTGAATATAACTGTTCCCGCAAATCTTGTGTTCTTTGCACTTGCGAAATCTTCGTTTACGACATGCACGTGTGCAGTGGCCCCACTGGGACCACCCTTCGTACAGTAAGTCGTACAAGAGCTCCTCTATCAGGCGGTTTCCCCGGCGGAATCCTATCACTTTGTAGGATAAGGTGGAACACCGGCCCTTCTTCCTCCTACAGCTCTGCTTCTCCTTCAGGACACTGGAGCCGCAGTTTTCCGGTTGGTTGCAGCGCCGAACCCGTGTCTGTTCACACTTCCGGTTACATCGGCTCCAAGCCGTCCACTGGGTGTAATACTCACACAAAATCTTATTTTCCCGGTTACTGGTTAATCCGTTTGGTTGAGTGGTTAAACTCAAGGTTGAGTTCCGGGTTTCTATGCGTTTGTTCTTTCTCTGCAAAATCATTAAAGAAAATTATGAAATGATTTCAGATTTTTCACTGAGCTGGTAGTCAAATTTTTTCCCCAAATGATAGATTAAAATAACATGGGCCATAAACTGAGAATAAATCACAGCGATTAAAGCCGAGGATTATTTTCACATTATTTCGATTTTCAATCGACGGACGACCTTGTTCGCCAGTCTGGGGATTAACCACGTTGTCTGATGGAGTTTACAGTAACACGGGGGGGGGGGTATATACAGTATAAAGTAACGAACGAATTTAGGGTGACTTTAACCCTTAATTGAAAACAATTATCTTCACTTTTAGTAATACCCTAAGGCTATGATTCATGAGTCTTCAATACATGCAGGATACCTCGGCAGAGTAGCGGGGCGTGGAGCGCACGGAGTCATTGTCTGCCGATATCAACCCCCCCCCCCCCCCCAACCCACCTACTGAACGACATCTTGACTAGACGTCTGATGTCTCTTTAAGGAATCAAAGTTCGATGAAATATTTACTCTTGACTTTTGGGCAACAATAGACACATGCGTATTGTTTTGGCGTTTTGGCTATTCGCCCCCTAGCAAGATCTGTATCTCCGTCATGTTAAATTCACTGCTTTACGAATTGTCAATACGGTCAAGGCACCTAACCATCGAAATGGCAGGTGCTTCCATAAATATATCTAGTCTATCAATCAGATGTAAATCTCTTACTTAAATTCCTTGCAAATGCAAATATTATTTTAATTGACAAGGGGTATAAGACTTTAAAGTGCTTGCTGCTACAATGTCATCGGTAAGTGTTTAATAGTTGTACATGTATATTCTGCAATTTCTTTGTATCTCGTGAGAAATCGTAAACACACGGAGTTTTCACGACAAGCTGACCAGACACACAACTACTTGTTTATAAGATTGGTAGTTTGTATACACAGTATCAATGAAGAGGGGGAATTCCTAGCTTATTCGAAAATTTATTTCTTGGTCGGTGCCTGCTTGATCTAGATACGTCGCACCGAATTGTGTCGGGAAACCCCGTCTGGTTTGTTTTTACCTCGCTTCCAGAAGAGAGAACAAAACTATGCCAAACTTGTGTCATGTTAAGGATTTCCCGAACCAGGGCTTTTGTATCTAAAGTCGGTGCCTATCCTTGCATGCTAAGAGGAAACGCGGAATTTGTGAAACAGTTATAACAGACAGATGATAATTTGCTTAAATTTGTGAATGAAAAGATTTTCTATTTCCGGTCTTCTTCATCTTGCTGTTAAGGTTATTGCAAGCGGAAATTGAGGTTTGAATGATAGTTAGGTATGTTAGAGCTCTAATTTGATTTTAAGTAATTTTCTATGCTTTGAACAGACGTGAATGCTTCTCGCTGAATTCTTTCATGCACACCGCGAATACAACAAGAGTTCCGTTCATTCATTCATTCATTCGTTACATCCAATATCACTGCCCTTAAATTACGATAGAAAAAAAGCAACGACGTTTGACATAGATTCATTTATCACTTACCCTTTTTGCATTAACCATTGATAGGTCCGTAATCGAGAAAAATAGAATAACAATGGAAACACGGATAAATCTCGTCATGTTCACGTATAGATTTTTAGATCGCCTGGATACTGATGTAATCCCCCGAACTCCTCGACATCCTGCTCATTATTTGGACAGAGTGCGTTCCTTGCATGGAGAGAGACCCTGACAGAGTGTGGCTTTAATCCTACAGCTCAACCTTTTTCATAAAATGCGCCGTGCCAACACGCGTTCGCCGCACGCATTCGATGTGACGTCGTCCGATCAAATTATAAGTTCCCGTCAACCCCTAAGCGCATCTCAAGTGAAATGAATGTTGGCTGTACAGTTCCTTAGACTTATCAAATAATTTCGTAGTCCCATAGCGATATTTAAAAACTGCGCTCTGTACCAGCTCCTCGTCCGAGAAACATTTCTCTCTGCGGTGCTTGTACCTAAGTTTTTGACACACCAATAAACACTACACAATTTTCGGCACGCGAGGAAATTGTAGTTTTGTTTACATTGTAGCAAATACAAGAGAGCTTCATTCATCTGCCGCTGACGGTTGTTGGTTCCGCGAGCCCCGGACGCTACCTGCAGAAACAAGCACCTGCTTCCCTCAGCGACCCGCCTGGACTGCTATGCAAACAATCGTGTCCCTGCCCCTCTATAACACGTTTCTGTTACGGTCTGATTTCAAACTGAAACCGTCAATAATATTTAAGTGTTCCTCGAGGAGAGGACGGGTTGATGTCTACAGATAATCGAGACTAATCCATGAAATATTAATTGAGAGAGCGTTGAGAATCGTAATCTTTGAGCCTCGCTGAGGGGTCGCGGGGTGGACAGGTGTCCCAGGATGTCCGCAGCGAGGGCGACACTGGTCACGATGATTTCACTCGGATCCGCCCGGCTCGTCCTGGACAATATATAGCTACCCTGTCCACGGGTTTATTGAACCGGAAATTAAGTAATGAATGTCCCGTAATGGCTTTTCATTTCTCCATTAAAGAATCCTCTATTTCACCTAGCTGCATTTACTCTCTCTTTATTTTAATGTCCATTGATAAAGAAAATGAATTTTCCTATATCCTACAAAGTAATTAAATGTTGTTCTATCCAAATATATCTTATTCTCGAGATATTCTAAATTAACACGCACGTTGATTTATATTTTTTTCCTTGAAAATTCAATGTTTTTCTGTCTATTTTGAGACGATGTCCCATTTGGAAATATCTAATTGAACAATCAAAGTCCCACAGTTAAGGAGTTTAAATTTCTAATTGAAAGGAAATCGCTTGAATTCCACTAAATATAGAACATTAATAATGTCGGGGATAGCGGCTATTTTTTGTAAATCGGTGAAGAGGTTTGAGTTAAATTTTAGTAAAAGAACAAATTTATAACTGAGAAAAAACCCCACAACAACAATATAACGGTGTCTGATTTACGTACACAGTACGAACAAACATGCTGGAGGGGTTTTACGATTTCCGAATCATTCATAAAAAATCATACACTGGAGAGAAAAGTGCATATTAAAAAGAAGGAGATTGTATTTATAAAACGGAATTCATAAAGGAAGTCGTAAAGCGGGTCGAGTTCCTTGTTCGCGGCTATATCGAGAAGTGTTGATACTTCATATGCCAAAGCTGTTCAACTGTTAATTTAAGGTCGCAAGGTTCGCTGCTCTATATGTGAGAGCCTTCATCAAAAAGTGACTTCTTGAGGAGAAGCTCAGGTCAGATTTGAGTGTATAATAAATAAATGAATCTGTCAATCATCGAATTAAGGAAACGGCGGGACCCATATAGCGGGAGGGCGTGAACCTGATCGTGAATCGCTCGGTTCATTCCCATACTAGCTAATTTAAAATTAACTCAAGTTGAATGAAATAAAGATCATGAATCAAGTGTATTGAAAAAACGCAAAACAGAAAGAGAGCATACCTAGTATATTTTTTATATCGATGGGTCTTTTTTCATGTTTTATGTTTTTATTTATAAGACTACACTTTTCTTTACAGGGTGCCATGAAAATTATTTAATGCCTGAATGAGATACAGCGAGTACGTGGTAGCATCGTATACTGACTGTTTAACTAATTGGGTACTGTGTTTGAGTGTCGTATGTTGACTGGGTTATATCACTGGGTACTGTGTTTAAGTGTCGTATGTTGACTGGGTCATATCACTGGGTACTGTGCGTTAGTGTCGTATGTTGACTAGGTTATATCACTGATAACTGTGTCTTAGTGTTGTATGTTGACTGGGTTATATCACTGGGTACTGTGCTTTAGTGTCGTATGTTGACTGGGTTATATCACTGATAACTGTGTATTAGTGTCGTATGTTGACTGGATCTATTCACTGGGTACTGTGTATTAGTGTCGTATGTTGACTGGGTTATATCACTGGGTACTGTGCTTCAGTGTCGTATGTTGACTGGGTCTAATCACTGGGTACTGTGCTTTAGTGTCGTGTGTCGTATGTTGACTGGGTTATATCACTGGGTACTGTGCTTTAGTGTCGTATGTTGACTGGGTTATATCACTGGGTACTGTGTTAAAGTGTCGTATGTTGACTGGGTTATATCACAGGGTACTGTGCTTTAGTGTCGTGTGTCGTATGTTGACTGGGTTATATCACTGGGTACTGTGTTAAAGTTTAATCGTATGTTGACTGGGTGATATCACTGGGTACTGTGTTAAAGTATAATCGTGTGTTGACTGGGTGATATCACTGGGTACCGTGTTAAAGAATAATCGTATGTTGACTGGGTGATATCACTGGGTACTGTGTTAAAGAATAATCGTATGTTGACTGGGTGATATCACTGGGTACTGTGTTAAAGAATAATCGTATGTTGACTGGGTGATATCACTGGGTACTGTGTTAAAGAATAATCGTGTGTTGACTGGGTGATATCACTGGGTACTGTGTTAAAGTTTAATCGTGTGTTGACTGGGTGATATCACTGGGTACTGTGTTAAAGTTTAATCGTGTGTTGACTGGGTGATATCACTGGGTACTGTGTTAAAGAATAATCGTGTGTTGACTGGGTGATATCACTGGGTACTGTGTTAAAGAATAATCGTGTGTTGACTGGGTGATATCACTGGGTACTGTGTTAAAGTATAATCGTGTGTTGACTGGGTGATATCACTGGGTACTGTGTTAAAGAATAATCGTATGTTGACTGGGAGATATCACTGGGTACTGTGTTAAAGAATAATCGTATGTTGACTGGGTGATATCACTGGGTACTGTGTTAAAGAATAATCGTATGTTGACTGGTTGATATCACTGGGTACTGTGTTAAAGAATAATCGTGTGTTGACTGGGTGATATCACTGGGTACTGTGTTAAAGTATAATCGTGTGTTGACTGGGTGATATCACTGGGTACTGTGTTAAAGAATAATCGTATGTTGACTGGGTGATATCACTGGGTACTGTGTTAAAGAATAATCGTATGTTGACTGGGTGATATCACTGGGTACTGTGTTAAAGTTTAATCGTATGTTGACTGGTTGATATCAATGGGTACTCTGTTAAAGTATAATCGTATGTTGACTGGGTGATATAACTGGGTACTGAGTTTTAGTGTCGTGTGTTGACTGGGTGATATCACTGGGTACTGTGTTAAAGAATAATCGTATGTTGACTGGGTGATATCACTGGGTACTGTGTTAAAGTTTAATCGTATGTTGACTGGGTGATATCACTGGGTACTGTGTTAAAGTTTAATCGTATGTTGACTGGGTGATATCACTGGGTACTGTGTTAAAGAATAATCGTGTGTTGACTGGGTGATATCACTGGGTACTGTGTTAAAGTTTAATCGTATGTTGACTGGGTGATATCACTGGGGACTGTGTTAAAGTTTAATCGTGTGTTGACTGTGTGATATCACTGGGTACTGTGTTAAAGTATAATCGTGTGTTGACTGGGTGATACCAATGGGTACTGTGTTAAAGTATAATCGTATGTTGACTGGGTGATATCACTGGGTACTGTGTTAAAGAATAATCCTATGTTGACTGGGTGATATCACTGGGTACTGTGTTAAAGTTTAATCGTATGTTGACTGGGTGATATCACTGGGTACTGTGTTAAAGTTTAATCGTGTGTTGACTGGGTGATATCACTGGGTACTGTGTTAAAGTTTAATCGTATGTTGACTGGGTGATATCACTGGGTACTGTGTTAAAGAATAATCGTATGTTGACTGGGTGATATCACTGGGTACTGTGTTAAAGTATAATCGTATGTTGACTGGGTGATATCACTGGGTACTGTGTTAAAGAATAATCGTATGTTGACTGGGTGATATCACTGGGTACTGTGTTAAAGTTTAATCGTGTGTTGACTGTGTGATATCACTGGGTACTGTGTTAAAGAATAATCGTATGTTGACTGGGTGATATCACTGGGTACTGTGTTAAAGTTTAATCATGTGTTGACTGTGTGATATCACTGGGTACTGTGTTAAAGTATAATCGTGTGTTGACTGTGTGATATCACTGGGTACTGTGTTAAAGTATAATCGTGTGTTGACTGGGTGATATCACTGGGTACTGTGTTAAAGTTTAATCGTGTGTTGACTGTGTGATATCACTGGGTACTGTGTTAAAGTATAATCGTGTGTTGACTGGGTGATATCACTGGGTACTGTGTTAAAGTATAATCGTATGTTGACTGGGTGATATCACTGGGTACTGTGTTAAAGAATAATCGTGTGTTGACTGGGTGATATCACTGGGTACTGTGTTAAAGTTTAATCGTGTGTTGACTGTGTGATATCACTGGGTACTGTGTTAAAGTATAATCGTGTGTTGACTGGGTGATACCAATGGGTACTGTGTTAAAGTATAATCGTATGTTGACTGGGTGATATCACTGGGTACTGTGTTAAAGAATAATCCTATGTTGACTGGGTGATATCACTGGGTACTGTGTTAAAGTTTAATCGTATGTTGACTAGGTGATATCACTGTGTACTGTGTTAAAGAATAATCCTATGTTGACTGGGTGATATCACTGGGTACTGTGTTAAAGTTTAATCGTGTGTTGACTAGGTGATACCAATGGGTACTGTGTTAAAGTTTAATCGTATGTTGACTGGGTGATATCACTGGGTACTGTGTTAAAGTTTAATCGTGTGTTGACTAGGTGATACCAATGGGTACTGTGTTAAAGAATAATCGTATGTTGACTTGGTGATATCACTGGGTACTGTGTTAAAGAATAATCGTATGTTGACTGGGTGATATCACTGGGTACTGTGTTAAAGAATAATCGTATGTTGACTGGGTGATATCACTGGGTACTGTGTTAAAGTTTAATCGTGTGTTGACTGGGTGATATCACTGGGTACTGTGTTAAAGAATAATCGTATGTTGACTAGGTGATATCACTGGGTACTGTGTTAAAGAATAATCGTATGTTGACTTGGTGATATCACTGGGTACTGTGTTTAAGTTTAATCGTGTGTTGACTGGGTGATATCACTGGGTACTGTGTTAAAGAATAATCGTATGTTGACTTGGTGATATCACTGGGTACTGTGTTAAAGTATAATCGTGTGTTGACTGGGTGATATCACTGGGTACTGTGTTTTATCACACCTGTCTTAGTTTCAGTGATGCAAATTATTGTTGGCTCAATCTAATTAAAATTAGACGTTCTGAATCGCAGATTCCGAACCTCTAATTTTAATTAGATTGTTGTTGGCTCTTATATTTTTTAAAAGTACATAGATGTTATAGACAGAAAATATTCCATTCTTGAATTGTAATATACACTTTCAAATTTAATGAACTGCTCTTAATTAAAGGTGTCTGACTGTAATTTTATGAAAGAATACTAAAAAAAAATCAATAGAAATTAAAGCCATATGAAGTCCACAGCATGTTCTGAAATAACTCTTTCTGAGAATTAAGTTTCTAGTCTGAAATCACCGCATTAAAGTATTTAACTTACCTAATCACTTAAAATCGATATTTCAAAAAATAAACAACGTATTATTCAAAAATATATTGGATATGCAAGGTGTTTAGTTTACAATTCGAAACGTAAATTATATATATATATATATATATATATATATATATATATATATATATATATATATATATATATATATATATATATATATACACAAACACACACACACAGCCGTCAACGAGTCTCGTTCGCTAGGAGTTACACAATGAAATAATAAAATATCTCTAAATATACTATTTAATGAGTAGGTTGCCGTGCTAATGTACAAAGAAATAAAATTAAATGAAAACAAAGACGTGCTAGACATTCCGTGTTGTACACTATACAGCCCGCTCGTCTGTTATTATAATAGGATAGATTTTGTTTAAAATATACTTCTAGAATCACAAGTTCTTAAAGATATCCCCCATTTTTATCAAATAAAAAATACAGTTCTTTTTTCCAGTTGTATACTTTTTAGAATATGAACTTACATGTTCGATTTTTCCATTAAAAGAAACTGCATTATGATTTTGCTTAGATCGTGATGAGACATTGAAAAAATAGTCATTTTTAGCCGGGCTCTGCTGAAAGCAGAGTCTTGGCTGTAGGCAGGCAAATCGCCAAAGTTACTATAAATACCACTACTTCAAAAGTAAACAAAAAACCGAACAGCGTCAAAGTAAAAACTTCCGCTATACCAAATAGTTACAAAAAGAGTCACATTTTGTCAAAAGTGTTTGTTTTTTTTTGTTGTTTTTTTTTTAAATTTCGAGAGAATTGTCTATCTCTTTAGTTTTCTTATTAATTACGTGTTTTAAAGACAAGACTGTGCATTTTAGACACATACAATGCGCATGAATTTCCATGAACTACTTTGCTGCGCATATAACGCTTGCTGCAAAATTCAAGGCAGCAACTGTTGAATTTTTTTTCTACCAGACAGACATATTCTTGTTTGTAGCCGCTTACAAAATTTGGTCGCTCTCTGACGCTTTGCCGACATTAAAAGCATGAGAGAGAGAGAGAGAGAGAGAGAGAGAGAGAGAGAGAGAGAGAGAGAGATAGAGAGAGAGAGAGAGAGAGAGAGAGAGAGATTGAGATTTATTTTTAGTCTTTACTACACAATATGCATAAAGACACATCAAAAGAGCCCGGCTTTCAGTACTTCAGTACTTTGATTTATTATTCAGGCATTATAAATTTATGCAGTATACAGGTCAGTTGAGGAAGTAAACCACAGCTTACATGTAGGTCTCTTTTTAATTTGTTTCCACCTCCAAAAAAAAATGTAGAAATATCTAAGAAAATGAAACAGATTATGACAGTTTTTCACTGTACGTGTCACACATTCTACTGCAACCACTGTACTGTACTGTCCATGTGTATATAATCCATTTCAGTTTAGATTTTTCATCCCTTCCCTCTAAATATCCAACAATGCAGTTTGTTTTTATTTCAATTTTAAAGGATTAAGATAAGGAAAAAATTAGACAAAATATACACAAAAAATGAAGAAAAAAATTGGTTTCACATATTAAGTAGTATATTATAATAATGTGTAAAGCGTTAATTTCCGCGCTTGCGCGGGGTATTCTCTAGTAGTTGAACAAGTTGTGAAGAAATTGAATAGATGAATGGGAAACAAGCTTTATATTGCACAAATTGCGATTTAAAGAAAAGTATCGACTAAGTCTGCGCGTGAATTTGGGACATGACATTTGATCATTTATTGACGCAAAAGAGACAAAATTTCAAATTATAAGCGAATTCCGAGAAAATTGTATCGCATAATCTAGATGCATTCTGTTTTTCTATTCGATAAATCCTTAAAGTCTTCGTGTCCTTAAGGTTGTAAAATACACTCTATTGATAGACGGCCCTAGTAAGATATGCAACTGGGGCCCCAAATCTCATGTACAATATAAGCATTTAAAAGAAACTGGCCCCAAAAACTCATTTACAAAATACGAATTTAAAAGAAACTGCAAGTGCTCACAATTTATTAAAAATAAATGTATTTAAGATAAATTGGGTTCCAAAACTCATTCACAATAAACGCATTTGAAAGAAATTGGTGCTAAAAACTCATATATACATGTACAACAGTTCATAAAAGTAACACTATCACTTCATTTCAAAAAGTAACTTAGATTCTTTATTAATATAGATCTAATGTTGAGCATGCGATTGTTTTCCTGTTTTAATTTTTGACGGTTTTATATATCCTCTTTACCAATTCTCTTTTTGTACCTGTATATTAGTAGAAATCAGGTGAATCTCTCTGATAGAAGGCAAATGTCATATTTGCGTATTTAATTCGTAGGTCTATTTTATCAGCACAATGTATATATAACAAATACATGCTGACTTTATAAACAGTACCACTTTAACTTTTAAAATATAAGAAGATTTGTTACCACGGCAACAGATTATGGCATTTTGTTGGTAAACTGCTAAACTCTTTAGAAGGCGACAAGAACATATCAGTAGTTTATGGACTTTAACAACTCTATATATTTCCATAGACAGTCAGTGACAAACCTATAATAAATGCTCTTCATCCAAAACCTAGTTGTACTAGTTGAGATGGATAAAATGTTGCTTCTATCAATCCTAGAAATCACGTATGGCATTTTATCCATTGAAAAATCGTCTATATCTCATTGGCTTTCAAACAATACACATTACAATATTCTTTTCATTTTTTTTTTTCTCTAATAACGGGATTCTGTTAGGTTATATACTAAAAAAAAACCCTACGCATATGTGTTCAAATTACGTGCACATGTGTGTGTGTGCGCTGGAGAGGGGGGGGGGGGGGGGGTAGGGCATCATTTTCTATTCAAAAGGAGGTTTTTAGAATAATCAAAGTTTCAAAAAACTGTATATGAGGATATACATGTTTTTTATTTGTATCTTAGATAAGCTTTAAACATTACAGAAAGATTTACAGCTAATTCAGGCAAATGCATTCAAATTCCGTAGGTTACTACACTATGCAGTAAGAAAATCCGCATAAATCAGCCCACCTAGCTAGATTCTCTAAATAGACCGAATGCATGTACCTTTATATATCTATATATTTTTATATTTTTTTTTATTTATTCACCAATCAAGGGCCCTCAGGGGGCATATACAAAAAAAAAAAAAATAATAATAATAATATCATGATTATAACAAATAATGAATGAAATACTGCTCACAATGTCCAGGCAACAATATGCAAAATGTTTCATTAATACAATGAAATATATGTATGGGATTTACACATCAGTGAATACAACAGCTATACAGAAACAAAGTGGCCTGAAAACAGAGAGTACCAAGGGACGGTGCCTGCACAGTCGATTAGACTGGTCTACTTGTACTCAAAGTGTTCAAGCCAGTATGCTTATACATAACATAACCCCCCCCCCCCCCCCCAACCAAAGTAAATACACTGCATAATATATCTGTATATATAACTATAACCATTATATTCCATCTTTAAGAATCATTTCACTGAGTTGTTCTATATTGTTTCACTTTCAAAATAATAACATGTTTATTTCAATTCTGATCGTGGAACTACAACAATGGAATATATATGATTCCAGAATGAAGGTTTGATAAAGCTCATACACTTAGTCCGACGCTTTTTAATAACTCATTTAATCAACGTTACCAAAAAATCCCAGATACCGAAGTCAATATCTGTAGGTAATAAAAATGATTGGCGCGACTCTCGAGTATTACGGGAAATATAGAATGACATTGAGCAATCTATAGATAATTATATAACTAGCGGTTTTGATAGCAATAATGATTAAATTTCATTTGTTAGTGAGAGGGTCTATAAATAACCCGGTAAGTGCAGTGTAACATTGGGACTCCGTGTTTGCTGAATGGGCTGTAAATTTTAGACATGAGATTCGTGGGAGGACTGGTATCAGTAATGTTGATTTATCGGTTACCATTGTTCTGTTTACAACCGCCTTATCTATTTGTGCTGGCTAATATTTCTGAATAGAAACATATCAGATGGCATGGTATCAAAGAAAATACATTTGCTTAAATTTAGAGATGTTGACTCAATACAGCAGGCAATGAACATTTGAAAATGATAAATCAAACCTAAAAATAGATCGGAATTGGCTGAATAAGACAGATCTCGGGAAGTCTAGCGCTTCATAAACTAGATGAATCAATAAGAAATCACGTTTTGAGTTTATTAATCCATGTTTTAAATATTTCATTAAAGTAAGAAGTCGACTTATACTCCTAGACGTTGCTTATCAGTATTTCTATCGCCCTTGTCAGTTGATTGACTGAGTGTGACGTCACTAATGACGTCAACGAGAACCGGGCCTTGATGTGATTTTAATCTCTAGCAATTTATTTGTTAATCCCGTGTGATAAAGACAGGAAATTCTTGGGCAGTAATCAGAAAAGAAAGCAAAGGCGGAATTAAAAGTACTTGTAATCTTTGCTAATTAATTAAATTAATTGCGAACCGGAAGTTAATGCTTTACAAGTCGTCATAGACTTTATTATGATGAAGAGAAAGCGACAGCGATCGAGCGGGATAAAAATTAAACCAGACCATATTTCTTGTAGTTCTCCGAACGTGACGGAGAGTTGGACCGCGGGTGTGAAAACTGACTTGAAGGGACTTCGAATAAATCTTAAACCGTCGTGTTAAAATGTTTCTACAAAATGAACATTGATATGTCAAATCACACGTGGGCTAAATTAGAAACGAATTAGTTCCCACCTGAATATCACGACATAAACTTTTGAATATTTTTTTGTATAATTGATAATCTAAAAGCCGGAAAATCTCGTAAAAGATGCAAAACTGCTACTCTTTGGGTTTTGTTTTTTTACATTTTAAAGTGGGCGAGAACAAGTTTATGTACTTTCTTTTCTTTGCGTTTGTTGCGTACGCAGGCTTTAAAAAATGATGACTCCGCGAAATTCAGCCTCGTTTCAAAGCAGAGACAAAGTTGCTTTCATTGAGTCATAATATTTCAATTTATGTGGCGGTCCAAAATACATAATTTTCTCTACGATTGCCTACTTTTGTAGTTTTGCTGTCCACAAGTACTCGACTATTACCGGACATACTAATCCAAGCTTTCAATGTTTTAGTCGGTTACTCGTAATGAAGATAATAAATTTTCAAACATTTAATTTATTTCTTGAAATATTAACACATCGATATTTTTGTAAGTTAAATCTTTTTTTGTTTATCATTGCAATAATAATTTTAAAAAAAATGTTTGATAGTGATTTAAGTGAAGCAAACGGACGCGAAAGACAGAGCTGCAAATGTTCTTACTGTCCGTACATAGAGCATCATCTTAAGAAAATACCGGAAATACTAGCGCCCGTCAATTAGAACGTTAATCCTAGGATTTTGATGAAGATTATCACCTTTCTATAAAGAGATTATATAGCGCATACACATTAATAGACATATAAGGGGATTGTCGCACTTGAAGTCAATACATATACAGTAGATCACTGGATATTGTAAAATAATCACTCTGTGAGGCTAAATACTCGATGAAAGATAATAACACTAGATAATATAACTAAACGTGACTAAATGTCATGTATTTTAATGCATTTTAGTTTTTTGTGAAATAAAATCATTTTCAACACACGAAGTCATTTCAACACTACAGCTGCTAAGTGAATTTTAACATAGCGAAGTCCGGTCAAGACCGCTGTATGCAAGCAAATAACATGATATTTAAAGTACGTTTATGTCATAACAATCATCAGGTTTCTTGGATTTCCACCTTTTTGATTTTTTTTTTTATCATAAATCATGATTTCCGTTAGCACGATGAGTCCAAGACTCTAAATTAAGATTTTATAAAAAAAAAAAAAAAACTCCAGTTGACGTAAGTATATGTTTACCATTCATCCACACGAATTTATTTTTAACGAATTCTAGGCGAGGCCCATGTATATTGTTGAGTAGCAGAGGAGCCAGAAGAGCGTCAATGGCGAAACAAAAGCGTGTCACACTTCAAGTCTAGCTCTCTTTGCTTGTCAGTCGATCGTTCACCAATTGTTCTCAAAAATTGCTCCATTGTTGCGTCAAAGAACGGAGCCAAATTGTTGAAGGCAACGCCCTGGATCGGCTCCCGTTAATCGATGAGAGACAAAGGGGAGAGGAGATCCACGCCCTAGGCCCGGTGTCATATTGATGAGCATTTACTTAAACTTTAATTTGATGTTGCACTTCAATACGATTTTGTACCTGGCGCGAGATTAGAACCTGGGTTTTTAATTTGACAAAATGTATATTGCACTGGTAGGGTATTGACAATGGCGGCTTTTATTTTTGGCCGATAGTTTACACAACGGGAATCATAATAACAAAATCTTCATTCATAGCCGCGACGTGTCAGAATCGATGAATTAAAAATATTGTGAAACTCACTTTTATCTTCATCTAAGCAGGCAATGGTATCATTTGTCATTGACAGGGAAATATCTACGATATCCTGACGTCTAAATGTTCACAATCTTGTAGACATCTATCGCTGAAATCACTTAATAAGTCTGTTCATGTCCAAAAATTTAGATTCTTATCAATTAAAATTATTTTTTTTTATAAAGAACACAAGGCGTAATTCAGTAACGACTGTTGTGTATTCGCATGTAATGTCGATGTTTCCTTGTGCTGATTTGATTGGTTGTCACCTTATCTAAAATTGCGAGCGAAAGAAAAGTGTATCAGGGTGTTAACCATGCATCGGACACATAACTTATACCGGACAACGGTTAGGTTAAAAATATACAAACTTATGTGCATGCGCTCACGTGGTGTTTCGTATATCCCTGAATTAGAACTTAGGAATTTTATCAAATTGAATATTAAGAATTTGACAGTCACATTGTCAAAACTATAGCAAAATAGAATCGTAAAATGACGTTATATATACGCCATCATTGAAAATTTAGTAACGAAGATTCGACACAAAATCAGTATTTGAATGTTGTGCATTTGATTGTTAATTAGTGGAATACACCCTTTATCTAAAATAAATAGAATTTTAAAGAAGTAAGTTTTGAAACAAAACTTGATTAAATAAGTCTTAGAAATTTAAACAATTGTAAAGGTCATTTTTACTCCATATATTCATTTCACAATGGATCGGACCCAAAATTCACCATGCATCGGACAGTTTTCAATGCATAATTTCATCTAATTATTGACATGCCCCCATTTTTTCTCGCAGCAAACATTTTTCTTAAAATGACTATAAAAAGTGAACTAACATTGACTTGTACCCCCCAATCAGTTTTAAAGAAATCTTAATAACATGAAAGGCATGCGTGGATTAATTTAAACATATATCTTATTGAGAGAACAAATGGATCGTGTGACAGACAAAGCCTAAGTAAACCCTCTCCAAAATACAAAGTCAAGTAGTGGGGTTATAAAATAATCTATAGAATATAGTATTGACAGTTTACAGAGTGATATATTATTGATATTTTTTGTATGTACAAGACAAGGGATAATTTGATATTCAATAATAATCTTGACTTTTGTCGTTATAAATTGTAAGTTAATTTGCTGTTTTAAAACATGTACATTCATACTTACATTTACAAACCCACCACATGCGTGGATCTAAAGGGGGTGGGGGTCAGACGAAAAATTTACCGTAAATGTGCCTCGGACCCACACATCCACCCCCTTCCCAGCAAACATATAAACTCCTCGGACCCCTTGGTAATATTTTCTGGATCCGCTCATGGGAGATGTTAAATAATAACACCTAACCGTCATTATACTGTTTGGGAGACAATATTTCAGAGCAAACCAAGGTGGATTTGAAAGAAGAAGTTAATTGTTCACAACCATAACTCAGAGTAAGTGGTTGTAGAAGAAATTGCATCCACTTGTCACATTTTATTTGCATTCTGTCTCTACCTGTTTCTGAATATGACGCATGCGCACATGGCATCTGTATTTGTGTCTTGTTTACTGGGTATCGTATTACCGTCACAGTGTGAACACTGCGGTGGATACCATATCAAGAATCCACCCTAATTAAGAATATTTAAAGCATAATGAAAATAATCTTTTATTGAGGGAAACCATTTATTCGTAATGAACCACAATATAGACAATGACAATTGACTAAAGTTTAAAGTCTGTCCAAGTTAAATCATGACTTCGTTCATTATTCTGACTTCATGGACTTTAAATCTATTAAACACTCTTTATCTAAAATCGTACTTTCGGTAGCAAGTTTCTCTTTCTCTATTCTAATCTACGTGTTATCATCAATACTTAAATGAATTCAAAAACATATATTGCTATGAAGTAAAAATATTTGATATAATCCAATCAACTGAATATATATATATATATATATATATATATATATATATATATATATATATCATGAAGATTTACACCGACGGGGCTACATATGGATATCTAATGTTTATCTTTTCTCCAGTAGTAATTTAACGCCATTGAGTGGCTTTAAGAGTCCTGTTTTGGCCAGTTTCAAAGGAATCTGAAAAAAGTAAATATGAATGAGTTTTAAAGCTGCTTGGTCCGATTTTTTAGTAATTACAGTATCAAATTTTTTTTCATACAAATCATTTATCTTAGAAAGTTATGGACTTTCTCCTATTTACACCAGAAGACTCAGTCTCCTTTCAAAGTTAGAAATATTCAAAGTAAGTAAAAATAATTTCTCTTTGGGCAAACGAAAAAACAAACCAAAATGCATCACGGGAATGTTTAGAAAAGGAAACCGCTTGGTTTCGTCCCCCGAATGATTGGGGTTATTCAACACGCATGCTATGCATCGATTGTAAAGAAAGCAGACTTTAGAAATATTAGCGAACAAAACGTACAAATGTTTATTTGTAATTTGTCTGATCATTTCGACCTTTATTCGAAGCGATGTCAAATTCGTAATACAACCATACCCGTCTCGTCGTCAGGGGTAAAATTTAACATGAGGCGAAATAACGCAGTACCTTTTAATGACGTTTGTTTTGTTTGCAAATTTTGTACGTATTTTTCTTTATTGAAATTTGGCATAATTGACGGGTAAAACTACTGCAATGTCTATTATTATACATATACTAAGCATAGCCATCGTTTAAAAACGTGCATAAAATTTGATATAAAATCGGACCAAGCAGCTTTAAGATATGTGGCATAATGTTACACTGTACTGTGAGGGTAAGATCTATGTTTTGGCTGGGCTTGGTTTTATGTTACTGTACCTCTGTTTCGTCACACGGTTTGAAGCGGTAATGCTGAAGTATGTACACAATGGCGCATTTTATCTCCATGGTAGCCAAACGCTGACCAATGCAGTTCCGTGGACCGTGGCCAAACGGAAGGAATGCATATGGATGGCGCTCGGACTTTTTCTCGGGAGAAAATCTACAGAATTAATTTATATGTTTTCTGGAAATTTTATCAATTTTGATTAGTGTACATAATAGGAAATATATTTAGATAATACAAGAGGCTCAGGGGCCACATCGCTCACCTGAGCAACAATTGCCTTAATTCTAATCAAATTAGCATTACAGTATCAAAATATCTTGACAAGAAAAATTGAAAATCTGCCAATTTTTATCCACCTCTTTTTTTTTTGGTATATACCAAGCCCCTTTTGTTGTTGTACCTGTAAGAAGATTTTTCTCTATTCCTATATACCCCCCCTCCATTTTGTGGCCCCACTTTTCTCTAAGGTATCATGGTTTCATCAAACTTATATCTGCATAACCTGTGCTTTCACACAAAGTACTGAGTTTTGGACCGAAAACTTTCCCAGAATATTTTTAAAGATTTTCTCTATATATTCCTATGTAAAAATTCAAACCGCCATCACGGCCCCGCCCTACCACTAGGGACTGTGATTTTGAAAACTTGAATTTACACTACCCGAGGATGCCTCTACACAAGTTTAAGCTTTTCTGGCCAAATGGTCTTTAAAAAGAAGATTTTTAAAGATTTTCTCTATATATTCCTATGTAAAAATTCACCCCCAACTGTGGCCTCACCATACCACTGGACTATTATTTTAACAAACTTGAATCTATACGATTTGGAAATGCTTCCACTCAGATTTGGGCTTTCCTGGCCTAATAGTTTTGAGAAGAAGATTTTTTTTAGAGATTTTCTCTATATATAAAAATGTATCCCCCATTGTGGCCCCGCCCTACCCCCAGGGACCATGATTTGAACAAACTTGAATCTACATTATCTGAGGATGGTTACCCGACAATTTGAGCATTCTTGGTCAAATAGTTTTTGAGAAGAAGATTCTTAAAGATTTTCTCTATATATTCCTATGTAAAACTTGATTCCCCAATTGTGGCCCCACCCTATCCCCGGGGACCATGATTTGAACAAACTTGAATCTACACTACCTGAGGATGCCTCCACACAAGTTTAAGCTTTTCAGGCCGAATAGTTTTTGAGAAAAAGATTTTTGAAAAATACCCACAAATTTTCAATAATTCTCAATTATCTCCCCTTTAAAGAAGGCGTGGCCCTTCATTTGAACAAACTTGAATCCCCTTCACCTAGTGGTGCTTTGTGCCAAATTTGGTTGAAATCTGCCCAGTGGTTCTTGAGAAGAAGATGAAAATGTGAAAAGTTAACAACGACGACGACGCCGACGCCGACAACGACAGACAACGGACAAATTGTGATCAGAAAAGCTCACTTGAGCCTTGACTCAGGTGAGCTAAAAATTAAAAACACAACCAATCACTTCTTTTGAAATATTTACCATCAACCTTGAAGAAATTGAACACTTTTTAGTGAACGTTTACTTAAAATTATTTTTAAGGATGTTGAAATACATATATAATATCCTACCTTTCAGGGTCGAATTTCTCGGGTTCAGGCCAAATTTCGGGATCTCTGTGCAGGGCATAGATAGCAAAAGCAAGCTCTATGCCTTTAGGAACCTTATATCCACCAATATCTAGCTCCATGTTGCCCACTCGACCGGTTCTGTGAAATATCAAAATATGTGTATACTATAATACATGTAGCTAGGAATCTGAGTTTACTTAAATTGATCAAGGTGGAAAGGTGTCTATCTTTGCTTCAAAAGTTGGTAAAGTAGAAATATATTTATCTGGATATCCGTATGCAAGAGAATCGAGAGGCTTTTCGTTACCTAGATGGTTTTCAGAACATTTTTTGTATCCTTTTAGATTAAAATTGAAAATGAAAAGAAAGACAACTCGTCTAAAATTTCGTGTTTGGAATGGTCTTCTGTTGTCGGAGTTGGGCAATGCTGGATCACCTGGAGACAGGTGAGTACGTTAAGAGGTGTATAAAGGTGAGATACATGTTTTACCTTGAGTCAGGTTATAGAAAGGACGTCGCATGTATGCCCCTGTTACCTTGATCTATTGTGATTTGAGATATGATGGTGGAGTTACATGAGTGTATGTACCCGATATCGTCAGTAGGGCAATAAAGTGTCGTCAGTAGGGCAATAAGGTGATGTCAATGACCCGTGTATGTACCTGATATCGTCAGTAGAGCAATAAGGTGGTGACAATGACCCGTCCATATCGTCAGTAGGGCAATAAGGTGGTGTCAATGACCCGTGTATGTACCCGATATCGTCAGTAGAGCAATAAGGTGGTGTCAATGACCCGTCGATATCGTCAGTAGGGCAATAAGATGGTGTCAATGACCCGTCGATATCGTCAGTAGGGCAATAAGGTTGTGTATGTACCCGATATCGTCAGTAGGGCAATAAGGTGGTGTCATTGACCCGTGTCTAGCTGGTTATTGAGGTCTATATATATTACCGAGAGAAAGGTAGGTAGGAGTATTCTGTCCACGTTACCTTGTAGCTGGGGGATACAGTCTCAGAGTCTCGTTCAGCACCCTGTCTAAGTACTCTATCGTCTGAACGTTATCGTAGGTAGGCAGTTCCTGCAAATAGCATGTACACCAGTTTTAGAGTGTTAAACAACATAAAAACTCATGCGCGGACTAATAGGGGGAGATCCAACACACACCCTCCTATCTCTGAAAATATTTTTAAACTTTATAAAATTCATATAATAAAATAATCGTAATTGTGCTTCGGATCCCCCTCTTGGAAATCCAATTTATCCCTCGGATCCCCAATGATTCTTTGTTTACCTGTCCTATAGCTGAGTCTATCTCGCTGATTAGCCTCTCTTGACAGTCTGAATTGGTTGCTAAGCAATACGCCATGAACGCTAGAGTACTGGCAGTGGTGTCGTAACCCGCGATGATGAATACGATGGCGTTGCCTGTCACCTCATCCGTGGTTAATCCTGATATATAAGCACAGTGTACGCAATTAGAGCCGTTTTAAAAAAAGCTTGGACTTTGGGCAGTACGTTTCAAACTCCAATTTGATGAAGGCGGGGTCTACTCATGGTTAACTGTCCGGTCATTGGCTATATATAATAGACATGAGTACATTGGACGCAATCACACTTGCCCCACTATATCTAGGGATGGACATGTATATGTCAGTTAAAACATCGTCTATTTCACACTGAAATAATAACTTTCCTACTTTGACAGTCTATGATTATTGAATAAACTTTATTAGCAAATCAGAAAGAAGGTACTCAATATTTGAAGAACAAACTAGAAACTTAGAGAGAGTGACCGAAATTCCAAGCTCTTGTTAAAACAGCTCTATAAGAGTAGAATAAAAATTATAAAAGTGATGAAGTAAAAAAAAAAGAGAGGCACATGGGCCACATTGCTCACCTGAGCAACAATACACCTAATAAATTCAGCTTTGTGAAGTCATATCCAAACTATTGAGACAATGAATGAGTAAAAGAGATCCTGTATTTAAAAATTTCTCCAGATGTTCTCATGTTGAGCCCCTTCTGTAACTAGATAATTTCATAGTTATATCACATATTGAGCATTGCCATTCCTATGTAAAAATTTGAACCCCATCCGCCACTGTGGTCTAACCCTTCATCTGGGGATCATGGTTTATGGTCTGAACAAACTAGAATCTACACTACCTGAGGATGCTTCCACACAGGTTACAGCTTTTCTAGCTAATTGGTTTCTAGAATGAAGATTTTTACTGATTTTGCTGTTTATATTCCTATGTGAAAATTTGACCCCCGTGGCGGCCCCACCGTACCCCCGGGGATCATGATTTGAACGAACTTGAATCTACAATACTTGAGGATGCTTTAATACTAATTACAGCTTTTCTGATCCATTGGTTCTTGAGAAAACATTTTAAAAGATACCAACACTTTTTAAAAAGTATTAATCATCTCCCTTTGAAAGAGGGCGCTGCTCTTCTTTTTAATAAACGTGAATTCCCTTTACCTAAGAATGCTTTGTGCCAAGTTTGGTTGAAATCTGCCCTGTGGTTCTGCAGAAGAAGTCGAAAACGTAAAAGGTTTACAGACGGACGGACGGGCATACGGACAGATATAGACGGACGCCGGAAAAAAGTGATCAGAGAAGCTCACTTGAGCTTGTCTTTTAACAGACAAACACATGGGCAGAGTCAGATACCTCGTTTCTTCCATTTCTGAGGATCATCTTGGATTGCTTGTTCCTCCTCCATTTCGTTTTTGTCCGTGTCTTTGTGAGCATTGATCATGAGCTGAAGAAGGTCCTGTCTGTTCTGATGTAAAATAAATACAAACTTAGCAAGGAATACCCTGCTTACAAAGTTATGTAAGGACGTTAGTTTGCAATCAAAAATAACATGGTGTAATTGTTCCGTTAGTGTTAAAATTCTAATTTGCAGTATTTACAGTTTTAAATTAGTATATCATATAATGCCAGGCCGATTATAGAATCGAAAATATTGAGAAACATTTTGAACATTTAAAAAAAGCACAGCTGAACCAACAATTTAATACAACCATTAAGCAGTAAGGGAAAAATGTAACAAAGGTTGAACACTTTACTCCAATATATTCAACAGGCATTTCAATATTTCAAAAACAGACAATAAGAAAATTCAAAACCTTTGACTTGTTGGTATTTGACCAGACATTTATGGCTTGAAAACGCCATAAATAAAAGAACAAGTAGATTTCATTTATAAAGCATCACTTTGTAGTAAACTAGTAAGAATTGGATAAAACTAGACACCTCTCAGTGGTTCAAGGTCACTGCACACTATTAACCAATAACTCTGTTTAAGTAAAGTATTAGCCAAATAGGGCTTAGTAGAGAGTATATATATTCTCTAAAAAAGATTGTTGTATGATCTGATATGTCCTCGACACTTGACCTACAGACATTATTCAAGTTCACTGCATATCCATTGATAAAAGGCAACATGTGGGGAAGTATGAGCCAAATTGAGCTAAAGGGATAGAGGATATGCCTCAGACAAGAATTTTGCATATACTATTTTCATATAATTCTGCTATGACCTATACATTTGATCTTGAAAAATGGTTCAAGGTTACAATAAACCCTTTACTCAAGACCTCTGTTTATGTGAAGCACGAACCAAATAGGGCTAAGTGGAAAGTATATATGCTCTAAAAAAGGATTTTGTGTGGTTCGACATGACCTTGACCCTTGACCTACTAACTTTATTCAAGGTCACTGCACACTCTTTGACCATAGACACTATGCTAGTGAAGTATGAGCCAGATTGATCCAAGGGGAGAGAATACATGCCTACGACATGGATTTTAAATATAATTCTGATAAGACCCTAACCTTAAACTTAGAGACATGGTTCAACATCACTGCATATCCTTTACCCAAAGGTATTCTGTGGGTGAAGTATGGGCCGGATTGGGCCAAAGGGAGAGAAGATATATTCCGGACAAGCAATCTCAGATGGACAGATGGACGAAAGGACAAAAGACGGACAGACGGACAGACAAACTGATCACGAGCTATAGGGTGCTTGCAGAGCGGGGTTTCAATTTTTGGTCTCATGTCATCACGAATTTAATTTTCATCATAATTATAGCTAACCTTGTCTACGTTGTCACGCATTTCTATGGCCCGTTCCACAGCTGATTTAAAAAAGTCCATCACTCGACGATTGTTCAAAGGGGACACATTGAAGTAATTGAATATAATGTCCAGTTTAGGGATAAGTACTGCAATAAAAATTTGATGGGATTCATGAAATTGTCCTAAAATGGTATTTAATGCAGTCAAACGATAATGAGGGATACCAATTATTTATAAGTTAATACTAAGTAGAAAAATAATTCATAATTCATTGATGAAAAAACCACAACATCGGTGATACGGGTTAGGTTTGAATCTTACCCAAAAGAATGATTATGGGATTAAACGAAAAGGTCAACAGTTCTTTGGCATATTTCACGAACAAATTATCTGGATTTGTTTGTGAGTCTATATCCATTCCAAATCCAAGGGAAGCTATCACGTCCATTGTGTAAGCGCCAAACGTTCTGAAACAAGGCAATACGTGGCTGTATGCAATATATCGAGAAATTGAATGACTTAATTTGTTTCTGAATTTAAAATTTGAATTCCATACTGCTTGAATTCTATTGGCTTTCCCTCGTCCGCGTTGGTTTTCAAACTTTTAAGCAGCAACTTATACTTCATTCTAAGTAAAGGATCCATCTACATAGACAATGTAAGTTTCAGCAAGGGTAATCATCGGATTTATACTTAAATTTTTTATTTTAAACAGATTTTTACATGAAAGCTTATCAAAAGTTTACACAGAAAAAATTTAAAAGAAATGTATACAAAGAAGCAAAAAACAAATCTCTCTCTTTGATTTAGACTTTATATATTAAGGAAGAAAACATTCACTCACCTTCCGCATTTTTCCACTAGAAAACGTGGGTAGGAGTGTGTTCCTCATGAACCTCCAGTGATCGTCCTCCACGGCTGTCAGCCCGTGCCTCATCTCATTTTTTGTTTCAGAAAAATGTTGCTTTAAAAAAAAATTAATTGTATTCCTGGGTCCCCTGCCGGTCAATTATTATACTTACATATATCTCTGATGTCTTCAGATGTTAATAAACTAGCAATATATTCGATGATGGGGCGGAGCGCGATATAACAGTATACAGATGGACAAACAGACGCACGTTTGTACGGACGCCCGGCATTTTTATGTCCCCGCTCCGCGTTGCGGCGGGGGACAAAAAAAATAGGAGCTAATTATAGTCAGACTTTGTATTCAGAGGTGTCTGCTTTAATCAATGTGTCCCGGAACGGAAAATAGTCGGAATTAACCATTACTTCATTTTAATTAGTTTGACAAGATATTGCCTTCTATGACTGGTCGAAAAATTTCTTTGATACCTGCGCCTCTCTACTGTTCTGATTTAAGACTATTTATAGAACGAGAATTTACAAAATAAACGCTGTCAACAAAGTGTAAAATTATGACTAGTCAATTGTAGGTAAACAAATATTCAACTTTATAGATACATAAAATATTAAAAATATAACCGTGAAAAATAAACAATTCACACTTTAATTCACTGAGTGTGTCTTCTCACGATTTCGTTTGCTTGAGACGACGATCAACATTTACGGCGAGGCTGGCTGTTGTAGGAATATTTAAAATAAACATACATAGTATATTTATATACATGTATATGTAGGGTAACACGACTGTTAAAGCATGACCACGATGAGTTTTGAATTCAAACACGTACATAATCGACCATCAGAATAAATCGTCACGTACATGCAGCTATGGATAGTGCATCCACGGCTCCACCCCTTCACTACCATTTTTAAAAGTACCTCACCTGCTTTCTAATTACCACAACTTTCACAAACGTCGCACATGCATACTATTTGTCGATAGATTAACAATTTAGACCACGATCACGTCTCTTTACTATACCCAGTTGCGTTTTTCCACCGATCCAACTCACTTTAATCCAGTTTAAACGAATCTTGCTGCACAGTAGAGAATATTACAAACCATAAATGTATAAAATTTCCCCTTCGTTTTTAATTCAGCTAGTTCAGATTAAATCGTTCTTTCATGTTTAATCCTGTAGTTCTACATCAGCTGTAGGCGCCACCATTTTGAATATTGGTGCTGTTACTGCTGTATATTATTACTCGAACGCAGGTTATACGAGTATAACTTTACTATTAACAAGAGGCCCATTGGGCCACATCGCTCACCTGAGCAACAATGGCTTTATATGGGTGTTCAAAGGATATAATTAACTTTTAGTGAGACATTTCTAGTGATCAATCGAAATTTCAGCGTCAATCGTAGAATTATAAACAAGATACTCAAAATTCTGCTTGGTTTGAGTCAATTTTTTGTTCACAAGAGTTAATTACATTCAACTTTAGATTTTTAAACTAGGTATTTCATATTCAGAATGTCTTGAACAAAATCATGGTCTTAGTTCTGTGAGCAAGGCTCTCTATCTTGCTTATAATTCGAAACTTGACACAGCTGAATATGGTTAGCAAAGAGAAAATTGTAAACAATTAAAACAGAAGAAACATGCACTAAAACCAATAGAATGTATAGTATTTATAATATAATGCTGTTTTATTATAAATATAGTGCATCAGATTTTGCTCATTTTGCGCAGGTAAACAATTAACAGTCTGATTTACCGAAGTCTATATTTGATTCGATACGTAAAAATTCCAAAATACAGGCGATAGTTAAAAGCATAAACGAAATTCAAAACAACGTAAAACTACTGTCACAAGTGAAAATGTCAACGCATTGAAAGATTTAACCTCAATTCACTTCATGAAATCGGCACGAATATATTTAGCATGTTTCAAGAATCACTTCGCACGTAAACTGTTGCACGACAAGCAAATTCATCTTTGTCAATTTGTTATGCGTCAACATTCAAACATGGCTGCTTAAAACAAAGAACTTTCGTTTTCGATATGGAATACCGAACCCGAAGTAATAAACTGATTGACCGCGATTATCTCTTTATTCTTATTTTCAACACTGTGCCGGATAATTATGCCAGTGCCAAGGTGGCATTTTTGCACCCGTCTAAGCTGCATATATCGAAAAATTCAATTATGCCATATGATAGACCATTTGAAACAAAATTCGCCGATAATTTTTGCAATTTATATTTTCCTTTCCATAAGGATTATTTATGCAAAATTACGTTGAATTTGACTCAGTAGTTCTTGAGAAGATTTTTTAAAATGCACCCACTTTTTCTACAGTTTCGAGGTTTTCTCCGTTTTAAATTTAGATCGGTCTTTCATTTTTGCAATTTATAATCACCTTTCTATAGAATTGCTTTGTGCTAAATTTGGTTGAAATTGGCCAAGTGGTTTTAGAGAAGAAGTTCGAAATGTGAAAAGTTTACAGACGGACAGACGGACGGACAGACACACGGACGGACGACGGACAAATGGTGATCAGAAAAGCTCACTTGAGCTTTCAGCTAAAAATGACATTATAAATCTCTTCAAATTCAAACGTAACGTCAAGCGGATTGGTACGTTTTTGACGTAAGTGCATTGTGACGAGCAAACCAGGATAGTTTTAATAGTTTTTTTGATCGACGTATCAAAGGAAAAATTGACAATAACACACGCATTGATGAAAAAGTTTTCCGGTCAATTTTTCCTTTTATACGTCAATAAAAAAATGAATGAATTCATTTCTTAAGTCAGTAATGATACAAACAGTATTATGTTCACCCTAATATTGTTTGTAATTTCAGCATTAACTGAAAAAATTGTTCGAATAAGAAAACACACTGTGTTGTTATATTTATATGACGATGTAGATTTTATTCAAATATTTGATTTATTGAAAATTGATTTCGAATTCTAGCAAGGCTGTGAAGTAATTTAACCTAATAAAATTTGTGGAACCTAAAATAATTTGAATTTCACGTTTGTTTCACGAATTATTGCTGATATCTCTAATGCTAAAGAGCAGGACACAAATATAAATTATTTACAAGTTAGAGCAAAATATGTAAAAAAAAAAAAAAAAAAAAAAAAAAAAAATCTTTTATAAATAAAAAAAGATATGTATTGTCATGCCCAAAATCGGAAATCAAGTGGATTTATGAAGCAGATAATGTGACATTTTATTTGGAAATCAAAACTTACAAATCTGTTTGGCGCTTTGGAGAACTCTTTGACAGAGATGTTCTTTATGATCTCTGGGTCAGCTATCAGAAGACTTGGATTACTTCCCAGGTACATTCTACAACAACAACACGTTTTGCACCATCATTGCAAGCAAATATTCCTTTAATTGGATTACAAAGCATGCATTCGAAGGAAGGTTAGGAATAAACGTTATAATGACACTGATTGAATTATTTATGATTTATTTATGTTTCCTAATTGCTATTACAGAACTAAAGTTTTAATTCAAAAAATATTCACTCACCCAACAATTCTCCCATACTTTGTAATTAACGTTTTGTCAAACTCATAAATTCCCTGAAAAAAACAATGACCTTGAAATGTTCAGATAGAGAGAAAAACAATGGATTCATTACATCGAAGTAGCCAAGGTAGACGTTTTAATTCTGTGACTGAAGAAAAGAAACTCGCATTAAATGGATTGAAATAATTGTTTTCAAAAGAACCCCTTTCCCTATACATGTAGTACATTACCTGTTTCTTGATCTCTTTCATGGTTCCAATATAAGGGAAGTAATCGGGAGACGGAACACCCATACGCTTCCAGAATCCAAACTTCCATTTCACGTGTCTGAAAAAATTGAGTTCCTTTAGAGCTTCCATAGATCCAGCAAACATTACACCATCAGTTTATGCGACAAAACATTGCATTTGCATTGAATGGTTTTAATGATGATATGAATTCAGTACAAATTTATACTGTTTTATCAAAGCCAGAGATTTTAAACAATAATATTTTTTATAAAAACAATTATTGCCTCATCAAAATACATACATGTAAATGGCAACGAACACGAAGGCAATTAAAAAAATCCAAACGTTGATATTTCCGAGAATGCTTATGACGTCCATGGTTTACCCCTGCATGGGTTCGAATTTTGACGAGCATTTATAGACAACAAACTGGACCCATATCCCCCGGTGACTCATGTGGGTGACGAAATAACTATGTCAGTAAGTAAACACATGACGAACGATCCGTCAAGCAATACCTTCTTTCATTTTACTCATAAGAATTTTTCTGTATAAGCGGCAACTATTGGACTTAGATAAAAAAAATAAAAAAGGGGTTTCGTCCCTATACGAATATAAATATTCTTCATGTTAGAATATTTATATCAGTAAGTATTTTATTTCTGATTTGTATTTCGACTTTTACAATGAACGTACAAAAATAACGTTTGTTAATGAATTGAAAACTAGGTCGCCATGGCCTACTTATTAATTTTTTTATTGTTTAAGTGATTAGTAATGTACATTCAACAGTGAGACCCTGCTTGGTATGCATATATATCAAGCGTATTGATAACAGACTGCCCTTTCCTATATTATCTCGGATTACACGGTATCCAGGCAGGTAAGCCAGGTATACCAGGTAAATCAGGTGAGGCTCACCTTGTCTGTTTGAATTAGTATCGATCACTACATGTGTACGTCCAATTGTCAGACAAACAACCGAGGGTTCACATAATTTGGACAAGACAGGCCTAAAGTTTCAGACCATGAGATACGACAGACATTAAGGCGATCCTGGTGTCAAACGCCTAGATGCGCGCAATAGAGTCTCCTACTTCGACGCAACAACGCAATGACATTGCAATTCGACGGCACATACTTTGAGCATAGACAAAATACGTGCCTGGGACTGCATTCTGTTAAGCACGTATTAAAAACGAAATTTATTATCAAAGGTATGCAGTAGCGCTACAAGAGATCCGTTTGGCGTGCTAATCTAACGCAGGTAACCGTAGTAAAGACGCGGGATTAAGTCGAGTTCACTTGCACGAAGACCTCTCGGAGTCCTTTTGGATCACAAAAATATCTTAAACACGCGGTCAGCGCATTGAGCACACAGCAAACGCGAGGTGGAATCTCTTCAAGTGCGCAGTTAATACCAGAGTAGAGCTCCATAGGAAAGCCATTACACGCAGGTGAGGCTCCGTAGAAACGTTCCATTCGCCGTCAGACCGCAGATACATTTTTTCCTTGCAAGCACATAAATCTGCTTAAAACAGAACTTTTAAGTAGTTTAAACAAAAACATATGTCACAAGCCTTGTTTACATAACAGAGTTATGAGCTCTGTGTCTTTAACGTGTGTGTGTGTGTGTGTGTGTGTGTGTGTGTGTGTATATATATATATATATATATATATATATATATATATATATATATATATATATATATATATATATATATATATATATATATATATATATATATATATATAACACTGACATTGTAATTTGTGCTGACCATTAACAGTACCCAAGTGAAGCATTGTCCATCTTGCAATTACAATCAACAGAATATTTTATTAAGACCTTTCATTCATAATTTATCACGCACTAGCTGATTGACAACATTTTGGTGTTAAAGTTTTTAAATCATTACGTCTGCTTTGCAATATAAACAATTTCCTGTTTGAAATTGTGGCACAAGTATTAACTTCTAACATTCTTATCCATGTGTGGTCATCAGTATGAAATCAAATATCCATTTCGATAAAGTATAGATATTTCGATTTATATAATGTATAACAATTCACAAAAGCAACAAAGAATATTTATACAAAAAGAACAACTTAATGATACTGATATTTCGAACTCGGGAAAAAAAATCGTAACAATTCTGTATTCAAGCAACGTTTATCTTTTCTCCAGCAGTAAATTTACGCCGTTTAGCGGTTTTAACAGTCCTGTTATGGCTAACCTCAGAGGAATCTGAAAAAGTAAATATCGAATTTCAATATCTATGGTATAATTTTACATTACTATGATAGTAACGTCCGTAAATCTATTTTCATTTCAAAACTATTAGGAAAGTAAACAAGTTTCAAAGAAATAGGTTATCTGTCTTTTACCAGAAAGTTTTATATGAAATTCATTTTTATGTTTTAAATGATAACCAAACATTTCATTATTGTTAAAAGTAAAAGAGACTTCTTAATTTGTAGCATTAAGATTTTATTCTAGCATTCATTCAAACATCATGTAAAATGCATGTGTCCTTCTAGTTAAAACAAACAATGAACAGAGAAGCACTGTATTGCTGGACTGTTGGACTTCAATCTTTTTTACTGTACCTCTGTTTCGTCACACGTTTTGAAGCGGTAATGCTGAAGTATGTACACAATGGCGCATTTTATCTCCATGGTAGCCAAACGCTGACCAATGCAGTTCCGTGGACCGTGGCCAAACGGAAGGAATGCATACGGATGGCGCTCGGACTTTTTCTCGGGAGAAAATCTTTAAAATATTTTTTTCTTCATTTTATCACTTCTAATTATTATATTATACATATTCGACGTTAATATAAGGAAGTAGTTAATAGCTTACACTCACCTCTTTACATGTAAAACACTTTACTATAAAGGGTGTAAAAATTATCAACTTTCTTTTTAGGCAGCATTGGGTTTTTTTTACACTTAAAAACTGAGAGAATGTCAAAACAGTGTGACGTACCTCTCAGGGTCGAATTTCTCGGGCTCAGGCCAAAACTCGGGATCTCTGTGCAGGGCATATACAGCAAAAGCGAGCTCTATGCCTCCAGGAATCTTATATCCACCAATATCTAGCTCCGTTTTGCCTACTCGACTTAATCTACGAAATATCAAAATATGTGTATAGCTTAAAATTATCATGGTGGAGTGATGTCTGTCTGTGCGTCAGAAAGGTTTTTTTGTGTTGCCTAAATCAAGTTTGATAAGAGAGGTAGAGGTATTGTCACATGTCAAGTAGACAATAAGGCCCTGTTAATTACCTGAATGATTCTAAGCAATTAGAATATTGTTTTCCATATAAACAAGAGAAAGGTTGGTAGGAGTATTCTGTCCACGTTACCTTGTAGCGGGGGGATACAGCCTCAAAGTCTCGTTAAGCACCCTGTCTAAGTATTCTATAGTCTGAACGTTATCGTAGGTAGGCAGTTCCTGCAAATAGCATGTACACCAGTTTTGAGTGTTAAACAACATAAAAACACATGCGCGCACTTCCTGCAAATACATCAGATGTAGGATGTATTTTATGATAGCCTTGTCTTCAATTTATAAACTAAATATCAATGTATATTTTCCCCTTTTTTACCTGTCCTATAGCCGAGTCTATCTCGTTTATTAGTCTTTCTTGGCAGTCTGGATTGGTTGCTAAGCAATACGCCATGAAAGCCATAGTACTGGCAGTTGTTTCATAACCCGCGATGAAGAATATGATGGCGTTGCCTGTCACCTCATCCGTGGTTAATCCTAAAATATAAACATACTACATGAAGATGTTACAGTAGATCAAAGATTGTGACAGACAAAGAAAGAACAGACAAACACACGGGCAGAGTCAGATACCTCGTTTCTTCCATTTCTGAGGATCATCTTGGATTGCTTGTTCCTCCTCCATTTCGTTTTTGTCCGTGTCTTTGTGAGCATTGAGCATGAGCTGAAGAAGGTCCTGTCTGTTCTGTAGTAAATTAATAATGACATAGCAAGGAATACTCTGCCCACAGCATTACTATTGAAGCAGGTGTGTAATCATATTTTACGCGAGTGAACCGTAAATAAATATGATGTTTTTGGTAGAGAAAAAGTAATGTGACGTTAAAAAAGCTCTTTCGACGTTCTTAGACGGAAGCGCCAGTTACAATTTCTTTTATGACCTTTACATCACAGGGCATTCTCGCCCTTTTTTGTGGTATTCCTATCGGTTGTAACTTAAACTAAGGGCACATAACTCATTAAAAACCACCTCCTCCAACTGTTTGGCCCCCGTTCCGTATTTTTAGTAATAGAACTTTTTGTGGTATTAATCACTAATTTTTTCGTTAATAAATATCAATTTGATTGATTTGAAAAATGCCCAGTAGCAAAATCAGTAAGTAGACGAGCTTACAATTATCTCTAAAGGATGCTAAGTAGAGGGACGAAAGATAACTCTCGCTTGGTATCCAATATACTCAAACGGTGAGTACGGGATCAGAAGCATGCTGTCAAAATTAATTACGAAGGGGGAAATTGTTCAACATATGTGTTTATGTTTAGGAATAATTAATAAGTGCGCAGGTAATGAATGCTTTCCATGAACAACGGTTGATATGATACCATTACTGGCACCTGACGTTATAATACTATTCCTGGCACCTGACGTTATATACTTTTCTTATAATAAAAAAATATCATCTAACTCATGATAAATAGAGGGTTTATATTTTTTTATTGTGATAAAAGTATATAACGTCAGGTTTATATTTTTTTATTGTGATAAAAATATCATTTAATATTTATTCGTTTGATGAGATATCGGCGCTTCTGATTGGTCGAAAAATTTCTTTGATACCTGCATCAATAAAATTTTTTGCCGGATCTACTTTTCTCAACTGTTCTGATCTAAAGCTATTTATAGAACGGGAATTTCCAAGATAAACACTGTCAACAAAATGTAAAGTTGTGTTTGTTTTATTGTCAGCAAACAAAATGCAACCTTGTGAATATAAAAACCACAAAGTTTAACCTTCAAAAATAAACAAAACACATTATTTGATTCACGAAATGGAAAATTAAAGCGTCTTCTCACGATTTCGTCTGCTTGAGATCAATCAACATTTACAGCGAGGCTGGCTGTTCCTTTTCCATGAATATTATAACGAACATATACGCCTATAAACTTTCACGGAAACACTGCTGTTCAAATTTGGTAACGATAATTTTTAAATTTACACACGTAACGTTACATGATCGGTCTTCAGAATAAGCGTCCTAAAGAAAAGCTATGAGTAGGTATCAACTCCTTCGGCGCATTCCAAGCGGCAGATATACCATTTAAGTACATCACTGGCTATCTAGTTACCACACCGTTTACAAAAGTCGCTTATACATACTATTCTTTGTCGACATATCAGCTATTTTCGTCCACGATCGCCTTTCCTTGGATGGTTATGTCCAGTTGCATATTCCAGCGATCTCACATGAAAACTAGTTTTATTACGAGTTTTTCTGCACAGTGAATAATATCACTAGCTACCGCATGTATTTTCCTTTCGTTTTCAATTCAGCCGGTTCAGATTTTAACTCACTATTTGTGTTTAATCCATTAAATTCAGTTCAATAGCTCTGCATCAGCTGAAGACGCATCCATTTTGAATATTGTTGCTGTCATACGCGCCGCTTCATTTACATTATTTACATTTTTGATCAATGACACTTCACATTTTTTATTTGAAAATGTTTTATTAAATGATAAGAAATGAAGATAATAATTTTTCTATTGATCGACGTATCAAAGAAAAAATTGACCGGAAAACTTTTTCATCAATGCGCTACGCGCATTGATGAAGTTTTCCGGTCAATTTTTTCTTTGATACGTCGATCAATAGAAAAATTATTATCTTCATTTCTTAAATATAACGTCAGGTTTATATTTATTTTTATAATAAAAATTTATAACGTCGATAAGATATATTAGAATGATATGATTAAGAAATAAAGTACGAGTTTTCGTGAATGTTGCAGAATAACCTCCGAGGTCGAGATATGTTGTTTTGAAATATAAAAGCCGAGGCGTTAGCCGAGGCTTTTATATTTCAAACAACATTTCGAGACCGAGGAGGTTATCCTGCAACATTCATGAAAACAAGAACTTTATTTCTATTCTACTAACAGCCCAGTATTTCTACAGATCGTTTCTCCTATAGAGAGACGATCTAGGTCATTTTGACGGCTGTTCCGTGTAACCCCAACGGTTTTGTTAGTAATGTTTACATGTGTATCGATCAAAGGCATCACATGCAGACGACATACTTTTTTCTTAGGATTTTAATACTCTTCACTTATTTATAAAATATCTTTGAATCACATTCCTAATATTTTAAAGACAATTTAATACGATTATTACTACAACACGTTATATATTTTATGTAAAAACACGCCGTGAAAATGTGCTAGGGAGGTCCTAGGAACAGCCGCATTGATCTCTTAAGAATAAAGATTTGAGGCAATACACATTGTTTTGACTGGAACTAACACGTGAAATTGACATGGTTTTAAAACTTTTTACGGTTTGAAGTGGTACTTCCATGATTAGTGCGAGACAAATAGGTATTTCTGATCTGATAATTTACTGATGACGTTCGTGGTATATTGGAGAATAATGTCCGCGGCATCTCTTTGATCTCGGCAATAACTGTAGTAGAATGCCCAATATTTATAATTTGTAAACATATCAACCGTTTCGGCGTTTTTTAATCAAGCACATTTTTAGACGGTGGCTAATTATAGTCAGCTGGTGGCTGTTTATTGTCTGATGGTGGTTATTAATACCAATGTCTTTTGCTAATGGTTCTGGGAACACCTTATGAATGAACAACAGAGTAGTAACAAAATCTGTTTAAAACTTACTAGTATTATCATCATATATTTACTTTTCCCAGTGTCCACTACGTATCGATTATGTACTATATAACCCATAATACAAATGACGCAAAACTGAGGCGCCAGCGGGGTTTGCTTATGTATATTTAAATATTTAATCGTACGATGTCTTAAAATCATATAAATATAAGTTATAAGGAATCATTCTTTGAATATTATGAGGTGGTAATTTCGGTCAAATCTATCATTATTGGATTTGATCACGCCCCGACCAAAATTATCACCTCATAATACTCAAAAAATGATACCTTATTCCTTATAAAATTCATACAAATATCCTCGATCGCGATTTCCAGAAATTGCTTAACTTTCAAATCAATCAAGATCTTTTTTAAACATGCTTTAAGGAAGATTATAATGTTGTAAAATGGGAATTTTGACGTTCAGTCAAATGGATAAAAATCCATGCTTCAAAAATTGCACAAACATTAGTTGCAAAATGTTGTGACTGTGATAATCTTCATAAAGTCATTAGCATTTTATTTTAACTGTAACAAGATAGCATGCATTAACTATTTAAACGATTTATGTATTCTATATCAAAGGCATATCCATTTTGCATCTTATTTCAGATTTCTTAGTAAGTGCATTTTTACAATAACGAACAAATTCACTTACATTTTGAAAACATTAGGGTTTATTCTAACTACTTTCTTCCAGGCTTAGGTTTGTATCTGGTTGAATACACGCCTAATGTCAACATACTTATATATAGATGTATCAGTCGAATTGTCACCATATCAATGCTCCGTGGGAGTGTCTGTGTTAGCGTCTACTGATGGGTATTAAATAAGTTCGGCAGCACTATAACGTTGGGTCTTTTTTAAGATGACACGAATGGTCTCGTTATATCTTTTAAAATACAGCGAGACGTGTTCGAACATTAAAAATTCAAGAAGCGGCTACGATGCAACAACTTAGCAACATGTACCCTGTTCTCTGATGATTGTTCTAGCTATTTGATATGCAATTCAGTATATCTAAAAAAAGAACACAGGCAATGAGAAAATTCAAAACGTTTGACTGGGTGAGGAAAAGTATTAGACCCGATTTACAGCTTTAAATTAGAAGGAAAAGTAAATATATTTTCAAGTAAAAAATATCACACTTTGTTGTTAACCTGTAAGAATTAAATATAACTATTAGATTTATGTCGCCTCGAGTTGAATTTTCATCATATATTATTAGGTAGGTAGCTAACCTTGTCTTCATCATCACGCATTTCAATGGCCCGTTCCACAGCCGATTTAAAAAAGCCCATCACTCGACGATTGTTCAAAGGGGACACATTGAAGTAATCAAATATAATGTCCAGTTTAGGGATAAGTACTGCAATTTAAGTTTGATGGGATTTTTTGAAATAGACAAATATGATAGGTACTCAATGCAATATATTAATGTTGAAGAATAGTAATAGTTGATTATAAATTAATATCTAATTTATAATTTGCAGTCCAAACAACAGAATAGCTTTGAATCTTACCTAAAAGAATGGTAAGAGGAGATAACGAAAAATTCATCAGTTCTTTGGTATTTGTAACGAATAAATTATCTGGATTTGTTTGTGAGTTGATATCCATTCCAAATCCAAGGGAAGCTATCACGTCCATTGTGTAAGCACCAAATGTTCTGAAAACAATTTAATGCATGACTGGGATACCTATTTGCAATATATGAAGAAAAAGATATTCAAAACTTGAAACTGAACGTCCATACTGCTTGAAGTCTATTAACTTTCCCTCGTCGGCATTGGTTTTCAAACTGTCAAGCAGCAACTTGTACTTCACTCTAAGTAGAGGGTCCATCTACAAATACACACAAGTTTCATTACGACTACATGTATGAACTATAATTAAATTTTTAAATTCAAACAAACATTTAAATGAACGCTTATTCAAAGTTTGCGCACTAAAATGCCAAGAAATACGTAAAAATCAAAAGACAAAGGAAAATCGCTTGGTATAATTTAAAATATAAATATTCAAGACTCTTGGTAAACTGTAAGACTTCTATTCAACGCCAGGAGTCCTGAGTCCATGGGCATGAGTGGACTAACGATCACTCACGTTATGGAAATGAATGGACTCAGGACCCCTGACGTTATGGGGATGAGTGTACTCAGGATCCCTGACCTTGTGGGGATAGGTGGTCTTAGGGCCTTTAACGGTGTGGAGATGAGTGGACCTAAGATTCTCTGATGTTTTGGAAGATGAGTGGACTCAGAGCCCCTGATGTTGTGAGAATGAGTGGACTCAGGACCTCTGACGTTGTGGGGATGATTGGACTAAAGCCTCCCTAACGTTTTTTAGAGATGGGTGGACCCAGAACCTCAGATTTGTGAGGATGAGTGGACCCAAGACCCCTGACGTTATGGGGTGAGTGGACTCAGGACCCCTGATGTTGTGGGGTGAATGGACTCAGGACCCCTTACGTTGTGGGGATAATTGGACTCAAGACTCTCTGACGTTGTGGGAATGAGTGAACTCAGGACCTCTGACATAGTGAGGATGGGTGAACCCAGGACCCCTGACGTTGTGGGATGAGTGGACTCAGGACCTCTGATGTTATGGGGATGAGTGGGCTAAGGACTCATTGCGTTCTGAGGATGAGTGGACTCAGGACCCCTGATGTTATGCGATGAGTAAACTCAGGACCCTTGTTGTTGTGGGGATGAGTGGACTCAGGACCCCTGACAATTTGTGGTATGTGGACTCAGGACCCCTGATGTTGTGGGGCGAGTGGACTCAGGCCCCCTGACGATTTGTGGATGAGTGGACTCAGGACCTCTGACGTTAAGGGTATGAGTGGACTCATGACTCATGACGTTGTGTGGTATGTGGACTCAGGACCCCTGATGTTGTTGGGCGAGTGGACTCAGGACCCCTGACGTTGTGGGAATGAGTGAACTCAGGACTCATGACGTTGTGTGGTGTGTGGACTCAGGACCCCTGATGTTGGGTGAGTGGACTCAGGACCCATGACGATTTGCGGGTGAGTGGACTCAGGACCCCTGACGTTGTGAGGATGAATATAAGAGAACACTCACTCACCTTCCTCATTTTTCCACTAGAAAACGTGGGTAGGAGTGTGTTCCTCATGAACCTCCAGTGGTCGTCCTCCACGGCTGTCAGCCCATGCCTCATCTCATTTTTTGATCCAGAAAAATGTTGCTGTAAAAAGAAAAGAAAAGAATTGCATTTTAAAAAGTGGTAACTATATATATCCAATCGCGCATGTTTTAATCAATGTTCTATAAAAGGGGAGAAATAGTAGAAATCCGTATTCATTGATGGTCGTAAAAGCTCTATGTTCATCGTAATCACATCCATACGAATAAATAAAGCTCATAGAAAATGTTTAAATGAGGACAAAAAACACAATATGTAAAAATATCTATAAGGCAAGGTAGTTGTCTTTAAAAAAGATAGGAGTAAAATAGTAGAAATTTTATAATGGATGTGTTACTTCACTCGCATTAAAGTGAGCGAAAGTTGAAGTAGTTTCAAAGTTCGCTCTAATTTAACAAGTCGTGTTATTCGATACTGTTACCTTGGAGACAGGAAACATACAGAAATAACCTTTAAGTTATTCATTCTGGAAAAAAATTACAGATATATTTTGTGAGGGTCTTTTACATGTATTAAAAGATGATGTGCGTGCTGTGCCAAAAAACTTGAAAATGAAAACAATAATTAATGGCGCCATAATATATATTAAACGGTTTATGTGATTTTTACAACAAATACAATTATACTTTGAAAGGGTTTTTTATTGATAAAAAATATTATGTGTGTCGGGCCAAAAACTTGAACATGAAAACAATTTCTAATAGTGTCATTAAACTAATATATATTAAACAGTTACTGTGCTTTTTTTTTATAACAATTACTATATTTTGTGAGGGTCTTTTACTAATATGTGTGTCATGCTTAAAACTTTTACATCAAAACAAATATCTAATGGCGCCATAATATATATTAAACAATATCTGTGATATTTTTTACAATTATTACAAGTATACTTTGTGAAAAAAAAAACTGTGCCAAAAACTTGAATATGAAAACAATATTTAATGGCCCAATGGTATTATATCAAACAGTAAATGTGATTTTTTTTACAACAATTTCAACAATATTCTGTGAGTGTCTTTTATAAATAAAAATTATTATGTGTGTCGGGCCAAAAACTTGAATATGGAAACAATATCAATCGCGCTATAATATATATTAAACAGTTAATGTGATTTTTTTTAAACTATACAACTATTTTTTTAGGGTCTTTTATTGATAAAAAAAAAATCATGAGTGTCGTGCTAAAAACTCGAATATTAAAACAATTTCTAAGAGCACTAAAATATGTATTGAACAGTTAATGTGATATTTTATTGGAAAATCAAAGCTTACAAATCTGTTTGGGGCTTTGGAGAACTCTTTGACAGAGATGTTCTTTATGATCTCTGGGTCAGCTATCAGAAGACTTGGATTACCTCCTATTTGCAATCTACAACAATGAGACAAAGTATTTTTATAGATGTTTACCGTCAAAGCTGAGATTTCCTACAAATTCACTGTGCACTCAAGAGGACTACTTATGCTCGTGGCAATTTTTAGAATTAATCATTTACCTTGAGAAAAAGGTAATAAAGACAGAAAATATTCAAGTTTTCAAACTAAAATATTTGGGATTTTTCTCAAATAATAGCTTCCAGATAAAAAATCTCTTAAATTTTAAGGTAGACCTGATAAATAATATGTTAATCACCCAGCCTCCTCATGGTTTTTTTAACAAGATAATTATGTCATTAAAATCCATATACCCCTGACTGATTAATCATGTTTCATAAAAATTTATATACCTTAACTGATAAATTGTCTAGATATTCATCTTTAAGAAAATTATTTAAAACAGCAAGTAATATTCATTTAATTATGAAAGGGCAGCACTAAGGGAATAGGGCCTTAGCAAAGATTCGCAAATAAATGACAACTTGTAAATATTGTATTATCTCCAAAACATTAAAATCTAAACTTACGACATAATAGTAAATATTATGTTAACATTAGGAAAAACCGTACAAAATCTGTATAAAAAAATAATGAAGTTCTTTTCTTTTAATAAAATGGGTTAAGTCAAAAACAGTTTGTTAATTTTGTATCCATTCAGTATTTCTGAAATAAAGTATAAGGGAAGATCATAATTATAATTTCCATTATAAAATAAGCATACCGAACAAGATTAGGAATACACAACAAACGGTTTTATCCTAATTGCTATTATATAACTTAGGTTATCGAGTATTTACTCACCCAACTACTCTCCCGTACTTTGTGATTAATTTTTTGTCAAACTCATAAATACCCTGTAAAGAATAACATTCAAGTGTTAAGATAAAAATTCAGACAATTCATTTGTTATATCAAACAATAGCACATTACGTAAACGTTCAGTTTTTTATATCTAGAATCAGCAAACCATTTTTTCCCCCCAATTAACCCTTAAAACCTTTTTTTTTCAATTTACCTTATTCCCGAAACATATATCACATTACCTGTTTTTGAATCTCTGCCATGCCTCCAATGTAAGGGAAGTAATCGGGAGACGGAACACCTAAACGCTTCCAGAATCCAAACTTCCATTTCACGTGTCTGAAACAAAAATGATATTTTGTGTTCCTTCAGGGCTTCCATAGCTCAAGTAAACAAAATTACTCGTTGCAAATTACATGAAGGCAGTACAGTTTAACAAATCGCAGGAATTTAAACAATATTTTATTGTAGGTAATGTATGTTCAGTAAATTATCTAATCATTAAAATACATACATGTAGACACCGACAAACACAAAGGCAATCAAAAAAATCCAAACGTTTATGTTCCCGAGAATGCTTAACACATCCATTGTCTATCCTCGGGTCCGAACTCAATAGACGACAAACTGGATAGCTTCTAGTCTAGTCTCGTTCAACCAGACGCTCGGTTGTCTCCGTAAATGTCCGACAAGCAGACATACCAGCTAATTTGCTATTAACTCTAATAATACGGCAACAAGGCACGTAAATTAAGTTAGTGTTCACCATTGCTAGTCTGAATTACATGTATTATTGATAGCTACGGGTGCAGACTGTATGGCCAGTCCAGCAAACCTAAATAGGATTTCAGGGATTAACGCAACTTGGACACACAGGCCTGAAGTTCCAACACTTTAAATTCGCCAATCTCCCTGTGAAGAGAAAGTACGACCCCCCAGCCATGCAAACTTTAAGCTATATTTTTAGGGACGTAAATTCTCCATATTGTCACTGAGATTATTCGGACTTTTGATAAGTCTAGAGAGCAAAAAAAAAAATCCGCGACAAAATGGCTCTTTTATCGCATGCTTTCGGATCTCCTTAGTAAATACATTAAGAGTTTGCATCAACTTTTGTTGCTATCGATAAGTTGGGCGAGTACCTAATACATTTCGTCACGATGCGTTTGTTTATGTATGCACCAGAAGTATTCATCTGTCTATAAATAAAACACAAGGACTCTTCCATAAAGTGCAGTTTGACATGCGAACGTTTTATTCTGCGGGCGGGGAAATAAAAACATGCATACCATGGCCAAAAATATGTTTCGATTTGAAACTGACCAGGACACTGGTCCAAGAGTCGAGAAAAAGTCGTTTTGAATTAACTTAAAACCATCGTTTGGAAAAAGAAACTTCTTGGGGAATTATGCCAGAAATTTAAGGTTTGTTTTGCTTATAACTGTATTTTTATTTTAAAATTTTGAATATTGAGTCAGAGTAAAACTTTACTTACTTATTCTTATTTAAAAACCTATCAAGCTTTATATGTATTTGTTATCTTTTTTAAGGTAGGATTTATCTACTCTTGAGTTTTGTCCTTCGTGATGTACTTATCAAAGCCCCATCCAGATTATGACAGGTAATTTTGATTGAAACAAAAATATATTATCTTTATAACTGAATATTTACATGTATCTTATCTGTAGTAAGAAATGGTCCCCCTTGTCAGCGACCGAAATAAAGTTTTCTCGAATCTGATGCTGTGTGGTTCTGTAATGTCTGTAATGAGAATTTGAGCAGTTTTCTCAGCTCCTACAGCAAAACCACAAACTTATCAAAAGTATTTAGAGAACATTCCATAAGAGCAATTGGAGCATTCATTCTGTCCAAGTGCATGCATGGGCACTCACAAGGAGAACCATTTTAAAAAGGCCTTGGACTTTCAGTAGGACGTAACTATCTATTTCTTGGGTCAAAACAGGTTAAAATGACGCTGATTTCAAGTGAAATGTACACCGATTGTGTAGTTTTCTCTAAAAAGCCAGACAAATCTTGTTAATTTCAAAGAGCAATGGCTGAAGGGCAAGCTATAAATTATAGACAGGCCTACGTCAAATTGCTGTTTGACAAAACTACCCAAAGTCCAAGCTCTTGTTAAAATGGTTCTAATTTCAGTCACTGAACACAAGTCCGTAAAGAGCATTACCGAGTGTCTTTCAGCTATCTAGTGATGAAGAAAAAACATTAGAAGGGTGAGTCAATCAGCGAAAATCATGCACCAACATCCAGCTTGCCAACGTTACCAAGTACCAAAAGACACGCTATTATGGCTAATTCATCATCTTAATCAATGTGAAACTCAGATAATGAAATGTGATCTTACCGGATGGCAGATGGATTAACTCTTCAAAGATTTTGAAATTCAAAGTCAAGTAGAAGGGAAGAGACCATTTAGACCAATATGATTTCGTAACTGCACAGTAAATATTGACAATCTTAACATTGATACAAAATAGTTTAGAAAATGAAAATACAGAAATCTGAGTGGTTTTGATTGTTTATTATTTGATGTTGAGAGTATGACAGTTCGTCGTTAAAAATACTGTTTACTGTTGACATAAAATTGTTGAAATTTTACTTGAATTACGTGATCAACGCTTCTTGGAAATGAATGCATCACTTTATAATCCTTTGGGAAACAAAACACTTATTAACTTAGTTACTGACTGACTATGGAACTACACCGGATTGATCAGTTTTATAGACAACTCAGCTTCGCCTCGCCGTCCATATTACTGATCAACCTGATATAGTTCCGTAGTCAGTCAGTAACTAAACTAATAAGTAATATTGCCATGTACCCTGTCCAAAAAGTTATCTACCCAATAATTAATACAAATGTTGTTAAAGGGATGTCTCAATATATAACATCAAAATATGTAAAATCCCCCCCCCCCCCCCCCTCCTATCCTTTGAGCAGCAATGACGTTATAAATGTATTTCACAGATTTTGATATTCAAATATGACAAAAATGTATTGTGTCTTGCTTTTAACTTGTTATTCGACAGTAATATTTTTGACTACAATAATTACTACTTTTTAATCAAACAAGAAATGATATTGTAATTTTTTTTTATCAAAATCGTTGCCATATCACTTTATCCTAATTCAAATAATTTAAAAAAAATATTTAGTTTCTTATGTTTCGTTTAACGATGTTTAATTTATGCATATACATGTGCCTGAAAAATTATTGTTTTTGCATTCATTTTTGCAAAACGATTATCATCCTTTACATAATCCTGAAAGGAATACCGTAGCACCACATTTTTTTTCAAAAACGTTTTCTAGAATAAAAGAGTAATGATTTAGTGAGTAATGGGACTCTTCTGTAGACGAACAGTTTATCTTTATTTCACCAAAATCAAACTAAATGACACAAGTTTGTTTGTCATTTACAAACTTACAATTGCAAAACGTATTCTCATTCAAAAAGGACTCGGAACATCAATAATAAGAATAATTTTTTTTATTAAACTTTTTTTTTCATAAAAAATATACAAAAAGGACTTGAATTTTATTGAATACAGTTCTCATCTTTACATAAAATATAATAATCAAATCTTTTTGGAAAAATCTCACAAGGGTACATTCAACACCAGAGCATTATTTAAAAAATCCCTCTATTGTTAAACATGAAAAACATCTAAGAATTCTAACTTCTAAAAACACCCCAAAATAAAAAAAAAAAACACAGTATATAAGTTTATTATACATATTGTTAGTTATTATTCAAAGCATTTAAAAAATGGTATACAATTTTTTTTTTAAACATACAAAAATTAAAACATCAATTGTCTCTTTTATAAGATACATGAAATAATCTTGAAATTAAATCATCAAACCATGACAACAAACGAGTCGCCTCCCTTGACACGGGAATTGGCTATGAAAGTTTTGACAGCCTCCATTTTGACATCTCTTTCCATCACATTGGCTTTCATCACGGTCGCCCCTTTGCCACCCTGCAACGTAAAGGAGAAGGGATAAGCATCGCAGTAGTAGGGATACCGTACTCCGTGCGTTTGAACGTAATTCGAGCACGCTTCTTTGTTGTTAATTTCCACAATTCTTTCATTTTCCGTGAAAACCATCACATCTCCGTGGTACATTTTCCCCATTTTAATGTTCTCACATACGGCTTTCATTCTTGAACAGTATGGTCGTAGATCCAATACCTTTGTGGTAAGCCTAGCTTCAAACTCACAGGGTTGGTGTGATATCAAATGTTCTTTATTGCTTCTTTGTTTGAGGCCCAACTCACTTATTTCATTCCCATAAGCCAAATCCGCTAAGATATTTGCAGGTGATATTTGCAGTGCTTTAAATTGACCAATTTCGTTGATCTGGATGACTTCGCCCAGTTCATTTAACCCATACAAGTCACCATAACCTGTAGTCAATATCGGTAAGATTCCAGTTTGGGACAAAAGTTGGTTTTCTGCATTAAGTTTTTTCGACAGAGTGTAATTGAAAATATAAACACCCCTTTTCAACAACTGTTCGATTAAATCTGTTGGACAGTTATTAGATTTATTTGAATGGTAACAAAAATATGTGGCGTTGAAAAGAAATACAGCATCGGATATTTTCTTCTCAGCTAACGAATTTGGAGAATGAAAACTGTAGGGTATTACCAAATTTTGACTGTGTGTGAGAAAGGCGGAGGGACAGCAAAACGATTCAGCCACTGTAGACGACACATTCACTCCACCCCATTCAAATAATTTCCTTCTAAAACTCTTAGAGAGAAACGAGAATCCAATTTTACCGGAAATATAAATGGAACCTCTCAACATGGTGGCATCTACATGTAAGAAGTGACAAAATTTCCGACTAGGAAGGTTCAAAGCTACGTTTGTTTGCGCAGACCCTGTAACTACTTTTAGGTCTCCCTGAAGTCCGACTTTTATAATAGCAGCATTTACATTTACGTCAAAACTCGCGGTCAAATTTGCCTGCGGTTGGGCTACAACGTTGACTTGTTGAGGATACATATCACTATCGTTTCCGATAATATTGAATCCATATCCAAAAGACACTGGACCGTTTAGGCCTATTTTAAGGTTAACAGATGCCAAGCCAGCAATACCGTACACAAAGTCAAAATCTCCAAACTTGAAATATTCAGAAAGAGTATGTCTGATAATACCATTGTTTGCTCGACATGGATTTCCTGCGGTAAGACCCAACCCTAAGCGGAATTTCCAAGACTTCATGAACAGATCATATTCTCGGCCAAACAACTTAAGAGTCATGAACGCAGATGACATAAAAAGGTTTGTATCAACCAGCGAGCTAGCAGATCCTGCAGTTACAAGATTTGTCCGCTTTCCAAACACCTTTACATCTAGATTTGTATTGGCGTTGAAATCAAATTCAGATCCGCGAACTTGAGATTCAGTTTTAATTTGCACGTAAACCCCAAAATTTTGCGACTCTCGTTTGACCTCGTGAACATTTTCTTTGATATTAAGTTCTCTCTTGATTTTGTCTATTTCTAATGTCTTTGCAATTATATCTGAATGATATTCTTTAATGCAATATTTTTGCAGATCAAAGAACATGTTTTTTACTGCATTGAGTATATCGTTGTCTTTTGATTCACGTGCGATATTTACTATTCTGTTTGAATCAGCTGGAGTCATCCATTTGCCTTTGTACGTGAGAGTTTTCAAACACTGAAGAGCCTCAATCTTACTTCTTGTGTTCAAAAGTCTTCCTAAAATAAGCTCATAGCTCTTCTGGCCCGGAATATTTTTAAACGCTCGAATGCTTAGAATTCTATAGTATGTTTCATTACCCTTTAATTGTTCCTCTAAAGGTCTTGAAGCGCTCTCCGAGTGCGTATTTCCTAAAGCGGATATTAGAGCGCATTTTTCATCATGACGGACATCATTCTTGAATAGAGCTCCACTCAGAATAGGAATGATCTTGTGCTGCAAACCTTTACTTCCCAAAACTCCCAAAACAAGAATGGATCGAATCTGTACGTCTTCATCAAAGGTGCTCTTCCTTCTTTTTGATATCGCGTAAACAAAATCTTCAGAAACGTTTGAAAGTTGTGTTATGGCGCCTAGAGCGAGATAATGATCGCCTTTTATTGTTTCTTTAGCCTCTATCATCTCCAGCAAAACTTTTTGTCCCTGGTTTGTGTCTGATGCCCCAAGCATTGCAATAAGGACTGATCGGGAATCACTGTCTAAATAATTCTTAGTGAAAATTATCTTTTTGATAACAGAAAACGCAGACTTGGTTTTTTTAATCAGGTCGATACCAAGAGACAGTCGACGGTTTGGAAACGGTTGGCTCATTATCTTACTGACATCTTCATAGAAATCACTGTCTTTATACTCCTCCTGATATGGTATTGGTTGAAACGCCATTTCGTCAATCGCAGAGTATTTAGTATCTTTAGCCGCTAGACTAATTTGTATGTAGTCCAATTCTCTGCTGGCTTTAGAGTTCGTTATTCTTGTCATGGAAATCAATGAACCTAATGCGGTTACGTGACCTTTGAAGGAGGGTAAGGGGGCAAGGTTCGTGTCGTCCCCATCGGCTGGCCCCTCACCAAGGTCCATATCCTGACCGATCTGGAACACCTCCATCATGGTGATGATTTCAGGAGACCCAGCCTCCCCCATGCACACTTTCTTCTCCTCGCGATCAGTAATCATGGTCTCTGTTTTCACTGTCCTATTGAAGTCGTAACATTGCATGCCGAGTCGGGATTTTGAAGAAACGCGTGAAGTTATAACCTGTTTTCCATTTTCAGTCGACATTTTCTCCTTTTTCTCATCCATAGGTAGTATTTCGCTGTCTATGAACCGCAGTATGCGCGCTATGAAGGTAGCTTCCGCCTCCGTAGAAGCATTGTAATAGACGTTCAGGATTTTTCCAGTACTTAAATTTTGAGAAAACAAAACTATTATTTTTGATAGAGAATTGGTCGAATCTTGGTTGCAAGTCAAATTCTTAAAAGCTACTTTAGTCTGATTTTTATATTCAGAGGAGCATACTGCATTCAGAATTCTAAGTACAGCGATAGAGATATTAGATTCTCTTGGAAAAGCTGTTACTGAGAATGTGATGTTGACTTCCGAAAGAAAATTCCAAACATCAAGACCTCTAAATGGCGTGGAATCATTCGTTTTCATCAAAATGTCGCTCTCCATTGTGTAAGATAGTGACAAGTTGTAGACATATCTCATCTGTGGCTGAAACCCTGGTGCAAAAGGCATTTCGCACGTCATTCCCTGCCAGCCACGCTCACACGTGCACGTGTCTGGGGCCGTACAGTTACCGTGGCTAGTACAGGGCATACCACAGATTGCTACGTCACACTTGTCTCCAGTCCATCCTACGTCACAATGGCAAGTGCCCGGACGCACGCAAGCACCTTGGTGACACATGGGCTGGCAGACTGGTTCGTCACAGAATTGACCCGAGTATCCAGCAGGACAGGCCGCTGTGAAAGTGAAGAATGGTTCTGAGTAAAGCGTCTATACATATATTTACACTTTAAACAAAAAAGAAATTCGCTCTCCTCAAATGCACGGGGACAACGAACACCTGCACCGGAGCAGACCTAAGATGATATTTTAGTTAAGATCAGCGTTGTAATTAAAACTGAAGGCAAATTAAATGAGCTGTCAATTGTTAAAATTATTTTATTTTCGCTTTATCCATAAAAAACGTTGCTAACGAAATCGGAAGATGTTTTTCGTTAGTCAAAGCAATTAGCTTAAATGTTTTATATAAAAATTCGCGTGACGTTAAACGTTAAGAGGTGTTTAAACAATGTTTTTTAAAGCAGAACTCACTTAGCGAATTTTGTTCCGGTTGGTTGACCGGTTGTAGTGTGAGTGGGAGAGATATGGCTACCACTACAACCACCACCAAGGAAAGGACCAGCAGCGACCACAGCAGCCTCCGACCGGATGTCTGCAATCAGATCACAAGTTCAAGTCTACCTATAATGAACTGTTCTGTGAAATTTAAGTGAAATTGCTGAAGAGGTTCATTTATCTTAATTAAAAATTGTGAATGCATTCGACATGTATTTTTTTTATACATGAAATTAATTAAATAAGAATAGTACAAATGTATTAAGGAAATATATTAATCATAATCTCTAATCGTGAAACAAGAATTAAGTGTAATAATTTTTATTTAATATTGTCAACTTTTTTAATCACAAAAGCATTAATAGAACGGATTAAATGTTTCTCTCCAATTTAGAGTCAAATATGATTGTCGTAATGTAACAAAATACCAAAAGATACATGTATGATAGCAATAATTATAACCAAACAATTTAAAAACACGTTCAAATATTTACATCTACTTGGAACCCCCCCCCCCCCCCCCTTTTTGCGCAAAAAATTGTGTTAATACGAAATTGATTTCGATGTAGCTTCTATCAACCAAACTGATCGACAGTAACAATTAGTTACGAACTTTTATTTACTGTCAATGTGTCAATTATTGCAGAAAAAGTTACATTACTCGCTGACATGTTACTTGCACGTCACGTACATGTGCAAACAATAAATTTACAGTGTACGAAAAGAAATAGAATGGTTCCTAAGATATGTTGTTTTTGATAAAATTGTACTCAAATATTTCTGGTTCTATTCAATGTATAATGAGCAGGTATTATAGCGTCTGCAAGCATGCGCACTCGTGGACTTTGGGAACGCTGTCTACTAGGACTTTACCAAGACGTCATTTATAACATATCTTAGGTTGCCAAATACAAAAGATATTGAACCGAAACTTCATTAAGGACATCATTTTACACTCAAACTTTCATTTACTATACAAATGATTTACATCTACAATTTGAAGCAATAAAATGTAATAAAAAAAATCACGATAGTTCAACTCTTTTATACAGTGTACTGATGAAGACCTATCGTAATCAGTTTTCCTACTGGGCTTTCTATTTATATTTCTATTCAGATTTTTTTTTCTGTTAAGTTTAAATAGAGAAAAATACATACCCTTTTCCAAATCACAGCCAGTACCAGCCCGAGACTCCAATATCAGCTCGAGGGCCGAAAGCCCGAGGAATGATATTGGTCGAGGGCTGATACAGGCTTTGATATGGAAAAAGGGTATCTATTACATTTATTCCATATTTAGTAAAAAAAAAAAATTTAAAAGCATCAACTTGAATAAATTGATCCTAAATATCATTTGAAAGTAGTCTGTACTTGTATTTGATAAAAACATGAGATCTTATTGTTTTACCAAACATGTAGCTACAGAACAACGATTTCCCCAGGTTTTCAAATAAACTGCTCCAAAACATTTAACTTGCTAGCATTTGTAGTTTTAAAATGTGTCGACGGTAACAAATGTTTTATTTATCGTTTGTATACATGCACAAATGCCGAAACGAAAGAAGACAGAGGAGTTCCGAAATAGATATGATAGGGATCCGTTTCAGCCTAAGAGGGCTAATAACCTGTATCAGCCCCGGAGGCCGATACGAGTTTTGTGATGTCATTTGTATCACTCATGCAAAAACTCTGTATTTATTACTAAGTATTTAACAAATGTGTATGATATAAATTAATTTATGTCTACCAAGATATTTAATGTTAACAAATCATATAGATCATGGAAACTTTCATTTTGTCAAATATTTTTATTTTATTTATAGTTTTAAATTATTCTTACATGCTAGTAACTGATCCTAGTACTTCTATTCATAAAAAAATGACCACCAAATGGTGATGTGATTTATATTTTCTATTGGTTGTAATTCCACATTTTATTTCTCTGTCTGTGATCTTCAATAACATTTACAATCTATAGAAAATGTTCACAGTCTGTACAGCTGATAACAGGATATTTATTTTAATTGTGAAGTGCACCCTACCTACGTAATTAAGATTTGCAATATTCATTCAAGTACTTATGTATAACAAAGGGGTGGCTATGCGTGAAAAGGAGCATTTTCCTTTAGTTATCCTAGTCAAATTAGACTGATCCAATAATCGACACCTTACCCCAAGAATACTAATAAAATCTTAATTAGGGAAAAAAGGGGGTTGTCTCCTTTTCAAAAAATTTTATTAAGAAAATGTGAGTACAACGACGAAAAGTCCCCCCCCCCCATCCGAAATTTTAAATTTAAATATGAAACAAGCTATTAAAGAACACTGCTTAAAATGAAACGGAAGAAATGTATATTTCCCATTAATTAAGAATCAGTCATAAGTATTTGAACCCTTGGCCCCTGTATCCACACCTGATGTGAATCATTGCACTCTGACCAGGGCTTGTGTTATTTTTAGACGGGGTCACGTGACCCTGTCTATTAGTTTACTGTCAGCCGAATTCTCAAACCGGAAGGCACGCGTAGAACACATGAATTGAGTCTAGGCGTAAGAAAATAGTGCAGAAAATGTTCATGCATTTCAGTAAATATGTATCATAAAAACACGCATTAAATCTGTTTAAGTCCTCTGTGTATAAACAAAGTTCTATTTAGAAAATAAACAAATAGTTTTATTGATCAAAATATTCTTGCTCGGATTCAAATTTGGAATGAGTTAAGAAACTGAATGCACAGCGCCGTTGAAGATTCAATTGGTGTACGAGCTCAATAATCAGTAGAAGAGGTTGATGGTGGAATTGAAATTAAAGTTCCCAAACGCAATGTGCCATTTTTGGAAGTTAAAATCGGGACGGGTTATACACAGATGTTTTACAAATTAAATAGGTGTTTCATTGGCTTCCAGTCTACCTGCGGTATGACTGCTGTTCGTCTCTATAGGAATTTTGTACAAAGAAAATAAAAACAAGTCTGAATTTGCCTTCTCGTTCGTTGGCACTTTAATTGATTAAACTTAATTTAAATTTTAAACAATGCATTGTAAGCATAATCTATAATAGATTATACATTTTCGAAGACATATATATCATATAATATATACAATATTATCGATTGAAGAACCAAGTTAAATGTTAATGTTCATGTTTTCCGGCTTAGTTGGAATCAGGCTTGGGGTGAATTACATTGTAAAATAATGCATTACATTACCATTACTTCATGAATCAGGGCATTAAATTACCATTACCATTACTTAATTTTCTTGAAGTAATGCATTACATTACCATTACATGAGTAAAGTAATGCATTACCATTACTTTGTGAAAAGTCAATAAGTTTTAAAAAAGTAATTTAAAAACTAAATAAAGAGTTTTTGTAAATATTTAATAAATAAAACATGATTTAAATATTTACAGGTTCATGTTCACTATTAGGTTCAAATTTAATGACTTATACAAGATTGCTGTTGCACTTGTAGTTCTTAAAGTAAGGTTGGTCCCGTAACATTTACACGCTAATGGCGGGGTTGACAATCTCTGTTATTTATGTCTCTGATTTTCGGAGTATGATTTTTAATGAAAGGAACGGTTGTGTCGTAATTCGTGTAGGTGATGCACGAGTTTACACAAAAAAATAGTAAGTGGCGAACGGATTTATTTTTACCTATTAATTGTGCATGAATCGCAAATGAAGAAAATCGTGTCAGATAAGCCGGTCTTAAAAATCAAAATGGCGACCGTAACAAATCTTTTTATTGTCAAAGTTCTTGGAATCTTATTGTAAAAAAATATTTCTAACGTCAGGTGCCTGTGTTTGTTATCGGTATACAAATGTTCACTTTGTTTGTTAATTCAGCAGTTTTAGAGTTTTCGGGGTTTTCATAAAACTTTTATTACAGATACCGTCCGACTTGTGGATTTTCCTTTGGATCACAAAATTGAATAAATCTAATGATTAAAATTATCTACTTTGATATAGTTGTTTGATTTTCCCGGTTAGTAGTAATTTTTAAAGATTTTCCTTGGGGTCTTATTTTACATAATATACCGTTGTGTCAATTTTCTACAATTATGAAGGCTGGGATTGAGTAAAATTTAAACAAAGTATCAGACAATTGCAAAAAAGCCGAATTAACATAGATTGTAACAACTAATTCAAACTCATAAATTTTGGAAGCATATTCGAGGAAATCCAATTACAAATTCAAACTTTCAAGACCCCGTCTTTCAGTACTCTCAGTACTTTGATTTAGACTGTATTTTTCTACAATACAAGTAGCAAAAAATGACTCTAACGACTTAATTTTGTACGAAATCGTCTAAATTTTTAACACAAAATGGGTTATTTTACAACGTAACTATATATTTTGGTCAAACGACTATTTTGAGAGGGTCATTTTTCTTCGTTAAACTGGTATCACCTGTACACTTTGAACAGAATAAGTCTCGTTCATGCAAAATACACGAAGAAGCTAATAGTTTTCATATGTCTTTTAATTATTTTCTAGATAACAGGGGCTTTTGTTGATTTATATAATTCTCCTGTTAAATATTTCAAAATAAACATTATTTGAGGTAAAACTTACTGTTTTGAAAAAGTGGATTTTCGGGTTCTCTTCTGAAGTACTGGTAAAAGGGGGAAAAAATTAAAATTAGAATTTTTTTCAATAAAGAATTCAGATGCATGTTAACAAATTCCTAAACAAATTGAACAATAAAACTAAATTTTACCACATTTGCTGTAGGTCATCCATTATGACTGAGTCTTTAAACTTCCTCAATATTAAAGTCTGTCGGAGAACTCATATGCAGGTCCTGAAGTTAAAATACTTTATAGGATACAATGCTTAAATGACATGCACAAAACATGAGAGCATGCGGCAATTTGAAGAATTCATTTCCATAAATTATAAAATGAGATGACTTTAGGAAGTATCACCAAATCATATGATTACTTCGTGTTTAATTGTAGTGACTTGCATATTATGATCAATTTCCGGTTTTTGTAAATTTGTTCATGTAAACTATAAATTGAAACATTTACTCTTTTTTCGCGGTTTATAAAGTGTAAACTGTCCAAAGTTATGTTATACCTTTTAAAATAGGTGAAGTTCAAATTAAAGGAGCATTGTTATGGGGTTTTTTTAATTGTTCTTTTTGTTATTATTTTTAAAATGTTTATTCCTTAACCAAGACATTTTTAATTCCAACTAGTTTACCGTCAGTTGTCAAGTAATAACCAAGGTTAATAGTTCACATTTCTTTGTTTTGTAAACAAATGGTTTGTACAAAATTATGTTGAATATGCTGACAAAAGCTTTGTTTCCCTTTGTTGATTTTTTTTTTCTGTCTGCAAGTGTAACATAAGCATGATAAAACAGTTTCAAGTGTTGTTATCTCTTTTTTTTCAAAAAATATAATTCCTTTTCGGCAGCCTAGATGTAAACAATAATACAGGACGCGAGTCTTGTTTTGATAACACCAAGTTTTCTGCTCTATATTTCTGATGACTCGTCAACTTGTGTTTATGTTTTGGCTAGCGATTGTAGATACCTCGATAAGCATTGTAGATACCTCGATAAGCATTGTAGATACCTCGATAAGCATTAGAAATACCTCGATAAGCATTAGAAATACCTCGATAAGCATTAGAAATACCTCGATAAGCATTAGAAATACCTCGATAAGCATTAGAAATACCTCGATAAACATTGTAGATACAAAAATCAGAGAAGAAAGTTTTGACAAACAGATAGTGTCCAAGTCCCATGATGGAACAGTGTGAATGCTATATGATTTATCAGGAACAGAATTTTTTCATCTTTGACATTCAATGCTGGCTGCCTTACATGTAAATTTAAAATAGAGATTGGTATTCTCTGTACATTTATTTAAGATTTGATCCAACCATTATTTATTGTAGATTTGATAGTGGGTTTGTATATTATATTCATGCAAAAGTGGAGGTTTCCACTCATGGTCGTATTCTTTTAAGACATTCGTCTTCAATAATTCAAAGAAATGTATTCCACATTCGCTCTTTTCACAGTAATCATTCTGACATTTAAAACACAAACTTTAAAAATGAACTGCACCAAATTGATGCACAGTGCGAGCTATAGGTGATTCAGTCGGAGGGAAACACCGCTACAAGATTAAGGAAGTTAAATATGTACTTTCGTATTTTTGAAAAAAGCACAAGTGTCTGATTTCAGTGTTTTAAGTAGTGTTATTAAACCGAACCTGCGTTTTTATAGTACGAATAGAGCAATTCAATGTTCTCATGATGAAAGTATTAATCAACACTGTGGTCGATATATAACAAATATCAGAAGACTTAAAAAAATGTACTGTGTGAAATTGAAAAGTTTAATGAACAATTAGAAACTTAATTGTGTGCAATTAATATTATTTGTGTATGTGCATAGTAGAATGTGTATGATTCATAGGCGTCGAAACGCTGGGGGGGGGGGGGGGGGAGGGAGGCTTAGCCCACCGCCCCCCTTTTTACAAATTTAAACCTACCAAAGACCTTTTTTTGTTTCCGACACCAATGAGATTGATGACTGTTACGGCAGCTACAGATGAAATTTACAGCTTTTTAAGTGTTTTATTAATTGATTGAAATAAAATGATTATCTTATTGCAAGGTCTTCAATATCAATATACAGCGTTAAACAACATAGCTTCTCTTTTATCAGAATAAATTTCCACAGACATTAAAATGTTGAATATTCTAATTGGTGTACAAAAAGCCTATTTCTGTATTTATTCGAGGTTTTCTAGAGCGTTTCCATCGACTGACACGTATCACGTATCTCTTTTGTCCGTACCGGGGGGGGGGGGGGGGGGGGGTGTAGCTTGCACGTGAGCGCGAATTCGCAGGAATCACAGCTGACCTGGCTCTGGCAACAGACTCTGAAATTAGAGGATTCCATCTCTTTCTTTTATTGATAAGGTAATTGTATATCCCTGGGTTTTCTTTTATCTTTTTCTGTAACGATTTGTTATCGCTTTTAGTCGTGTAAATCTCAATTAAATCTCATTAAGAGTACATAACCGAAACACATCGCATAAGTTTTTTTTCATTGAGATACTCAACAGAAGTTTCTGAATTTGCAAAACATTATGAAACTGTAAGCATATTTCGTCAATATATGTTGACAAGGAAGATTTAAACACTATTTATACAAAGTGGTCATGTTGTATCTGTTAGAAAAATGTAACTTGGGATTAATCCACTAAACATTTAATGAAAGTTCGCACATCGAGACGAACAAAAGTTTATATCTCTTTTCCTCACCAAATACACTTTAATTATCATTACGAGGGGCTGATACAAAAATAAAACCACCAACTCGATAGGATTAAGAAAACTTGCCGTAAAGTGAGAGTTTTTTGCATTTTGAAATATCTATATGTATATTAATATAGATCTGAAAATTTCAATGCATAATATATTGATAATTTTGACGATAACGTACATATAGAACGTGAGTAAATAGAAGTCGCTGCACACCTGAAAAAAAACCCGTCAAACTAGATATTATTTAACGACGCGGCAATATCCCAAATGAAAAATGTTCTGAGGATTAATATCTTTTTTAATTATCACCAAAAATATTGTTTTTTGATTTATAAAATGTCCTTACATCGCCCATGAAAAGCACGTTATCCTTATTACAGAGATGTTTTGTCTGTCTTTAACTATACTTAATATCTGCTGACATTTACATGTAAATTTTACTGTAGTTTAATAAAGCATGGTTATGATATAAATTATTTTTTGTTAAAAAATATTCTAATATTCTAGCAATCAAAAGAATGGTGCCAGTGTTTGGTTTTGTTGTGTGTTTTTTGTTTTTGTTTTGTTTTTTGTTTTTGATAGACCAACCCTTGAGCAGTACTGTTCCAATATTATATAAGTATACATCTCTATGATAACATCCAATATACATATATCTTTACCTGGCATATATGTATCTTTTGTAACATTCAATATATCTTCGCCTACACATACAGTTTTTTAAAAGCATGCATTACCACAAATGAGCTTATCTTTCAATTGTAATTCCCCCAAATTACCCTCCTGTGTACCTCTCATTAATCAAAGACAACGAAACCAGAAATTAAACTTTCGTAAAGCCTCATTTAGTTTTTGCCGACATCAGTGTTTTCCTGTTGCTGGCGGCGGGGGTTTATAAGGCCCCGGGACCCCGGCTCTGTCAGTCTCAGACTCGGCTTTACACTGTGATCACCATGCGGGCTTGTATACTACTGTGCGTCCTCGGGGTAGCTGCCGTGTACGGGGCCCCCAACAACGACTGTACGACGGAGTTAGGCAGGCTGAGGACAGAGCTGGAGATGATGAAAGACACACTGAGCAAGCTCCAGGAAGAGATCATAGAGACCGAGGAAAGTGAGTACTGTTGCAATCCTCTCTAAGATAACTGTTACACTAGTTAGAGATTGTAGAGACCGAGGAAAGTGAGTACTGTTACAATCCTCTCTAAGATAACTGTTACACTAGTTAGAGATCATAGAGACCGAGGAAAGTGAGTACTGTTACAATCCTCTCTAAGATAACAGTTACACTAGTTAGAGATTGTAGAGACCGAGGAAAGTGAGTACTGTTACAATCCTCTCTAAGATAACTGTTACACTAGTTAGAGATTGTAGAGGCCGAGTACTGTTACAATCCTCCCTAAGATAACTGTTACACTAGTTAGAGATTGTAGAGAGCGAGGAAAGTGAGTACTGTTGCAATCCTCCCTAAGATAATTGTTACACTAGTTAGAGATTGTAGAGGCCGAGTACTGTTACAATCCTCCCTAAGATAACTGTTACACTAGTTAGCGATTGTAGAGGCCGAGACCTTGGGCAACAGTTTGCGAGCCGGTCCGAGAGATCAACTGTTGACCTCGCCCCAGTCAACAACTGTATAATATGTCATCCTTAAACAGCTCTTAGACTGCTACTTTTCCATACGTAACAAGTGTTTCAATTCAGTAACTAATGCTATTGTCTTGGTTCCTAGTTTTACCAATTTTATAACATTATTTCTGTAAATTACATCAATAGAGCTGCCAATATTCTTTACGTAACTCACTACTCAGTGGAATTGGCCGAACCCATTTCTCGATATTATGTTAACTTTTTCAATACTATGAAAGTTGACGATAACACATAAAATAAGTCAAACTACAATTCAGTCTACAACGATGCTTCCTTTTTTATAAACAGGATTTGCTAACAAGGCCTACACCAGGTTTATCCGTCAATATACATACCGTACAAATAAACTTTCGCGCTTGCACAAGGAACTTTTGAACCGAATTTCAAAGAACATCCTTAAAACAGTTACCTAGATTTAGCCATACATACAAAGGGCATTGACAGATGGAATTAAATCATGATTTTATTTTTCCAGCAACCCCACACAGCAGAGGGAAGCGAGCTGGGTCTTATTTCCTGAGAGGACCTGCCGGACCCATGGGAGCCTCAGGTAGTGGCTTCAATTAGTTTGCCAAGAGTTTGGGCGTTTCTGAATATTCAAAACATGTACAATGTAAAACTGACTCTACTTTGGGTAAAATAATACACTTAAGGACTTATTGAATGAGTATATAACACCGCCTCTTTTTTGTGACAGGCCCCAAGGGAGAACCAGGCGCCCCAGGAGAGCCAGGACCACAGGGAAAACAAGGTTACCCAGGATTCAGAGGAGACAACGGACCTCCAGGTATCCCCGGAGACCAGGGAGTCCCTGGTTTGCCTGGACCTCAGGGTGACACCGGCGTCCAAGGTGAAACAGGTGCCCCAGGTGAGCCTGGACCCATGGGACCAATGGGACCTCAGGGACTGAAGGGATACGAGGGAGCCGTTGGAGCGCCAGGTGCCCCCGGAGAGCCAGGTCTTACCGGAGAACCAGGACAGCCTGGACCAATGGGCCCTGTAGGACCAATGGGACCTCAAGGAGAGAAAGGTATTGAATACTGTCTCCTGTGTAAACCAGATTAACAAACAGCCCAATAAGAAATGAACCATATGTAAAGTTTAAAACATCGTTTAAATATGCTTTCCTGTATCATTCAGGTGATACCGGGTACCCGGGAATGCCAGGCGAGCCCGGACCTCAGGGACCATCTGGCGAGCCCGGACCCGAGGGGCCTGCAGGACCCATTGGACCACGTGGTCTTCAGGGATACCCCGGTGCTCAGGGTGCCCCCGGAAACCCAGGAGAGAAGGGAGACCGTGGTGTCCAGGGAGCCCCAGGCCGCCAAGGTCAGCCCGGACAGGCCCAGTTCGCCCCCGCGGCCGCGAAGGACCAGTCTTATTACGCAAGAGCTGCCCCCCAACGGGCAAACTACAAGGGAACGTAAATAATATCTATGTTTAAATTCCAAAAAAGCTCTTTATAAATTCCATCCATGCTTGTTATTTTTGGCGTATACTGTATTAGTGTTATTAGATATGCTTGGGCTATCCCGGTCTGGGCAGTACGTGAGATGTGTCTGTGATGAGGAAAAAATGTGAAAATGTCCAATAAAAAACATTAAAAAGTAGTTGTGAATTTTTCTCTTGCTCACTATCGCTAATCAAATGGTTTATGAATGTAAGGCAACTTGTGTTAATCACAATAGGGTAAGATCTTATGAACAAGGTATTTCCAGTGCATATGGTAGAAATATTATATTGAATGATTTTCAGTGATCGATTTTAACAGTCAAAATTTAGTATACTTTGCTATAAACTGCAGATATTAAAAGATGAAAACATTAAAAGTTTCCAGCGGACTTGAAGTCGCTATTTACATATTACAGTCGACGCATTTACCGACTCAATTGTGCTGAAGTGGAAACGATCAAATGATTTTAGGATTAGTTAGTAGGGAGTAGACAATAAAGTTGCTTCACTCCTAATAAGTTTTCATCTTCCTACATCAAAACTATATGCGATCGATTGGTGTTCAAGAGTAATCATTAAATATAATCTGTTACTAGTAAATGTGTTTGGTGGTTTAAACATTGATTTAGATCTTCTCGAGAACTTTAATGCTCATTATGTGAAATGACTATACTGTGACAAAAAAGGGATCAATGATAAACCGAATATCCAGGGAAAAAACTGATTTTTTAAAAAATGTAAGACTACATTGTCCATATTTTTTTTGTATATTATGACTCTATATTTACATTCTGCTGTGTTTTTCCATTAAATTCTGTGATCTTCAAATGCCTCTAAATGCAACAAGTAGTCAAAGGTCAAATTGACGAGTTTTATTATGACGTCACAAACGTTGAACGCTGTAAACTGCAACGTCACAAGCGAAAATCAAAGTTCACGCTTGTGGCTGTTACTGTGGCTCTTCCATTAATATTAACTTACCCTTAGAATAAGATAGGAATTTTAAGATATGAATTACATTTGCAGACAAGGCAAGAAGTTAAAAAATGTAAATATAAGCGTTAAATCATGATTTTTTGAAGTATACACTCTCATAGCTGCAGCGGTGTGTGCATACAAATTTTCATAACGCGCTAACGCGCGTTACTCAATTTGTATGCACACACCGCTGCAGTTATGAGAGTGTATACTTCAAAAAATCATGATTCAATGCTATAGTACAACTGATTTTATTATGTCTATTGTTTCTCAGGTGGGCAATGGGCCTCTTGTTTAAGATAATGTTATAAAAGCAAATAATCGGTTGCACGAACGTTAATTAAATTAACGGCTAGTTTGTGCCGTAACTTGCCGTTAAATATTTAACGGCTAGTTAGCCAACTGTCAGTTAAATTTTAATGTTTAATTAAATATTTACCTGAGTGAAATCTCGCCGTTAATTTTAACGTCACATTAACGTCAAGTTAACGTCAAGTTAACGGCTAGTTATCGTCAAGTTAACGGCTAGTTAAATTCAACTAACGTTTCTGCAACCGGAATTTACTAAATAAATGTTATTCACTAAAAATGCGCCACATATACCAAAATACGCAACATATACCTTTAATAATTCTCCACTATTTCATAGAAAATTTGAAATTGGTATATATTCTATACTTACATCTTGGTGGCGTCGGTCATGGTTATGTATACCTTTGTAAAAAAAAAAGTTGGGGGGGGGGGGGGGGCGGTCTAAGCCACACTAGCCCGACGCCTATACATCTTTCATTTGTTGAATTAATGAGTCGATCGTAATGAGTAATTAAGTTAACTAAACTAAATTTTTGTTAATGTATATCAGTAAGTTATATAAAAGAAACAGCCAAGTCGTCTTAAATGGAGTGAAATGGATGAATCTGACATCATCATAATTACTTAAGGGCGTATAAGTCACGTCAGTTTCAACAGAGCTATGACATTGATTGCTACTGCTGTGTTAACCATGCCTCTCAGTCTGAGTGATTCAGATGACAGAGTGTTTCTGTATAGAGGAAATTATGGAATAACTTTCCTTTCCTTGTCTAAACACTCAATAGAAAGAATATGTTTGGTTGTTATCAAACGGGAAGTTGTATAAGCATACATGCAAGTGCGAGAAAATAGATTTGAGAAATCCCATGACAGATGCTCAGGAAGATGAGAATTATAAGGACATGGTCACGATTTGAGCTGAAAATTTTATTTCTGTATCTTTAATGATTAGAATTCTTCATTACTTTATTCTAAATGATCAATTAGAATTTGAGTGGCAAATTAAATTTCATAAATGTCAAGGAAAAATGAATCCCAGTTTTGGGCTAAATTTAGCTTATTTCATGCCATATCTCAAATTGTACATATTATTAATAGACCCATACTTTTGGTTTTATTTTCTGAAATTTGAAATTTTTTGTTACAAGTTTATCATAATTTGAAAAAGTTGAGACTTTTAATTAATTTTATTTCATGTTGAGTCGGTAATGGATAAAACAGCGTTTTATTAGAGGAAAAAGGTCAAAATATCAATTAGGTGAGGAAATTGTAACATTTTTCTTTATGATGATTTTAATTTTATTTATTTTAGATAGTTTAAATTTGTATTTGATGCCATAGTTCATTCCGATAATAAAATAAAGAGGGAAATACGATTTATGTGCAATCTGCACTTTCAGTGCAGAAAGGTCATACATTTATTAAATACACCGTAGCGCCAAATGAAGCATATATGCCCCAAAATTTTGTTTTGAATTTCGATTAAACTATGTGTGTAGATTTAAAAATATACTTAAAAAAAACTTTAATACTTTTTATCGCAGGATCCAACGTCCTTAACAAATGCCCATGCCGCTCTAATGAATTTTTGGAAAAGATTATAACAATCATAATTATTGACTTTAAGTTAAAAATAGCTCAATACATGCATTTACACAATATGTTTAAATTCCTGTCGCAGAACGGACAAGTGCATCGTTCTTTGGTGCAAATATCTTAAAGAACCATCAAGATGAATGTAGAATCCACGACAACATTTAATGGTCACAAAAGGGGACGTTGTACTTTATAATCAGTAAGTTCACCCTAAGACAAAAATCACAAAAAATATATATCACCGTCCAAAGAAATGAAATTCAAAAACAATTCCAAAGACATTCATATGTGGCATACATTATTTCTTATCATACATTTACAGTCTGAACAATTTAAACAATGAAATATAGGCTGGTATTTTACCTTGCTTATTAATGATACTTGAACATACTAGTATATTTTAATCAAACCATTCATTCTCCACACTCATACTGCTTAACAGATGTATCCATCATTTTAAAAAATTCCTTAGCTTATACACTAGCCATTATTTATTACATTATAACAAGTTTAGCTTTAAAAAAAAAGTTAACCGTCTTTAAAGCACACTTTATTAAAGCAAAAAGTTGTCAAAGAAACTTTTATTTTTTTATATATAAATGTCTTGTCTGCCTTTTAAGCGTGCGTGCATAAAACTGAGAAACGTGTACAAATTTTAATAAAATCAAAGTTAATACCACTACATTCAGCATTTGTTTTACTGATAATAGTTTTACCGTATCAAATATGCAAACTTGTATACATACTATATCAAACTTTTTGCATTTGCATAAACAAAACAAGAAGGAAATAATATATTCTTTCAATAGATATTAAGGAGGCTGGGGGGTCAAAAAAAAAATTCTCCAAAATTCACCAAATTTGCAGAAATGTTTCATATAATCTTAATTTACATTTTGATGCGAAAGACCACATCACAATCTTCATAAATTTTATCTTTTATTGCATCTGAAAAAATTGCACATTATGTAAAAAAAAATTATGAAAAATGTATGAAATATTAATAAGGGCAAAAAACATACCAATAACATCACAAAAAATTAACACAATAACAAAAACTTAACATTATTTGTTATAAAGAAAAATATCACAATTTTACCAAAAATGTATTTTTCACACAAATGCAAATCTGCAAAGAAAAAAAAAGTAGCCAAAAGATTATTTCCAAATTTTAACATAAAATAATCAATACATGTGTAATAAAGATTGAGCATTAAAAAATATTTTCGATGGTGAAATTAAAATAAAAAAGAAAGAAAGGAAATATCTGAACAAAATATTTGGAGTTTTACAAGTTACCTCCCTTTGAAAAGTTAAAAAGGTGCTGAAAAACAGCTAAAATGATTTTTTGGCATCTTGCATCCCTTGGTTACCATTGATTGACTATTTAAATAATGCTTCTATACCATCATATCAATTTTTTCAAAAGACAATTTCAGTACAATGTAAGAGTTATAGAACCTTAAAGTGAAAATCTTTTTTTGTGTAGAGATAAAAACGCTGTAATATGGCAGCCACCCCCAGCCTCGTTAAAGAATATATTGCGTTTAACTAGTTTTACTGAAAAATGAAAGCCTTTAATTTTTCAGTAGGAATTTTAAGTATTTTTTTTGAAGATTTGAAATCTACGAAAATTGTTAAGTCGTACGTAAAAAAAAGATCATCAGAGAGTATCCCTTGCGCCGAACCGTATTTCAACCAATAAAATAAATGTAGATATAAATATCCTGTATTTTCAACCAATCATAAAGAAGAGGAAGTGCACAACCCGGAGACTGTAAATCATTGCTTGCGCTCTCGGGTGCTAGCAACTACGTTAGTCTTGTTTACTGCCGGTGATATGCATGCTGGACTTCATGGTAGGGGATTCTGGGAATTACACTGTGCTACTGTAGAGAAACTGAAGTTTTGTGTTTTATTGTAAATGTCAAAAAGTAACAGTAGTTTAGGTCTTATTACGCCAAGTTCTTTCTTAAATTACAATAAATAGCTAACTCTATCTTCACCGCCTTCAAGCTCGAAAAACAACCTCGGATATGATTTCCGACCTTACCGGAAAGGTCCGAGAGGAAACGATTGCTTCCAAACACATTGGCGGATCCATAAGGGGGGGTTCCGGGGGTCGGAACCCCCCTTTCTCTAGGACATATGAATTTTTTTGAAAACGTTTAATGCCTATTTAAAGGCAATTTTCCTCATTTATAATGGAAAGACTAGAGTTATCTCAAATAAATGCTTTTAAAATTGCTTATTTAAAGAATTTCGTTAATTTTGTTCTTATATATAAAAAAAAACCCCTATCGATTTTTTATCGAAATAAAGTACATTGTACTCCCCTTCAGCATATGGTGTTTACTACATTGAGTAAACATGTGGAAAATTAAAGAAAAAATACATAAAATTAAGCAGTATCGCTAATAACACAACATCTACAATGCATTTTCTACTCTATAAATGATTATACTGTTACATGTAGTTCATACAGTTTTGAACTGACAAGCCATCGAGTAAAACGACGTTCAAGTACGAGTACATGCATTCGTTTTACTTTAAAAAGCCGCTTTCAAATGTATTGTTTAGTAAATTAACTTAAGTAATTAAAATAGATGAGTTTTACTTCGTTTCATACAAAAAATACAATCGATAGAAATCAAAATTGATTAATAGTTCAGAATTTAAAACCACCAAAGACATAAAAAAATTACCAAAATATCCATTTTTATTATAGTTTGTCGTAATTAGTCTGAGTTATTTTTTGCTTCTTAGTGTTTCTTTTCTGTGAAGCATAGAAGCACTTTCTCATTGCTGGAGACTTGGGTTTCTTGTGGCTAGATATTATGCAAATCTTCCTTACCTAAACGCAAAACGCTCAATAATGCAGTGCACTCTGCTGTTGAAATAGATGTAAAATAGATAGTGATGAGATAAATGTTTATTAAATACAGATGTATACGAACGGAAAACGTTCAAAAAGTCCTTGTTTTTTGACAAATGATGAATTTTGCACATATGGGTTTTCATCAAATGGAACCCCCCTTTTCCAAATTGCTGGATCCGCCTTTGAAACAGTACCAATAATTCTACTGATCTTTAAAATTTTCACCTCGAAATTGAAAGTTCAGTAGAGATAGAATGATTTCAGCAAAGTGAAGTAGTTATGCCTTTGTCAATGTGAAGCCCACTCTGGATTTGCAGTTCTTAATTGAGACCCCCACCCCCACCACCATTCCTGTGTCCTCCTAATTATAGGCAATCGATTAAGAAAATTAAACTAATGGTTTAGAAATCTATTTTGTGGTTTATGTGCTAGCTCACTGATCTTTTCTAAAAAGATAAGCTTGTTTCAACTCTTTATACCGTCTTCCAAGGAAGAGGGCTTCATGGACTTCATAAACATGCATTTAGTTTTTCTGAAATATTTATTAGAGTAGAGAATGAGATTATTAAGGATTTATTGTATTTTTACTATACGGTCATATAAGCTCCGACCGACAAGTACATAGCATCTGACGTTATATATTCACTTTAGCAAAAAAGACATCCTATGCCTAGTAATACAAAACACTTCTTACCTTGTTAATTATAGGGGAATCATTTATTATGCATATAATTACAAAATATATTTAACGTTAGCTAGGTCCCCGTGGATCAAAAGCACCTTGTTTATAATTCTTCGAATTTGACACCAAATCTGCTACTCGGTACAAAGGATCTCAAGATATTTGTACTTTTATCGAATGTTTGAAAATTACTGCTAATGAAGGCAATTGACCAAAAAACTAGAAACAGATAGGGATTCAGTTTACAGTCAACGCAATCAAAGCTAGGGGCAGGTGTTGACTTAGAGTTTGGTAAGCGCGTTCTCATTCATTTATTCTCCTGCCCAGCCTGCACAGCCTCTTTTCATTTCGTCCTCAGCACTATGCACATGTACATCCCATTTCTGGTTTTCGGGGCCGCATCTGTGTTGGCCGATATTCATGATGAAATCCGGAAAATTTCGGACGAAATGGATTTGGTCAAATCTGAAATCGTATCCCTCCAAGAGAAAATCCGTCTGATGAGGGTCAATGAGGAAGACTTACACCGCATAGCGCGTGAGTACCCGTGAAGGGACCCAGTGCTTAAGTCTTCTTAGACGTTATAACACCTGCTTTATACTCTGTTTTTTTCTATTATTTAGCTGGTCACGATAGAAAGAAGAGGCACGTCTTTGTTGAGTTTGCCCCTAGAGGTTCCCCCGGTCAGCCAGGTAAAATCTTATAAAGACCTCATCGTAGATCTAGAACTCATAGTATACATTTAATAACCGTCTACGATCTCTTGAGATGTGGAATCATCATTTTCAGCAGAATTCATGTGGATTGCGATCGCCATTTTTTATCCGGTAAACCGGTTATTCGGTCGGAACGATGGTAACCGGTAACAAAATTGGTAATCGGTTTGTCGTAAAAAATATTTATATAAAAAGTTAATATTTTAGCGCAATACCATTTTACTTGTCTATCTTTTGAGACATTAATATCTAATCAAGTTGAATTGCAAGGAAAGTTCTACATTTAAATTTCAAATCCAAAGACTACAAATGCATGGATTATCCTACATTTTAACACCAGTAAATGATACATTTTTAGTTTATAATTAAATACAAGGCAACTTTTATGGATCGGACTATTTTTAAAAACCAGTCTTACGATAAAAATTTCAATTTGGTCAGAGTAAGTAACGTCTATTAAGATATATATTAACAGATAAATATCACATGTAAATACTAAGTAAGTATTTCATAAGATTGAAAATGCTACATGTAAACAAATCGCGGTTTTTGTAAATAAACATGACTGTTAATTTAAAAAAAATTATCAAAGCATGGGCACTTGATAAACAGAAGTGGTTCATTTTATCAGGTGAGAGAGGCCCACGAGGGGAGCCTGGAATGCCCGGACTACGGGGACCTGCTGGTGAAGACGGGGTAAAGGGGGTCCGAGGGGATCCCGGGTTCCCAGGACATCTCGGCTACGTAGGGGTGAGGGGTCCTATGGGACCGAAGGGCGAAACTGGCTCCAAGGGCAAGCAAGGCGCAATGGGATCACATGGAATGCGTGGACAAACGGGTCCAAAAGGAGAAAAGGGAGATCAAGGACCCCCTGGACCACCAGGTGAGTTAAGTGACAAATGTACATCAGTGATGAATGCATGATTATCGTGAGATAGCCTATCTAATAATGTAACGATTTACATCAGTAACCTAACTAAATTGATGAATGAAGGATTTACAAATTGTACTGATTTGACAACTGCACGATTCATGTCGGTAAACTTACCAGTTCGATAAATGCACGGTTTATGTCATAGAGCATACTACATGTAGTTCAATTATTGCACAGTTTACGTCATAGAGTGTACTGGTTCGATAAATGCACGGTTTACGTCATAGAGTGTACCAGTTCGATTACTGCACGGTTTACGTCATAAAGTGTACTAGTTCGATTACTGCACGGTGTACGTCATAGAGTGTACTAGTTCGATAAATGCACGGTTTACGTCATAAAGTGTACTGGTTCGATTAATGCACAGTTTACGTCATAAAGTGTACTGGTTCGATTACTGCACGGTTTACGTCATAGAGTGTACTAGTGCAATTAATGCATGGTTTACGTCATAGAGTGTACTAGTTCGATTACTGCACGGTTTACGTCATACAGTGTACTAGTTCGATTACTGCACGGTGTACGTCATAGAGTGTACTAGTTCGATTACTGCACAGTTTACGTCATAAAGTGTACTAGTTCGATTACTGCACGGTGTACGTCATGTAGAGTGTACTAGTTCGATTACTGCACGGTGTACCTCATATAGAGTATACTAGTTCGATAAATGCACGGTTTACGTCATAAAGTGTACTGGTTCGATTAATGCACAGTTTACGTCATAAAGTGTACTAGTTCGATTACTCCACGGTTTACGTCATAGAGTGTACTAGTTCGATAAATGCACGGTTTACGTCATAGAGTGTACTTGTTCGATTGCTGCACGGTTTACATCATAAAGTGTACTAGTTCGATTACTGCACGGTTTACATCATACAGCATACTAGTTCGATTACTGCACGATTCATGTCGGTAAACTTACTAGTTCAATTACTGCACGGTTTATGTCATAAAGTGTACTAGTGCGATTAATGCACGGTTTACGTCATAGAGTGTACTAATTTGATTAATGCACGGTTTACATTACTGGATGTAGCTCTAGACAACAAGTACATCATATGGTTTATGTCATAGGGTGTACTAGTTCGATTACTACACGATTTATGTCGGTAAACTTACTAGTTCGATTACTGAACGGTATACGTCATAAGAGTGTACTAGTGCGATAAATGCACGGTTTACATCATAGAGTGTACTTGTTCGATTAATGCATGGTTTACTTCATAGAGTGTACTAGTTAGTTTAATGCACGGTTTACGTCATAGAGTGTACTAGTTCGATTACTGCACGGTTTACGTCATAGAGTGTACGTTCGATTACTGCACGGTTTACGTCATAGAGTGTACTAGTACGATTAATGCATGGTTTACGTCATAGAGTGTACTAGTTCGATTACTGCACGGTTTACGTCATAAAGTGTTCTGGTTCGATTACTGCACGGTGTACGTCAAAGAGTGTATGTTCGATTACTGCACGGTTTACGTTATAAGAGTGTACTAGTGCGATTAATGCACGGTTTACATCATAGAGTGTACTAGTTCGATTAATGCATGGTTTACATCATAGAGTGTACTAGTTCGATTACTGCACGGTTTACGTCAAAGAGTGTATGTTCGATTACTGCACGGTTTACGTCATAAGAGTGTACTAGTGCGATTAATGCACGGTTTACATCATAGTGTGTACTAGTTCGATTACTGCACGCAATATTCACGGCATTGAGCAAACTTTACTCTGATAAATGCACAATTAACATCGGTGTATTTGATATCTTATAAGAGCATGGTTTACACCGATCGGTAAAATAATAATTAGTTTGATATATACAAAATTTACATTTTTAAACTCCCGGACATTGGAAGTCAATGTACATGTATAAAATGTGCATGTTTAAAAAAAGATTCACATACAAAATAAATTCATATCAACTTCAAGTGCCCATGGTCAACTTACTAATTTAATAATACACGATTTGCATCGATGGACTAATATAATCAATGCACGAATTCGATAATAATTAATTGCACGATTTATATTGGTGAAGTTAATAATCTCACAATGCCTAGATAGTTTGATAAATACACGATTTAACATCATTGCCATTTGGCCCCGGGGCCATAAAATTAGTCGAGCTTACTTTTGATCTCAGTCTCACTTTTCCACTATATGTTCCATTGGTAAAAGTGAGACTGAGATCAAAAGTGAGCTTGTCTAACTTTTATGGCCCCGGGGCCAGATTCACAATTACGTTTTTATGCAAAACTATTTCGAGGTTGACTTTCTCAAAGATTACTTGTAGGTTAACTAAATAAATCGAATATATTGTAATTTAAAGGAGTTCGTTTTCTTTATAATAATAGAAACTTGCTAAACTCAGTGTAAATCTCACCAACACTGTCTCCTGAAGCCATTTCGTTCTCTACAGGTATTCCTGGATTTCCCGGTTTTGCTGGAACAGACGGAACCATGGGAATGACGGGCGATATGGGGGAGCCCGGGCCCAAAGGCGACCAAGGGGAGCCCGGCGAACCGGGCATTGTTGGACGGATGGGAGAGACCGGAAAACCCGGGGACACTGGGGCCCCGGGAATCATGGGATACAGGGGACCCCGCGGGGAGTACGGACCGACAGGGGTAGAGGGGGTGCCAGGATTCCCAGGTTTACCAGGAGACTCCGGACTTCCAGGTCCTCAGGGACCACAGGGGGTGACGTACGCCGAGTACATTATCGCTTACAACGAGGCTCTCGCCAGGTTACGTGAAAGCGAACAGTAATACCAAGTGTTTGGACGTTTGGAGCTTTAGCATAGGCTTATTTTAATGACATATCTAGAAAAGCTTTGTTGCCAAAATATTAATGTTTCTAATAGAATTTTAAATAGTTCTTTGCAATATTTGATTATTCAAAATTATTAGTCATGGATAGAAACGTAATTGAACTCATGACCGTATGTATATGTACATACATTGCCATACTTCTGAGGAGCGGTACAGGTGTGTGCGCGTGGATCTATTACCCATCAAATATATCAATTATATCACACGCTGATTTTGATTTACATCTACAACATCAGTTGGCTTACTAAGTACTCCAAACAAGCTATACGGAAATACATCCGTGCACCTGTTCCCAGAAGTCTATGAAAATCTTGGTTCCTTAATTGGTGACATGGGAGGTTGGAATATCCCAGTATTTTATTACTTGTTCGCGATTATAAAATTGACACGCAGTTTTACGAAATGAAACTTGGTAGACCTACAATGGTCTTTATGAGAAAAGGCAGACGTTCAAGCGATATTGGCAAAAGGTGACTGCCAGGTTTTTAAAGAATTGTAAAAACTCAATGTTCACCAAATATGAAATGATTTGAAACAGTGTGTGCAAGATTAGACGACCGGTGATAGCTTGATTTGTTATATTGTGTGTATTAATTCTTCAAATGATTGTACTTATACATGTAATAAATATTTGTGAAACTCTGCCGTTTCACGTTTTGAAGATTTTGAGGTGTTTTTTTAGTTGTTTTTTTTCCGGGGGAAGTATTAGGCATTTAAGAGTACGTTTTGGGGGTTTTTTTTTTCGTTTTTTTTTTGGGGGGGGGGGTGGAGGGATATGGACACCCCACACCACAAATGTCAAGATCCCACTGTCCGAGAGGCTGGCATAAACGGGATGCGTCAAATGACAATACCTGTGCATGTCTGAAATTATTTGCCGCATCTCAATTAAGATGCCATCATTTTACGTTTGAGTTCCTACTGCATCCTTTAAATAACTTAATTGCGCATATTAAAGTATACTGGTGGACTGAATACTACTTGGTTGGTTAAATATATTTCAGGAATAATTCTGTATTTACCTATTGTAGCGGATGCTTTTGTTTCTCTTCTACAAGTAATATAGGACAGGCCCCAAATGAAAATTTCCGCGATTGACCGAATCGAGCTAGGTCAAAATATACGTACATGTACCTATTAAATTATATGTATATACAATTTTCCAATAAGATTTCTGTGCAAAGGTATTAAACAGTTTGATCAATGTATTTTTAAACCTTTTAATCCATGGGGACTGAAAAGTGGCTTTAGAATAATTATATCATTTGTCATGTCCTCAGTTTATTGCCTTAGAGATATACATATATATAGAATACATGTACATGGTATGGCATGCTAAGTTTATGGTCTTAGAGTCGGCTGACTTTTCTCCTTCTACCAAAATATGGTGTAACATTGTAAACTGTTAAAAGTAAGCTTCCACAAAATATTTCTCAAACTTCTATTCAAAACTGAGCAGCAATTCACAAACTATAAACAAGATAAACATGAAATCATTGTCTTCTTTATTTCTAATACATTAACTTAACAGGCTCATCACTTTCTTCCTTTCCTCTTTGATTTAAACTTGGGTTTCTTCGTTATCTCCCCCGACCTTTTGGCCTTCCTGTTACTAGGTCTGTCTTTCTGCTTGAAATGTTCACCCTTTTTGCCTTTCACTTTTCCAAAACTTTCCTTTTGATGCCTCTTGGAGAATTTCCCCTTCTGTTCCCCCTTGTTGTGTTTGACATTGGGTTTACCCCCATCTCTAACACCAGCACCCCTTGCTCCAGAACTTGGTCTCTTCTTCTTGAATGGAACTGGGGAATTGTGGGATTGCTTTCTCTTTCTGTTTTTTCTTTGAAACAAATCTACAAGTAATGAAAGGTGAACAGTTAGTTCACAGACTATACATGTACTTCTTCTTTAATGACCCTCAATGCAATAGAGAGATCAGTTTACCTTAGTGAAAAATTTTCTTGAACTTCCAAGAAAATTATATCTTGTAAAGGTGTGCATTTTCACTTTTAAGCAAATTCAAATTCTCATTTACTTCATCTTTGTCTAATGTTTTGAAAACTAAGTGATTATAATCTAAGGAAGCAAGGAATACTTGAAATGTGTGCATTTCAGTCATATCTTAGATTTCCTGGGATAGTCATCACTAGAGCAACATTTTCACATAGGAATAAATAGGGTATGAATAAATAGGGCATGATGACCCATATATGTTAATTTATAAGTATAACCGAGTTATCTTCACCCCAATCCCTTCATGAGAATCTAGGTCAAATGAGGCCTATACCTGGGTCTGGGGCCTCTCCCACTTCCTCCTCATAGTACGCAGCATCATCGTCCTCATCATCATCTTCATTACCTACAAGTAACGATAAGTCAACTATAGTGACATTTTCAATATTTTAATAAACTGAACAGTAAAGAAAAATCTTTATACAAAGAGAATTATTAGCAATGTGCATCTCTACACATGTATGTATATAGGAGATATCTTATTAATTTTTTTCTATTAATGAAATAAAACACAATTCTATAGTTATACATGTAATATTAATTTTATTGACAAATGAAAGTTATTGAGAACAAATTTTACAGTAAAGATTCTGTAGACAAGACTGCCATTATTTTTGTTTGTTCTCTCTTATTCCAGGCAGAAGCAGTGTTACCAACATAGGCTTTATCTTACTCAATTTTCTCCTGTCTTAATTTCATTCATAACAAACCACTTTTATTTTATTGATGTTTTGGATCATTGACTAAACAACATTTGTGTAAAGCAAAATTCTCAGACCCCGAAGCAGAAAAAAATTCCAAGATAGAATCGGTTCATCGATTACAACTACAGGAAATTAAACTCAATTATCCAATCAATTTCCAGATGTTTCATTTGAAATAGTTAAAAACAATCACCTTATCTACCTACTGGGTTCTTAATCTGGACAACACTGATTTTTTTAAAATGCTAAATGAATCATACACTTGTTTTACCAAAAAGCTCAGTTAAAAGTTGCATGCAGCATGCATTACATTTCTTTTCTTTAATTAATGTTTATGCAATCAGAGAAAAGGTACAATAAGAAATTGAAATCTTCTGAATTTTCTATCAAAAAATCCTTTGTAACAATCATCCCTGATATTGAAGACTCCCCCCCCCCCCAACTCCCTCAAACACAGTGAGAACATCCTTATATAATTCTTGAAGCCCCTACTCCCAAGTGATTTACTATTCCTATGTATATATACGTAAGTATATGATTGTGAAAAATAATCATCTTTTTGTCAACCTTACAATATTGAACAATTGCATTCACAGCTCATAACCAATCTGACACCATCTGTACCCCTGCCATTGTGCACTTCTTGTACACTATAACACTGTGTGTGTGTGTGTGTTGGGGGGTGTCATTGGCCCATTTAAATAAGAGCCAAGCTGCCAGGGTTGTGAGAGAACAACTTTCTCTCAGAAATACTTTTAAAAAGATTCCCCATGTATCCCTGCTCCTAATATAGGTCACAGATTAGAGACTCTAAGAAATCAAGTGATAAGCAGACAAATTGAGGTATATCATGGTGTAACGCAAATGGACTGGAAAATTAACCTCGTTTGATCTCAATTTCTTGAACATTCTTACATAACATTGATGTCTTAACATCACAGGCTTCACCAGCATGTTTAAGCTGAACTCTCTATTACAGGTGCACTACCCAGATATTAAAGATGACGAACAGTGTCAAATGACTGAATTTGTCCAAGTTCAGAATACTTTTACTTAAATCTGTTTGATCATGCATTAAAGTTGTTTCATTTAGACAAAAAGAAAAGAAGAGCTTACCTATCTCTGGTTAAAGCAACGTATCAATTACTTTAAGTGCAACCAACTAGTATGTAATTCATAGGGTTTTCATAATTTTTGCTTGAAACAATGATGAACTACATTGGGTTCTACCCGCTCATGCTACCAAGGATATCAAAGTCCTTCTAATTCCTTACCCCCCATCTCTGGCTCCCCTAGAGCCTGTCTACCCCTCCTGTTACCAAAGATATCAAAGTCCTTCACATTCCTTACCCCCCATCTCTGGCTCCCCTCAAGCCTGTCTACCCCCTCCTGTTACCAAGATATCAAAGTCCTTCACATTCCTTACCCCCCATCTCCGGCTCCTCTACATCTCCCTCCTCTTTCCTCATTCCTTTCAAACTTTTCTGTTTGTGTTCTTCCTTTATTTGAAGTTTCTTGCTGACATTTTCTTCTTGCTGTCTTTTGCGAAGTTCTTTGAGTTTTCTGATAAAAAATTAACATACATCATGAACCATACAAAACTCAGAGTAAACTTGGAAATTCTTTATATTTACATATTATGCAGTGTTTGCAGATCTGCATGTTTCATGGAAGGAACAATAACTCTTTCAAGTTTTTGCCTAACAAAAACATCCAATTCTTTTATTTTATTACATTTTAAGTCACAGAGACAATTCCATGCTGTATTTGATGGACTACTATAAATTTGGAAAATTCCAAACTAATTAATCTATATTTTATAAAATTTGAAAAAGCATGCAATTAAATGCTATCTAAACTTATTATTTATCAGAAACATATTTTGACCATGTAAATCAAACTTATGCATTCGTCTTCTCCTTGGATATACATGTATGTTATTAAGTATAAGTATCATTTATAATTCTGATAGAGTCAAAGAAACAGAAGAAAAACATGATGACTAGAGAATTATACAACTGATAAAACACTGACAAGTTAACAGCAAACAATTGCATGTCAACAACTAAATGTCAACAATTGAATGTTAACACCTGAATGTAAACAACTAAATGTAAACACCTAAATGTAAACATCTGAATGTCAACAACTAAATGTTAACAACTGAATGTAAACAACTAAATGTAAACACCTGAATGTCAACAACTAAATGTAAACACCTGAATGTCAACAACTAAATGTAAACACCTGAATGTAAACAACTAAATGTAAACACCTGAATGTCAACAACTAAATGTTAACACCTGAATGTCAACAACTGAATGTTAACACCTGAATGTCAACAACTGAATGTTAACACCTGAATGTCAACAACTGAATGTTAACACCTGAATGTTTAAGGTAGACAACAGACGTGAGTTACTCAGAGTGTGTAACATGGATCATCACCTCATCAGAGCCATGGAAGTAAGAATTCATCATTGTAACCTCACTTATTGTCTTTAATAAGGACAAGACCGAAACAAACGGCTAACATTGCATGTATAAGAAGGATTATCTGTAAGAATACTAGTAAATTATGTACCTTTGGTTACATACTGTACACAATTATAAGGCGTAAATAAAAATAATTTCAGTAAAATTTCTGTAACAAATCTCAAAAAGGAAATTCAGTATTTTTGTACAATATCTGGGAAATAATTATGACTAACGTAAAAATAAAGCTGAAATAAAATCAATAGATAAAAATCATTCCAATTTATTATAATGAATCCTAGATGTGACAACATATAAGGCCTAGGGTTCGACACATAATGCAATTCCCTTTAACCAGATATCAGATATATCTCAAAACACTATCACTGAGTCTGACTCACTCAGATGTAAGAGTACTGCTCCTCCTCATTTCCATACAAACAATAAAGTACAATTAAGTAAACCCTAACTTTATATTTTTCACCATTTACATTGTCATCTACAAGCTCAATTCATTTTTTTTCAACCAAAAATTTTATTACTAAAAAGTTTATTCTCTGATATATCTGTCAGTCTCACGTCTTGGACTCCATGACTGTCATTCACTTAGACTTGAGTGTCAGTCTCACCTCTTGGACTCACTGACTGTCATCATACTCAGACTTAAGTGTCAGTCTCACCTCCTGGACTCACTGTCAATATACTTGGACTTAAGTGTCAGTCTCGCCTCTTGGACTCCCTGACTGTCATCATACTTAGACTTAAGTGTCAGTCTCACCTCTTGAAATCTCTGACTGTCATTATACTCAGACTTATTTGTCAGTCTCACCTCTTGGACACCCTGACAGTCAATATACTTGGACTTAAGTGTTAGTCTCACCTCTTGGACTCCCTGACAGTCAATATACTTGGACTTATTTGTCAGTCTCACCTCTTGGACTCCCTGAGGGCCTTTATGTCTTTGATGTCTTTGTCTGATTTGTGGACCAGTTCATGGAACATGACGTCTCCCTGACACACACCGTCCTCTATCTTCAGAAGCTGGAGGGTCATCCTGGGACCAACCTCTGTCAACCTAGCAATAGAAAATAAAACTATAGCAACACAGACAGATCTCCATCAACCTAGCAACAAAAACAAAAACTATAGCAACAGACTACCTCTGTCAACCTAGCAACAAGACACATTGCTATAAAAACACAGAACTATATCTGATTGAACTCATCAACAACAACAAAAGCTACAGCATCATAATATGCATGCGCGGATCCAGAAAATTTTTCCAGGGGGGGGTCCGAAGGATAATTGTGTTTGCCAGGGGGGGTCCGAGGCATATTTTCGCGATAATTTTACTATGTAAATTTAATAAATTTTCATTTTCCAGGGGGGGTTGGGACCCCCCCGACCCCCCCTCTAGATCCGCGCATGATATGTAACAACATTACAACTGTGCATTTAGTAAAGGGGGGGGGGGGGGGGGTAAAAATACTCTTGTAAATTTTATGAAGATATTGAGGTAAAGTAAACTCAAGCAGAGTAATCTTTAATAAGACACAGATCATTCAGAGTGTGTAACATGGTTCATCATTAAGTCAGAGCCATGGAAGTTGGATTTCATCATTTGTCTTGTGTCTTGAATAGTCTTAAATAAAAGTCTAAGGGTGGACTTTAATCTCTCTCTCTCTCTCTCTCTCTCTCTCTCTCTCTCTCTCTCTCTCTCTCTCTCTCTCTCTTAAATGTACAATCAGCAAGCTGAAAAACAATGTCATTATTTTTATTAATTTCTAAAAGTCTAGAAACAGAGATGAATGAACCGCTGAAGCAGTACAGAACAGAAGAAGTCGGATGTAGATAACAGATGTATGGTAGTCAGTAGACGTGAGTTACTCAGAGTGTGTAACGAGGATCATCACCTCATCAGAGCCATGGAAGTAGGATTTCATCATTTGTCTTGTGTCTTGAATAGTCTTAGATAAAAGTTATAGGGTGGACTTTAATCTCTCTCTCTCTCTCTCTCTCTCTCTCTCTCTCTCTCTCTCTCTCTCTCTCTCTCTCTCTCTCTCTCTCATTTACTTCCTTTTTCTCTCTTCTCTCAATTGTTTCCTCAAATGTTTGTGATAAAGCAAAACAAGATATCTGTGAGCCAATGCTCACTAGTGATACCCCCGCTCTGATGTGAATATGCAAAATAAGCAAAGTCGACATTTAACAGAAAGCTGGCATCCGATTGGTACAGAAATATATCCAACAATATGGCATGCCTAAACAAATAGTGTGTTAAAATTTCTAAGCATCTGCAATAAACAGCTGCTGAGAAATCTTAGAGGAAAATTTGTTTGAAAATTTTGGCTAAAATAAACAAAGTACTCATTTAACAGGAAGATGACGTCCAATTGGTACAAAAATATATCCCACAATATGGCATGCCTTAACAAACACTGTGTAAAAATTTCAAGCATCTCCGATAAATAGCTGCTGAGAAATCTTTGACGAAAATTTGTTTGAAAATTTTGGCAAAAAATAAACAAAGTCATTATTTAACAGGATGTTGACGTCCGATAGATACAAAAATATATCCCACGATATGGCATGCCAAAACAAATAGTGTGTTAAAATTTCAAGCATCTGCGAAAAATAGCTGCTGAGAAATCTTTGACAAAAATTTGTTTGAAAATTTTGGCTAAAAATAAACAAAGTCGTCATTTAACAGGAAGTTGACACCCGATTGGTACAGAAATATATCCCACGATATGGCATGCCTATACAAATATTGTGTAAAAATTTCAAGCATCTGCGATAAATAGTTGCTGAGAAATCTTTGACGAAAATTTGTTTGAAAATTTTGGTTAAAAAATAAGCAAAGTCGTCATTTAACAGGAAGTTGACGTCCGGTTGATACAAAAATATATCCCACAATATGGCATGCCTAAACAAATAGTGTGTTAAAATTTCAAGCATTTGCGATAAATAGCTGCTGAGAATTCTTTGACGGAAATTTGTTTGAAAATTTTGGCAAAAAATAAACGAAGTCGTCATTTAACAGGAAGTTGACGTTTGATTGGTACAAAAATACATCCCACGATATGGCATGCCTTAACAAACACTGTGTTAAAATTTCAAGCATCTGCGATAAACAGTTGCTGAGAAATCTTTGACGAAAATTTGTTTGAAAATTTTGGTTAAAAAATAAGCAAAGTCGTCATTTAACAGGAAGTTGACGTCCGATTGGTACAAAAATATATCCCACGATATGGCATGCCTTAACAAACACTGTGTTAAAATTTCAAGCATCTGCGATAAATAGTTGCTGAGATAAATGCGACAGAAATTTTTGTTACGGACGGACAGACAGACGGACGGACAGACAGACAGACAGACAGACAGACGGACAGACAGACACACAAGGGTAAAACAGTATACCCCCTCTCCTTCGGAGCGGGGGTATAATAAAAACCTATTCTTTCTATGAGCACAATATCATACTTGATCAGAACTATAAAAAACAAATACACAACATTTAGGTCAAAGAAACTACAACAGCACACAAGTCAAGGTATAAGGAGGTATAAATGTAACTTATACAACAGATGAAACAATTCACCACGATTGCATTGTCAACCATAAAATTGTTACCACTGAAAAGGTATACAACAAACGTGAGTTACTCAGAGTGTGTAACGAGGATCATCACCTCATCAGAGCCATGGAAGTAGGATCTCATCATTGTAACCTCGCACAAGCAGGAAATATTTACTTTTTTCACACTCAAATCTCATAAACTAATTATTTTGCAAACCGATAATTGCCCATCAATAAATTTTGTTAAAATCATAATCTTATCTTTTTTTCTAAGCATTTCATTGGTCTTTTATTGTCACATGATAGTATTTTCAATTCTGTTAACTTACAACATAAAATTTATTTACCTTAGAATTTCATACAAAATACAGGTTTTGGCTTGTGTAACACTGTGACACCACAATAAAAACATTACACCTATACATGATGAACCAAATACTTTACTGTTTAGAGTTATGAGGTATCATTTTCAGATTTATTATAATGATATGTTTATAGACCTCTGGTACAGGTCAATACATATTTTATAGACCTAATTAGAATATATAGAGTTATACTCTCATCAGGTCTATAAAAACATGTACAGACCTATCAGCAGGCCTTACAGGTAGATGCAACATTTCAGTTGAAATTAAGAAAAATAAAGAGTAACATATGACATCTTTAATAAGACACAGATCATTCAGAGTGTGTAACATGGTTCATCATTAAGTCAGAGCCATGGAAGTTGGATTTCATCATTTGTCTTGTGTCTTGATACTGTTAAACAAACTCTTGAATTACTGTTAACATTGCTTTATTTCCTTCTTTCCGTCATAGTTAAAATTGTGGTATATCAAAATAAGGGATATTTGCTTTTAAAGAATCCCAATATTGTGTTTTCACTGATAGACGTGTCAAAATAACTTTTATTTATATCCTTTCTACAATATATGAGCACTTTTAAAACTTGAGGTGGTGATCTGGATCTAGATCTGCGCATGGGCAGAGTATTTTTACAATTAAGAAGTGGACTGGTTTGAGAGGTAAATTACAGACCCCAGCACTGCTTCACTTTACCAAGTATGAGATATCAACCTGTCCCGGTAATTACAAGACCTTGTAACTAATATACCACCACTAGTTGACTGGTGTTCTTGCCTTGTAACTAAATATCCCACCACTAGTTGTCTGGCATTTTCACTGTGTAACTAATATGTCTGGCATTCTCTCCTTGTAACTAATAAATCACCACTAATTGTCTGACTTTCTCACCTGATGGCACTCTTGGCAGAGCGGATGTTTCCTCGACTCCTGATGTCCTGGGGTAGAACCACTTCATTGTGGTCTCCATCCAACTCAGCCTCACTCTCTGACAAATTACCTCCCCTACAAATGAAATGTCTGCATCGGTACCTTCCAGAGCTACATCAATATCCTCCAGAGTTACATCAATATCCTCCAGAGCTATATCAGTAGCCTCCAGAGTTACATCAAAATCCTCAACATGTCTTCACAAACATGTATTAAGGATTTCATAAAAAGTTATTTTACAAAAGTAACTAACTTCACAAGAGTTACAATTGATTAAGCTTACTTGGTTACAAAGTCATTAACAATTTGATTACAAATGATTACAATTATAATGACTTACTTGGTTACAAAGTCATTAACAATTTGATTACAAATGATTACAATTATAATGACTTACTTGGTTACAAAGTCATTAACAATTTGATTACAAATGATTACAATTATAATGACTTACTTGGTAACAAAGTCATTAACAATTTGATTACAATTGATTCAGCTTACTTGGTTATAAAGTCACTAACATCATTAAAACGACTGAGATCTGGAACTTCCGCCTTAATCAGCTTCTTCACACCTCTGCTTAATCCCACTGGTACAACCTTCACGTTACTGAAATATAAAACAATCTCTACTCAATCCCACAGGTACAACCTTCACGTTACTGAAATATAAAACAATCTCTACTTAATCCCACAGGTACAACCTACGCGTTACTGAAATATAAAACAATCTCTACTCAATCCCACAGGTACAACCTTCACGTTACTGAAATATAAAACAATCTCTACTCAATCCCACAGGTACAACCTTCACGTTACTGAAATATAAAACAATCTCTACTCAATCCCACAGGTACCACCTTCACGTTACTGAAATATAAAACAATCTCCATTCAATCCCACAGGTACAACCTTTACGTTACTGAAATATAAAACAATCTCTACTTAATCCCACAGGTACAACCTTGATGTTACTGAAATATAAAACAATCTCTACTCAATCCCACTGATACAACCTTTACGTTACTGAAATATAAAACAATCTCTACTCAATCCCACAGGTACAACCTTGATGTTACTGAAATATAAACAATCTCTACTCAATCCCACAGGTACAACCTTTACGTTACTGAAATATAAAACAATCTCTACTCAATCCCACAGGTACAACCTTGATGTTACTGAAATATAAACAATCTCTACTCAATCCCACAGGTACAACCTTTACGTTACTGAAACATAAAACAATCTCTACTCAATCCCACAGGTACAACCTTGATGTTACTGAAATATAAAACAATCTGTACTCAATCCCACTGGTACAACCTTCACGTTACTGAAATATAGAAACAATCTCTACTTAATCCCACAGGTACAACCTTGATGTTACTGAAATATAGAAACAATCTCTACTTAATCCCACAGGTACAACCTTCACGTTACTGAAATATAAAACAATCTCTACTCAATCCCACAGGTACCACCTTCACGTTAGAGAAATATAAAAACAATCTCTACTCAATCCCACAGGTACCACCTTCACGTTAGAGAAATATAAAAACAATCTCTACTTAATCCCACTGGTACAACCTTCACGTTACTGAAATATAAAACAATCTCTACGCAATCCCACAGGTACAACCTTGATGTTACTGAAATATAAACAATCTCTACTCAATCCCACAGGTACAACCTTTACGTTACTGAAACATAAAACAATCTCTACTCAATCCCACAGGTACCACCTTCATGTTAGAGAAATATAAAACAATCTCTACTTAATCCCACTGGTACAACCTTTACGTTACTGAAATATAGAAACAATCTCTACTCAATCCCACAGGTACCACCTTCATGTTAGAGAAATATAAAACAATCTCTACTTAATCCCACTGGTACAACCTTTACGTTACTGAAATATAGAAACAATCTCTACTCAATCCCACAGGTACAACTTTTACGTTACTGAAATATAAAAACAATCTCTACTTAATCCCACAGGTACCACCTTTACGTTACTAAAATATAGAAACAATCTCTACTTAATCCCACTGGGACAACCTTGATGTTACTGAAATATAGAAACAATCTCTACTCAATCCCACAGGTACCACCTTCATGTTACTAAAATATATAAACAATCTCTACTCAATCCCACAGGTACCACCTTCATGTTACTAAAATATATAAACAATCTCTACTCAATCCCACAGGTACCACCTTCATGTTACTAAAATATATAAACAATCTCTGCTTAATCCCACAGGTACAACCTTGATGTTACTGAAATATAAAACAATCTCTACTCAATCCCACTGATACAACCTTTACGTTACTGAAATATAAAACAATCTCTACTCAATCCCACAGGTACAACCTTCACGTTACTGAAATATAAACAATCTCTACTCAATCCCACAGGTACAACCTTCACGTTACTGAAATATAAACAATCTCTACTCAATCCCACAGGTACCACCTTCACGTTAGAGAAATATAAAACAATCTCCACTTAATCCCACAGGTACAACCTTCATGTTACTAAAATATTGATCAATCTCTACTTAATCCCACCGGTACAACCTTGATGTTACTGAAATACAAATTAATGTCCGATTCAGTCATATACTCACATTGCTTAAACTAACAAAAATGTTAAATCAATTTTTATAAATTATCATTTTGTCCCAAAAAATTAACAGCAATACAATAACATCCCATTTAGTTTTTGATGATCATCTGTTGCAAGATTAACAGGCAAGACAAATAAAGAATTTGTCTTGAAACAGAACAGCATCCTTACACCTTACCTGTACGTAAACCAAATTCCCATGCACAATGCAAAGCAAGAAAAGGAAAACCCAATAATTCCTTATTTATAAGTATGAACTGAGCACTTGATCTCAAGTAAATGATATTCGACCCAGAGGTTGGGTGACTGGACAGATGACAAACAAGTGGAACACTTACTAGTGTCTGAAGTCAATGGTTTTATCCTCACTGTTGTAATTTATCATCACACATCTCTTTATGTTATTCAAGTTTACCTGAAACAAAAGGAAAAGATTTCAAACACATTCACATAGAACCATTATAACAAGACCTTGGACTTTTAGTTGGTCGTAGCTATCTATTTCTTGCGTCAAAAAAAGTTAAAAATGATGCGGTTTCCAGCGATATATGCACCGTAGCATCTTCTCCTGTTGAATCCTGTTGATTTCAAAGAGCCAAAACTGAGTGGCCTACAATGAAATAGACAGGCCTACGTCACATTGCTGTTTGACACAACTACCCAAAGTCCAAGCTCTTGTTAAAATGTATCTAAGTAGACAAAGTAGATAAAAAGTCATGGGCATGTGATATTCATGTGTACTGAAATTTAAACTGGAATATTTACATTTGCATATATGTTTCCTTATATGAACCTATAGAATAGCCAAAACTTTCAATTCTGTATGAACTTTTTCATGACGTCACAATGATCATAGCATGCGCTTATCGCTTGGGTTATGGTAAACTTAAAATCTCTGTAATTTTAACAGTTCTGAACAATTTGTCTTTTTCATACATAAATATAAGTAATAAACAGCAATGTTAAGAAGTTCACCGGGATATGAAGTTGGTTGGTACATGATCAAATCTCAAATCTACCGAGAAGCCCTTCAGATTTCACAGGATTTGATCATGTGACCAACCAACTTCATATTGCTATTTATTTCTTAAATGAAAAACTATAAACCTATTAACTTATATTGTTCTGTTTCCACATTTTGCAGCAAAACTATCAATGTTTGTATTTAAAATTTTTCTCCTTTCCCTTGCTTCTTAAAGTATAAATTTACAAAAAAAAACAAACCAGAAATAACACATTCATTAACAAGGCCTTTGTCATAGATCACTCCCCATCCCTCATTAACAGTTTACATAAACTTTCCCAGAATGAGTAACTCAATATCTACCTATATATGTAAACCATTAACATACCTTCCTGTTTTAACTTATCAACATTTCCAGTAGATTGCTTAACATCAAGAATTGAAACCTGTTCAACTTTGTTCTAACAATTTATAGACAGGAGTTACCTCTCTTAGTTTACATTACCCAGACTGACAGACAAGGGAGCGAGAGGGACGGGCCTGCACCCACCCCTGTCCCCTCACATAGACTCTGCAGATTGATAGATACAAGGACTAAAGTATCTACCTTGTTAATGTTAATTGAAGGAAACATATTCTGAAACATGGTGGACATCAGCTTCAGATGCATTTCTTCTCCTGTAAAATTGTTCATGACCAGCAGTGGGTGATGGTTGAACTGTTTAGGGTCCATGTTCGGCTTTTTCAGGGCCGACACAATGTCTTTACACAAAGTGTACTCGTGAACTCTGAAGGTCAAGGTCGGTCCTCGAGGTAATCGACACATCCTCAAGTGAACGTTTATGTCTGATTTTGTGTAGATCAAGAAATGGGACACTCCTAATTCTCCTGCTATATTGACAAAGTCTTTCAACACATTCTTCTTTCGGACCTGTAAAATATTATTAAAACAAAAACATTAATTCAGTTTGTTCATCAATAATACTTAATTATCCAAGTGTTTTAAATGACTTACTTTTGTGAAACATATTTAGATAATAGTGTTAACAAATGATTAATTACAGACCAAAGTTAGTTTTAGTGACAAAGTACCTTCGTTACTTCGGAGCAGAATTTAAATAATCATGTTTGATGTCATTACAGATACAAAAAACACTCCACTGTATTAGTATGATTGTGGTTTGCAATACCTGCTATAAATATTTCTGTATGACAAACCAATCAGCACTACAATGTTCATCAATCATTTGTATATGAGGTAAGTGGGAACTTAATATTTGGACTGGTGCCTTCACCAAATCTGAGGACAGTCCTTTATAATTTCCCTTGTCCTGGTTACAATCAAAATATTTGAGTGCATTATCCCAATAAGTTACCAAGGTTGGGATAGAATTTTTAAGTGTGAATTTTGAAGAACTGTTCCGAGCTTCAGTGAAGGTGTTGGTCCAAACATTACTGCGGAATCATTAAAATTTGTGGTGGCTCAATTTTCGTGGATAGCCCTCCCACACGAATTTACATCCTCGACGAAAACAAATTTCGAAAGATTTTGTTATCTTACTGATACTAAAAACCGACAAATCCATGAAATGACATCCCCACGAATAAGCAAAAATCCCACAATCCACGAAAATTGACCCCAAAGAATTTAAATGATTCCACAGTAACCTCTAGCCAAATCTCAGCTGAGTTGAGATCAGAGAAAGAAGGTACCTTAAGTCTAGAAGATGTATAACCACTACATATATTCATTGATCGTTTGTATGCGGGGCGTGTAATACCTTAAGTCTAGAAGATGTATAACCACTACATATATTCATTGATCGTTTGTATGTGGGGCGTGTAATACCTTAAGTCTAGAAGATGTATAACCACTACATATATTCATTGATCATTTGTATGCGGGGCGGGTAGTACCTGAAGTCTAGACGCAGTGTATGGTTCCATTAACTGTCTCATGTCTTTAACAAGCTGCAAAACATTTTTCCCCACATGACCACGTTGAAACACAAATGAATGGGGCGCCTTTTTATACTCCTCCTCCTGTCCAGTACTCTGTTTTGTTCTTATGGAGCGAATGGCTTTAGTCTACAGAAAAACAAATGTTCTTATGGAGTGAATGGCTTAGGTCTACAGAAAAACAAATGTTCTTATGGAGCGAATGGCTTTAGTCTACAGAAAAACAAATGAATATATCCGATATCAGCGATTGGAATTCATTTCAAACTGAAAGAATTTTTATAAATCAATCCAAAGTTATACATGTATTTAAACTTCCGTAAAAAAAAAAATTATTACAAAATTAACTTATTTATAACATATCTATTCTGGTATATAAAATAGACGCAATAGACTCAACACTGCCATAAGAGATGTACAATACAGGTCCAGTACAATCACTACATTTAGCTACACAGCTTGATTTACCTACCTGAAGTAGATTTATTTAGCTAACTTTATGCAATTTTGCATTTATGTAAACAGACAAAAAGTCGCAAAGAACTGTCAACCTATACTTGTACTGTGTACAAGTTTTATAAAAACAACCAATTAAAGCACAGCTGCTTTTGAGCAGTTTTATGGAACACATGAATTTCTATGGTTTAATTAACTGTATGACACCTTGTGTGCGATGAGGCATGGATAAGTGTCTCTGTGATTACTTCATATTGTGCTGAATTATTACCAATCAATCATCATGTTAAGGTGGAATAACACACCTGGAAAAAGTCACTAAAATTTACTGTAAATTATTTGATTATATGAAAGATATAATGATAAATAAACTATACATATGTCAAATAAGCAAAAAATTGGCATTTTGGGGATAAAAAATGAATATGTAAAAAAATCAATTCAGTAAGTAACAACAAAAGCCCCTGCGGGATTCGAACTCGGGATTTACAGATCATAAACCCGACCTTTATCCACTGGGCTATGATATTTGTTATAAGTTGCTGTCGATAATCCTTTTAATAAAACAAAATGTTGTTTCGATCAGAGGTCAGCCATTTTAAGACGTGTTATTCCACCTTAACCAGAACTGTTCTTCTTTGTTATTTCATTCAAGAAGTAGCTGTTTGGTAACACATTAACAGTTATACATAGCCCAAAAACTTTTAGAACATTGACTGCATTATCGCAAAAAGAGCAACATTCTTAGGAAGGGTTTTTTTCTTATGAATTGTTTTCAGATCAGTTCAAAGTTGAAAAATTATTGCTGCACCTGAGACTGAGTGCGACTTTGTTTTGGTACAGATGCCCATTTAAGACAAAAGAATGATTGAGTAGCTAAAAAAACGTACTTCAGGTAGGCACATAAAACTATGTAGGTAAACCAAGCTACGTAGCTAAATCTAGTGATTGTACTGAACCTGGTGTACACGTCCCAAACAGCATGCAGCATGAACGTTTTTTACAGTGTTTCAATATAAAATAATAATGAACCTTAAACTTGAAAATGGTAAGTGATAATTACAATAAAAAGCATGAAATTATAAAAACATCAATGGTAAATTACCCGTTTCTTGCCCATCTTTTAGAGTTTGTGTGATGTTGTCTTCACCAAAACATTATTTTGCTCAACACGTGTAGGAACCGGAAGTACTAAATTTTTATACGGATGTTGGATAACTTGAACAATGAACTATTCGATCCAGGTGTTTTATTTTTCACAACTATTAAGGTAATATTTTAATTGTATAAATAAATGCCAGATAATCGGCAACTAATAAGATTTACAACTCTTGACCACTGTGTTATGCATATCATGTTACTCTGTATGTTGCATTTGAAATATGACAACGTACAGGACTGATCAATGCATGCATTTACGGTACTTTTCGCACACAGGTACATGTTTACGACGTAACATATAATTATTCATGATTATAGGGGCGTGAATACAACGTATTTATGTATGTACCGTTAAAATAATTTAGATTTCTTTAACTGCATTAATTAATTAGGGATATTGTCATTAGTATGGTACTGAGCAAAGGACCAATGGAAACCCGCGGCGCTTTGCTATACCTAGACCACTGGTATCGAATTCTTGGTAATTGAATCGGTAAAAAAAATTGACTTCAAAATTCTAATCAATAGCAGGTTATTTACAAAGTTCACGAAATAAGACTTACAAAAAATCAATGTAATTGTCATCAATGAAACCGTCCCTGCAAAAGACTTTTAAAGAAAATCGCATTTCAGCTTCCTATTACAGCGTATTGTGTTCGACCGCGTGCAATATTGAAATTGTCGTGTATAATTCTAATATCTTTAAAACCTCTATTAAAAAATGTCAATTTTATTTTTAAAACTAAGAGTACATTTTCAAGTTAAGAAAGGCAGTCTTATTGATTAGCGTGAATTATCAGCATCTGTGCTTTAATATATTGGAAGTTTTTGTTGGAATTTGCTCGACACGTTCGTGGCCACCGCTCGATCGATTCCGGGAGAGTGTGTCGGTCTGATCCTTCATGCGCTTCCTCCACAGACGCGGGATTCCACCGTATTGTGGAACTCTGGGACAGCGACAGACAGTGACCCCGTGACTCTGACCAGCAATACAGGTAAGGGTGCCATGTTCTCTCCTCCTTGTCTCCCCAAACCACTGTGCAGGGTCCGTCATAACGCGACTGTGTGTATGTGTGATTCCAAAGTAAGTGTGGTTACATAATCGATACTGTACATGTTACTATAAACATAATCATGCACGTGTTTATCACTGGCGTACAGTAAATGTATGTTTGATTGCGTAATATAACATACGTGTATGTGCCGTGTTTTTATCATTCAATAATTGTATCCATACCATTTCTATATATAAACTTGAGCAGTATACACATTAATGTAATAACGTGCTTCAGTACTTTTATGCGAGGTGGCTTTTGATCAATTGCACGATTCTCACAAACCAACGGTAAAATCAACTCTCACAGATGTGATACTGAGGACAATAATTAACTGGTGTACCTGTCAGGTGACTTCTGAATCAAGACAAAAAAACAAGAGACGCCCAGCATCCGTGCAAGAAGTGTTTCTCTGCGGGATAAATAAGCTGGTCAACCAAACCGGACTAGTGCTAACTTTTGGTGTTTTCTGACAATGCAGTCTACGGGATGTACTGTTGTAGTGCATGCCAAACTGCAGGTCCTTAAATATGAATGCAATCAATAAAAACAGTGCGTAAAAATGTCAAACAACCCGTCTTGAACAACACCGACAAAAACAGCAATATGGACAACAACTATATAGACAACAGCTTTAACAACATGATGTCGACAACAGCAAAGGCACAGCTAGCCTAGGCAAGAGAGTGGTGGGTGGGTGCATGGGCGCGGTACCTCTTCGAGCGGTTGGTCGGCAAGCGCGGTCCCTTTATGAGCGGTAGGTGGGTGGGCGCGGTCCCTCTATGAGCGGTGGGTGGGTGGGCGCGGCCCTATACAGGCGATTGGTGGTTGGATGGGTTGGTCCCTCTTCTATTGTTTTGACAGAAGTAATTTTAGTCCTATTTTAAAGCTATTGTTTAATAAGCAACTGAATGCCCTGTACTCCTTGAGACAGTTTTGGGATTATGTTTAACTGATAAATAAAATTGTTGACCCCCAGAGGAATTTGCTTAAGTGTCAGTGGTGGGTTTTTGGTTGGAGGGGGAGGGAGGGAGTTGCAAGTCTAAATTTTGGTGTAGGCCTCCCATGTTTTGAAAACGAGACTTCGATAAAAGGCCAAGCTAGGTGCCATTCTGTGACGTCACGTCAGGACGCTTTGGTCTTAATTAGGTCCTTAGCAAAACTTGTGAATTATGCGGTTGATCGGAGCCGTGTTATTAATTGATGAAAGGCCGAGGAGCAGGGATCGATAGCACAAGGAGGCTTGATAAACGCGCGCTTAATTACATTACCGCAGCTATAATTAGAAAATGTTGTTTTCACACAATAAAAGTTGTTTAAAATTCCACCCAGAACAAAGACATTGTCCACTACATTCATAAACTTTCCCGAGAAGGATAATAGTTCAAATTTGATATTAATTATCATAGTTTTCTTTTTAGCGTCAACTTTTTGTACCAAGCTGTTAATGTAATAAAAATTGATTTTTTAAAGTAAACTCGCAGTCCTTAAAGATATGACAGAACCATTAAAATAAGACGGAGTAACCATGTTATAGTGTCCACGTACTCTCGATATAAGTAATTGCCGTTTGCCTCTATCTACATTTACACTTGTACATTACCTTTTCTTCACTATTGCACACCGCGTCATTCTCCAGTGTTAATTGCCCACGTGTACGTCTATTTACCTTTGAGCCAATTAAATAACTCGTGCAAGTCGCTTTGAGACTGTTCATTTATTTAAACACATGCATTTTGAATCGTAGTTTTAGCGCACACTGGGCATACAAGCACAGGTCTTGATTAATTAATATCCAGTACATTTATTGTAAATTCATCAACCAAGGGCCCTCTAGGGCAACGTATGATTAAAAAAATACAGCAATCATTTTTCAAAATACGAACGAGAAAAGTCTATAAATTTCACAATGGTCTTTCATTGTCTCGCAGAATGAGAGATACCGTATCGCATGGGATGAAATTTGTAATGACTAAACTGTGGCTCTAGGGCCCGTCAACCCGAATTTCCCGTAGAGCTACAGTTCTGCAGCTACAGTGTAGGCAAACCCAGGGAGTCGAGCTAGCTGGATGCACTGTATGTATTTCACACTCCCTAAGGCACAATTAAAACCTGGAGAATGAGACCGAGACACTTATAGGTTGTTGTGTGTTAAGGACCTTATCTACACTTAACACTGAAGAGTTCTTATTTAGTGACAATATTGTGATGCCTATCTTACAAAAGACGCAACTCTTGTGATGGCAATGGTCATAACATTCATTTATAAATCTGTCCATCTATTAAGAGTATTTTTCCTGGAGAGCTGTTACATAATTATGCTGACACATATGCGCATTATAACCACAAATGCTATACAGAAGATGCTTTACAAGAATTAATCAGTATTCGTCCTATAGAGGATGCTTGCACAGTAAAATGATTAATTTAAGATATATGAAACCGATGTCAAATAACTGCACGTAGATTTGTTTCTTCAGTGAGATAAAGACGAAGTACTTAAATGTATTATGCATTGTTCATCAATTGAATAGTCTAAGCAAAGACTTTAGAGTGATCAACTTCGATTACAATAACTTCGTTTCTTAGCTTAAACCATTCCCCCGTGGATTAATCCTGACCATTCCCCCGTAGATAAATCCTGACTATTCCCCCGTGGATTAATCCTGACAATTCCCCCGTGGATTTGTACTGACCATTCCCCGTGGATTAATCCTGACCATCCCCCGTGGATTAATCCTGACCATTCCCCCGTAGATAAATCCTGACCATTCCCCCGTGGATTAATCCTGACCATTCCCCCGTGGATAAATCCTGACCATTCCCCCCGTGGATTAATCCTGACCATTTTCCCGTGGATTAATCCTGACCATTCCCCCGTGCATTAATCCTGACCATTCCCCGTGGATTAATCCTGACCATTCCCCGTGGATTAATCCTGACCATTCCCCCGTGGATTAATCCTGACCATTCCCCGTAGATTAATCCTGACCATCCCCCGTTCATTAATCCTGACCATTCCCCGTGGATTAATCCTGACCATTCCCCGTGGATTAATCCTGACCATTCCCCCGTCGATTAATCCTGACCATTCCCCCGTAGATTAATCCTGACCATTCCCCCGTTCATTAATCCTGACCATTCCCCGTGGATTAATCCTGACCATTCCCCGTGGATAAATCCTGACCATTCCCCCGTGGATAAATCATGACCAATCTCCCGTGGATAAATTCTGACCATTTCCCCTTGGATTAATCGTGACCAATCCCCCATGGATAAATCATGACCATTCCCCCGTGGATTAATCCTGAACATTCCCCCGTGGATAAATCCTGACCATTTCCCCGTGGATAAAACCTGACCATTCCCCGTGGATAAACCCTGACCATTCCCCCGTGGATAAATACTGACCATTCCCCCGTGGATTAATCCTGGTAGGCAGTTCCTGATTCAAAAGACAATCATCTAGTTTTGAGACTTCTACACATGATTGGTGTTTGTGGTATATTTGGCTAAACAATCAGATAAGGTCCACACTCTTGAAATTTACAGTACTTTCAGGACTTTGATTTTGCTTTAATCTCTGCTTGTCTTCTCTGTCATTCTAAATTTTCTGGTACAGAGGAAGCTGTCACTCGTCGTTTTTCTCCTTATGCCTCACATCAAAAAGATCTTATGATTGTTTCAAACTTTGAGGAGTAATGGAATTACATTAATCGCAGCAAACATAGCCGCCATTACTTAGTGACAGATGATCGAATCTCTTCGTCACTGATGTCCTATGCAATGTAACTACCCATCCAAAGTTCATACAATGAGATGAGAGAGAGAGAGAGAGAGAGAGAGAGAGATTGCATGACAATTTTCAATCTGCACATGTTACGTAATTTTGCAGAATATCGACAACTTGCAAAGCATAAAAGGCCCGATGCATTCGATATTGGGCATTTTCAAGACTGCACCAAGAGACACGAGATTGGGGAGACCCATTATGTATTAGTGCGTCTTAGATTGGTGCTTGATTGCAAAGACAAAACGTTTACAGATGTGCACTTTCACTTCCCGGACTTATTTGGCTGTAAACATTTTGAAGTTAACTAGCCTCTATGAATATTCCATCTTCATTAATCACGCTATCCACTCTTTTAATGATCTTACGAAGCCAAATTTATTTCCCTATCCCCATCATTAGCAGCAAAAATGTAGAACAACTTCCTGCGGAACCCGACCGTCTTGCCGTTAAAACTGTCTCGGTCATTCAATTTAGATGGAGATTGGTCGGGCTCAGCTATTAGATTTGGGGGGAATCTAAAGAAAAAAGGAAAAGCAGCAACACTCTTTTTGATTTTGTTGTTGAATTGACATATGTGGATCGATTGGAGAGGGTAACAAGCGAGTTATTGTTTGGCGGCCTTTATTTTCAGAGAGGCGCTAGATGTATTGGGTTGTTGGTCAAAGTTCTCGTCTGGCCGGGATTCACTGTATGATGCGATGACCAGCACTGGTGGACATTCCCGCCGTTGGAAACTAGCAGACGTTAGTTTTACGGGTGTCTGTTTGCTCGTGATTGCTGTACAACTGCTGCTGTTTTCCCGCTCGGACAATGTGGCCGCTAACAAGATATCTGAGAGCAAGAAACGTGAGTAGTGAAAAACGTCAAATAGACCCTTATATTAATATATAAAAATTGACAACACCACGTATATATTGTTCATTATAAGCGATTAACCCAATATTCTGTAAATTAACTTTTCTTTGTCAGGGTTCTCTTTTAAGACTAAATGAGTTGAACTCTGTCCTTTTTGCGAATGGTCTTAAATTTCTTACAGCCTTGATATAGACATATATAAAGGCCATAATTATCCCTGTCAATATTTCTCGTAAATTCTCATGAACTAGTGAGTTGCTCTATGATTCTGCCAAAGGATACATCCTGTAGACTCTGATTTAAGAGGGATTGATTGTCGTGGCCATTTTTAGGCTGTAAGAATCTCCTTAAAAAGAAGAGCTATGTGAAAAGATATAGGAAAACACTCAAAATGTTAAACCTTAAATATATGGAAGTTTTCTTTACTAAATGATAGTTAAAAGCAAAATAAATCATTTTAATTTTGTAGCATTGTTAACTTGTTGATCACCCTTCAGGCTTGGTAGTTCTGTAGTATAGATAATTTGTCGCCGTTTCTTATTTCCACAATGTTGATTTTTTTCTTTTATTCAATGCTGTAGCAATACTTGCCCTCTGTTTCTTTGTTGAGATATTTGTTGTTTGTTGTTTAAGCAGACGACATTCTGACAGAGAAGTGCCACCCGTCGTATTATACTCGGCCCAAATGTCTGAACCACACTGATGGGTACGGCTGCTCCTGTGGGCCGGGCTTCCACTGGAACACCGAGATGTGCATGTGTGAGTACTACGTCATCCTTCGTCACTCTGCTGTCCCTCGTGTACAGTGCAATAATGTCATTTTGTAAACTGTAGGTCACTCCCATTGAGGTCGCTTAAGTCATTGCTTTCACGCAGTTTTGTTATAATCATAACGGTCCAATTACCTTTCGTAATCAATAGACGCAACAACCTCTAATTAATATAAAAGGAAAAGGATACTTGGAGAAAACAGAGAGCAATACTTTATTCATATTTATATAGCATTCTATTGGCGTATTACTGCCCTAAATATGATTAAATGACGTCAATAGACCATTTGCACCAAAAACAAACAAGCAAGGTAATTCTTTAAAAGAGCCAATGACTTAAGTAGAAGTAGACTTTTTCTGAAATGAATCTTGTTCAGACCCCCAATTACCAGTGTTTTTATAACCTTTGAATGACCTTTTTTTATAGAGACAAAATGTAAGTTTGCTAGAACTATTACCTTTGGGGTCATGAAGAGATCATATGGATCATAAAGGTTTGATTATAGAAAAGAAAAAATCTTTTAAGAACTTAGATAGTTAAGATGGTATAATTTGTGAAATTACTACAGAAGCAAATTAGTATGCAGAATAATGAAGAGGAAAGGGGAACTGAAAGGTTTTTTGAAGCAAACTAACATGCATGTGAATACGAGGTAAACAAATTGGCTATTATGCGGTTATCATTATGTCGAGAAGAAAACTTATTGGACAACAAATATTTGAAAAATAATGTTTAATAAGTTCTCCTCTTCAACCCAAAATCTGTAAGTTGTAGAAATGGACCGAACTGGGAAAACATACCTGTACATAGGGGTACTTGTATCAATCAAACAGGACTCAGAAGAGGACTGAGAAAACGACATATCTTGTTTCAATGTTTCAGATGTTTTTTCATTAATATATAAATACTTTCTACTGCCTTTGCTTGTTGTGCTGAATAAGCTTGCGTTTTTATTTGGCATTTCAAATTCAGGTTATATTTTATAAATAGATATTAGCTCTTGCAGCCAGCCTTAGACATGGTCAAATCAAGTTAGCAATGTTGTCCATGGACCTTTTGTTCATTTAATAACCAGTCAACTAACCAGAAAAATCAGGGTCTCTTTTTCAAAATAGAAGTCAGCGTTAATCGGATGAATTAACGCATGGGTTCATTGCAGAATACAAAGTTGCCCCTTTCATTCATCCCAAGTATTGGCTATATCTGATAGGGGTTAATAAAATAAGGAAATTGGATAAACCAATTTGGCGGTAGATAATTAGGGACCCTGCTCTATTGCAGCTTCAGCCATTGATTCGCGGCTTGAGTTTTCGGCAAAGGACCCGGCCCGCTACACATTATTATTAGATAAGGCCTTTCCTAAGCTGTCGAAATTCACCATTGGACTCTGGATCCGGCTGAGGAAACACGAAAACGAGTCTGTTGGCACCATCATGTCTTACAAACACAGCAAGAAAGGCGAGGTGTTCCGATTGTACGTCAATAACTCGGAAGACGACTCGCTGGGATTCACAGTATGGGGGACTCCAATAAAGACGGACATCAAATTAGGTCATATTTACTGGTCCCATGTCTTCTGGATTTGGGAATCAAAATGTAAGAACCAGCTGACTCTCAGACAGTTTTTTAATTGGAATTTACATGTGCAATGGTTAGACTAATCAATGTGAACCTTTAGAGACTTTATTTATTTTATAATTATAACATAAATAATAATAAAAGCAATTAAAAAAGGACGCTAACAGTAATAAAAAGATTACAATATATACCACTTTAACTGCAATCACTAATATTGAGAGTACTTTCAGTTTTTTATAATGCGCTGTTTCTTAACGTAGACGGATCCTGGAAAATTTTGATTAACAACACCAAAGAGGACGAGGGGTCTCGAACGTCTCTGGCAGCGCCCTTTCCCAGCGATGGGGAGTTCGTCGTGGGACAGGCCCCCAGGAAGAAGTTCCTGTTCAACACTAAATACGCATTCGTAGGCGACATCGCTCACCTGAATTTATGGAACGAAGTTCTGGATGACCAAACAATGAGATCGATCTTCAGTTCGTGTATCTTCATGTATTGCGGTAATGGGGTCCAGTGGGCCGACCTAAGGAGCGGGACTAGGGGGCCCATGAGGATGAGGTGGCCGTCTGCAGTTGTGTGTGAGTACAAATCAGTGAGTTAAGCGTCACCGAGAGATATATTATTTATCAATTTGTCACTTATAGAGACCGACCACACTGATAATAAAAATAAAATTTTATGCAAAATCAATGATGGAGTTTGATCTTACGAATAATGTATGCAAATGATATTGTCGAACACACGAATAAAAATATAACGAATTCATGGAAAAAACAATAAAGTTAGAATAAGATACGTTTAAAGCTTTTTGGAAAGTAAATTCTTCTCTTTTTTTATTTTATTAATTGTTATGTGAACTTATTGCAGCCGTCATACTAAAGGGAGATAAACCTTGTAACACAAAGCAGGAGAAGGCCATAGCGTGCAACAAATACTGCAGTGACGTCATAGGTGGGGTACTCTCCCCCTCTTTCTCTCTCTGTCTCTGTCTCTCTGTCTCTCTCTCTCTCTCTCTCTCTCTCTCTCTCTCTCTCTCTCTCTCTCTCTCTCTCTCTCTGATGGATTGTATTTGGTATTCATTTTGCGTAGTACTTTATAAAAGGTCAAAATATTTTTGACTGCGTTGCCTTGGTTACAGGAGCTCAATGTAACTTGGAGACAGTGGAGAACATCGTCTGGGTGCGCACGCCTGCCGTTACCAATGCAACCGTGCCTTGTCCAGGGCAGGAAGACAACAAAGCTAGGAACGAAACTTACGGTGACGTTATGAAAATTACGTACTTGTATCAAATATCATTTAAACAGGAAAATTGCACGGGAATACTCCATTGGTTTGACATTGAAATTGTGTTTTAATCCGTTCTAGATTCGACCTCAAGAACATGTTACAGAACTTCAGAAAACGAGGGCATATGGGGAAAGCCTTACATAGATGAATGCATCGCTTACGATCTTCTAGATATGAAACAACAGGTCGGTCATTCAGTTTAATTTTTATTAATTAATAATAAGTATAGGTATAAAGTATAAAATGACTTAAATCTTGTTTATAGGTACACAAATGTCATATACTTGATCAGTTTGTATTGATATGTATAAACATACGACCATGTTTACAACAACTCACATTTATGATGATTTTATGGTTAGTAATAATGATAAATGATTAGTTTCTTCTCGTATCATTGGTGATTCTACGTTGTAGATTCTAGGAAAGTCCGGATCTTCCGCCGTGGACGCGGTATGGATAAGGAACTTCGCCTCGGACCTACAGAACCACACGGCTTCCAGCGTCTACACTAACCCGATAGATGTCGCCACCGTCATTGATCTGTTGGAACTGATCGTTAATCTCCAGGCCAAGTCAATTTCCGTCGATGTCCAAACATCAGAGAAAGGCTCCAAAGAATTCAAAAAAGCAACAGTCGAATCCCTCACACAAGAAGATGTCCATGAATTTATCCAGGTTTGTATGTCTATTTTGATGGCTATTTTTGTCCGCATTGATAGTGTGAAATAAATATAACGTTAGTCATAAATCATGTTTTTAGATTTTCTTGGACATCGTGAACAATCTGCTAGACTCTAAGCACGACAGCGCCTGGAAGAAGACCAAGCCCCCAGGAGTTGAGGGAAATAACCTACTTATCGTGGTAGAGAAGTTCGCGGCAACGGTAGCGGGCATACTGGAGGGACAGATAGTGAGGGGAGACCTGGAAAACTTTGACAAACCAAGCGCAGAGGTCCGAGAACACATAGGTATGGGTGGCATGGGCGGCTTGGTCTTTTTTCAAATTGTTCACCATAAACAGGTAGAAAAGAACCACTTTGTAAAAATGTATAATAACAAATCCAAGACCAGGGACATGGGTGTTTGATGAGATTCAAAGATGCTTTTTCTACTTAACAATATACTCGTATTTCTATGAGTTGTTAAAAAATTCTCAAAGTACGTGGTTATTTCTAAAGGGAAATCTATTTAATCCTTTAACCATTCTTAAGTACTAATTAAGTAAACTCCGATTTAAGCTAGGTGATATTCCTGACAAAAAACCTTTTTAAAAGAATTAAAAACCTAAATCTTTCTCTCACCCATTTCTTATGAAAATATTTTTTATGTTGCCCATAATGTATTTAGTGCAGGGATTTACATGTAATTACATTTTAATAATTATAAAAAATATTTCAGAATATAAACTCGATATACAGATGAAGGACTCCATAAGAGAGTTCATGTACCCCGACACTTCCGATGGCCTCAAGTTTGGCTTGAATGGAGAGGCCGGGGAGGTCCGAATGGTTCCTCTGTTTGATGACGTCAACGGAAACGTGACGATTTCTTCCGGTTCGTTTCTGGAAATCATTCACTGAAATAATAACTGCTGTGACTTACAGAAAATATTGAAAATCAGCTTTTAAACTGCTTATCAACGAACAAAAATGCACATATTCTGAGAATTCTTGAATTTGTTTGTTTATTCTTTTGTAGAGTATATTAAGATATCAGGATTCCGGTTCAGACACTTAGCAAAATATTTACCAAACCACGAGGGGTAATTATTAAAAAAAAAACCGCTAGACTCTATCACAAAAGAATTAAAATATTTGTTTATGATCAATACCATACCGGTAGAAAGTGTTTAAAAAGTTTATAAAATCATTGATACGTCATAAAAGAACTTAATTAAATCATTTGCAACATTTTTTATAAAATAATTTTATTAAGAAAAAAAAAGACAGCTACTGTCCTTTAACTTTCAGCAAAAGCAAGGAAGACAACGTGAATACCGCCATTTTGGCTCTGTACGTGCATGACCTTGATCACGTGGGTCCCTACAACCTAACCAGTCCCATCCGCTACCACGCCGCCTACCTGGATGTAAGTCCGCCAAAGCAGCGATTGCGTCACCTTAAATGTCAGAAATAAACAGAATTTTGTTATGTTGTGGTTTTTAAAAGACGATGAACTATAAGTTTGGCTAATTTTTTGACTTTTTTAAAATTTATAAAACATTCTTGGCTTCTTGGAGAAAATCTAGTATAATTTACAATCTATCGAATAAAAGAGTAAACTTTTAAAATCATCCGATCATATAGGAGAAATACCATACAAACTTTCTTTCTAGACATTCAACATATCAAATGCAGAGTGTGTGAGGATTGAGCATCACCATAATAACAAAACCAGGTAACAAGACCACGGGGCGCGAAATACCTGTTCGTCAACAATGGGGTGATGGAGGGGGTTATGGTGTATATTCAATATAATTAGATTTTGAACATAGATTTGAACAGATGATAATGACTTGAAGTAAACAATATATACGCATAGGAGTGACCTCCCCTATCGTTATAGTGCGGGCCAGTGGCGATGGGGGACAGACCAGTGCGTGCTTCTCTCAGACACCGGGACAGAGGGGTTCTGTAGCTGCTACCTCCCTGGCGTGTTCGCCCTCACCACAGACATGTACAACGTTAACGTGAGTGAAATCTATATTTGTTCAATCTCACCACATACAACGTTAATGTGAGTGAAATCTATACTTGTTCAATCTCACCACATACAACGTTAATGTGAGTGAAATCTATATTTGTTCACTCTCACCACATACAACGTTAACGTGAGTGAAATCTATACTTGTTCAATCTCACCTCACATCCTTCTTTGTTTCTTATTGATTTTAATAGTAGTAATCTTAATGACTGAGTATATCATCTTGGTCTTGAAAATATGATTTTTCTTGGCAAAATAAAATAAAATTTCTGAAATTTGGCAAGGAAATTAAACTTTAATCTTATCATAGCCTTAAATAAGTCCACAATGTGGTAAAAATCCATTGAAAAAAATCCTAACATTGATTTCCAATGATGAAAATGTTGCAGGGAAACAACCAAGATGAATCTCATGAAGCCTTTTTTTTAAGCATTGAATCATTATTTTTTGAAAGATGAGGTTATGATAATTTGTTTGCACTCATCGTTGCAGTTATGAGACTACATCTTTCAAAAAATAATGATTCAATGCTTATATATATGTTTTTAAACATTTATTTCCTTCCCGCAAATATGATTTATTTTTAAAAAGCTCTGTCTTATTCAATGAGTAATGCGAAATTAACGGAATGACCATTGGAACAGCCGAAATATGCTGACAAAAAATGGTGCACAGCGATTTAAATTCTAATAACACAATTTTATTTTTCTTTCTGTAATATAATGGATTTACTCTTGGTATACCAAGAAATTAATCAATTGAATTCATTTAACTGTCAAAATATATTTACATCAATGAAATATTTATCAGCGTATGCATAAAATCAGGTCGTTATCCGGTTTGAAGTCGCGAGAAGAGTCAGTTCATCGAGAAATACTGAAGGAATCATACGCACCAGATTTGGTGATTGGGTCTTCTGTGTTATGCGTAAATTTTATATCACTCAAATCAACTAATGCAATTTAATAGAGGGAAAGAAAGTGAATCTAAATATATGAGTTTAAATTGTGTTAGACGTCAAATGTGTATTGCACGAGCCGATAATACACTGCTGAAATCACAAAATGAATGTGTGTAATTTATAACTCAAAATAATTACTATGATTAAGGCAACAGGTATATAACTGTAACTCCGTCAGGGGAAATGGTGGTATTCCTAGGAAGAGAACCCAATGCTCGTTGTTCAACGCCCCAGCCAAGCTCATGAGAAACTTTAGAATTGAATCAAAAGACTTATAGCATTTAATTTTCCGACATAAAATTGGAAACTTTGCATTAAAAATCGCCGTTTTATTTATCTTGAATTGATTAAGCGTTTTCTCTATACTTAGTGGGACAGAGGCATCAAGCGGCCCATTCTTATGAACATAGCGTCGTACGCCGGATGCGCGTTGACAACCTTAATGTGCCTTGCCAGCGTCATCATTCACATCAGATACAAGTGAGTACAAATCTCAAGCATTGCATCATTTGTGACCACGTGGACTGAGTTTTCACACCGGAAGTTGATTCTTTCTTCAGGTCATCCACCACCACCGCGTCCCTCCACAAGAACCTGGCCGCCTCCGTTGTCCTCGGGCAGATCGTCTTCATGGTCGGCATCGACAAGTACGACTACCCTGTAAGCTAAACCTTTTTTTAAAGAAATGCACATGTAATGCGAGGGAAATGAAAATTAATACACTCTGCTTGAACATCATCAACAAAGTTAATTTTTGTGCGACAGAAAATGAATTTCAGCTCATGTAATTTTTTTCCCTTTTTTGTGTAAAACTAAGTGCCTTAAATTATGATATTCAATTTACTCGTCCAAAAATTCTTCTTGTTACTATAAATCACATAATAATATTGTCTCATATAAAGTTTTTCTATAACTTGTGTTTCAGATGTTGTGCCACATTTTCGCCATTTTGCTGCACTACGCCTTCATGTCCAACTTCTGCTGGCTGATGAACGAGGTGTTCAATCAGTACATCGTCATTACGTACGCCGCGCACTCCCACTCAGATCAGCGCGCCGACAACGGCTCCATGATCCGATACTACGTCCTGGGCTGGCGTAAGTCTCTCTCTCTCTCTCTCTCTCTCTCTCTCTCTCTCTCTCTCTCTCTCTCTCTCTCTCAACTGGTACCTTCCAATTAGTTTTTGAACTTTCACTTACAGTGTACTGTAAAATATTTAAATGTACTAGAAAAAAAGACATAGAAGATATGAACTTCTTTAATGAAATTTGGAAATCAAAATATTAATTAGTTGAATGTTTGATTCTTCTGATAGTGTTAGTTCAGGATAGATTACTTGAGTATAAAGTGTTCATCAAAAATAGTGATGAAAGAGTTATGTTGCCTTTCCAGTTGTTGTATTCTGACTACTTAAACTTATTTACATAGTCATTAAGTTAAACTGCTGTGTTTTAATTAAGTACAAAGTGCAAGTTACTTTGAACAGAATAAAAGAACCAACAAAAAGTAAAAAAAAAAAATTCATACCCATATAAAAATGAGCAAATACGTATACCACACAACTGCACTTGAAAGGCCGGATGAAATAGTAGAGCAAAACTAGTTTATAGCGAATTTTTAGGATCAATAGAAAAAATTCCTTATATCTGTAATTCATGACACGTTTATAGAGAAGACTTCAAACTATTGATAGTTATAAAATCAATATAACAGTCTTCTACATAACGATGGCAATACAACCTTTTCAATTAAAATTTTAAGGAAAAAAAATGTATTATATTTTAGTATTTTAATGCATCTTAAAATTACATGTATCTTAAATGTTAGTAATGGAAAATATTCGTTATGTTATTGATAAACTACGTTTACACTTTTAGTATTGGAAGTGTATGCTCTTTTGATAAAGTTTATAATTTTTTTTAAGAAACCAAAGTGTTGCTTTTTTCAGCTGAATGATTTTGATTTTGTTTTACTTGTATGTATACTGTTTTTACCTGTATGTATACACAATACTGTTTTTACCTGTATGTATACAGTAATTTTGTTTTACCTGTATGAATACAGTTATTTTGTCTTTACCTGTATGTATCTATACTACTCTATTAAAATAATAGATTCGAATTTCCGGGCTTTAATACCGAAAAATAGGAAAAGTAATGTCTTTTGTTTCATGTATTTTAAACATAACTGGAACTTAAGGATTACCAATTTGTTATTATTTTTTTCTAAATTAAGCTTTGCTAATTAATAATCAACGAAAAATCCTTTAAAATACCCGGATATCATCTGGAATTTTTGGATTATACAATCTTGCGCATGCGCAATACATCCACGTTAAATCACGGGAGGCTCTTTAGTTTATGTTTCTACAATATCACATTTGCATGGATAAACTCAGAAACGATAATACAATACGTAAAAATTTTCATTGAAAAGTGATAAATTCTGTTCATGAAAGAAAATACGGGATATAACTCTAACTCAGTGCATTTAATAGAAAAAATCCCGTGATTCCGAATGTCAACACTGTGTGTAAAAAACGTTGGTGAAAAAGTGTTGAATCCTTTATTAATATGAATTAAATTTTTAAATAAAAAATGTATTTAAAGCCTCAAAATGGTATGTTTTGAATAATTTGACTGTTATTTTCATTGCCGCTTTGTTGATTTTCTCCAAAACCGTTTCGGAGCCATTTTGCAATTTTTTGCTACATTACGGGTACGTGAGAGTCATTTTACTGTGGTGAAGGCCTGTCCCGAGACACAGTTAGACGGAACCCAGTTAGATTATTCTAACTAAGCAGAGTGTAGTGAAATAAATAGCATTATTGTAGGCTTATAAGTTATGTTAATGTCAACAATAAGGTGTGTCGATGTATCTACTTCGTAATTGTCCGATATCATATGCAATGCCAACCCTTGAATGCACGGGTCAAAGTCTAGTACAGTAAATTTGTTTTACCTGTATTTATACAGTAATATTGTTTTTACCTGTTTGTATCCAGTAATTTTATTTAAACATGGATGTATAAAGTGATTTGTTTTTACTTGTATGTATACAGTAATTTTGTTGTTACCTGTATGTTTACAGTGATTTTGTTTTTACCTGTATGTATACAGTGATTTTGTTTTTACCTGTATGTATAAAGTAATTTCGTTTTTACCTGTATGTATACAGTGATTTTGTTTTTACCTGTATGTATACAGTAGTTTTGTTTTTATCTGTATGTATACAGTAGTTTTGTTTTTACCTGTATGTATACAGTGATTTTGTTTTCACCTGTATGTATACAGTAATTTTGTTTTTACCTGTATGTATACAGTAGTTTTGTTTTTACCTGTATATATACAGTGATATTGTTTTTACCTGTATGTATACAGTAATTTTGTTTTTACCTGTATGTATACAGTGATTTTGTTTTTACCTGTATGTATACAGTAGTTTTGTTTTTACCTGTATGTATACAGTCGTTTTGTTTTTACCTGTATATAAACAGTAATATTGTTTTTACCTGTATTTATATAGTTTTCCCCGGTGTTTTGGTCGGAGCTTTCATCGGATCACAAGGAGAATCTTACTATGCCAAAGACATGTACGTAATATATCATTTCTATCATTGCTTTTTCAAAAAGATGTACATAATTTTCCAGGTCTTTTATTACAATGGCGTCGGAAGCAACTTGAAAGTGGGGGGCTAGACTAACCATCAGAAATCTTGACAAGCAAAAAACAAGTGAAAAGCTGTCGATGTGACAGCAAACCGGGTTTTCTTTTATGTGAACTGTATCCATAATCCATGTCAACCCTGAATTGATAAACACTACCTACTGTATCCAGTGAAATGGAGTACCCTATATGCAATATTGTGCCAAAAAATGACCAAGATAAAAAGCTGGTATTTTTTTCATTAAGATCAGAAATCAAAATCCTAGCAATATGCACACCTCTTATATATATATATACAATTGATCTGCAAAAGAACAACTTCCTATCTTGAAAATTGTAGGAGGAGTTATCCGTACAATGAGGGTACTCTCATGCTTAGGTCTACCTTTGCAAAAAAAAAAGTGCGGGGGGAGGCTAAGGCCCCTCCCTCAGCCGCCCTGCCCCCCACCCCCGTTCCGACGCCTACGTATTACTATGCCAAAATCATCTACGTAATATTCCAATTCTCTAATTACTATGCCAAAGACATGTATGAACATTCTTTTTTCTCTTATTACTATGCAAAAATAATATTCTTCTGCTCTTACTCCTTTGAATATATGTACGTAACATTTTACTTATTAAGTTTTCTTATTCCTACGAAAATAACATAACACAGTATACTAGTATTGTTCTTCTGCTCTGCAAAATGAAATTCTTTAATATTTTTACAATGAAAGAAGGACACTCGCTCTAATTTTGCTTTAAATATTATTTCACATAAATTAATGATATCCTCGTTCTGCTCTTAAAATGCTTAAAGTATAACATCTTTTTAATCTAACTTTGCTTTAAAGGGGCATGGTCACGATTTTGGTCAAAAATTATTTTTTCGATTTTAATATTTACAATGCTTCAGAAAGGCATTTTAAATAGGCAACCGAAATTTGGGTGTCATTTGTTGAGTTATAAGCGAGTTAAAGAGCTTGAAATTCTTCGCTATATAAACAAAGCGTTTGCTTACATTTTGAACGTTAAAGTAAAAATTTCAGTTTTAAACCTAAAACGAATGTGTTAAACGTTAGAAACTGTTTATCTATGCCTAGAATAAATAAAAAGATAGACAAATAAGCTAGAAAAATATTTTTACTGGTGTATTGAACCCATCTAAACAAAAACAGGGCACGAGCCTTGTTTACTGGACGAAGAATTGTTAGCCCTGTATCTTGCTTATAACTCTACGAATGACTCTAAAATTTTTTTTGATCATTAAAAATGCATTTCTAAAGCATTGTAAATAATAAAAACATAAAAATAGAATTTGACCAAAATCGTGACCATGCCCCTTTAACCTTTCCTAAAACAAAAAGAATATCTGCCCTTGTTATGTCAGAACATTGTAGACGATATTCCAGTTTAGTTTTCTACATTTATTTATAAGACAATTAAATAACATTTCTATCCATCTTTAACTATTACCACGACATTTACGCGCTATTCTAGTTTTGTTCCTAATATGCTGGTAATATACACGCGGTATTTTGCTATTCCGTTACTGCTAGCCGTTGTACCTATTAACACCGCGCTGTTGACGTCTGTTTGTAGGTGCTGGATTGCCTGGGACAGTATCTGGTTGTTCGTAGCCCCGGCCCTGGGACTCCAAGCGGTATGTCATAGTTATCTATGTAACCCGGAGATACGTAAACATGACAAATAACACAATACCATAGATGTACATTGACTGCCTTTATTTTAAATCGATTCAGAAGGCTGAATGATCTTAGTCATTTTTAGACTATAATAGCCTCCTTGAAAAGAAGAGTTCTGTTTAAAGATATGGGAAAATATTTAAATGTTAAAGTAAAATTAATGAATTATTAATTTAATAGATATATGGCCTAGAATAGCTCATCAAAAGATTTAAAGTAGATTTGATTAGAAATTTGTTGACTATTAAGCCTCCATAATAATATAAGTTACAATTCCTTAAGATAAACAAAATAACAATCAGATGGCCTGACGGATTGGTTTTTATGCTAAATGGAATTCGCCATCCGTCTCCACCCTAAGTTCTTATCATGCAAGACAGAAATGACTTTTAAAATGCTACGCAATTATTTAAAGAAACTGTACACCATTTATGGAAATGAAACTAATCCAAATAGGTAGAAGCAGAATCCAACGAGTTATGTTTTCTTTTTAAAGGTGTCTGTTATGGTATTGATATTTGCCACAAAAGAACACAACGAAAATTCCTACACAAACAGTGAGAAGACCAACAGAGTTATCATGTAGGTATATGTACGGAGTTGTTATGTAGGTATATGTACGGGGTTATCATGTAGGTATATGTACGGGGTTGTTATGTAGGTATATGTACGGGATTATCATGTAGGTATATGTAAGGGGTTATTATGTAGGTATATGTAAGGATTTGTCGTATATGTATATGTACGGGGTTATCATGTAGGTATATGTACGGGGTTGTTATGTAGGTATATGTACGGGATTATCATGTAGGTATATGTAAGGGGTTATTATGTAGGTATATGTAAGGATTTGTCGTGTATGTATATGTACGGGGTTATCATGTAGGTATATGTACGGAGTTTTTATGTAGGTATATGTACGGGGTTATCATGTAGGTATATGTACGGAGTTTTTATGTAGGTATATGTACGGGGTTATCATGTAGGTATATGTACGGGGTTATCATATAGGTATATGTACGGAGTTATCATGTAGGTATATGTACGTGGTTGTTATGTAGGTATATGTACGGAGTTGTTATGTAGGTATATATACGGAGTTGTTATGTAGGTATATGTACGGGGTTATCATGTAGGTATATGAACGTGGTTGTTATGTAGGTATATGTACAGAGTTATCATGTAGGTATATGTACGGAGTTATCATGTAGGTATATGTACGTAGTTGTTAAGTAGGTATATGTAAGGGCTTATCATGTAGTTATATGTACGTAGTTGTTATGTAGGTATATGTACGGAGTTGTTATTTAGGTATATGTACGGGGTTATCATGTAGGTATATGTACGGGGTTATATCATGTAGATATATGTACGGGGTTATCATGTAGGTATATGTACGTAGTTGTTATGTAGGTATATGTAAGGGCTTATCATGTAGTTATATGTACGTGGTTGTGATGTTGGTATATGTACGGGGTTATCATGTAGGTATATGTACGGAGTTATATCATGTAGGTATATGTACGGGGTTATCATGTAGGTTTATGTACAGAGTTACCATGTAGGTATATGTACGTGCTTGTTATGTAGGTATATGTGCGGGGTTATCGGTATATGTATGGGGTTATCATGTAGGTATATGTACGGAGGTGTTATGTAGGTATATGTACGGAGTTGTTATGTAGGTATATGTACGGGGTTATCATGTAGGTATATGTACGTGGTTATCATGTAGGTATATGTATGGGGTTATCATGTAGGTATATGTACGGAGGTGTTACATAGGTATATGTACGGAGTTGTTATGTAGGTATATGTACGGGGTTATCATGTAGGTATATGTACGGGGTTATCATGTAGGCATATGTATGGGGTTATCATGTAGGTATATGTACGGAGTTTTCATGTATATATATGCACGGAGTTGTTATGTAGGTATATGTACAAATTTATCATGTAGGTATATGTACAGAGTTATAATGTAGGTATATGTACGGAGTTGTTATGTAGGTATATGTACGGAGTTGTTATGTAGGTATATGTACGGAGTTGTTATGTAGGTATATGTACGGGGTTATCACGTAGGTATATGTACGGAAGTGTTATTTAGGTATATGTACGGGGTTATCATGTAGGTATATGTACGGGGGTTATCATGTAGGTATATGTACGTGGTTATCATGTAGGTATATGTACGGAGTTGTTATGTAGGTATATGTACGGGGTTATCATTAAGGTATATGTACGGGGGTTATCATGTAGGTATATGTACGGGGGTTATCATGTAGGTATATGTACGGAGTTTTTATGTAGGTATATGTACAGAGTTCTCATGTAGGTATATGTACGTGGTTATCATGTAGGTATATGTACGGGGGTTATCATGTAGGTATATGTACGGGGGTTATCATGTAGGTATATGTACGTGGTTGTTATGTTGGTATATGTAAGGGGTTATCATGTAGTTATATGTACGGGGTTGTTATGTGGGTATATGTACAGAGTTATCATGTAGGTATATGTACGGGGTTGTTATGTTGGTATATGTAAGGGGTTATCATGTAGTTATATGTACGTGGTTGTTATGTAGGTATATGTACGTGGTTGTTATGTAGGTATATGTACGTGGTTGTTATGTAGGTATATGTACGGGGTAATCATGTAGGTATATGTACGGAGTTGTTATGTAGGTATATGTATAAAGTTATTATGTAGTTAGTCCACTTCTATTACTTAACAATGACATGCTTAATGCTCTTAAAATTCTGACGCATTAAACATTCGTCTTACTTGATATAATGATAGTTTTATATGACTATGATATATAAAGTATTAATGTAAATGCATGTAACGATATAATGATATATTTACATTTGCCAAGTATGGTTCTCTCTAGTTCTTACGGAAACTTAGTCAATTCATAGCTATAGAAACAGCCAGGCTGAAATATACACGCCCCGTTTACCGACTGGTCGAAACCTATAGCTACAACGACCTAAGAAAAATCACGGACTGTGCGAAATAATCATGCCAGACTCAAAGTCTCACAGGAGACGATTTGGCTGTTTCTTTTAGCTTACGTACTCATGTTCGTGAACACTAATTTAATGAATTTTACTTATTTTTATAATCAATTTATCAATTACTGAAAAGAAAGATGTAAATACAAACAATTAAATGCTTTCTTTGATGATTCATGCGGATTGTGAAGGTAGCGATCACTGCAGAAAAAATTAACATAACCCGCTGACGCGGGTTATCTATTTTTTCTGCAATGTCACAACCTTCATATGATCCCGCATGAATCACCAGAGAAAGCATTTTATTGTTTGAGTAATTTCTGTATTTACACTTACCGATATAATTGGTTACACTTACCGATATAATTGGTTACACTTACCGATATAATTGGTTACACTTACCGATATAATTGGTCAAACTAATGATATGAAAGTTTGTTTTTGTTCTATTTTTAGGATTCAAATGCGTGGCTTATGGATTCAGATAATTTTAATCACAGTTTCATGGGCGTTTGCATTTTTATCACTGAGAATGCACGACTCCGTCATCAAATACCTGTATGCCATGATGAATATTTTACAGGTATTTTGAAAGATTAGCTTAATCATAAATGCTTTTACATGCTCCATGATGAAAATAATATTAATCATTTGTTTGTAATTCAATTTTTTTGTGGAAAAAAAACCTGTTCAAATACGTAACCAATATTTCAGTCATAATCTGTGCGGTTACTGATGAACCTTTTCTCTTTCATTCCCAGGGTGCTTTCGTTCTTGTGTTTTTCGTCTTTTTGCATGAAGAGGTAAGTATGCTTTTTATACTTAGTCAGTATTGATTAAAATACAATTACTATTAAATACATTAGATGCACGTGAAATTTCAAAGAATTTCGTGATGAATTAACAGTATCCCCTATCACATTAATGTACATAATTTTCCTCGAATTGCTGTTTGCACTGTATTATTAATTTTCTTAAAATCTTAAAATCAAATAATTATTAAGCATTATAATATTTATACATTTATTAGATGAAACTATTTAACCATATACAAAGTAATTCATTAAATTGTAAAAATAATTATGAAAAATATTATTTTTTGAAATGATACTACGATTTATGGACGATAAGTCGATTCTGTTACCCTGTCTTAAGCTTACTGTATCAGCTTCATCGACCTAACTAAGATTACTTTTTCAAATGTTATGATGAAGATCCAAGCAGTCCTGAAATCCAGAAAGACGAGAAAGACACTGATAGTGTACGACCCAGACAGGGACCAGTCCATGGACTCGCTAGTCAACGAAGAGGTCAAGGTAACTTGTGGGGAGGGGGTTGTTACCGTGGGGATTTCAAACTAATTTGGTTCATTGTTAGAACCATAAAACTGAAATCTATGAAAATTTTAAATGTACAGGCATTAAATCTGTGAAGATTTCAAACCAATTTGATTAAATGGTAGATGTTTTAAATGTTTGGATAAAGAAAAAAAATATCTGTGATAAGATTATTAATGCATTTAATTTCTTTAACACCAACAATAGGAGTATTCGGACACGGAGCCCCTGAACAAGAGATCGGAGAGCCCGGATGATACTGTTAAACACAAAACAAGAGACTCCAAGAAGGACATGTTTAGTTTGGCGGAGGCGTGTGAAATGGTGACAAGTGTGTGAAAGTAGTGTGCATGTGTAACCCTCCACCTTGTGAGCTTAGATAATAAAGCATTTTATACGGTTTTATAGATAATTTATTTGTAATTTTTATCAATTATTTATTTTATTATAAAATGAATATTCGTAAATATTTTTCTGTTTTCTTTTACGTCGAGGAAAACCTATTCAATTAAATATGGGGGAAAATAATGATCATCGGGAAGTAGAAAGTTCTATTGGGACAGCTGATGAAATATCCCAGTACGCCAAAGACAGTTCTCCAGTCCTCCTTTTCATATTACATTTAAAATTAAAGGGACCTAGACAAGATTTGAGTTCAACATATTCAAATTTAATTATCCGTTTAGGATGGTTAATATGGATATATTAAAGCAATATGGGCTGCAATTTTCATGTTGAACATTTTTTATACGAAAGTGTTATTTTCTACTAAAATGACAAAAAATATCATGTTTTATATATTTCTGTTTGCCATTTTTTTGTGGGGAAAAGACTAGAAGCCTTAATTTGAGAAAAATTGAATTATTGTCATCCTGTACAAACACTGATCTGCTACATATTCCTTAGAAGAAAAATCTTTCTTCGGACAAAGATTAATGTTTTTTTCAGGTCTTATTTATCATAAAAGTTTAAGTTATATGCAGACTTATCATACTAGCAGGTTTTTGCAGCAAAATATAATTCGAAATAATACAGCTCATATTGCTTTATATTTAAATGTTTCATCAAATTCTGAGGGTAAAATATCGAGTTACGAGAAAGATATGGAGATTTAAATTCTTTGTTTTGTTAACAAACTTAGTCTTGTTATTGTTTATGCATTCATAATGGTTAATGATTCAATCAAATGTTGCTTAGTGTACATAGAAATTGACAGTTAAAAATGATTTTTCTCTGCGTTTACCCAAAATATAATAATATATTTCACTCTGTAAACAGGTTAGTAATACTATATACTTAATAATACTATTATATTCTATGATTATTTTATATCACCACTCCTTGACTTTGTATATTGGAGAGGGTTTATCCATTTGATTACTCAAAAAAATATGTTTGAATTAAGTTTACCCCAAAAAATTAAGCCACAGTACACCCTTAAAAATTAAACTATTGTTATGAAGCATTAATGAAAATAATTCCACCTGAATTTTCATAAACCTGTAGACATTTTTCATTTACAAGATCTTAAAGCAAAGTCAAAGGATTCGGAACACACAACTTGGAATGTTTTGAACTTGCATTTGTTTTCCGTTGCGTTGTTGTATTCATCTGTCTGTTACTAAAAGATGCCACTTGTGCACTGTGTGCGCAGGTGTTAAAAAGGGTACTTATCTTATAAGATGAGCTGGCTATGTGAATGAAAGAGCTTTAGTGCCATAATTCGGTAGCTCTGCTCTCTTCGTATGCATGCTCTCATAGAAGCTGAGGATGCTATGCATTGTTCGGGTCACGCCAGGGGATAATATGTAGAAGTCATGTGTTTACTTTGCGAACAAGACTATAAATCCCTGTCACTGCCTTTTTACCTTTTATGTAAATTTCCTTATTTTAACATTTAACATGGGACAAAAGATAAGCATGCTAAATAGGTATGTGTTGTTGTTGTTATAGCAACTTGTTTATAACCGTAGGAATTGTTTAGAACATTCTCGTGGATCTCATACAACCTCGCTATAAGCGTGTTCGTACTGTATGATGTTAACTTTATAATACGCGATTTGTTACATTTGTTGAATTGTTTAAAATGATGATTTTATTTTGTGTTATATCATTAAAAAGCACGATCTTGTTGACCCAGTTGATTCTAATTACATGTATATATACAAAATCCATCTAAGATTATCACAACAAATTGCCATACCGTTGAAACAAATTTAAAGGTGTATAAATGATTTATCTTTATATATTTACATTATACTGTGTTTTTCCATTAAATTCTGTGATCTTCAAACGCCTCTAAATGCAACAAGTAGTCAAAGGTCAAATTGACGAGTTTAATTATGACGTCACAAACGTTGAACGCTGAAAACTGCAACGTCACAAGCGAAAATCAAAGTTCACGCTTGTGGCTGTTACTGTGGCTCTTCCATTAATATTAACTTACCCGTAGGATAAGATATGAATTTAAAGGTATGAATCACATTTGCAGACGAGGCAAGAAGTTAAAAAATGTAAATATAAGCATTAAATCATGATTTTTTTTAAGTATACACTCTCATAACTGCAGCGGTGCGTGCATACAAATTTTCATAACGCGCAAACGCGCGTTACTCAATTTGTATGCACACACCGCTGCAGTTATGAGAGTGTATACTTCAAAAAATCATGATTCAATGCTATAATAAAATGCAGTATATGTTTTAAACTGTATAAATTAGTTAGCATCTAATAAATACTAGTACTTCCTAATTTAGATGAGATCATTTACAAGTCATCACAATGAGATAAAGCCGATGCGTTGAGGGATGTCAGGACATCATCGACTTTTTTTCAGTTGTTTAATCACGGCCTATAAAGCAGACAAGGGGGATGCGTCCCTGCGACGCGTGACAGTGTCAGCGCCGGCGTTCTTAGTGGTCGTGCTAATTACCGGAACGGTCCGCCGGCCATTGTCTGCCTCCTTCAACACGATGCTACAAAATGACTTTCCATCTGTGACTTGCCAATAAATGAAGCAATTAATTGTTCATTTTTTTCACATATGGACTGATATATAGGCAGAAACTGGATTTCCAAAATTACTGTTTAAATGTATCGTATATATCATTGGGCGTATGCTTTGCAAGAGTAAACTGCAAAAATTACTTACATAGTACGCATCAGTATTGCATTTGGTCTTAAATTCGTATTTTATACAATATATTATGTTGGATGTTAAAACTAATTTTTTACAGTATCCATTCAAAAACTTATCCAAATAATGTTTAAAAAAAATAACCAAAATGTTTCAATCGTCTGCTTGTTTACGGCATGCGCCATCTCGTCGGAATCCTTAATTTGTGCCCAATCATTATTAGACAGAAAAATAAATGCATTTACTTGCCCCATTGCGACTTCTGCAGATAATTGAAATGACAACACTCTTGATTTGATACAAAACAGTAGACAAGCGGTTCTTAGCTGCGCGGCAAATCTCTCGGCTCTGATGGTTCCTGTCTTGCCTTCCCTGATGCTTGCAGCTATCAGGCTAATATGTCTTTCCCAAACATGATAACTTGGGATCAATATCAATTCTGACCACTAATTTGTAATTTATAAAATCCAATCAATGTCAATCTGTTGAGAAGCCTGTGATGCCGCGCTCCAGCGTCCCTGTTACTGGGGGTGATTGGAGTGCCCTCCAAGCCGGAGACTGTACAACCGGGGAGCCAGCCAATTATACGACGATTTCGTGAAGTGAGCTTCCATAGCTCTGAATTTCGGTTGAAATTAACGCTATTACCCCATTCTGAATATCAAACTGAAGCATTACAGGGCGATAGATACAGTTTGTCGGATTCTGTGTATGCTAGAACGGGCTTGATCTTGCTTTATTCGGAGATTTGCAGTGACAGTCGCTCATACAGCCAATATACTGTTACACTTTATCATAAACATCAATATTTATTTGTTGTCTTTGAATCCTGACAGAGTAATTTTGACGCAGAACGGAGCGCGAAAAGACGGAACGTAATTTGCAAGAACGGTTCTCTTGGGCCATAAATGAGCCGGGTCTATAGAACAAACAGTTGATTTACGGGATGTTTCGTGAGAAACCGTTACAGAGAAAAGGTCTACTTATTGAAATGAAGCAATATTTACCGTACATCATCTATTCATTTGCATGTAAATGGTACGTCAAGCATCCATTATTATAAGGTTGCAGAAATAATGGCATCACGTACAAATCTGGGTGAATAGGTTGTCCTTACTCTCTTCGGAAAAGTAGACAAGAAGCAGACAGGTAAAGCATTCATCAGCCAGCCTGCTAACTTCACTAAAGAGAATAAGCTGTCTCATAAACCTCATAATCACCTAATACAAACCAAGGTTGGTGTTTAACCTGTATACCTATATTAAGATTAAACACACATATATATCCAATACCAGAGTGAATACTAGTATTCGCTTCCTTTACATATGCAATAACTTAATTACTGGGAATACAAACTAAAATATGTGTCTTAAATGATCTATATCATTGTTCAATTGATGTAATTTTTCTTTGCCTTTTAAGTCCTCAGCATTTAGATGTTTATTGTTCGTGTCTGGATATTCGCATGTCCCTGATGGTTGAGAACAAAAGGAGTAACTGCGAAGATGCTGTCGATCTTGTTGAGTCTGTTTTCTCTGTCTCTCAAAGTCTGTTTCCGTAGACAGCTGCTACAACCCGGTTTTATTCTGATGGATGAAGAAAGGCCATACTGTGTACATTCGAACAAATATTGCGATTTATGCAAACAAAAAAAGCACGAAAACCCAAACAATGCCTTAAATGAAATGTCAATTGTGGGGAAAAAAAACATCGCATCGTGTTCTGTCCCTCGAACCTGAAATGGTAATAAAGAGAAACCACGGACAATTGCTGGTAGTTGAGAAGTCCAGGCGGTTGCTGATCAGAGCGTGGATTGAGTTCTAGGCGCACTGATTACTGCTCACGAAGGTTCTTATCAGAATTAACAATTTCAATACACGTATGGATGCTTCAGTGCTTTAATAAAATGTCGTGATTGATTTTAATCCCGCAGAAAATGTTGTTTGTGAGGTAAATAATGAGGGGAACCTGGCAAAGTACAGATTTGTTCCATCAGTCAGCCAGCTCCTGATGGCCCTAAGATTGAGGTTCTGGAATGTTTGTAGTCCCGGCAAATTGATATCATATTGGAGTTGTCCGCTGTACATAAAACCAATCGATAGATACACAACTGAAAAGAATAGATATGCTATTATAATTTTAGAAATTCACGAATTTTTCAGATTATTTCTTTTTTGTAAATGTGTCGAGGATATAAACACAATACATGAAATTGCTACATTACATGTTTAAGCCAATTATAATTGAGAAATTTGAATTATAAAATTTATTATTATTAGAATTGGTTGGCCAATCATTTTCATTTCAATGTCACTCTTGTTTGGAAATAAAAATGATAAATGCAAAACGTGAATCCAGTCGAATTCACCTCCGTTATATGTCCAAGATCTAAAAGTGCATAGCTCACATACATATAATTAATATCTCTCTCTCTCTCTCTCTCTCTCTCTCTCTCTCTCTCTCTCTCTCTCTCTCTCTCTCTCTCAAAGTAAGTAGCAATAATGATGATGTTCATGATGGATACACCAGAGTACGAAAAATTCACGACTGAAACGTACTACGAAAAACTAAACATTTGCAATTCAAAAAAAAATTCTAAATGTCCAACCATTCAATTAATTCTTGAAATCCCGTATATCTTGGGTATTTGTCAGAGGGGGTGAGAAAACGAAAACCGTCTTCGGAGAGTCAATGTGGCGACAAGGTTTTGGTCCCTCATTACTGTTAGTGCGTGGACCAGCGACAAACATCAATGTCTGTTATCTCAGCTCGGCAAAACATAAATTGAATCCGCCATGAGGCCATGCCCCCGCAGCATATAGAGGGAGATGATTTCCCTATGTTCAATACAGGGGTAGTCATACGCGAACATTATTCGCACTTTGGAGATTAAAAGTGTTTAAAATATGAATAGAAGAGTGCAATGATAATAGAGAGCCATGTCCAGGCGTCCGTCGAGGGACCTCAAAGCCGAGTCTCGTCAGCGCATTGCAGGAAAGCTTTTTCTGTCGGAATTTAATTATGAGTTTCCAATGGAAGAGCTGAGGCGATTGAAATGTTTTCAAACAAGAAATTCATGTATTGGATGACTGAGATGACAGGCCATACAGTTATTTTTTTCCAAGATGGAGAGGGGCTGGGTTTAAAAACATCATCAAATACAAAGTACTTATTTAGTTATATATGTACAATGTACAAGGCAAATGGTGCCGGATAACTATGCCACTCCCAATGCGGCATTTAGATGCGTTTTCTAAAAGTCCATACATTTACGAATTAAATAAACTTTTGAGATTATATCATCTGTTACCATGATCGTCTAAAAAACAATTATGAACTAGTTCATTAAATTCCTTCAATTTCCCACGAGATTCCCTTGCAATGTCACCTTTTTATTGTTAACAACCATCAAACAGGTCTAACTGAATTGTACAGCTGAGTGTGTTTATTAAAAATCTAGATTTAAAATTCATGCAAAGCTTAACAAGATAGGCTGGTTTTGGAGTCAAGATGTGAATTGCAATTAAGTACTCAAACTGTGTGCATAGGCCTCTGTCCCTGCTCAGGGGACGACCCGTTGTGCATTCATTTAGAGATTTGGAGTCCTCCCGGGTAGTAGCCCGATCTTCCCCAGAAAAACGCGATAATAAGTACCAATTAATCCCCCAGAAGAAAGGCGATGTTATTGGACGATCTCAGGGTACATTTCGTCTTTTCTTTGGCCATTAGCTCTTGTAGCTTTTTGATTTTTCGGTGATCGCTCTCGGTGTAAAGCTTGAAAGTAATTGACGGGGTAAGAGGCTTGAAGTGGAACAAGGATTAAATGATCCGATTTGTAAGTTGAGCAGATGGCAGCACCAAACTTTAAACACCAGGCTATTCAAATTAACAAAGTTGTCCTGCCTTCCCTAACAAAGCGCTATTTTATATAAACTTCCAATGTGATGGAAATTATTGACGGCGAATCTGACAAAGATGAAAGCCCTCACTCGACCATTGTGTGAGGCATATGCTGATCCGGGTCCGCGCCCGGCTCCGGTTTCCTCCTTGGTTCATCGTCTCGAGTTTTAACACTCGTTATAATCACAAAAGAAGTAACAATTCATTACAAATACATGAAATGTCAATGTTATGTAGAAAGGACTATTGGATCACCCCCGATGTTCAGTCGCTGGATCTTATTTGCGCATGTGCGAGCGATCATTTAAACCCTTCCAAAGATGTTGTATGTACCGACTTGACGTTAGTTATGATGGAGTACGATTCCACGCTCTGGTTCAAGATTTAACATCTGCTCAAGGTAATTATACCACGTGGTTTTTTGTTGTTTTTTTTATCCCTAATTCGATATAGATTTCGTTTTATGAAATAGACTAAGAATAATTTTTATTTTTATTCATTTTTAAAAAATATTTTCTAACGCATTCAATTATCCGTCAAAATTTACTACAACGTCGATATTTGTGATGAGCATATTTCACTTGCTGTATTTAACCAATTTGCTTATATTATATTAAGGTTTTTTTAAATAATGTTTAAACGTCCCTACATATGAATGTTGTCTAATTAATTAACGTTTGATTGTTATCGCATCATGAGTCATAACTACAATAATCAAAGTAATGCTGTGTTTGTTAAATAGCCAGTAAATCCAAGACTAAAACATGCATCTGTAATATCAATGGTTCTGTTTTTGATAGAAAGAATTATTTTACTATAGGAAGGTTGTCAAGAAGCAATTACCAACTCAATACTCTGATTTAGAAAATCGTGTATTTATCTAAATACTAGTACTTGCAAAGTGTCCTATCCCTAAACGTTGTAATTTTTTATTTTCATGTTAAACAAAAGATGTGCGTTTTTTATTTATTTAAACATTTGTTTTATTTTATTCAATGGTTGCATCAAATTTGTATGCAACCAATATCCTACATACATTTACAGCATAACATATAAACGCTCTTTGTCCGTGCCGCATACCGATATTTATCCTTAAACTTGGTTTTATGCAAGTTGAAAATTTTCAAGAATTTATTTAAGCTGACTTAGTATCATGATGGTGGTCACAAGTACGGACCTGGATTACGGCGTCATTTTTGGACCCATTGTTGTCCAGCCGTCCATTCTCAACCCAAGTTGTTTGATAGGACTAATGACAGAGGATAGCAGGAATGACCTGAGTGACACTAGGCTATCGGTAAGTGTGCATACATGTAATCGACTTCACTTTCTCAAATGTCTAAATACAATCAACACTCGCGGTAAATGCTAATCTTTTCATAACCTAATATCTCATATTTTCAATTTATAAGGTTATCTGTTCTCCACAAACATAATTTAGCTCTGATCTTCCAGAATTGTTGTAAATACTTACATATAATTCGTGCCTCTTGTACCAAGTACGTGTTTGTAGTGAATAAAGAAAGCGCGAAATCCTTTCGTTAAGTCCGGTGATGACGGGGTATTTTTCGTTATTTAGTTGAACCTCCTAGGGTTGTCCCGGCGGAGCCCCTCACTGGACTGGCTGGTGTGTATCCCCCCGGCCCGACACGAGGAGGAACAGAACATGGAGGCGTACAGTAAGGACGGCGGGGTATACTACCGCACCCTACGGATCATCCGGGCGGGGGAACCGCTGTTTGTCTGGTACAGTAAGGACTTCTGTCAGACCCTGCAGATCCCGGCCGTCAGGGGGCGCGGTGACCAGGGTAAGACAGGCTGGAATTACATATACTATTGATTAAAATAATAATTTTGTCCAAATATTTAACTGATATCTTTTAAATTTTTATAACGGTAAACGGTTAATTGTTACGTTTTCAGGTTTCACGTTGTTAAACGAAAAAAATGTTTACTTTGATCCTTCAAAAACAGTCTGCACTGAAAAATTTATTATCTTCTTTTAAATATTCTTAATAATTAATTATCAATGTTATGAGAGAGAGAGAGAGAGAGAGAGAGAGAGAGAGAGAGAGAGAGAGCATTTTTTAAATTTTTAATTCTTTGAAAAAAGTATCTTTGCTCTAAAACTTATTAGCACGCCTGTGCTAAAAGCTCGAGTGAGTTTCTCTGATCACTTGTCCGGCATCCGTCTATCTGTCCGTTCGTCTATGCATTTTTTTTTTTTTTACATTTTTTACTTCTTCTCCAGAACTACTGGGCCATTTTCAACCAAACGACACAAACCTTACCTAGGTAAAGGGAATTTATGTTTGTTTAAAACGAAGGACCAACCCTCTTCCAAGGGAGAGATAATTAATTAAGCATTAAATGCCTTTTTTGCCAGGCCGTGCAGACAATACCGCGCGTAAGGTTTGATAAGTTGTTTGCACGACCTGGTGTGTGATAGGACCGACGATTCCAAATATAGGCATTCAATGCTTGTATATATATTTATTTAAATGTTTATTTGAATAAAATAGTTGTGTATCGTCGCTTTTAAGACACTATATACACTCTTTGTCAGGGATATGAATAATAAACAGAACAGTCAGAGAACGTGTCATTTAGAGCACTTCCTCGTTGAAACATATACAATGCATGAAACTTTGCCGGGAAATCTCTTTTGAGTTCGAATTTAATAGATATGATTTTTTAAGAGTACATATCAAAATGGTTATGTAAGTTTGAGTGTTTCATTTAGTCTTACAATAATAAATCTTTTCAAAACGCGTGATGACGTTTACTTGTGGTCACACGCCGTATTCAGATTTGACGTGGGTTAACGATATTGTAAATCGAACGTCTCAGATTTCCGATGCAGACAAAAGGGAGAATATACACCGAATGTTAATATGATTCATTGAAAAGCTATTGGTATCTAAAAAAAAAAAATCTCCAAAATCCTTTGGGTCAGAAAAGCTGAAATAAGTGTGGAGACATACTCATGTAGTGTAGATTGAAGTTTGTTCAAATCATGATTTCCGGGGATAAGGCGAGTTCACAATAGGGGTTGAATTCTATAGGATATTAGGAATGAATAGAGAAAAATCTTTGAAAATTTTCCTGTCAAAGACCATTTGGCCAGAAAATCTGAAATTTGTCTAGCAGCATCATCTTGTATTGAAGAATTAAAAAATTGTTGATTTTTTACATAGAAATAAATAGAAAAAATCTTTAAATTATTACGTCCTTTTTCTCAAAATCCAAAACAACAAAAGGGGCTTATTGTTTATATTTAGAGAAATTTGAAAATCTTTTAAAACAAGATCTTATTGTCCAGATGTTTTGTACCAGTATTTGATAGCAAAAAGCAAATTTGATTAAGTATTAAGTTATGGCAATTGTTTCTCAGGTGAGCGGTGTGGCCTCTGGGCCTCTTGTTTTTTTTTTTTTATAAATGTGAATATACATTTAAATACCAGTTGTACATTGCAAGTTCTTCAATAATGAAACTATTATATCTATTTTTCTCCAACACATTTCAGTAAAGGACCACTTGGTCTGCACAAGTTGTGGAGAAGTGTTCGTGTACGAGTTTTCATTAATGGCTCACAAACGTTTCAAATGCGAGGAATCCGAAACATCAAATTTTAAAGAAACTAGTATTGAAAATATCAAGACCGAGTTAGAATCAATGACATCCAAACTTCAGAAATTACTTCAGGAGATGGTGTTAGATGGGGAATCTATGGCCTCCAAAGACAGTGCTACCAGTAGAATACAAAAGCGTCATTTTACAAATGAAGAAAACACACAAAGCAATCCACGAACAAAAATGGGGAAATTTTCTTGTAAAAGTCTGATGAACTCATTTTCAGATGTCAGTGCTTTTCGAAAAGTTGAACTGCAAAACAAACATCCATCATCCAATTTTCCCGCAAAATGTTTAAAACTGTCTGATTCTCCAGACCTAAATTTATACGTTCATACTGTCAGTGTTCAGGATTCACGGTTAACGTCCGTTTTACCAAAACGTTTTCCAAACAGAACAGTGCATGCGCAGCTGCCATTATCACAACGAGGCTCCCAGGAAGTGCCACACAGTTCTAGTATGATGTCTGTATCCGATCCATGGAAGCAGTACTTCCTGTCGGAAAGACTAAATGCCGGAATACCGTACATGAAGAATTCTAATCCAATGGTGGAAAAGATTTTACAAAATACCTCCCCTGTAGCCGTTTCCTCTCCCGTCAATGCGATGGCGTTATCCCAGAACTGGTGCGCTAAATGCAACGCTTCCTTCCGTATGACGAGTGATCTTGTCTATCACATGAGATCTCATCATAAACGAGAATTTGATCCCGTGAAGAAGAAACGAGACGACAAATTACGGTGTAATATCTGCCAGGAAACGTTCAGAGAGAGGCACCATTTAACTCGTCACATGACGTCACATGTTTAATTCTTGAATTGAATGATTTCTGTAGTATCATAGCAAGCTTAAAATTATTTGAAAAAGGGAAGAAGTTATTGTTTACCTATGCTATTATTGAATTGATATAAACTTTTGAAATACAAATGTATTATAAAAATTGATATGTGTAAAACTTTTCAAGGGAAAAATAGGATATTGAATCACAATTTACAGCTGCAGATAATAATTACATTTATATAATTATACTAGTTACAGATTTTGCATGTTTTATGTGGTACCAAATCGGTAAATGATATTTTTACTTCTATTTGTAATTGTTATTGGATTGGGCAAGTAAAACGTTTTTTAATTAAAGGTTTAGTACGACCAAAAATATATGTTTCGATATTTTTTTCATGTGCCTCTATTTCATTTTTTATAGTGGTTAAACTAGCACCGATAAGATTTTGTACAGTTATATTAGAATTGATTTTACTCTGATATAGATTTATGTATTTCTTGATTTTTTTTTTTTGGGGGGGGGGGGATATTATTATTTCATTTATTTTGCATTAAATCATCTGTTGCATTTTCTTTCTTGCCTTTCTATATTATCTTACAATCAAATTGATTATTGGCCCATGCTCTATGAAAATCATTCTGTCAAATGAATGGATTGCAATGTCGTATAATTCCCTTCAAACTCGGTCAAAGAGAAATGAATTGCAATGAAATCCTCAGATTGAATTGGCCTAATTTAGAAAATATGTCAATAACAACGAGGTTTATAAGAATGTGTGTCAAAAGGACGCCAGGTGAGCGTGCAGTCCTTCGTCTACGTCAGTCCTTATCCTGTTATCTCACCTGCCTCATACATGATAGTGTGTATTGTACCACAGTCAAATAGTTTTGAATATATATTTACTTCGTAATTTCAATGGTACATGTATTTTTAACACTTTTTTTTTTAAAGAAATACTTTATTTTGCCGATGGTAAATCAATTTCGTCGCCGATTAACATTTTTTATGCCGATTTTTATTTACATATTTTGTCAACAATGATAAACCCCTATTTTATCGATGATTAGTCTGATTAGCTCACCTAAGTAAGCTTTTTCTCATCCTTTATACGGCGTCTGTGTGTCTGTCTGTAAACTTTTGATATTTTCGACTACTTCTCCAGAACTACTTGCCTAATTTCGTCCATACTTAGCTCAAAACATCTTTAAGTGAAGGAGATTCAAGTTTGTTAAAATGAAAGGGAAACAATGAGAATAAATAACCATTTGATGATATATTCATAAACAACAAAGAGGCCCACGAGCCTTGACGGTTACTTGAGTACCATAACCCGTACATAAACCTGTCAGGGAGTCTGTGTTTGTTTTTAAAGATTCATATTGGAGTCTAAACTTTATGTAAAATTTTATTATTTGATGTTTGCAAACATCAATTCATGAGTTCGATAAATCTCGGATTATCTATACACTAGCTCCAGGGGCTCAAAATTGTAAACGTTTGGTAAAGAGAGACCTGCAGGTCTTTACTAGTCACTTGTCAATGAGTAGAATGAAAGGTTGTACCTGAGGATGTTGTGAAATTTAATCGACTGGGCACACTGGTGATTCCAGCTATCAAAGTATTGTGAAGTACTCTGTGCTTCGTGTACAATAAGATACAAAATCTCTTCGATTTTTTGTAGGATCAATAAATTGCTATTTAGAGCAATACATATTTGCTATTTTCTGCTTTAATTAATACAAGCCATTATCCAGCGTACAATATTAGTGCCATAATTGACATTACTCTTATAGTTGACGAGTCCTGTATGGAGCAAAAGTGGATATGTCATTTGACTGATTTGAAAATGTATCTGACCCATCTTGCATGAGAGAGGATGCATGCATGAATCAACTGTCTTCTCTTTTGGTGATGGAGGCTAGCACATGCGAGCACATTTTCACTTTATGGCCATTTCGGCCCCGCCAAAGAACCCCTGACCCAGGGGCCATGGATTTCACAAATTTGGTAGAGGGCTTCATGGACATCTTAACAGTTATTTCTCAAATATATTCATTTGGTTTATGGGAGTAAAGAAAAGATTTTCGAAGATTTAATTCATTTGTACTAAATGGCCATTTTGGTCCGGTCCTAAGGCCTGAACCCCTGAATATTTGTTTTAGATTTAAGACATATTTACTAAATGGCCATATTGGCTCTGCCCCAAATACTGAACCCCTCTATCATGGATTTTACAATTTTGGAAGAGGGAATCATGGACATCATAATCATGCATTTAGGGTTTTTTCCACATGTGTGGAGTAAAGAAGACTTCTTTTTTAAAAGTTAACCTTTTTTGGGCAGATTCCTGTTATCCTAGAAATGCCTCAAACCAAAAATGATAATAATTGGTGTTGTAGTTTTCCAAGAAATCTAATCGAAGGATTTTATCACGCCCGACCGTATTTGGTGACCTCGTAACATCAAACAATGAAAACATTATTACTTGTATTTATATAATATTCAGCGATTGTACAGTTAAATATTAAATAGTCATCAATGAAGTGTATTGGACAATACATTAAAAAATCGATTCCTAGTTTTTATCTCAGACAAAGACACTGGAAAAATGTAAATATTCAAATTTATTACCGTTGTTGCTTTTGTGAGCGATGTGGCTCATGAGCCTATTGTTGTTAACGAGTTACTGAGCATATCATAACAATCCTTTTTCTTCGTTAATTAATAATAAACCTATGTTGATGATGATAATTCTTTATCGTTGGTGATAAAACTTTGTGTTTTTTGATTTTCAAATAAACATATTTTTCATATAATCTTATTTACAAATTTTTGTAAAACCTCTTTTGTTGTTGATAATAAACCATATAAGGCATGTAGCAACAGGGGGTGGGGTGACTCCTTCGCCTAAAAAGATGTATCTTATTTATGCAGAAAGCAGGTTCTTTTTATGTTTAACTTTATGACTCTCTCACTACCCCCCTCCCCCCCCCCCCCCACGCACCCCCTTCTCCCGACGGATTGAGATTTTGAAAATTTTGCGAAGTGTTCAATATGTCAATTTTTTTAATTTTTAGTAACCCCCCCCCCCCACTTTAAAAATCGATGCTAAGTGCCTGTTTGTCGATAATAATAAACTTGTGTTGCTGATGTTGAACATCTTTTGGCTAGGATGATGATAATCCTTTTTGTGACGTTTTTTTCTTACCACGAACCAATTCTCTGTTACAGAGTCACTTCTGGCTATTACGTCGCCATAGTCTTATTACATATATTTTAATTAATTTTCCTAACATGTTTTATATATTTTATGTGTCAATTTTAGATTTTGATGTAAAAAAATAATAATTTGCTATTGTGATTTCTTGCAATTGATCCCACAGTCTGTTTCAAATGTTTTTTTAAATATGTATTCGTTTTGTTATGAAGCTGTGATCACTGTAAATTTCATTATTCTGCAACTGGTACAAATTGCTTCCATTCAATATGCATCGTTCGGTGCGAAGTTATGAATGCAAGATTGATGCGCGTGTTGGAATAAACAGCTTCTAAGGGTAAGACGTTTACTACAAAACACGTAACACGGAGAGAGGTGCCAATCCTTGTTAAGACATCCCCGGTAGAACAGCCAAATTACAACATTATGGCGGTCCATCTTCATGTTCTCTCTGATTAGGCAATAGAAAGGAGATTACCGAGGGAGACTAAACATATTAGGTGGGAGCCCAAGGACTCGTAAAGCAGACAAATTGCGATGGGCAGAAGACGCTCTCTGGTGTTAAAATATGCTCGTCATCATTTTCCTTGACAGGCTATCAGAAAGAAAAACATAGACGAACAAAGATGACGGCGCGTGAGATCTGTTCCTCTGGTGTCGACAATACTAGTCGGGCTTAATACCAATTCTGATGACTTTCTATTGAGCGAATAACGGGAAAACTAGTATCGATTTGAGGCTATACAAATTGTTGAAATGAATACGCTATGAATATATATATATATATATATATATATATATATATATATTGGTAATCACTACAGTACTGTGTTGAATTTTGCTATTTTTTATATCTTACAAGATGACATAGTGTTGCAAATGCTGGACTAACATATATCTTTATATCATTTCCTTTCTAGAACAGATGTTCATAATTTTGATCAAGGAAGATTTTTGATCATTTTTTCAGACGGAGCTGGATAGTCAGCAAATCACTCATCTGTTCTACCTTAATTTTTTATATGATATTTTTGGCCATAAACTATAATTTAGTTTAAAACCCCCAAATATTTTAAGCATACAAGTTTGAAATTTGGAAGATCTTCCACGCGACATATCGATTACGGGGAGCGGATGGAAGTGCTAATATTAATTAGAATGTTGTTGATTTAACATCTGCTGGGTTAAAAATTTCATTATAACACATGCGTTATCAAAAAGTGAACAATATCCACTTCATAGTTGATTATAAAGAGGACATACAAATTAAAAATGATATTCATATTCAACAACAGTCTGACAATTAAAACAATATCTTTCGTCCCTTGAAATAATAGGATTACAATGTCTGGAAAACACGATGGGATGAATCGTTGTATGATGATATAAGAATTCAATTGTATGATCATTTACCGCAATTGGATGAAGTTTTATTTAATGTAGAACTAACAAAAAACGGTGTGAATAATTGTATAGAATCATTTACGCAAGTACTCAATAATGTATTTTTACCGCATTATAGCAAAGAGTTTGTTGTAAATAAAACTAGCAATTATACTCATTGTAAAAGTTATAAAACCTTAGACAACAAACCTTGGTTTGATGAAAAATGTGTAAACCTCCGGAGAATCTATTTACGGAATTTGAAACTGTTTAATAGTGCAAAAACTCATTACAATAGAACTCTTCTGGTTTCAGCAAAAAGAACTTATGAAAAATACGAAGGAAAACTTAAGCGTGTTTACCTCCGATACCAAGGAGATCATATGGCATATTTAAAAAAGAAGAACCCCAAACAATTCTACCATTTCTTTCGTCAACATAAGAAGAATCCTATACAAGGACCAACTATTATAAATTTTCATGATCATTTTAAAGAGCTGTCCTCCTCGGATAACAACACCTACTCCGATCAGGAAACATTCGCTGAAGCGGACAATTCTTCGTACCCCGAACTTAACGGTCCAATAACAACAGAGGAGGTAACTCGCGTCATAAAACGTTTGAAAAAGGACGTACAAGTCTCCAGGAATGGACAATCTTTTGAACGAATATTTTATTGCGTTTGGTGACTATCTTAGTACAAACTTAGTTGACTTATTTAATATTGTTTTTTCTTCCGGAATCTTTCCCCAAATATGGTCGGAAGGTATTATAACTCCTATTTATAAAATGGGAGACTCTATGGACAGTAATAACTACAGAGGTATCACACTTGTAAGCTGTCTATCTAAAATATTTTCATCTCTATTGAACGACAGATTATGTAATTGGTCCAAGGCATATAATGTAACAAGTTTAGTTTTTTTAAAAAGCTTACCGTCTTTAGAGCAATTTCTTAACAGCAATAAGATATCAAAAACAATTTGATTATTTTTATATGAATGTCGCCTTCTTCTCCATGCAATAGCGTGCCGAACTTTTTGAAAAAATATGTGCCTTTTAAGCGTGCGTGCTTAAAATTGAAAATTATTTACAGTATGTTATTTATTTGAAATCGACTGTAGCAGGTAAAAAGAGATCTGAGGAAGGGTTGTATCACAGTAGTAAAATCAAAGTTAACACAACTGCATTCAGTATCATTCAGTTTTACTGATATTAGTTTCACCGTTTCTAATATACAAACCTGTTTACTGATATTAGCCATACCTTATGAAATTTCATTGGTATTTGTGTAATCAAAACAAAAAGAAAAGAACAAATTATTTCAAGAGATGTTACAGAATATTGCTTTTTTAAAACTAGTTAACAGAAAAATGAATGCCTGAATTTCACTTGCCCGGAGACTGTAAATTATTTCAACTCTTTATACCGTCTTCCAAGCTCAATTTGGCTTTAGAGCTGGACATAGTACAACAGATGCAATTTTTATTTTACATTGGTTAATTAGTCGAAGCATTGCAAAGAGGAAAAAATTATTTTGCTGTTTTGTAGATTATCAAAAGGCTTTTGACAAAATTGATAGAAATCTAATGTTTTTTTAAATTAGCAAGAAGTGGTGTTGATTGTCGTATGTTAAATATTATAAAGTCTATGTATAGTAACATAAAGTCATGTGTAAAATATCAAAATCATATATATCCGAGTTTTTTTATTGTCTCGAGGGTTTGATGCAGGGTGGGTGAGTCTATGTCTCCTTTCTTATTTTCCTTGTACGTAAATGATTTTGAAATTGAATTCATAAAGGAGATGTGTCTACCTGTTGAAATTAGAGATATTGTTTTATTCTTAATTATGTATGCAGACGACACTGTACTTTTTCAGAGACAGAGCAAGGTTTACAAAATATGCTTGATTGTTTACAGCAATATACATCCAAGTGGAAGTTAAAAGTTAATGTAGATAAAACAAAAATTGTTGTATTTAGAAAAGGTGGAAGGTTAAAAAATAATTATTGTTGGAATTATAACAATGAATGTATTGATATTGTTGAAAACTTCAATTATCTTGGTATAACTTTGAATTTTAATGGCAGTTTTCATAAAACGCAAAGCGTTTTAGCATCACAAAGTAGAAAAGCGATGCATTGTTTATTGTCCAAAATGAAGCCATTACAATTGAATGTTAATACAAAATTATCACTGTTTGATACATATATTGGTAGCATAGTACATTATGGTTGCGAATTATGGGGACAGCACCCAGCAATTTAGTGAATTAGAAAGTATACATTTAGATTTTTGTAAGAAGTTATTATGTGTTAAGAAAAGTGTTACATCAATGATGGTGTATTTTGAATTAGGTCGTAAACCACTGCAGTTGGATAGAAATTATAGAATGTTGAAATATTGGATAAAGTTAAAGAATAGTGATAATTGTATTTTAAGCAATATATACCAAGATATGGTAAATGAATGTGAAACACAGTTAGCCTCTAATTGTTGGCTCTCATACATAAAACAATTGATTAACAATTTAGGTTTTGGATAAATATGGAACTGTAAAGAACAATTTAATGAACATGTATTCCTACATGAAGTGAAGCAGAGGTTGACCGACATGTTTATACAAGAAGGACATGGCTACTTTGAAAATTCTCCCAAATGTATAATGTATAAGCACTTATGTAATAATTTTGAAGTACAGGAATATTTAACAAAACCAATACCAACTGTATATGTTCAATTCATAAGTAAATACCGTTTATCCTCTCATCAACTCGAGATTGAGCGTGGGAGATTTTATAATATCCATAGAAATGAGAGAGTTTGTAAACTATGTTCACTATCACAGATTGAAGATGAGTTTCATTTTATTTTAATCTGTCCATTTTATAAGGAAATAAGAAAGTTGTATGTAAAAAAAAATATTATTATGAAAAGCCTTCTGTTTTTAAACTTATTCAATTACTTTCAACAAAGAATATCAAAGAGTTGTGCAATTTGGGAAAATACCTATATAAATGCTCAAAATTACGATAAAATTATAATTAGTTTTTGTTTTGATAATATACTCTTCATTATCCTGTTAACTTCTGTCATGTATATTTTGCAGACTGCTATGTGCACACGCAGTCTAATACAAGAATATGTACTTCAACAGCAGACGTGTAAAGGGAGCTAACTTTTGTTGTGTTGTTGAGCGTTGTAGGCATCTGGCGAAAAAGAATCAAGTAAACTCTCTTTCTTATTACAACTTACCATTTTTCAGAAATCGCTAATTTTTAAAAAATCAACAACCAAGTCACCTGGTATTTTCAAAAATGTTAACTATTACTTAAATTCAAAAGTTTGAAACAATCACTGCATGCAGAGGCGGATCCAGCAATTTGGAAAAGGAGGGGGGGGGGTCCAATCAATACGTGCAAAATTCATTATTTGTCAATAAACAAGGACTTTTTGAACGTTTTCCGTGCGTAAAAATAAACATTTATCTCGTCACTAGCTATTTCATTTCTATTTCAACATCAGAGTACACTGCATTATTGAGCGTTTTGCAGTTTTGGTTTAGGTAAGGAAGATTTGCATAATTTTTTCGCCTTAAAAAAAAAACAAGTCTCCGGCAATAAGAACGTAAGTGAGTCTGTGCTTAATAGAAAAGAAACACTAAAAACAACAAATAATTCAGACTAATTACGACAAACTATTATAAAAATCGATTTTTTAGTAAAGAAGATGGGTGGATAAGGCATGTGAAATGCCCATACACGGTCGGACAAGCTACTGAAAAATTAAAATATCAATAAATCTGATATATTTTTTAAAAATCGTTTAAAACAATATACATTTAACATATCAGTGATTTTTAACCTATAAACATGTTCAACACTTGGAATATGTTGACTCAAACAGGCGTATACGTATCAAATCCTGCAAATACTGTCATTTTTTAAAACTTCAAGGCATTTTCTTTCATAGAGTGGGTCTGTGCTCCATATTTTCCTCATAGTCTAAATAAGGTCTATTGGAAAACAAACCGATTTCAATCAACAAAAACGTGGAGAGATGACCCACTATACATTAAAAATATCATTTTGTATCCCAACAATTGAACGTTTTGAGAAAAAAAAAATACAAGTCCGTAAACTCGTGGTCAAAGTCACACATAATATTTAAACAGCTTTGTTGTGTCTGAATTGGCTCAGTGGTTAGAGTACCCGACATAAGCTAACATTAAATATCTAGGGTTTTTATGTTATGGGTTCGATACCGCAAACATTTCTGGGAATATTTTTTTTCTTATCTTGTGTTAAATATTGTAAAAAATGAATATAGTTAGAAATTGTGCTTTTGCAAACTTGTATTATAATATATTTGAATAGATTTAATTGGGAAAAAATAAATTCAAAATTGTATTTCACCACTAAACCGAATGGGCGTTTGCGCCATCTTATTCCCCCATCTTCAAATTTTTTATGTGTTTGATATTTAAATTCTGAACAATTTATCGATTTTGATTTCTATCGAATGCTTTCTTAAATAAAGGTCTAAATGATAGGATATGACAAAAGAATGGGGATAATTTATCTGCTGAATACCGGTATATTGTACATGTGTAATACAGTGGTACAAGCAATTGTCGTCCCAGGGAACTTGATGTGATCTCTGTAATGGGTACGCTACATCATCCGGCACTAGTACAGATGCGATCATATAATTATTTAGGAGAGTTTTGAAAAGTTGTGCATTTTCATAATGGTTTACATATAAACCCTTTACACGGTATTTTTGTCGGACAGAATTTCCGATTCTTGGAAACAAAAAAAAGCTGTCTATTGTGGGTATGAAGGTATGTAGCCAGCATGTTTTGCATAAAACGAATTAAAACTTATCTATATTATTACTTAAGTTAATTTATTAAACAATACATTTGAAAGCGGCTTTTAAAAGTAAAACGAATGCGTGTACTCGTACTTGAACGTCGTTTTACTCGATTGTTTGTCAGTTCAAAGCTGTATGAACTAGTATAATCGATTTTTTAAAATAAGAAATAGAGTAAAAAATACATTGTAGATGTTATTATAAATCTGTGTTTTTAAAGATACTGCTTAATTTTTTATTATTTTTCACATGTTTACTCAGTTTAGTAAACACCGGATGCTGAAGGGGGTACTTTATTTCGATAAAGAAACTGAATTCATATGTCCCAGAGAAAGGGGGGGGGGGTTCGGACCCCTGGAACCCCCCCCCCCCCCTCTGGATCCGCCAATGGCATGTAAAATCCCAAAATTATATGAAAATTATAGATGACGAGTTATACATGTAAATAACTGATATGGACAATTCCATTCAGGAACTACATTTTATGTATGTTTCTTTAAAACATGGACGGTGTTATTGTTCCATACTATCTAATGAATCAAATAGAAATATGCTCAAAATGATATGAGTGTTTCAAACATTATCTTTGAAAATTGTTGAATGGTTCTTTAACGAAATCGAAAACAACAATATACTTTCCTTTTTAAGATTAATAAGTACGCCCTGTGCGCAATAAGGACAAGGTATTCTTTCCTGACATTATACTTTCTTGATTGTGCAAGATAAGTCGTTCGTTAAAAGGTCAAAAATGACGTTGTGGCCTTGAGTGATTTCCTCATAAAAAACGCAGCTACTGTTTAAAATACGGAGAATTAATTCAGAGATAAAGAATATGAAATGAAAGTAAAATTCCAGAGAATAAAGATAATATTGAAATATCCATGGAACGATCTAACAATTTGATTGTAAATTGGCACTTCCGGTAATTTTTCAGCGTTTTCGCAGGTTGGTAATTTGGTATTCAGCATAATCCAATCATAAAAAGAAGCAGACGTATTTTTGTAATGTCAGTTCAATGTGAATTGATGGGTTCAAATGTATCCTGCCTTATGGTTGAAATAGAAGGTGAAATGCACGGATTGCGACGTTTTTCTTTAGAAACCAATGTCAACACTGGTCAATGCTTAGGGAACTCGAGCGTCTCAAAATATTGTGAATTCTGCGTTGTATTTTAAACAAGTAGATCTTCATTAATCTATCAAAGACGAACACAAGTTTCTTTTGTTATAGATGTATTAGAAGAGAACAGGTATGATATGTACATCCAACGTGTCCCGCTCTGTTCCCTTTTAATATCTCACATTCTCTTTCTCTCCTTTTATACACAGTACGCTGACCGACACCAAACACCATTAGGCCTCCCCATTAGGGCATTAGACACCATAGTTGGGGCGCCCGTTAGGGCATTAGACAGGTTGGGACCACTCTCCCAATTGGGATATAATAGTCGGTTTGGGATATAATAGCCCAAATGGGATATAAATTTTAAGTGCAAAAAATAAAAAAAATTTGATTATGAAATTTTTGATATAAATCCGCATTAGAATAGATGAAATAAAACAACTTTTGGTAAACAACTTTTTCTGTAGCTGTACTATTACTGAGATTGATCCCTCAGTTTATCCAAAACTTCTTGGGGATCAATCTTACAAACTATAGAAATATAGAAAAACTTCTTAACCAAAAGTTGTTGTGTTTTATTTACATTAATGCGGAAATATTTCAAAAATATAAAAATAAAAAAAAATATTTTTTTCACTTAAAATGTATATCCCATTTGGGCTATTATATCCCAAACGGGCTATTATATCCCATTTGGGAGAGTGATCCCAACCTGTTAGACACCATAGTTGGGGCGACTGTTAGGGCATTAGGCTCCTGTATTATGGCTTAGGTGCACTTTAATGCAGTGATAGTTTTCAACTTTTAATAGTTCTGTAAACAATGCATGTAAAGATTGCTCATCAATTTGTGTCTCTTTCGGAGACTTTGTACTTAAAATTCTAAAAGTTTTGGGGTAAATGATTTATGTCCACACAGGTACTTCTTGAATGAAATACATGTATAAAGAAGGTCAGTGACTTTAAGGTCTGTGTAATATCGGGGGATCGTTTTCGAGAATGATTTTTATGAATTTTGGAATCAAGTCAAGTCGTACCCAACCCGTCTCGCACCCAAACCAACTCGTACTCAAATGGTCAGGTTGTACCCAAAACTATGTGGTTCACTCGTACCCAGATATTTGAGTAGGACTTCACTAGTCAACTTGTACCCACGGGGAAATATATATTTATACTAGGGCTGGGACGATTCTGTACTTAGCCAATTCGGTACATATCACGATACATGATATGCAACGATACATTGCAACTAAATGAAAGCATGAATAAGGGTTAAAAATTTATTCAATCTGTCGATGTATTACCGCATGTCCAAAGTTATTTTGATATATTTAAAATGAGCGTTGCACAATTTACAAATTACTTAAGTCTCATATACACTACTTTTTCATAAACAAGTAATCCAAAAGTTGTCCACACTCCAGATTTAGCTTCCTAACAGTTTTGACAACTTTACGAGGTTTTCCGCTAGCTTTGTACTTTCATATTAGGCACGCAGACTAAAAATAGCCGACATATGAAGCTCGGATATTTTTGCAAAATAGAACGTTCATCAATTATAGGGCTTTGATTTCAGTGAATTACATGGTCATACTGGTCATAGTGTACTAATAATACTGTATGAGTACAAAGGACTAATGATGACCCAAGAGCTTCACATTTAGGCCCCCCAAAAAATGATTGTTTGTTTGGAATTGTCTCCTGCCTAATTGAAATTCCACTGCTAGTAAAATTTTGTTAGCAAAAAATAAAGAAGTTTTTTATTGTTTTTCTTTTCATCGTACAATGTTCACATATAAGTTCATTCATCAAAATAGCTTTTTTACCAAATTGGATTCAATGTTATGAAATTAACAAACAACACAGATCAATAATTATAATTTTTGTAGTATTTATGATATTGAGATCAAAATTCCTAAGAGAAATCCTGTAAAAGAAATTTGTGTTAGTGATGAAATTTAATCCTAAAGATTTGAATTTCGTTTTATGGTTGTGTTATTTGACAAGAAAAAAATAAGCATTAAATTTCCACTGTTTACTGTAAATTCCTTATTTTATGCGAGTACTTAATTCCGCGATTCAGGTGTTTTGTATCAAATCGCGAGAATATAAAATCGAGATCAGCAATTATTTTTTATAATATCCTGTAGTTTAAAACTGTCTGAAAAATAAAAGCGAGATTCTAAAATCTGCGAGAGTTGCTACTCGCAATTTTACGCAGAAATTAATTCCTCGCGTTTGACTAGGAATCTACAGTACATGGTTTATGTAGATTTTTATGTTTTACTAATTTTTTTATTAAACTTCCAGTTTAAAACAAAAAATCCCCCCTCCCTCCCTCCTGGGTCTGGAAACCCCCAGGCGGCAATTTCAAACATTTTTTTAAGAATAGCCCTCTATTTACCGGTAGCTCATTATTTTTTCTGCTTGGTTTTTTGTTCTAGTTATCACAAATATGGGTAGAAGGAAGAAGTCGAGGAAACCTCCACCCAAGAGGAAGATCATTGAGGCCTTGGACACCATGTTCAACTGTCCCTTCTGTAACCACGAAAAATCATGTGAAGTCAAAATGTGAGTTATCTTAATTACAAAACAAGCACTTACTTTACTAGTCTACCAATGATGAAATATTACAAATCTTGTCTGAGATGAATTTGAAGTGTTAAATATGAATTGTTCACAATTCAGACAGTGGGACATTTGTGATTTCTGTATGAAAACAATCGGATATGAGAGTTAAATGCAATATACTGATTCATTTTTAAAATTGTTAATTAGCGGGGTTTTTATTGATCGTTGACAGGGATCGGGAGAGGAACACGGGATTCATAACCTGCACTGTGTGTCTGGAAGATTACCAGACTAGTATCAACTGTATCCTTGTCATGTCCATTATGTGTCAGCAGTAAGATTATAACTGAGGGTCAAGGTTGGTGTTGTAGGGTGGCCTTTGTGACACAAGAGATACTATCTATGTGGAAACATATGCATACGCGTCTGTCCATGATAGTAAAGGGTAATCTTGTCCATTGTAATTTTGTTTGTGTTACCCAAGTTTTCAAGTTTCAGACAGTTTGATCTTCTTTCAGCACACTTTACAAGATCTCTAGACTTTCAGAGTGTTAAGACTACATGCCACTGTTCCTGCACATATTTAATAAAGAACTATATATGATATGAGTTGAATTTGGTCCCCATAATTCACCATTTTTAAAAGTGTTTCAATTACAATAAAAAGTTTTGTTATTTTTAGAAGAGTTGATATAAAATATATTTTTCACATATTTATTTGATTAATTTGCACTCACTTGCAGTATATGACGTCAAAAGTGACGCTATTTTTATAATTCAATCAAAATCAGTCAAAAATTGACATTTTTCTTATCTTTTTATGAATGGGAATTAAGAGTGCATGCTTGAACAAGGAAAAAAATTTTGACACTTATAAGTCTTGGCTAGATACATCTCTGATTAAAATATTTTGTTTGTTCAAGCATGCGCTCTATTTTTTCTGAAAGAAAAACTGCTTGAAAACAAGCTGTTTTATGCTTAAAATGCAAAAATGGCGGGAAAAGGTTGTCTTTACAATGCCATATTTCTAAATTGTGGGCACTTGAATCAAAATGAACATTAAGTAAAAACATCCCTTATATATCTGTACAAAGAATTACAGTGAAATAATGATATTCCCTTTAGGGGGCCATTTTAGGCCCATAGCATACATTTAAGCATTGAATCACTATTTTTTGAAAGATATAGTCTCATAACTGCAGCGGTGTGTGCATACAAATTGAGTAACGCGCGCTAGCGCTTTATGAAAATTTGTATGCACACACCGCTGCAGTTATGAGACTATATCTTTCAAAAAATAATGATTTAATGCTTATATTTAAATTTTTTAACTTCTTGCCTTGTCTGCAAATGTGTTTTATAGGTCAAAATTTTTGTTTTATCCTAAGGGTAAGTTCAAATTAATGGAAGAGCCACTGTAACAGCCGAAAGCGTGAACTTTGATTCTCGCTTGTGACGTTGCATTTTACAGCGTTCTACGTTTGTGACGACATAATAAAACTCGTCATTTTAACCTTTGAGTACCTTATGTGTGTTCCGGTCTTATAACTGCAGTACCTTTTCACACACTTTACATGCAAAAAATATTTGGAATGTAAATATAGTCCTTTGTTATCAAACATGCTCTTGTACTGAGACAATTAGTTTTCAAGGAATGATGATGATGAATGCATTGAAGCTTTTTTTTACCTATATTAAATAGTATTTCTATCTTGCAGTACATCATGTACATGTGAAATGTATATTAGTATTAAATTTCTTTTAGGCCTACTGTCAGAGTAATGGGAATTTGTGCTTTTGATAAGTTTATGCAACCTCTTTCTTCGCTGCTAAATGATATATTTAATATATTACATTTTTGCGCAGTCTTCATCTTCAGCTGAAAGCAGACAAGTTTCATTATGTAATTGTTTTCATCATCTTTTTCCCTGTGCTTGAATTTATTAACAAGAAGCAATGAGTGAGTTGTTTGGATGCATATGTAACAGCGACACTTATTGCCTCTGCTGGGGTTTGAACTCGGGTCCTCTGGCATGCCAGTCCGGCACTTTACTGATCGAGCTAAAGGGTTAACCGACTAGGCAGAGCTAGTAGGAATGCCTTATACCTGATTCTACCACATTTATATAATTAAGTATTCCCACATTACGTATTAGAGTTTTTTCCCTCATTCTATCATGTCATGGTGGGGAAACTGTTTAATTTTCAAAAAATAAAATTAGTATATATAGAATTTATAATCACTGAAAATATACTGCCTTCTGGTTATCATGGATGAAAAGAGATTTAGATTTTTAACCGGGTTTCCAACTGAAAAATCCGGTTATTAAAATGGTGAAAATGACGGGCGGCTGCCAAAAGGGTACCCTCATTGTATGGATAACTCCTCCTACAGTTTTCAAGATAGGAAATTGTTGTTTTCCAGATCAATTGTACATATATCAGAGGTATGCATATTGCTAGGATTTTGATTTCCGATAATTTTTGAAAAAAATACCAGCTTTTGAACTTAGTCATTTTTTGGAAAAATATTGCATATAGGGTACTCCATTTCACTAGATACAGGTTGACATGGATTATGGATACAGTTCACACACACGGATACAGTTCACACTTCTGACAGGGTCAGCCATCTTGACGTCTTCGATAAATACTGATTCTGATTGGACCATCAGGAATATTGACCAATGAAATTAAGTTTAACATTTTTTTTATCACAATGGCCGGTCTGGTCAGAAGTTGATGTGACTGCAGAATAAAAGTTAAGTTTGGAGAGTATTTACGGAATTTTATCGGAATTTAAGGATGTAAGTAGCGTGCATTTGATGTGAGATTTTAAAAGATTAGAGCGAATGTTTCTCGACTTGTTGCAATACTGCTGTTGTCAGAGGCAAAATCCCATCGTGAGCCCTGGACCGGTAAATGTCCGAGTAAAAATAAAATGGCGAATTCGAGAGAATAATGACGTATATATCCGCTATTTTAAGACCCATCAACTTGAAATTCGGCATGAGTGTATCTTAGACATTATTTTTCTGGAAAATACATGCATATTGCAAGTGTTGTAAAAAATAATTGATTTATTAGGCTTTTGAAGCGAGCTGGTAGTTTTTTTATCTGGGTCAGAGTTCGACCCCTTTCTTTATTTATGGTTACATTGAAATTAATGTTAAAACGGGCTTGGCCCCTGTGCGTGTTACCGGTCTTCATCAGTCGGTGTTTATTGTCTAATATTTACATTCTACTGTGTTTTTCCATTAAATTCCGTGATGTTTAAATGCCTCTAAATGCAACAAGTAGTCAAAGGTCAAATTGACGAGTTTTATTATGACGTCACAAACGTTGAACGCTGTAAATTGCAACGTCACAGGCGAAAATCAAAGTTCACGCTTGTGGCTGTTACTGTGGCTCTTCCATTAATATTAACTTACCCTTAGGATAAGATAGGAATTTTAAGGTATGAATCACATTTGCAGACAAGGCAAGAAGTTAAAAATATGTAAATATAAGCATTAAATCATGATTTTTTGAAGTATACACTCTCATAACTGCAGCGGTGTGTGCATACAAATTTTCATAACGCGCTAACGCGCGTTACTCAATTTGTATGCACACACCGCTGCAGTTATGAGAGTGTATACTTCAAAAAATCATGATTCAATACTATATAGCAACACAACGTAGAACATATACTATGACGTCACAATGTTAATACAGTCTGGCAAGTATTAACATTGTGACGTCATAGTATATGTTCTACGTTGTGTTGCTATAGACAATAAACACCGACTGATGAAGACCGGTAACACGGTCGAAATATTTTGAAACAGTGTTTTAAAAGTTTTTTATTATTCATTGAAAAAGAGGCTTTGGAGATATATATATATATATATATATATATATATATATATATATATATATATATATATATATATATACATTCCACATATATTTTGCATGTAAAGCTACTGCAGATATAGCACCATAACACAGACAGGGTACTAAAAGGTTAAATCACGAGTTTTAATTGTGACGTTACAAACGTTGAACGCTGATAAATACAACGTCACAAGCGAAAATCAAATATCACGCTTGTGGCTGTTACTGTGGCTCTTCCATTAATTTGAACTTACCCATAGGATAATACAGTAACTTGAGGTATAATTCGCATTTGCGTCCAAGGCAAGAAGGTAAAAAAATGTAAATATAAGCATTAAATCCTTATTTTTTGAAAGATATAGTCTCATAACTGCAACGGTGTGTGCATACAAATTGAATAACGCGCGTTATTCAATTTGTATGCACACACCGTTGCAGTTATGAGACTATATCTTTCAAAAAATAAGGATTCAATACTTAAATATATATTTTACAATCAGATGAATAAACAGAATGAATTATGTGTTTTAAACACAACACTAAATTTGCACGATGTGTTCCTTTCTGAAAAAAATATTTCTTAATTAAAGAAAAAAGAAGAGTATCAATGTTGCAGTGATTTATTAGGAGGATTGTGTTGCAATTTCCCAACTCTTCCACATACATTTAGTAATGTCCCTTTACTTTATGGATGACACTGAGTGTACAAAGTGATTGATTGATCCGTGCATTATTTCCATGCTTATTGATCCATGCATTATTTCCATGCTTATTGATCCATGCATTATTTCCATGCTTATTGATCCGTGCATTATTTCCATGCTTATTGATCCATGCATTATTTCCATGCTTATTGATCCGTGCATTATTTCCATGCTTATTGATCCGTGCATTATTTCCATGCTTATTGACCCATGCATTATTTCCATGCGTCAGCGAAGTTTTTCTTGACCACAGACAGATTTATCGGAGCCCATAGATGTGTACAGCGATTGGATAGATGCATGTGAATCGGCCAATACATAGCACACGAATAATGGGGAGGCGGGTCATGCATAGAATTGTACCACGTGATTCACAACGTCATAAAGACTCGTATTTTAAGCTTGTGTGACAGTTTTATTACAGGATGCAATACTTTACAAGGAAAAAATCCAGTTATTCACACAAAAAGATATTTATATGTAAAATAATGTGGTTTACATGTTGATGTCATCATGACAATGGTTTGTGAATTTTAATTTGATAGTTTTTATGTGTTCATTTTACGGTATTTTCTAATGATTTCACCATTCGTCTGTCCATCTTATTGTTATATTCGTCAATAAATAGTCAAACTCTCGTTCTGCGTGATTAACTTTTAAATATCCACAATCTAAGTCAACTTTATAATATCCTTTGTGTTTATAATGGATAATGAAGTAGAATTTAAAACTTCTAAGGTTCATTCTATTAAAGCTGTAAATGAAATCCATAATGGCGTGCATTAGTCGATAGTGTGCAGTAAAATTGAGTTCTTGTTTCCTCTGAATAAGAGGTAGAATTTGAAAGGCAACGGTAGAATAAATGACGATAGGAATGTTCAGAACGCTTTTACTTTAAAAACTAGGCTGTGTAACGGGCGATATAACTTTATTAATGTCTCTGTAAATTTGTCTGTTAAATCTGTTTCAGTCATATAACCTAGCTGTGTGGAATTGAATAGTCAATAAAAATGAAATGAACCTGGGAGTTGATCCTATCTTTATGAAGTGAATTCGGTATTTAGCCACCTCTAAGCTTTCGGCAAGCAGACGACACCCCGGAGGTCAGCGCGCGCGTCCATGGTAACGTCCAGCGCCGTCTCCATTTTGATGTAATAAGCGCCCTATTTATAACCGTGCCCCTCCGTCTCTATGCCAAAACTTTCTTATTCTGCTTTATTGAAAGGATATTGTTTGTTCGCTAAGCTTATAATTGAATCCAATATTACCCGACAGACGCTCTTTATTGAAAATAAAAAGGCGGAATTTCTAATTCTAAATTGCGTATTAAACCCCCAAAGATTTAAAAAGATAAAACTATTCATTAAAGAAATGTTGTAAATGTCTTTAGATAGATCTTATTCCTTAATAAAAAAGAACTATATGCAGGGTTTTAAACTGATCAATTTCTAGAAATCGAAGATTCACTTGTTTTGCTCGAGTTATTTGACATTTAAAGTAGCTGTGTTTTTGGTTGGATGGCATGTTATCCTTCAGAGTATTTCCAATTATGATTATAATACACACAAGGGATCTTATATCGGGTATTACGTGCACCATAATTATCAAAAAACTTATAGACTCATCCCTCCCCTAATAAATCGATTGACGTACCGACAGGTGGTCCCCCCCCCCCCCCCCCCCCGCCAGGAACGCGGTGCCTCTTGATATGGCCACCACCCAATACTGCACCACCAAGTGGCAATACTTCTCGAGTTGATAAGTAGAAAGTTGTGCACTATCAAACACTTGTCTGATCTCCCGGAGCGCCTGACAAATGATTTAAAATTCCGATGAGTAAGTGAGTGATATCTAGGTAACGGCGGACACACGGAGGTTTTCCCAATAATTTCTGTCAACATTGACACACGCGATTCAAACAATATACTTAGTATTTTTAACCATTTTGCTACCGATACCAATATTTTGTCTCGCTTAATTTATTGGCAGTAACAGTCGGGATACGAGTCTGTAAGAGAATCTGTGCACGCTTCTCTAATGGAGAGAGTGCTGCACTAAAAGCAGGTGCCCGAATCTCGCAGGGGACTGTCTCCGAGCTTCCAAGCCCTGCCTTCTATCACCGTATTGATCGCAGTGGGAGATTTCTTACAAGACGAGAGATAATGCAGTACTTTACACTTTTTCTCTAAACCAACCTGTTCGGACATGCCAGAGTGATTGACTGAGAGATTGAGCTTCAGGGTTAAACAAAACAAACTCTCCAAAAGAAAATAACTTTTGGTCACAATTCGCGTAATCGTTAGATATGGAGGTTTGTTTTCAACACTGTCATTTACTGACAAGAGTCTTGAAAAAAGTATAATGGGTCGAGACTGTCTCCTGAATTAGAAGAAATTTACCGTTCCCATTTAAATGGAATTCTTCGCTTGGCTGTGTCGATTTTAAAATTGTTGAAAGTTTTTAAATAAGATATTGACATAGACCCCTTGCCACAGTATTTCTGATCCCCAGTGTTGATTACTCCCGAGTTTTGGAAACCATGTAGTTTGGATTACGTGTCTCGGTTATTATCGAAATATCCAGTTTGTGTATTAAGGAGGAGTATGTTGTCTACTGAAAAACACCACAAGTGTTCTTAACAATTTCGAAACAACGATGAAATTCAAAGGTAGGGGTAAATCTGCCCCGATAGTACAGCTGACGGACGTGATGGACAGGGGCTATTTCCAGCAGGTCAGGTTCTTTATTGACCTTGGGATCGACATAGACTCCCCGAACGCCGACCACCGGACCCCGCTGATGCTGTGTGCTCTGATGGAGCCAGAGGAGTGGGGGACCGGGATCGCGCGCCTTCTGATAGAGAAAGGCGCCTCCCTGGACTGTGTGGATAGGTACGGTATGAACGCAATGCATCTATCATGTATTTATGGCCGCGTGGAACTAGCTAGAATTCTTCTCAATGCCCTAGACTTTGATTTAACAGAGGCCGACAAGTGGGGGAATACTGTTCTTCATTACGCCGTCAGAGCCGGAAGTGTCCCCTTAGTACGGCTCGTGGTCCACGCCCACAAAAAATACAAAATCCCCATGGACCGGAAGAACCGCGACGGGCTGTCGGCGCTTGAGGAGGCCTTCCGGTTCTCTCATGGACGGTGCGCTGAGATTATCGCAGCCTCCGAGAGGATCGCAGAGGAGGACGTAGAGTTACTGGTCCCCCCTCCCACGCTGGACCTCAGATTCTCCAAGGATACGCTCAGCAACCGCACCGTCTCCGAACGCTCAATGACGCGGCCGCGGACAGCGTTTGTGACGCGCCGGAACTCAATGTCCAGCGGAAGCTCGACGTCAAGTTTATACCTCGCACAGAGACCAATTTTTGTGCGGGAATTTGCTGGAGCCAAAAGGGAAAAGTTGCCGAATGAAAAGGACTTTAACCAAATTATACGTTGTGCTAGTTTGTCAGACTTTAGGAATAATCCTGAATATCTTTACAATTTGACTGTTCCCGGTGCGATCGTTAGCAATGGTTCACATGTGGGGAACCGACAGACAAACAGACCCAAGTCTTGTTACGTGAGACGACCCGTGTCGGTGTCCAGTGAAGGGCCGGGCTTCAGCTGGAGAGTCGAGTTCAAGAAACTGTACGTCCACTATGAGTACCAGTGCTCTCCCTCCTACAGAGACGCCGCTAAATACGTCCCCGGGGAATTCCCCTCTCTCGACGGAAGTGGTTCCCCGCTACCCAACGAAGACATGGAGGACGGAGAGCGCGGAAAGAAAGGGAAGCGGTGTGGTAGCGGGAAAAAGGAGGCGGCGGAGAAACAGCGTAAACAGTCCCAGCAACAGAAGCAGCGCAAACAGTCCAGTGTCCAGACGCCGCAGGACAAGGGGAAGCAATCCAGTACGTCACTGGACGGGTCACTGGGGTCAAGCAGTGAGTCCATCGGAAGTAGTGGCGTTTCGTCCAAAAAGCAACAAGCTGCTTCCGGTGATACACAAACGACAAAACCGACGAAGTCCACAACGGAAAGTCACGGACGTATTAGTAGGACAATGCATTATGGGAAGACCGTGCCCCACGTATCGGTCCATGATGACGAAGGGATTTCCGGAGACGGTAGATCACCAAAAACGCCACCTATTGACCAAAACAAATTAAAGCCATAAATCTTAACATTAGCAATATACTGTAGATAAAGATTTTGTTATTATTGTAATTATGCCTTCTACTATAACCGGAGCTTTGGAAAACTAATGGCGCCTTGTTTGATGATAGATATGAGATATGAATGGATTTAAGGAAATACTAATTGTAGCTAACGAGACAGTTTTTAATGTTTATTTTACTCGTGAAGGAAACATGAGAGTGAAACTTTAAATGAAACACAAATACGGAAACTAATCCAATATTGACTTAACCAATTCCTCGAGTCGTGCAGAAAGGAAGCGACTTCATTTGTCCTCCGTGAGTGAGCCCACTCCGCAGTGGGAGCGACACGTATTTGTCTGGAATGACAAATATACGCGATTACCCGCCAATCTTTCTGGCTTTTCAACTGTGCTTATAGAAATTAAATTGAATACAAATATCACACGGGCCTTTCATTGTTGGAGTATTTCCGATATGATTGTCATTAACGTTCTCCTTGATATGGAATGATTTCTTTGCCTTCGATCTATCGACTGCGAGTTTCTGGCAATGGAGGAATTCTCAATGAGACTCTCGTAAAACAACATGGTTGACAAGCTGCCAAAGACGGAAACACGGTGTAATGTTTGGTCTGGGCTTTAGTACACATCGAAACATCCAGTGTTCTCAGTAAACCACATAAATATGTTTTAAAAGTAAAACCACTTATAAACAAAGGGAACATCTCATCGCGTGCATTGTGTGGTTAAACACAACATCCAAGTGTTTGACCAGCAATTTTTTTGTTTAGGGATTAGTGTTCAACTTAGAATTTAAACAATTTTCTTTCTCGCACACTTTAAAGTTCACTCGTTTGGATTCTTGATGTATTGAAATCCTTTATTCCTTAAAATTCACACTGTGAGTTTATTTTTGTAGATAAGAAAGACAAACAAACCATTATTAATCCTAGGAGAATACGGACAATCTTACAATTCGTACACCGGACAATAACATGCGCTGTCGACTTGTCAGAGCTGATTTTTTGCTGCGTAATTATACATTGTCTTTCGTGCTCAGTAACTCAATGTGTCAATATACACGGTTCCATTGTTCAGTAACTTCTTGCTGCGTAATTATACACGGTCTTTCGTGCTCAGTAACTCAATGTGTCAATATACACGGTTCCATTGTTCTGTAACTTCTTGCTGCGTAATTATACACGGTCTTCTGTGTTCAGTAACTCAATGTGTCAATACACACGGTCTCCCGTGTTCAGTAACTTCTTGCTGCGTAATTATACACGGCCCTCCATGTTCAATAACTTAATGTGTCAATATATTGTTTTTATTGTTCAGTAACTTCTTGCTGTGTAATTATGCACGGTCTCCCGTGTTCAATAACCTCTTGATGTGTATCTATGCATGGACACCCGTGTTCAGTTCCTTTGTGATATATAACTGCACAAATACCTGTGTACATATACCCCTTGATTTATAATTACAATTATACATGAGTACAACTACATGTTGATGATTGACTATAAAAGAGTGCATGTGAAATGTAAAGGACAACTTTAGATCGGTAACTTTGTATAAGTACCTGTTGACGGACATCTGTGTACTGTAGTACTTGTGTACTATAGTACCTGTGTTTGAGTACCCGTTAATGAGTACTTTGTACCTGTATACGAGAATACGTTTTGACGGTTTCCCATGTACTAGTTCCTTAGTACGAGTACCCGCTGACAGGCACCTGTGTATTATAGTACACGTGTGTGGGTGCCTGTTGACGTGAACCTTTGTACTAGTTTAATTCTCTGTACGAGTACCTGTTAACAGGTACATATGTACATGTATTATAGTACCTGTGTGGTTAAATCTTCCTTCATGTGGTCTGTACACGTGCGATTGCTTTACCTTTCGTCCGTTGCGATGAATGGCCGGTTTTGTTTATATTCGACTGAGTCCCACATCAGTCAACATTGCTATCTTGATGCCTTTTTCAATTAGGTGGGAAAATGTGGGGTTATTTAATTTGATCGAGCAGTAACTGTTTACACATGTGTGAGATTGACTTTTTATCAATTCAGCCAAAGTTCCCAAGAGTCTATAGCAAAGGACGTTGAAATCCGCCGTCCATTTTGTATGTATGCATGATTCCGTTGTATGGAAGTCATTCTATCATCAAAATTATCAACAATATATAAAGTATTTGAATTACAACCAAAGATTTCTCGGTCATTCTCCTGGTGAAATAGTCTGAAGTGATTATTGTTATTTTTAACTTTTCCCGGTATTTGCTCCATTTCAAAATTGTGTTCTATATCAGCGATGTACTTTAAACTGAAGACAATATAATGGGTGCGAGTTTTATCAAAGAAAATTCCGTAATGTGTACACTTTAGATTGGTGTTGGCGAAAGCTAATCATGATGCCATTAAAACTTTAAACTGTTTTAAGATGTTTGAAAACTTTGAAAAAAGGAAACCATTGTTCCATATCATTTCTACGAACTCTTCGTAGAATTTGAATTAATTCAAGGAATTTAAAGGAAAAAAACTGACTCGCTGTAATATACCTCAAGGATATAAATTAATTCTAGCTTAATTCTATCAAATGACTTAAAAAAATAGACGGTCTGGGATGATCCAACAGTACTTGGTTTATCGGGGACGATTCATCCGCACGCAGGAACATAAAAACACATTTTTAGTCAGGCTGAAGCAGCTGTACTGTCGTCTTTTCACTTTACAAAAAATTGTACAATTTCAAAATCATTTGATTTTTTCACACAAAAAAATTACAAGAAGAAAACTGATGCTGCAACAAAAATAATTGTCAATAAAGGAACTGCTTTGATTTAATCAGATTGGGTCGACAATGGAATGCGTTTGATAGTTATGTCTTTTACTTGTATGTCTTGTTTGATATTTAAAAAATTTAGCTGTCCTAAAATCAACTCTCTCTCTCTCTCTCTCTCTCTCTCTCTCTCTCTGGAGCTTACACTAACTTTCTTCCAATGAAAACATTCTATTTAGCATATCATTTTGTAGAAAATGAGACAATTCGACTCTATGAGCCCTTTTTTTTAAATCGCATTTTTCGACAGACAAGTAAAGAGAGAGAACTCTGACAGTCACAAGCTTAATAAAGGTATCACACTGGTAATCGGCCAATTCAATTGTAGTTCCATAAATTATATACTTCAGAATAATTTTTTTCCTTGACTGCATTTTTACATTTTCCTTTAATCAGTTTTAAATTTTTTTGTACCGCTGAGTAGGATATTTCATGTATTTTGTTAAGTGATGATCTTTTTTCACAGGGACTACTTATTTCAGGGCACATGCAGCAGCTTCCTGGGGAGTGTGCAGTCTGTTTACATACAAATGGAAAACACGTGGTTTTGAGGGTAGACCTGTTTGGAGCTAGATATTTTGAGAAAATGCCGTATCGCTTGCCCTTTTTATGGTGTTAGCTGATGAGATAGGTAACAAATAACATTTCCTCCGAATATTTTGTCATGAGGAATACAAACTGATTTTTAGTGAAAACAATTACCGGTGTGATACCTTGAAAGTGCATGACCTTCGCAAAAAAATTCTGTTGATCAAATTACACTAAGAGTTATTCCTCTTTGTACGTTTCTATATTGTGTGAGGAGCATTGATATTGAGATCCATACAACGAACATGTGCTTGATGTTTCTATAACACATCTCAGCTGGTTTATTTATAAAGTCTTGTTATTAGTGACATTAATGAGAATTTTGTCAATACGGTTTATTCTCAAATATTGTAAAATTAAAAACGGTTACTATAACATACCTCTTTTTTTCTTCAATTCTTATCTATAATATTTCAAATAGAGCGTGTAATTTCAACATTCTCAAAGTATGTTTTATCTCTTTACTCTTATCTTAGGTTTTTTTCGTTGGTTATTTTTTCTGTCTCTTAAAATATTCAATATACCCTATTGTGTTGTGTGTACAATTAAAATAATATAAACGCACCTGTATATAAAATATTCAATACATGTATATCCTGTTGTGATATGTGTACATTTAGGTGCGGTGGGGGTGAGACGGTTATGGTATATATTTTTTCAACACCAACTGTTAAAACTTCTTCTTGGACAAGATGACATATCAATATAGTTTTTAATCTGAGTTTTCAGAGATAACACCATGTTGTCCGTGTGTTAAATAGTAGGCGGCCCATCAAGGACTGACAACATGGTTACAGAACATCATCGTAGGACCTTTAATAGAACCATTTTAACAAGAGTTTGGACTTTCTGTAGTTGTGTTAAACACCAATGTGACGTAGTTCTGTCTATTTCATTGCTGGCCATTCTGCCATGGCTCTTGTCTGGATTTTGAGCTAAGACTGTGCAATCTGTGCATATTTCGCTTGAAACCGCGTCATTACGCAAACCAACAGATTTGTACACATCTTTTTAGGCTGTCCAAAACAACACCACCTTCAAAATTAAAAAACTACGAGAAAAGCAAATACATTTTGTATAAACACAATTTTGCAGCAAATTTTTTTATTCATTTATATGGTCACCAGTGTTGATACAAATTGAAAACTCTTCACAATCAATCCGTGTCTCATCCAAAATGTATGTTGTATTTACACTATTTCCCTACTGTCCATAAACACCCAAAACATTCTTATTGAACACGCTGTTTAGATAAAGGTCATTTTTCGGTGTCCATGGGGTAGGATTTCTGTCCAAGTTTCTTCATTAAGGTGCAAAATTATACCTAAAAAAGAACATTGCAAATATAAAATTCATTTTGTACGCAATTTAAAAAAGTGACTAAAATATGAAAAGTTCTTTATCATGTAGCGTCAAATCACAACAGTTAAAAATACATCTGGTTGCTGGGATGAAGCATCTTTTTTGAAAGTGGTGATGGGAGGGGGGCGCAGACTTATCTGTTATCTTGACAAGCAAAAAGAAAAAAAAGGGGGGGGGGGGGGGGAACGACGTCTATTTTCAAAATCCTAATCCGCACGGGTGGTGGTAATTTAAGATTAATTTTCTTAGTTAAATTTAAGATTTCTTACCAGCTCCGAAAAAAGGGGGGGGGGGGTAGTTCAGAAAAGATTTTTGTCTTTGTAATTTAAAGAAAATTGTTTGCTGCAAGAAATTGGGGGTCCCTCCTGTTTATGCTACGTGCCTTAGTAAATTACACCAAAAAATATAGTGTGCCTTTTTAACTTTATCTTCTTAAAAAGAAGTTTTATTTAATTTTTAAATTCACATTTGGCGTACAGATATGATCCACTGAAGCCTAGTCTTGAATATGATGAAGATGTCTTGTACTCCAACGAGGGAAAACTAATGATCAGTCTACAAAAATTAGAACAAATTATTGAACTTGACTGTACCTAAAATAACTGTGAATAATTTAAAAGAAATAAAGGTCAATGATCCAAGCTTTTCTGATCCGCACCGCTTCTCACAAAGGTTCACTTGGCTAGCGAAGATGCGGATAATCTTAAATTTACATAAGGAGTAAGCAATCATTCTTTGAGTATTGTGAGGTGATAATTTCGGTCGGGGCGTGATCAAATCCAATAAAGCCCGAAGGGCCTTATGATAGATTTGATCACGCCCCGACCGAAATTATCACCTCATAATATTCAAAGAATGATTCCTTATTACTTATATTTATATAATTTTAAGCCATCGTACGATTAAATATAAAAATGTAAATAAACAAACCAAGCTGGCGCCTCGATTTGGCGTCATTTGTATTATGGGTTATATAGTACAAAATCGATACGTAGTGTTATCACAGACAAAGACACTGGATAATGTAAATATATATATATGACGTTTTTAGCAATTCATGAGGCAGACAACAATCACGTGATCCTAAAGAGGTCACCTAACCAGGAAGAGTATATATTACCCCGAGTCGCCATGATAGAAGTTGAAGGTTTGTACAGTTTTGAGATCTAAATGTTGCTGCATGCTGTCTGTATTTTCCAACGTTTTTCAACAACACATTTTTATATAATACCTTATTAAAAGTCATTAAAGGTTAGATGGTTGAACATATATGTAAATCATACGATATTTTAGATACATGTATGTGCATGTAAATGAATTTTATACAACTACAAAAAAATGAACTGAAAGAGGACAGTTTCACACATAAACACAAAATTTATATCTTGGATACAAAATCTGTACAAGCGGGAACATATGTAAATAAAATACAAGAATTAATTTTTTTCAGAATCCGTGCAAGTTCATTGCCTGACCATGGACGAGCGTTGGGCCCAGGATGTGTTACGGTGTCGTCTCTGTGAGACCCCGGGACCCCCTATGTACTGTGACATTTGTCACATACATCTGTGTAAAGCCTGTGTGGGGGAACATCTCTTCGATCAATCCAAAGAACACAAAGTGCTGCCATTTGAACAGCGGGGATCTACTCCAAATTACCCTAAGTGTTCTAAACATTCCACAAAACAATGTGAACTTCACTGTGAACAATGTGACATTCCTATTTGTGCACTCTGTATTTCTGGAGAACATTTAGGACATAAACCAGTTGACATTGTTTTACATATTAAAAGCAAAAAAGAACTTTTACAGAGAGAAATGCAAGAGTTAGAGAAATCCATTTCTCCTAAATATCAACAGATTGCCTCTAATATCCCAGTTCAGAAAGCTGCTCTGAATGAAAACAGCCAGAAATTGACATCAGCAATAGACAAACATGGAGAAGCCTTGCACAGAGAAATAGACACCAGGATCCACAAACTGAAATCTGATCTCAATGAAATGGACACCAAACACCTGGCCGTCCTCAACAAACATGAAGATGAAATCACACGCACCATTGATGAAATCACACAGACCATTGCTGATCTGAAGAAGTTAGTGGACTCCAATGATGTCAGCCGTGTCTCTGCCTACAAATCAAGGAATGCTGAATTCAGAAGATTGCCTCCTAAACTCACCGTGTCCTTACCAAGTTTTACCCCTCAGAAGATCAACAAAGAACAGCTTTATCAACAATTTGGTTCTCTGTCAGCGTCATCTATCAAAACAGAAGAACAAGTCTACACCATGGATTCCCCCGGTGCTGAGTCCTCTCCCCCGGACAGACCGCTCATTGATGTACCACGGATCATCACACAGATAAACACCGAGTATGGAGACTCTAATAGATTATACAGTGTGTCCTGTCTGAGTGATGAAGAACTATGGACGAGTGGTGTGGACAACAAGATGAGACTGTACAACCTAAAGGGAGAACTAGTGAAGTCAGTCAAAACCAAGTCAGGGAACGGTCCATGGGACATAGCAGTGACAAGGAGTGGGGATCTAGTTTATACTGATGGCAATGATAGAACTGTGAACATAGTGAAGAATAAAAAGATAAAGACAGTGATCAGACTACAGGGGTGGAGACCTCTCTATGTCTGTAGTACCTCCTCTGGTGACCTCCTGGTTGTCATGGTCAGTGATGATAAACAAACAAAAGTTGTGTGTTACTCTGGCTCCACAGAGAAACAAAGTATTCAGTACGACGACAAAGGACAACCTCTCTATTCATCTGGTGTGTACAATAAATACATCAGTGAGAACAGGAACCTAGATATCTGTGTGTCAGACCATGGAGCCGATGCAGTAGTGGTGGTCAATCAGGCCGGGAAACTCCGGTTTACCTACACTGGTCCTCCCTCTACTACCCAGGGATCATTCAATCCAGTCGGCATCACAACAGACAGCCAGGGTCGGATCCTGACAGCAGACTATGACAACTACCGTATCCACATCCTGGATCAGGACGGACAGTTCCTCCGCTACATTGACAACTGTCATTTACAGGATCCATTTGGTCTATGTGTGGACACCAGAGACAACCTCTTTGTGGGTGAGTGGATCACAGGTAAAGTGAAGAAAATCCAGTATTCTATGTAAACAAACTGTGTGTATATCTACATATATAAACAAACTGTGTGTATATCTACATATATAAACAAACTGTGTGTATATCTACATATATAAACAAACTGTGTGTATATCTACATATATAAACAAACTGTGTGTATATCTACATATATAAACAGTGTGTATATCTACATATATAAACAAACTGTGTGTATATCTACATATATAAACAAACTGTGTGTATATCTACATATATAAACAAACTGTGTGTATATCTACATATATAAACAAACTGTGTGTATATCTACATATATAAACAAACTGTGTGTATATCTACATATATAAACAAACTGTCGGTGATACATTGATATGAATTGTTTACATATTGATAGATGAAATACAAACTACATGTATGTGTGAATACAACACTTAAACAAGCTCTGTATAAATACTATAGAGGAACATTTCTGTGGATTGTGCACAAATTACAGGTATATTTTATATGTACATGTATTGTGTGTGTGTGTAAACATACTCTTATGTATATTGTGTATAATTATATTGCATGTATATAATATTGTTTATTTCTTATTATTTAAGAAAGAATAAAAATGTTAAATAGTTCTATGGGATATAAACTTGTTGGTCACATGATTAAATCCTGTGAAGTCTGAAGGAATTCTCACAAGATTACATCATGTCCCAACCAACTTTATCCAAGAGAACATTTTAACATTAAAATATATTATCATATTTACATTGAGATGAGATCATTCCAAATCATGACTTACTGTCTGTCATACATACCAGGTTATATGCTCCATGTGACAAGCCGTCAGTTGACCTCTTGACCCTTCAGAAAGTTCTACTGAATTCTTCACTTCATCCTTCAATAGATTCAGATGACAAGAGAAATAGCAATGTACTTTATATTAACAAACTGTATTTATTTTAATGTTAAGAGACTGATTGCATTTACATGTACCATGTAAACAAAACAATACTTATATACAAATTGTACTTCTATTCTCATTAATAATTGTATTTCATGTTGAATGATTAATAAAAAAAATTATTGTATGTTACACTGAATATTACTTTGCTGTCAAATAAATAAAACAAGACAATAATAATAAACCATGTTACAGAGTTTTACATGTTATTAGATTATCTTACCTGGAAGATTAATGATTATCTTACCTGGAAGATTAATGATTATCTTACCTTGTAGAATTTCTGAATTCCATCAGTTTCACGGGATAATTTGATTTTATTTGTGTCCTGAAGTGTCTGAAAATAGTGCAAGATATGAAAAAGAGAGTAATTGCAGAAGAGGCCCATAAGCCTCATTGCTAACCCGAGCTTTAATTTTAAAACTTAGTTACTCAGTTAAAGTTAGATAGTTAAATTAGCTAAAACTTTAGTTCATGTACTTTCATAATTATACCTCTAATTTATTTATAATTTAAGAAATTACGGATTTGGTTTTTGCGTCAAAAGACTATGATACGGGCTTAAAAAATGGGCTGCTAAAAATGAACATTATATTACTGTTATTCTTTTACAGATATACATGATATGAATATAGAAGCTTAATAGAGCATTGAATGATTTATATTTGATGTCGTCATGTCAATAACTGCCGTCAGGTGAACAGACAAATTGAATAATGCATGTTAGCGCATTATTCTGGTTGTAACGCGGCATTTGATTGGATAGAAATATTTAGTTAATTTGGATAGCCTGGTTTGCATGTCACAAGACACGTCACAATGCACCAACGTCAAAAACGTACTAATCCGCTTAACAGGGTGTTTTGATAACATTTATGATTTATATTTTTTAACCGATAACATAGAAATCACTGTTTGAGACCTACTTATTGTAAATTACATGTAAATTCATAGCAGTGATTAGTTGTTGCATTTAGAGGCATTTAAATATCACAGAATTTAATGGAAAAACACAGTAGAATGTAAATATATCTTATTAACTAAACTTTTCATTTTTATTCATACACAAAGGATGTTGTTACATGTAGATCTTGTATTTATCACATATTTATCTTAATATACGGTGGATATCACTCATGGAATATATTTTTGATATTCCACTGTGTGTTCTTACGCCACATGACGTCATAATTAAACATTACGTAGCTTTAGACAGATTATTAACGAAGAAAGGAAAAATAACAAAATAATTCAGTTGAAAACGCATTGAGTCATAATGTGCAGCATTTGATGTGTTTCAGATTTTTATGAATTAATAAAAATATACCAGAAAATGAAATGTTTTTTGTTAATCTTCAAGGAACTTTTTTCCATGCGTAAAGTTGATGACGTCTTGTACATATAGTGAATGTGTTGTGCAGCTCACAATTATAATGTTTACAGAAAGATTGAGGTTTAACAAAAGATTGAGGTTTACCGTGTGGTAAAACATGTGAAAAAAAAGAATCTTTCATGATTTGCAATGGTTTATGATTTTTATCCAACGACTTGTGTGTTTGATAGAAAACACACAAGTCGTTGGATAAAAATCATATACCTTGCATCTCAAATCATGAGATCCGATATATAATATATAATAGTGGAGTGATTAAACAAGTCTAGTTTAAATTAGATTTGGTTAAAAATGACTGCAGTGGTCTGGAGGAGACAAGACACTGTCACAGAGTCAATGGACAACAGGCTTCAAGGTCATAAAATGAGAATAGACGTAAGTTTAAATTGTAACTGATGTGGTATCTTAAAATATTGTTAATAACTTGATGAATGTCTGGCTTTAGGTTTCTATATCTTTATTATATACAGATGGAAAATTTCTGGCAATTCATGACTCGATCAAGTCAAGTAAAAAAGATGCAAAATACATCTTTTGACCTAAATATATTCTTAGTTAATAGTATTAGAGCCCAGTGATCTGTAAATCTCTATGGTTTTGAGAGTAACAAAATATACACGAAGTATTCATTGCTTTATCACCTGAAAAGATTCTTACCTGTAAATTCCAATGAAAATTGAATTCTGCATCCCACTTTTGGTCCTATATTGAATCAACATTACATAAGGAGGCTATATAACCTTCTTGTTCAATACTGTAACAAACAAACCAGCAAAGATAAAGCAATATACCAACATGTAATTCTCTTACAAGTGGATATCTTCCTAAACAATTTTAGAAAATGAAATTTATGTAGATAGGATCTTGGAAATATAAAAAAAATGTCAACTAAATCATGTTATTGGTCTTGAATCTTCAATCAACAACAGATATAAAATGATTAACAACTTACAATCAATACGTGCACTAAATGACCTCACTCAGGTAGCTTGTGTGAATCACCTGAATTCAATTCCAAATCATATCAATGGACTCCATCAAAAGAGAGCATCACCAAGTGTTACTACCTGTAACAATATAGGTTTTGTATAAACAAACAGAGCATTTGCTTTTATACAAGTTTGACAAATAAAATAATTAAACTTCTATACTTTTTTCACTTCATATAAGAGAAAATCAATATACATTGCTGGTTCTCTAAAATTCACCCTAAACAGACTCAGATTCCCTGCAAAAGGTGTGTCAGCTTGGTGAACTGATACACATCTGCATGCAATTGGAACACTTAGCAGTTTCTTTTAATCTAAGGAAAATTCCAAATTTTTTTCGAATAAAATCATGAATACTAGTATTCATTATCAAATAGAATTAAAACAGTTTATAGTAGCAAACGACAAGTACACATCTGGCGAGTTACATGTATATTGATTTAAAATATTTTTCTCTGATTTGTAGTTGGTGTAACAGGTTAATTTATATATATATTGAAATATTTTAACTTTATAAAGGGAGATAACTTATACAAGTAAAGTACACTTTACATAGTATCTCCTCTATATCAATCTGCATTCATTTACTTTTGAGACATAAAATCATTGTCATAAATATATAATGCATATAAGAGAACCATTATAACAGGAGCTTGGACTTTGGGTAGCTGTGTCAAACTGCAATGTGACGTATGCCTGTCTATTTCATTGCTGCCCACTCAGTGAAAGCTCATTGAAATCAACACGATTTGTCTGGCTTTTGAGCTAAGACTACGCAATTGGTGCATATTTCACTTGAATCCAGCGTCATTTTTAACATGTTTTGACGCAAGAAATGATAGCTAAGTCCTACGGAAAGTCCAAGGCCTTGTTAAAATGGTTCTAATACATTATGATATTCCAAGTATAACCATACACATACCGTTCTATAGGAATAGCCCCCGTACAAGGTGAACCAAGTTCAATATGACGACTCAAGATTTTCTGTAATTAATTATATATACAACTGCAACTATTACATTATCATAAAAGTAGTTTTGATTTAAAACAAAACATATAAAGAGACTTTAGTTAAAACTATAAAAATACAATTTAACATATTATTCAAAAAGTCTATCTCACTCATTGCATTCAATTGGGGAAAGTGCAAAAGATTTATAAATATGATTAAATACTGATTTGATATTTTAGAAATATCATAATATATTTTGAGATGAATTGAATAATTATAGAATTAAATTGATATATATGCAGTCAGAAAATCACAAAAATATCAAAATGAAATGATGTTTATGTAATTAAGATGTAAATGAATCATAAAATATGAGACTGCTACATTGGTATCATAGATATAGCATGGTATTATATAACGTTAGTATAGTAAAGCAGTTTAAGTTCCACTGTTCAATGGTGGTAGAGAAAAAGGCCTTCCACAATACTGTTCAATTGAGGTAGAGAAGTTACTTCTTAATCTTTCAACATGGAGACATTTCAGCTTTTGTACTCATAAATTGTAGGGCCTCCTTACTCAACTCAAGCTCAGTCCAGACGACATTTTTGGTTTTCATTTGTAGAACGAACCCGACCATTTAATAAAATTATCGGGGGGGGGGGGGGGGGGGGATCGCAACTTCTCGGGATTTCCGGCAAGCTCGTCAAAACACGTGTTTTTCCGAGCTTGCCGGAAAGGCCCAAGAAGTTCCGTTGGGGGGGGGGGGGGGGGGCTCTTTGCTAGCCAAGGGTTTCTGGTCCGCACCGCTCCCCTCGAACGTTCGAAGATGGGGGTGGAGATGGCTCTCGGATACATGTAACGAGGGGTCTCGTGGTCAGGTTAGGGGTTTAAAGCCTTATTCCATACAATCTCTATATACTGTATTAGATATAGTTTTCGAGATTCTAAATAGAGATAGGGATTATGTGTAACGTTAGACCTTATCGGTGATTACCGGGGGGGGGGGGGGGGTAGGGGGCGGGGGTCAAATATCGCGGTTTGTCAGCCTTTATGTTCCCACTTCGTTTGCTTTTTTCGTTATGGTTTGGCAAATTTTTGGATGTCAGAAATCTTCAATCAAATGTCAACAAGTTACAACGGTTAAAAACAAATTGTCAATGTTACTGAATAAAGTATTTTCATAATTTTCAAGACATAACAATTTAATCCAAAATAAATGTTTTATTTCATAACCTGCCAACCCAAAACACACGTTTTCGTTTGAATGCTTCGGAATGAATTTTGAAAAGGAATTTTGTGTGTACTGATGCGAATTATTTGCCGATAATTTAATGTTTAGAAAAGAGGCTGATATGTTCTCATATTTATATGCGCAGATCAAGAATTATTTTCGAGTAGGGATGGGGGTACTGACTGAGGGATAATTTGTAATTTTGTTTGCCAGGAGGAGGGGGAATCTGAGGCCTATCTAAGAACGTTTACTATTTGAATTTAAAAGAAAGTTTAAATTGGACCCCCCCTCCCCCAAACTTCTAGGTCCGCGCATCAGTAATACTTAAGATACGCTGTATTCTCACAGTCCTGTATCATAATGAACATCATAGCAAGCTTGACATGGAAGTCTGTCAAACCAATTCTTTTTTCACTCAAGACCAGTTCACTGGTAGACATGTATAATGCTTATGTCTGCAATTACGGTAGCTTAAACACATTTAAAACGCAACAGAAACGCACAATGATATGATTGATAAACTAACAAAGCTACAATAAGCCTGGCTGTGAGTGAGGCAGGTGCCGCAGGTATATACATTTCAATCAATTCGAAATTTTGTGTGAATAAGAAACATATGTACAGAATATAGGTTTTGTATTTCAGAAAAATATATATATTATTTGGAACTAAATATATGAATGAGTTTTGATTTAGGCTTAAGGATCACAGATATATTCATTCATATCACATACTGTATTTTAATCTCTTAAGCCTGTAATGAGTAACGTTAATGATACTTTAGATTTGTTAATTTTATCGAATATATTTAATTCTGCGATTCCGCTGTTTCGCATCAAATCGCAAAAATTCAAAATGCGAGCACCAAACTTTGTTACAATTTCATAAAGTTCACAACCTTCAGAAAAATAAGTGAGGTTTTAAAACCTCCAAGGTATCCTTATGCCGATTTTACGCGGATATAATTTTTTGCGTTTAATCAGGATATACAATACTGTAGCACGGTAGCCTAATGAGACTCAGATATACAGTACTGTAGTACTGTAGCATAATGAGACACAGATATACAAAAATGTAGTACTGTAGCCTAATTAGACTCAGATAAACAGTACTGTAGTATTGTAGCCTAATGAGACTCAGATATACAGAACTGTAGTTCTGTAGCCTAATGAGACTCAGATATACAATAATGTAGTACTGTAGCCTAATGAGACTCAGATATACAGTACTGTAGTACTGTAGCATAATGAGACACAGATATACAAAAATGTAGTACTGTAGCCTAATTAGACTCAGATAAACAGTACTGTAGTATTGTAGCCTAATGAGACTCAGATATACAGAACTGTAGTTCTGTAGCCTAATGAGACTCAGATATACAATAATGTAGTACTGTAGCCTAATGAGACTCAGATATACAGTACTGTAGTGCGGTAGCCGTATGAGACTCAGATATACAGTACTGTTTTTGTTGTAATCTAATGAAACACAGATATACAGAATAGTAGTGCTGTAGCCTAATGAGACTAAGATATACAGTACTGTAATACTGCAGCTTAAAGAGACTCAGATATACAGTACTGTAATACTGTAGCCTAATGAGACTCAAATAGGGATTCATGCATGTGATGATTACAGTATAATAATGTTGTAAAGAATGATATGAATATAAAAGAAAGAAGAAAGAATTTACACAGATATGAAGAGAGTATTTTCCTGGCTTTTTAACGATTTTGATATTTAATTTTACATGTCCTAAACGACGCCAATACAAAACAGGAAATTCACTGCCCTCAAGTGGATATATCTTAAGATTTTTAGTGAGCAGTTCCTGTATTAGGAAAAACAGGGAAGAGTTTAATTCAAGCATACTTGGAAAAATCACAAAATACTTAGAAGATCCATCTATTTTCACATTCGTATAGTATACATTAAGGAAATTATATGGGTATTCCAAGTTAATTGCAACATACTATATTTGCCTTAATTCTTGTGAGAAAAAACCATATTTAATATCTTGAATAGATAGGGTGGGGTGGGGGTTGGAATTGCATCAATGAACATATGCCAAAAGCCAAGGACGCACGTAAAGTTTCTCATTTCAATATTTTTGGGAATGTGCACAAGAGTTTTAGAAAATTCACTAATTGAAATATTTTTTTAATTTCCAATATGGGGACCATGTTAAACGAAAAAAAACGTGTTAAAAGAAGCTGCTTTAACCCCTTTTTTGGGGTGGGGTTTATTGATGGTTCAAGTTTTTCTCACTTGGTCAAGACTTGAAAATGTGTGTTTAGAATTTATACATACATGTACAGTATCATTTTTAGTCTTAATTAACGTCATTTGATATTTTTGAGCAAGCCTTTTTGTTGATGAAATGCTGTATACTATATTTGGAACGGGTTCGGAATTCAGGTCGGGTTCGGTGTGTGATTGATGTTGTATGTGTATTGAATAAACGCATGTTTGATCGTCACAGCTATTTAATAATTATTCGTCCCGATAGCACGAATTAACATGGTGGCAGCGGTGTGTGGACTCTGATAACGTCTCAACGCTCCATATCGGCATTCTTTAGGTGATTTTGAACATTACAAACTGATATTTGTAAGAGCAAAGTTTGACTTTTTGTGCAACCACGTGCATCCGCCATTTGCATATATGAAACATGGGCGAAGCAGAACCAACCCCAGTGCAGGTATATAACTGTCCTTTTCGATTACCCCCTGAGTTAGAATTAACAACAGGAAATGTGTCAGAAAATTTCAAGAAATGGAAAAGACAGGTCGAGGTGTATCTCGCAGCTTCCGGTGGCACAGAGAAGGCCAAAGAAGTGCAGGTAGCCATAATACTAAGTTGTGGAGGCCCCCACGTGGTTGAAATTTATGACCAATTCCAGTGGGACGATGGTAATGACAAGAATGACCCTGATAAACTGTTTCAGAAATTACAATCTTATTGTAACCCCAGATCAAATGAGGTACTCGAATCACACAGATTTTGGAAGCTCCCATACCAAGATCCATTTGATAGTTTTCTCACAGATCTGAAGACCCGTGCAGCATCTTGCAATTTCAAAGAACCTGACAGAATGATGAGAGACAAAATAGTGTTCACAGTTACCGGAAAGTTACAGGAACTTCTACTCAGAGAGGACAAACTTACACTCGAAAGAACCATACAAGTTTGTAGGGCGTATGAACAATCCAACAGACAAGTAAAGGAGCTACGTGAAGCCACTCTGCAAGTGAACAAACTACAGAGATCTGAAAAGTACATGCACAGCAAACCGAAAACAGAGAAAAAGAAGGAAATTCCAAAGACTAAACACACTCAGTATAAGAAGAAAGACTGTGAATTCTGTGGGTACAAACACGAACCAGGGAGACAAAAGTGTCCAGCATGGGGAAAATGTTGTGAACAGTGTGGTGGAAGGAATCACTTCAAAGCAAAGTGCAAGAAGATACATTCAGTCAGTCAGGAAGAAGAATTCAACGAGGACCAATGGTTGAAAGCTGTTAGTTCTGGTGGCAAAGAAGTAACTGCAATAATGCGTATCAATGAGTGTGACATTAGATTTCAACTTGACAGTGCCGCAGATGTGAATACAATTTCTCAGCGTTATGTCCGCAAGGAGCAATGCAAGCTTACCAAAATCCGATTGAACATGTGGAATAAGACAAACATGAAACCACTTGGTGAGGCAGATCTGACAGTCGTCAATCCACGTACAAATGAGAAGCACCAACTCAGATTCATTGTTGTTCCAAATCATTACACATGTTTACTTGGACTTGAGGCGGTACAGAAATTAAAGTTGATTACCATAAATAACGAGAAATTCATATCCAGTGTATCAAGCAGTGACTTAGGTGATTTGGGAACAGCCCATCTACATGTCGACCCAAATGTGAAACCCAAAGCTCTTCCCTGCAGGAAGATCCCTATCGCACTCCAGAGCTTGGTACAAGCTTGAAGATAGAGGAGTACTTATTCCGATTACAGAGCCTACTCCATGGGTCAGCCAGATGGCTATTGCTCGTAAAGCCAACGGCAAGCTAAGATTGTGTATTGACCCGCAAGCACTCAACACAGCGTTGATGAGAGAACATTATCGCCTACCTGTTCTTGATGACATTCTACCGCAGCTCAGTAAGGCCAGAACCTTCACAAAACTTGATGTCAAGGAGGCTTTTTGGCATGTGAAGTTGGATGAGGAATCCAGCAGACTAACGACAATGATAACTCCTTTTGGAAGGTACAGATGGGCAAGACTACCTTTTGGACTAAAGGTATCAAGTGAAATATTCCAGAGGAAACTGGATGAGGTGTTCGGAAACATGACAGGTGTTTTCAGCGTGGTAGACGATATCATAATAGCCGGCTGTGGAGAAAACGATGTAGTAGCTGAGCAAGACCATGCTTTAAAATTGAGAAAAGTGTTGGAGAGATGTGAGGAGAGACACATCATCTTGAATAAAGAAAAACAGGAGATTGGACTGAAAGAAATCTCATTTCATGGACATGTTATTTCCAGAGATGGAGTGAAAATTGATAACAAGAAAGTGAAAGCCATTAATGACATGCAACCTCCTACTGACGTTTCAGGAATTAAGAGACTGTGTGGCATGGTTCAGTACATGGCGAAGTTCCTTCCAGACCTTTCTACCATAATGGAGCCGCTCAGAGAACTTACTCGCAAAGATAAGGCATGGCATTGGTCTAAAGACTGTGAAGCAGCATTTCAGAGGATCAAGATGATGCTGACAGAAACTCCTGTACTAGCTTATTTTGACCCTGGGAAGGAAGTAGTAGTACAAGTGGACAGTAGTAAAGACGGCATTGGTGCAGTTCTCCTTCAAGACGGTAGACCAGTGGAGTATGCATCTAGATCACTGACAGTGTCAGAGAGAAACTGGGCGCAGATCGAGAAAGAAGCGTTATCTGTGTTATACGGTCTGGAACGTTTTGACCAATATACATATGGCCGTAATGTGATGATACAGAATGACCATAAACCATTAGAGGCCATCCTGAAGAAACCTCTTGCAATGGCACCGAAGCGACTACAGGACATCATGATGAGATGGAACCGGTACGATTTTAACTTTGTGTATGTCAAGGGAACTAACCTTACAATTGCAGATACATTGAGTCGCGCATATCTGAAGAGTGAGGAAGGTAATTTTAGTGAGAGGCTAAGAATCATGGCATTGAAAAGTGACGAACCATGTGACATTCCTGATGCTCGACTTAGTGAAATAAAAGGAGCAACAGAGAGTGACGAGGAAATGCAAATTCTCAAGGAAACTGTGATGAACGGTTGGCCAGAGCAGAAACAAGAAACGCCACAGAGAATTCGCCATTACTTTGATTTTAGAGACACTATATCATACAGTGATGGACTTATGCTCAAAGGGGAAGCTGTAATAATCCCTAAATCTTTGAGGAGTGAAATGAAGGCCAGACTTCACAAGGCTCACTTTGGATATGATAGCATGCTGAGAAGGGCAAGAGGAACAATATTTTGGCCAGGAATGAATTCAGACATCAAACAGTTGGCTGATTGTTGCTCAATATGTCAAGAGAGAAAACCAATGAACCAAAATGCTCCATTGATGCAGCATGCAGAAGGATCTACTCCATGGCAGAAAATAGGACTTGACCTGTTTGAGCTGAATGGAAAGCATTATTTGATTGCAGTTGACTATTTTTCTAGTTTCATCGAAATCGACTTGCTAACATCTTTGACAAGCTCCAGAGTAATAGCTTTACTCAAGAAACAATTTGCTCGATTTGGAATTCCAAATGTAATCATGTCTGATGGAGGACCACAGTTCGTAAGCCAAGAATTCCAAGATTTTGCAAAGAAGTGGGGTATCACTCACATGACATCATCGCCTATGCATCAACAAGCCAATGGCAAGGCCGAGTCAGCTGTAAAAATCATGAAGACTTTGTTAAGAAAATGTGAAGCGGAGAAGACTGATCCTTATGAAGCAATTCTTGAACAAAGAAATACACCAAAACAGGATACTGGTATTAGTCCTGCAGAAATCATGTTTAACAGAAAAGTGCGTGGCATGATTCCACATTTTCCACAGAAACTGGAGAAACCAGAAAGTGATGCATTCATCAGGAAGAGGAATCAGCGCAGACAGACAGTAAAGAAATCCTTTGACAAGAAGTCTCGCGAGCAGAGTGAATTGGACGTTGGTCAAGCAGTATTCTTCCAGCATCTAGAGGGACGCAACTGGAAACTCGGAAAGATCAATGGTATTCTTGGACCAAGGACATACACTGTCAAGGACCAGAACGGAACCACTTATCGTAGAAACAGAATTCATTTGCGACCTACCACAGTTAATTTCTATAGTCGTGACCGCTCACCGATGCGTTCAGTCCCAGATGATGATACAGAGGGCATACAGAGACACTTTGTGACAGACTCTAAGCCAGTGAACAATCCGAACTCTACTGTTAGCGGAAGCGCACCAGAAACACCGTCCGTTGAACTTACCGTACCAACGCAAAATGAACCACTCCGTGAAGGAAGACCTGTTCGCGAAAGGAGAAAACCAGCCTATCTGAAAGACTATATTACTGGTTAATGGACTTCGTTTTATGAAATTAAGTCAAGTGATTTTCTAGTCATTTGTGTACATGTAATTTTGTATCATTTTGTGTCTATAGGTCAGATACTTTACCATTTCAGTGACATTTTGTGCTAAATAAGTGCACTATTCATTTTATGTTTGTAACATGATGAAAGTCTATTTTGTTTGATGAAATTTGATGTTTTGATGAAATTTTGACAAATTTTCTTAAGAAAAGGGGATGTTGATGAAATGCTGTATACTATATTTGGAACGGGTTCGGAATTCAGGTCGGGTTCGGTGTGTGATTGATGTTGTATGTGTATTGAATAAACGCATGTTTGATCGTCACAGCTATTTAATAATTATTCGTCCCGATAGCACGAATTAACACTTTTCCTCTTCATCTTTAAAATTCGAAATACGTGTATTAATTTAGACGCATTTGACATAAATATTTGGTTACTTTAGATAAAAAAGGAATAACTATATGAATTATCTAAATAGTTACTTGCTAATAAAATAAAACAATTTAAGAGATGAATATTCCCACAGTTCAGCTATATAGAGAAAAATCTCTCGCATGAAAATGCGAGGAAGCTATTTTATCACAAGTAGTACATGTATTTTCAATCGATTGCATATATTAACAATAATCCCCTTCATATATATCTCTCTCTCTTTCTCTCTTTCTCTCTCTCTCTCTCTCTCTCTCTCTTCATTAACATTAAAATCCATACAAATCCTAAAAAATTATAGTCTTAGTCATATCTTAGGATAAATCTAACGACATTGTGGACTGACCCCCAAGTTACTGAGACACTGGAAAATTGAATGAATTTCTTGTTTAATTATACTTTGCTAGTTCAGAAAGCAACGTAACCAAATTATTAATGTATCTTCCTTCCTTGGCATAGCATATAGTATAGTGACGGAGTTTGGTTATTGATATTAGATAAGCACGTGTGATAAATGTCGTATTCAGTGGTCTTATTTGAATATATAGTAATACAAATATTTTTTTAAATAATTTTTATAAACAAGATATTTCCTCACTAGTAATACCCCCGGTCTGATGTGAATACAAGTATACACAATTAACAAAGACTTCATTTAACAGGAAGAGGACTTCCGATTTGTACAAAAATTTATCCCACCATATGGCATGCCTAAACAAACCGTGTTCAAATGTCAAGCATCTGCAATGAATTGTTGTCGAGAAAAATGACAGAAAGTTTTGTTACGGACAGATAGACAGACAGACAGACAAGGGTAAAACAGAACTATTTATAGTATACCCCCTTCCCCGTCGGAGCGGGGGTATAATTATAATGTTTCATGATTGCAAAAATTTACAGAGCAACGCGGAATGTTTTCTGCTTATGGTGACGGAGTTTGGATACTCGGGAATACAGCACAGACGCTTGTTTCTCAGTGTAATAAAAGTTCATACTATACTCAGTAGCTTAATGTAAGCACGTGTATACATTCTTTTCTTTTTTTTATCTCAATCTTTCAAAACTTTGTTATTTTATCATTGCAAATTCCGACCTTTTGCGTTTGTGTCGGAACTTTTCCGGAAGCATCATGAACTTGTTTATACATGTAGTGTGATAATGGGTTGTCCCGAGGAAAGAAAACAACTCACTGATATGATTCTTCAATTTATTCGGAGATATACGGGGTTTCGCGAGTTAACCCGGTAATAGAAGAAATAGTTATCATCATAAAAATGATCAATATCAACGTTATACTACTTGCAAAGAAGAATAACTCTGATCACAATAGATAATTTCAAGGTTAATCAGAGTTACTGCCGTTGAACGCAATTCACTAAAATATAAAAATACGTTGTGCTCTTTATCAGAATGAATATAATATTCGATTAGATAAAAATATAAACCTTCAATGTAGCTCCTTTGTAGATTACATTACTTCAAGATACTAGTAAATATAATAAAACTTTGTAAGATCAACTGGATATAGAACCGGGATATGAACATGCTTTTTCGAGAAAACGCATTTTTGTTAATGAATAAATATGATTCAAGGAATAGATCTATGAATTAACGATTATTTATTTATGCCTTAAAATTACTGTATTATCCTAAGGGTAAGTTCAAATTAATGGAAGAGCCAATGTAACAGCCGCAAGCATGAATTTTGATTTTCGCTGGTGACGTTGCACTTTTGCCCAACATCGTTCAACGTTAGTGACGTAATAGTTCAACTCATCATTTAACCTTTCACTATCTTTTGCGTGTTATTTACAAAATGAATTCAATAACTTTTCTATGGATCGACGTATCAAAGAACGTCGATCAATAGTAAAAATCATTACATTCATTTCTTATCATTTAATGTATAAATCATTTTCAAATCATAAAATGTAAAGTGTCATTGATAAAAAATATAAAAATGTAAATGAAGCTGCGCGTATGAATATAAAACAATTACCAAGGCAACAATATTCAAAATAGATCCGCCTTCAGCTGATGCAGAGCTATTGAGCTGCAGTTGCTTTCCACACCCTTTACATGCAAAAAATATGTGGACTGTAAATATTATTTATTAGGTTTGTTACTGACTGACTACATAAATATTATACATATACATGTAGGCCCTATTACATGGCTTCGAGGGCGACACACCAGAATATTTGCCCTGAGGTGACAGGAAAGCCCTGGAGTGTTATGTTGCCCGATGCCGAAGATATTGTCGCCCGAGAAGACATGTAATATATGTTATATAACATTTTTTAAAATAAGAATCTTTTTAAGACTATATTAATCTTATTAACATGAGATTTTAAATATTAATGCATCTTCATATCTTACAATTCAATTTTCTTGTAAAATGTTGATAGATACTTTCAAAAACAAGATAATTTTTCAAATTGAATAATTAAAGTAAGTTTCTCTGCATAGCAGACACTGTCATGACATTAATTTTTTTATTTTCGAGGAACTGTTTACGTTTGCTTGTAGCTAAATTTCGAACCCGACGTAATCAATATGCAGAATGATTGCACGCAAGGGTGATGTAACAGTTTCGGTAGGGCAATATATTTCCGGGAGGGCAATATAACTATTTCCGGTGTGATTCAGCAATTTTCAAGGCATAGTAATAAAATTATCTCATTTGTGACATAACGAGAAAACTTATTCAAAAATGTTATATTATACATACATTACATGGCATCGAGGGCGACATACCACTCCAGGGCTTTCCTGCCATCTCGGGGCAAATATTCTGGTATGTCGCCCTCGATGCCATGTAATATATGTATAATGTAGAGCAGAGCGGATCAGAAACCCTTGACTTGGGAAGATGGTATATTATATAATCAGAATATTATTTCCCTTGCGCCGAACAGCATTTCAACCAATAAAATAAAGTAAATTTGTACATCATGTATTCTCTACTAATCACAAGGAAGACGTTATATAATAAGGATTTAATTCATTGCATATGGTACTGGAGAATGAAAGTGTATTGTACATTAGCAACAGCACATACCTCATGGTGGAATTTAAAAGCCCATTCAGAACTGGATCAAATGTATCTAGAGATTATATATTTCTAGTATTTATAATCGGTTCGACCGGGTCCCATTTTACTGTGGGTGCGCTTGATTTGTCTACACTGTTGTACACCAGGTGTAGATGATTAACACCATATAATCAAGCGAAATTTGGTGTAGTGTTCAATATGGACGCCAAATAGTGACAGCTGCCGAGGAGTTCCGTTTTTAAGACAATTCTTTTAATAGCTTTTGAAAATAAATAATTTTTGTAATCCATTGCTTACCTTGCCAGTTTTCAGGTACATGCAAAGTACAGTATGTGTTTGTTTCTTTTGAATAGGCTATTAAAATTGTTTAGTTTATGTTAGGAGAGACACAATGCTCAGCAAAAGAGAAAACTTATTGTCAAGCAAAAAAAAATATTTAAGTGAATTTACAACTGAAAAAGTATAATCTGGCAAAATAACTAGAAAGCTAGTGCATTCATATGCATTGAAAAAATAAATGCGTAAAAAACCATCTTTTCTTACTTCTTAGTATACTATACATGTTCAATGTATCTGTTGACTTTTTCTGACAAAACATGTTTTCTTTATATAAATAAAAAATACAAAGCTTTTGATTTTTTTTTCATATGCTTTGAACACTTTCATATTTACACACGCAATATGTGCTACAATTAGGCTATCAACTCTAGCATATTTTATGTGCTGACAAAAGAAATTCTGCAGATTTCTATGTTTACCGTTTTGCCGCCATATTGAAAATAAGAGTGTAATGTCCAACACATGCCCTGCACAAAGTGTAGACGGTGTACACGTAAAGTGTCCACTTTTGCACTTGATTATAGAAAAGTGTACACAGGTCGTTAGGTGTAGACAAATCAAGCGCGCCCTGTAATTAAAAAAAAAATACTAGATGACTTCCAAATCTATGCTTTTTACTCCAAGGTTTACAGAGGTCATGTCTCTTAGAAACCAAATCCAAGGACAAGCTGCCCTTTAAAGGGCATCAATGCAGGATATCATTGTAAAAAAGGGAAAGTAAGGTAAAATAGTGGGCGGATTTCATATCAATTCTACTTACAAAAAAAACAAAAACCAAAGTTCGCCACATCAATAATTAGTCTAATTAGCTAATACAATTACAGAAGCAGAGCCGGTGTATGCCTGCATTACGTGATTATTGTAAAAGTAAACACAGGCGCCATTAGATGGCGCATCTTTCTTCGAGTGAGTACACAAACTGTGAACTTGATCACATTGAGTGTTCGATTTTCATTCTCGTACGCAGATGAAACAATTATGCAGTGTTTTGTCTGAAACGAGGTAATTCTATTTATTGTGATCGGGTGTCATAGACTTCATAAAACATTCATATAAAACAGAGCACACGGATAGTTCTGTACACATTGTGTCTGACAAAGACAAATAACAAATACGAATAGTTCCTTGGTATAAAAAAATAACAAGAATATATACAAATAGTTATGTATGCTATACCGTACAACAGGGTACTAATCATACAGTTTATATGTATATGCCCCTACTCTACATAAAGAAGCTATTGAATGAAAATACATTTTCAATTCTACATTAAATTCATGCATGTCAGAAAGTTCTGGTTCAATTCTCAGATATCCTTGGGTTTTTTTAAAGTAAGCACTAATAATAATGATAATTATAATAGTAGTAAAAATAAAAATGATAGTACGTAATAATAATATTAAGAATATTTAATGTATAGACAATAATATCGGTATAAGACGACACGCCATCAAAACCTGAATTAATGATAAAACCTAAACAATTAAAACTTGTACCGTACAATATACAGAATAAAATCAAGGGACACAGAGGGCTCGACAACAGATAGACAGATAGAACGCAGTTCGCAATTCAAAATTTAGAATTCATACTTGGGGCCCGCTTGCCTTATATGCGATTGAATAGTGAACTGCGTTCTATCTAGATCGCAGTTCGCAATTCAAAATTTAGAATTCATATTTGGGGCCCGCTTGCCTTATATGCAATTGAATAGTGAACTGCGTTCTATAGAACGCAGTTCGCAATTCAAAATTTAGTGCGATTGAATAGTGAACTGCGTTCTATCTAGAACGCAGTTTGGGGCCCGCTTGCCTTATATGCAATTGAATAGTGAACTGAGTTCTATAGAACGCAGTTCGCAATTCAAAATTTAGTGCGATTGAATAGTGAACTGCGTTCTATCTAGAATGCAGTTCGCAATTCAAAATTTAGAATTCATACTTGGGGCCCGCTTGCCTTATATGCAATTGAATAGTGAACTGCGTTCTATCTAGAACGCAGTTCGCAATTCAAAATTTAGAATTCATACTTGGGGCCCGCTTGCCTTATATGCAATTGAATAGTGAACTGCGTTCTATCTAGAACGCAGTTCGCAATTCAAAATTTAGAATTCATACTTGGGGCCCGCTTGCCTTATATGCAATTGAATAGTGAACTGCGTTCTAGATAGAACGCAGTTCACTATTCAATGAACTTCAAAATTTAGAATTCATACTTGGGGCCCGCTTGCCTTATATGCAATTGAATAATGAACTGCGTTCTATAGAACGCAGTTCGCACTTCAAAATTTAGTGCGATTGAATAGTGAACTGCGTTCTATCTAGAACGCAGTTCGCAATTCAAAATTTAGAATTCATACTTGGGGCCCGCTTGCCTTATATGCAATTGAATAGTGAACTGCGTTTTATCTAGAACGCAGTTCGCAATTCAAAATTTAGAATTCATACTTGGGGCCCGCTTGCCTTATATGCAATTGAATAGTGAACTGCGTTCTATCTAGAACGCAGTTCGCAATTCAAAATTTAGAATTCATACTTGGGGCCCGCTTGCTTTATATGCAATTGAATAGTGAACTGCGTTCTATCTAGAACGCAGTTCGCAATTCAAAATTTAGAATTTATATTTGGGGCCCGATTGCCTTATATGCAATGGAATAGTGAACTGCGTTCTAGAACGCAGTTCGCAATTCATTTTTGGGGCCCGAAATTTTCAGGGGCATCTACTAGTGGTATTTCACTACCACTGTGAAATTTGGTGATGCAGTAATCTATAGTTTTTGAGATCTGTATGGTGTCCGGATAGGGCCATTTGCATTAGCGCGACATCGCGTTCAGATAAACGAGACATTGCGCTAACACATGTACACAACACACCGTCGCGCTAACGCAACTTTGCACAACACGCCGTCGCGCTAACACAACTTTGCACAACACGCCGTCGCGCTAACACAAGTTTGCTTAACACGCCGTCGCGCTAACGCAACTTTGCAAGTTTCATAGTCTAGTAGGAAGTCATGTCCGGAAATATTAGACTGCGCATGCTGAAATATGCATGCACGCAAGCATGGATAAAAAATAAATAAAATGTACTTTGAAATATATATATTATTTTCATTTATTATCAGTGCATATGAATAAAAATATAGTTACTAGTGTGTCACTAGATAAGGATATGAATTTCGTGGATCTTTGCACAACACGCCGTCGCGCTAACACAACTTTGCTTAACACGCCGTCGCGCTAACGCAACTTTGCAAGTTTCATAGTCTAGTAGGAAGTCATGTCCGGAAATATTAGACTGCGCATGCTGAAATATGCATGCACGCAAGCATGGATAAAAAATAAATAAAATGTACTTTGAAATATATATATTATTTTCATTTATTATCAGTGCATATGAGTAAAAATATAGTTACTAGTGTGTCACTAGATAAGGATATGAATTTTGTGGATCATTGTTTAGTTGATCCACGAAATTAAATATTCATTGAAGTGCAATTTTAATTAACATTTTGTATTGATAGGTTCATTGGCCACTAATTTACGTATACTTGATATTGTGATTTTCACTTTATCCACGAAAATTGATGCCCTTGAATATCAATGAAACCACAATATTCAATTGCATATAAGCCCGATTCTCAGAAACTATAGATAACTGCATCACCATATTTTCACAGTGGTAGTGAAATACCACTAGTAAATGCCCCTGAAAAATTCAGGTCCCAAATATGAATTCTAAATTTTAATTGCGAATTGCTTTCTAGATAGAACGCAGTTCACTATATTCAATTGCATATAAGCCCGATTCTTAAACATAGGTAATAACAGATTACAAAGCTCACCGAGACGAGGGATCACCTTTTTGAGGAATCACCTTTATGAGACCACCTTTATCATATTATTTGAAAATCATAGTTAATGATCTTGGATATACATGGATATTGTTTTGACAAAATATCGTATAACAATATAATATAATAAAAATTGTATAATAATCATATGTTCATTTCATAGGGTATTATATGATACAATGTTTATCAATACGATAATATAAAATACTATATTGCATCCTATGATACCAGTACAATATATATCATATATTACAATAAAATACTGTAATAAATAATGATGCAATATGATATTGTAACATATGATATGACATTGTATCTTGTTATACATTGTTAAATTTGATCACATAATACAATATCATAATATATTATGATATTGATATGATATGATACATTATAATAATATATGATACAATATCATATCACATAATGCATCACAATATTATACTGTATAATATTATAGCATGATATTGCATTGTATGATATTGTATCATATTTAATACAATGTAGGATATTGTATCATATGATACAATAAAATTAGCTACAACATTGTACCATATCAATTGATACAATATCATGTGATATAGTACTATATTATATCATACAATATCATAGTATACTTTATTGTTTTATATGATACAATATCACATTATACAATATCATATAACACATTTTCATATATTGATATAATAATATATTATATAAACCAATCTCATTTTATACAATATCGTATGATATGATATGATATGATATATATTATACAATATCATATCATATGATACTATATTATGTTGCAATATCATATGAATTAGCATGTGATAAAATATAATATATGTGATATTATACAATATCATATTATACAATATTGTATCATAATAAACAATACTATACATAACAATATCACAATACAATATCATATCATAATGTACCAAAAAATTGATACAATATCATATCGTATCATATAACTTTTTACAATATAATATATGATATAATATTGTATCATATAAAACAATAGTGTATCATATCATACAATACTATATCATAGGAATCATATTATATCATTTAACAACGAACACATCTATCAAGCAGGTTTTAGATAGGATAATTTTTTGTAGCATCCTTGATAATGGAGATCTGCATCTGAAGCTACCTCTGCAGTTCATTAATATTATAGTTAAATCAACTATGCAAGCTATTATCTAAATATGTGACCTGTTCCAAAAAAACAAATCTCATCCAGCATCCGAAACATACGCCTCAGATTCAGCATTCAAGCTTGCCAGGTGCATCAGTATCATAAGACGTATCATCCATGCAAGTTTTATGAAGTTAGGACCAGTAATAACTGAGATATAATCATCAGAGGGCACCTGCTCCAAAAACTTTAACAAACTCTTAAAACCTTAACCTCCTTCAGCATCCGAAACCTATGGCTCAGATTCAGCATTCATGCCTGTCAGGTGCATCAGTATTATAAGACGCACCATCCATATAAGTTTGGTGAAGTTAAGACCAGTGATAACTAAGTTATAATCATCAAAGGGCACCTGCTCCAAAAACTTTAACCAGCTCTAAAAACCTTAACCTCATCCAGCATCCGAAACCTATGGCTCAGATTCGGCATTCCTTCCTGTCAGAGGCATCAGTATCATACGACACACCATCTATGCAAGTTTGGTGAAGTTAGGACCAGTAATAACTAAGATATAATCATCAAAGGGCACCTGCTCCAAAAACTTTAACCAGCTCTAAAAACCTTAACCTCATCCAGCATCTGAAACCTATGGCTCAGATTCAGCATTCAAGCCTGCCAGGTATATCAGTATCATAAGACGCACCATCTATGCAAATTTAGTGAAGTTAGGACCAGTAATAACTAAGATATAATCATCAAAGGGCACCTGCTCCAAAAACTTTAACCAGCTCTAAAAACCTTAACCTCATCCAGCATCTGAAACCTAAGGCTCAGATTCAGCATTAAAGCATGTCTGATGCATCAGTATCATAAGATGCACCATCCATGCAAGTTTGGTAAAGTTAGGACCAGTAGTAACCTATAAATTACTATCAAAGGGCACCTGCACCAAAAACTTTAACTTGCTCCAAAAACCTTAACCTCCTCCAGCATCTGAAACTCATGGCCCTGATTCAGCATTCAGGTCTTTCAAGTCCATGAGTAGGTCAAGATGCATCATCCATGCAAGTTTGGTGAAGATAGGACAAGTAATAACTTAGATACAGGACCTGCAACAAAAACATTAACCAGGTTCGGACGCCGACGCCGACGCCGAGGGTATAGCATAAGCACCCCCCGACTTCGTTTCGGTGAGCTAAAAACTACCCAAATATGAATTCTAAATTTGAATTGCGAACTGCGTTCTAGATAGAACGCAGTTCACTATTCCATTGCATATAAGGCAAGCGGGTCCCAAGTATGAATTCAAAATTTTGAATTGCGAACTGCGTTCTAGATAGAACGCAGTTCACTATTCAATTGCACATAAGGCAAGCGGGCCCCAAATATGAATTCTAAATTTTGAATTGCGAACTGCGTTCTAGATAGAACGCAGTTCACTATTCAATCGCACTAAATTTTGAATTGCGAACTGCGTTCTATAGAACGCAGTTCACTATTCAATTGCATATAAGGCAACGGGCCCCAAATATGAATTCTAAATTTTGAATTGCGAACTGCGTTCTAGATAGAACGCAGTTCACTATTCAATCGCACTAAATTTTGAATTGCGAACTGCGTTCTATAGAACGCAGTTCACTATTTAATTGCATATAAGGCAAGCGGGCCCCAAGTATGAATTCTAAATTTTGAATTGCGAACTGCGTTCTAGATAGAACGCAGTTCACTATTCAATTGCATATAAGGCAAGCGGGCCCCAAGTATGAATTCTAAATTTTGATTTGCGAACTGCGTTCTAGATAGAACGCAGTTCACTCTTCAATTGCATATAAGGCAAGCGGGCCCCAAGTATGAATTCTAAATTTTGAATTGCGAACTGCGTTCTAGATAGAACGCAGTTCACTATTCAATTGCATATAAGGCAAGCGGGCCCCAAGTATGAATTCTAAATTTTGAATTGCGAACTGCGTTCTAGATAGAACGCAGTTCACTATTCAATCGCACTAAATTTTGAATTGCGAACTGCGTTCTATAGAACGCAGTTCACTATTCAATTGCATATAAGGCAAGCGGGCCCCAAATATGAATTCTAAATTTTGAATTGCGAACTGCGTTCTATAGAACGCAGTTCACTATTCAATTGCATATAAGGCAAGCGGGCCCCAAATATATATTCTTAATTTTGAATTGCGAACTGCGTTCTAGATAGAACGCAGTTCACTATTCAATCGCACTAAATTTTGAATTGCGAACTGCGTTCTATAGAACGCAGTTCACTATTCAATTGCATATAAAGCAAGCGGGCCCCAAATATGAATTCTAAATTTTGAATTGCGAACTGCGTTCTAGATAGAACACAGTTTACTATTCAATTGCATATAAGGCAAGCGGGCCCCAAGTATGAATTCTAAATTTTGAATTGCGAACTGCATTCTAGATAGAACGCAGTTCACTATTCAATCGCACTAAATTTTGAATTGCGAACTGCGTTCTATAGAACGCAGTTCACTATTCAATTGCATATAAGGCAAGCGGGCCCCAAATATGAATTCTAAATTTTGAATTGCGAACTGCGTTCTAGATAGAACGCAGTTCACTATTCAATCGCACTAAATTTTGAATTGCGAACTGCGTTCTATAGAACGCAGTTCACTATTCAATTGCGAACTGCGAACTGCGTTCTAAAAACCGATTGCCTACTTTTTGTGGTCCTTACGTGTATATGCAAATTCCACTTTAACTTAGATAAGTTTTTTTACAGAGAAAATAATACATTCCACTATTTTCATGTTTCAGATTATAGTACAAAAATAATAATAACTAGACACGATCTCGTTGCGAGCAACGAGGAGGTCTTCCGTCCGGTTTTTAGAATTTGATATGACGTCATCAACGCTAATTTTTGAATTGAAATATTGAATGTGTGATAACGTATAAACACGAGAAGCATGTGTCCTAACTACAGTGAATTGAATCGGCTGTCCACAAGCGCAGCGTCTCCTCGGCCCGTGTTATGTAAATGTACACTCAACGTTGTGGGTTTCAAATGTTTGCAGTTCGACAAATGAATTTTACTTTTCAACATTAAACTATTTTATGACATAGACAAGATCATATAGAACGCCTTTTTCAACGAACAACATTTGCAGCGCACAAATACCCCGTTTTTTTCCAAATAAAATAAAAATACGTGGTAACAACCTTATTACACTCATATTAAGCAATACCTGAACAAAAAATTATTGTTACGAAATTGATAAGATCATAATGAACAACATTTGCAGCGACATCAATATCTAAAGGGTTCTAGGTCGCTAATTTGAGTGACCAGCCCTTTTTCTTGATGTCAAACAAAAAATCTTGTAAATAAAAATATTTCAAAAAATGTCTCAACAAAATAATTGCAAGAAAAGAGATACACTAAGAAAAGCATGCAAAATTACAACGCTTTTTTATCTCAATTTTCGTTTTCTGCCGAGCTCCGGTAACTCTTGTGCTAGGCAAATATGAATGCTTTATACAAATTAACAATCTTTTATTTATCATTCTTGAAATTTTGAAATCGATATCGCAAGTAGGTCATGAGAACACTCTTGCACAAACCAACACCCTAAAATTCCTTAAAATGTCAATATCTCAAAAACGGAAATGATGTCATCAACCAAAAAAAATTCCGTTAAGGTTAAAAACATCGTTAGTTAGATCTGAAAATGTCATAAATTTCGGTAAAAAAAAATATCGGCACTCAGGGCTTGAACACGGGTCGCCTGGGCACATATCCACGACTCTAACGACTGAGCTATTCGGACTCTCGCTTCAAAACTGTGATGCTAGATATCTCGAGAATGCGTTGTTTAATTTTAAAACAAATTACATATTCTGAATCAGTGAAAGGGTCACTATCAACCCTACATAGAAATATCAAAAAAGAAAAAAGTTGAAAAAATCGATTTTTTGTCTTTCCTTCCGGTGACGAACGGAAGTGACGGACGTTAATTATTTAACATAAAGGCACCCATCCAAAGGTAGATCTATCATTGCTGAAAATTTGAAGTTTCTATCTTCAACCATTTTTTAAATATTTGCTGGACAAAATGAATTTTTGAAAAAAGTAAATTGAACGACGTTGACAAACAGAAGTGATGTCATATTCGAAAAGATGCGTATGCATAGCTTTAGGTACTCCCTTCTATCTGTGAAAATTTCGTGAAAATCTGTCGAATTGTTTTTAATATATATGGTTTTGAAAAATTTGGTGCAGGAAAAAAAAACAAGAAAAATAATAGGTCAAAAGAAACCTAACGAAAACAATAGGTCTTCCGTTGGAAACGGAAGACCTTAATTAGTTTCATTTTTCTAGCAGCATTTACTTTTTAACTAAAAATTAAAGCATCATAATTTTCTTCGTGTTCAGTCTAAAGATAGGGATCACACTGTAACAGTAAATAATGGACATTGGTGGTAAAAAAAGAAGACATTTCACTGTTTTATTAGTCACAGACTTGGAGCAGAATTCACATGAACTTTTCATCAGCACTCCTTGGTGATACCTTAACTGATTCATGCCGTTGATAAAGTATTCCTTCAATGACATCAAACATGTTTTAATCACTTTAATGTGTATAAAATTGAATTGGTGATCTGTTACCTAATAGTTGCAGATATTCAGCTAGTAGACCTGCTTGAATCGACCACAATTAATGAAACTTTTATTATCAGTGTCAAAGTAAATCAGTTTATTCCAAAATGGGCTGTGACCTACAAACCTTTTAATGTAAATTGGTCAACACAAAAATATATATGTATGGTTTAGAAGTAAGGATACATGCAACGATCGAGAGGTTGGACCAGGGCCTGTGCCACCCTGGAAAGTTCATATATATCAATATTTTAAAGATGCTTGTTAATTTCCTACATAAGGACAATGTAGTAAAATTAATTCTGTATATAAAATAATCCAGTGTTAGCTCGACGCCAAGTTTATAACTCGCACGCACAGGGATCCATTTTTGTGCGGGATTGTGCTTGTGCCAACAAGAAAAAGTTGCCGAATGAAAAGGACTTTAACCAAATTATACGTTGTGCTAGTTTGTCAGACTTTAGGAATAATCCTGAATATCTTTACAATTTGACTGTTCCCGGTGCGATCTTTAGCAATGGTTCACACGTGGGGAACCGACAGACAAACAGACCCAAGTCGTGCAACGTGAAACGACCCGTGTTTGTGTCCAGTGAAGGACCGGGCTTCAGCTCGAGAGTCGAGTTCATGAAAGTGTACGTCCACTATGAGTACCAGTGCTCTCCCTCCTACAGAGACGCCGCTAAATACGTCCCCGGGGAATTCCCCTCTCTCGACGGAAGTGGTTCCCCGCTACCCAACGAAGACATGGAGGACGGAGAGCGCGGAAAGAAAGGGAAGCGGTGTGGTAGCGGGAAAAAGGAGGCGGCGGAGAAACAGCGTAAACAGTCCCAGCAACAGAAGCAGCGCAAACAGTCCAGTGTCCAGACGCCGCAGGACAAGGGGAAGCAATCCAGTACGTCACTGGACGGGTCACTGGGGTCAAGCAGTGAGTCCATCGGAAGTAATGGCGTGTCGTCCAAAAAGCATCAAGCTGCTTCCGGTGATACACAAACGACAAAACCACGAAGTCCACAACGGAAAGTCACGGACGTATTAGTAGGACAATGCATTATGGGAAAACCGTGCCCCACGTAGTACGAGTACCCGCTGACAGACACCTGTGTACTGTACTGTACTTGTGTACGAGTACATATGTACGAGTACCTGTTGACGGTTTCCTATGTATTAGTTCCTTAGTATACGAGACACCTGTGCACTGTAGTACTTGTGTACGAGTACATATGTACGAGTACCTGTTGACGGTTTCCTATGTATTAGTTCATTAGTATGAGTACCCGCTGACAGATACCTGTGTACTGTATTACACGTGTGTGGGTACCTGTTGACGTGAACCTTTATACTAGTGTGTACGAGTACCTGTTAACAGGTACATTACATGTACATGTATTATAGTACCTGTGTGGTTAAATCTTCCTTCATGTGGTTTGTACACGTGCGATTGCTTTACCTTTCGTCCGTTGCGATGAAGTTCCAAGTTCCAAGTTCCCAAGAGCCTATAGCAAAGGACATTGAAATCCGCCGTCCATTTTGTATGTATGATTCCGTTGTATTGAAGTCATTCTATCATCAAAATTATCAACAATATATAAAGTATTTGAATTACAACAAAAGATTTCCCGGTCATTCTCCTGGTGAAATAGTCTGAAGTGATTATTGTTATTTTAACTTTTCCCGGTATTTGCTCCATTTCAAAATTTTGTTCTATATCAGCGATGTACTTTAAACTGAAGACAATAATGGGTGCGAGTTTTATCAAAGAAAATTCCGTAATGTGTACACTTTAGATTGGTGTTGGCGAAAGCTAATCATGATGCCATTAAAACTTTAAACTGTTTTAAGATGTTTGAAAACTTTGAAAAAAGGAAACAATTGTTCCATATCATTTCTACGAACTCTTCGTAGAATTTGAATTAATTCAAGGAATTTAAAGGAAAAAAACTGACTCGCTGTTGTAGACCTCAAGAACATAAAATAAATTCTAGCTTAATTCTATCAAATGACTATAAAAAATAGACGGTGTGTGATGGTCCAACAGTACTTGTTTTATCCGGGACGATTCATCCGCACGAAGGAACATAGAAACACATTTTTAGTCAGGCTGAAGCAGCTGTGCCTTCTTTTCACTTAACAAAAACTTGTACAATTTCAAAATCATTTGACTTTTCACCCAAAAAAAAAATAACAAGAGGAAAACTGATGCTGCAACAAATATATAATTATCAATAAAAGAACTGATTTGAGTTATAATCAGATTGGGTCGACAATAGAATGCGTTTGATGGTTATGTCTTTTACTTGTGTCTTGTTTGATATTTAAAAAAATTAGCTGTCCTAAAATCAACACTCTCTCTCTCTCTCTCTCTCTCTCTCTCTCTCTCTCTCTCTCTCTCTGGGGCTTACACTAACTTTCTTCCAATAAAAACATTCTATTAAGCATATTATTTTGTAGAAAATGGGACAATTCGACTCTATGAGCCCTTTTTTTTAAATCGCATTTTTCGACAGGCAAGTAACGAGAGAGCAAGCTTATAAATAATGATCAAATCCAATAAAGTCCGAAGGGCCTTATGATAGATTTGATCACACCCCGACCGAAATTATCACCTCATTATATTCAAAGAATGATTCCTTATTACTTATATTTATATAATTTTAAGCCATCGTACGATTAAATATAAAAATGTAAATAAACAAACCAAGCTGGCGCCTCGATTTGGCGTCATTTGTATTATGGGTTATATAGTACAAAATCGATACGTAGTGTTATCACAGACAAAGACACTGGATAATGTAAATATATATATATGACGTTTTTAGCAATTCATGAGGCAGACAACAATCACGTGATCCTAAAGGGGTCACCTAACCAGGAAGAGTATATATTACCCCGAGTCGCCATGATAGAAGTTGAAGGTTTGTACAGTTTTGAGATCTAAATGTTGCTGCATGCTGTCTGTATTTTCCAACGTTTTTCAACAACACATTTTTATATAATACCTTATTAAAAGTCATTAAAAGTTAGATGGTTGAACATATATGTAAATCATACGATATTTTAGATACATGTATGTGCATGTAAATGAATTTTATACAACTACAAAAAAAATGAACTGAAAGAGGACAGTTTCACACATAAACACAAAATTTATATCTTGGATACAAAATCTGTACAAGCGGGAACATATGTAAATAAAATACAAGAATTAATTTTTTTCAGAATCCGTGCAAGTTCATTGTCTGACCATGGACGAGCGTTGGGCCCAGGATGTGTTACGGTGTCGTCTCTGTGAGACCCCGGGACCCCCTATGTACTGTGACATTTGTCACATACATCTGTGTAAAGCCTGTGTGGGGGAACATCTCTCCGATCAATCCAAAGAACACAAAGTGCTGCCATTTGAACAGCGGGGATCTACTCTAAATTACCCTAAGTGTCCTAAACATTCCACAAAACAATGTGAACTTCACTGTGAACAATGTGACATTCCTATTTGTGCACTCTGTATTTCTGGAGAACATTTAGGACATAAACCAGTCGACATTGTTAAACATATTGAAAGCAAAAAAGAACTTTTACAGAGAGAAATGCAAGAGTTACAGAAATCCATTTCTCCTAAATATCAACAGATTGCCTCTAATATCCCAGTTCAGAAAGCTGCTCTGAATGAAAACGGCCAGAAATTGACATCAGCAATAGACAAACATGGAGAAGCCTTGCACAGAGAAATAGACACCAGGATCCACAAACTGAAATCTGATCTGAATGAAATGGACACCAAACACCTGGCCGTCCTCAACAAACAGGAGGATGAAATCACACGCACCATATCTGAAATCACACAGAGCATTACTGATCTGAAGAAGTTAGTGGACTCCAATGATGTCAGTCTTGTCTCTGCCTACAAATCTAGGATTGCTGAATTTAGAAGATTGCCTCCTAAACTCACAGTGTCCTTACCAAGTTTTACCCCTCAGAAGATCAACAAAGAACAGCTTTATCAACAGTTTGGTTCTCTGTCAGCGTCATCTATCAAAACAGAAGAACAAGTCTACACCATGGATTCCCCCGGTGCTGAGTCCTCTCCCCCGGACAGACCGCTCATTGATGTACCACGGATCATCACACAGATAAACACCGAGTATGTCGACTCTAATAGATTATACAGTGTGTCCTGTCTGAGGGATGAAGAACTATGGACGCATGGTGGGGAAAACAAGATGAGACTGTACAACCTAAAGGGAGAACTATTGAAGTCAGTCCAAACCAAGTCAGGGAACGTTCCATTCGACATAGCAGTGACAAGGAGTGGGGATCTAGTTTATACTGATTACAAAGATAGAACTGTGAACATAGTAAAGAATAAAAAGATAAAGACAGTGATCAGACTACAGGGGTGGGGACCTCTCAGTGTCTGTAGTACCTCCTCTGGTGACCTCCTGGTTGTCATGGACAGTGATGATGATAAACAAACAAAAGTTGTGTGTTACTCTGGCTCCACAGAGAAACAAAGTATTCAGTACGATGACAAAGGACAACCTCTCTATTCATCTGGTAACATTAAATACATCAGTGAGAACAGGAACCTAGATATCTGTGTGTCAGACTGGGACGCCCGTGCAGTAGTGGTGGTCAATCAGGCCGGGAAACTCCGGTTTACCTACACTGGTCCTCCCTCTACTACCAAGGAATCATTTAGTCCATACGGCATCACAACAGACAGCCAGGGTCGGATCCTGACAGTAGACCGTGACAACGACCGTATCCACATCCTGGATCAGGACGGACAGTTCCTCCGCTACATTGACAACTGTCATTTACAGAGTCCATTGGGTCTATGTGTGGACACCAGAGACAACCTCTTTGTGGCTGAGTTAGACACAGGTAAAGTGAAGAAAATCCAGTATTACATGTAAACAAACTGTGTGTATATCTACATATAAAAACAAACTGTGTGTATACCTACATATATAAACAAACTGTGTGTATATCTACATATATAAACAAACTGTGTGTATATCTACATATATAAACAAACTGTGTGTATACCTACATATATAAACAAACTGTCGGTGATACATTGATATGAATTGTTTACATATTGATAGATGAAATACAAACTATATGTATGTGTCAATACAACACTTAAACAGGCTCTGTATAAATACTATAGAGGAACATTTCTGTGGATTGTGCACAAATTACAGGTATATTTTATATGTACATGTATTGCGTGTGTATGTAAACATACTGTTATGTATATTGTGTATAATTATATTGCATGTATATAATATTGTTTATTTCTTATTATTTAAGAAAGAATAAAAATGTTAAATAGTTCTATGGGATATAAACTTGTTGGTCACATAATTAAATCCTGTGAAGTCTGAAGGAATTCTCACAAGATTACATCATGTCCCAACCAACTTTATCCAAGAGAACATTTTAACATTAAAATATATAATCATATTTACATTGAGATGAGATCATTCCAAATCATGACTTACTGTCTGTCATACATACCAGGTTATATGCTCCATGTGACAAGCCGTCAGTTGACCTCTTGACCCTTCAGAAAGTTCTACTGAATTCTTCACTTCATCCTTCAATAGATTCAGATGACAAGAGAAATAGCAATGTACTTTATATTAACAAACTGTATTTATTTTAATGTTAAGAGACTGATTGCATTTACATGGACCATGTAAACAAACAATACTTATATACAAATTGTACTTCTATTCTCATTAATAATTGTATTTCATGTTGAATGATTAATAAAAAAATATTGTATTCTACATTGAATATCACTTTGCTGTCAAATAAATACAACAGAGTTTTACATGTTATTAGATTATCTTATACCTGGAAGATTAATGATTATCTTACCTGGAAGATTAATGATTATCTTACCTTGTAGAATTTCTGAATTCCATCAGTTTCACAGGATGTTTTGATTTTATTTGTGTCCTGAAGTGTCTGAAAATAGTGCAAGATATGAAAAAGAGAGTAATTGCAGAAGAGGCCCATAAGCCTCATTGCTAACCTGAGCTTTAATTTTAAAACTTAGTTACCCAGTTAAAGTTAGATAGTTAAACTAGCTAAAACTTTAGTACATCTACTTTCATAATTATACCTCTAATTTATTTATAATTTAAGAAATTGCGGATTTGGTTTTTGCGTCAAAAGACTATGTTACGGGCTTAAAAAATGGCCTGCTAAAAATGAACATTATATTCCTGTTATTCGTTTACAGATATACAAGACATGAATATAGAAGCTTAATAGAGCATTGAATGATTTATATTTGATGTGGTCGTGTCAATAACTGCCGTCAGGTGAGCAGACAAATTGAATAATGCGTGTTAGCGCGTTATTCTGGTTGTAACGCGGCATTTGATTGGATAGAAATATTTAGTTAATTTGGATAACCTGGTTTGCATGTCACAATAATTGTTTAACAGGGTGTTTTGATAACATTTATGAAATATATTTTTTAACCGATAACATAGAAATTACCGTTTTAGAACTACTTATTGTAAATTACATGTAAATTCATAGCAGTGATTAGTTGTTGCATTTAGAGGCATTTAAATAACACAGAATTTAATGGAAAAACACAGTAGAATGTAAATATATCTTATTAAAAACATTTTTCATTTTTATTTATACACAAAGGATGTTGTTACATGTAGATCTTGTATTTATCACATATTTATCTCAATATACGGTGGATATCACTCATGGAATATATTTTTGATATTCACTTTATAAAGGGAGATAACTTATACAAGTAAAGTACACTTTACATAGTATCTCCTCTATATCAATCTGCATTCATTTACTTTTGAAACATAAAATCATTGTCATAAATATATAATGCATATAAGAGAACCATTATAACTGGAGCTTGGACTTTGGGTAGCTGTGTCAAACTGCAATGTGACGTATGCCTGTCTATTTCATTGCTGCCCACTCAGTGAAAGCTCATTGAAATCAACACGATTTGTCTGGCTTTTGAGCCAAGACTACGCAATCGGTGCATATTTCACTTGAATCCAGCGTCATTTTTAACATGTTTTGACGCAAGAAATGATAGTTAAGTCCTACGGAAAGTCCAAGGCCTTGTTAAAATGGTTCTAATACATTATGATATTCCAAGTATAACCATACACATACCGTTCTATAGGAATAGCCCCCGTACAAGGTGAACCAAGTTCAATATGACGACTCAAGATTTTCTGTAATTAATTATATAACTGCAACTATTACATTATCATAAAAGTAGTTTTAATTTAAAAAAAAAACATATAAGAGACTTTAGTTAAAACTATAAAAATACAATTTAACATATTATTCAAAAAGTCTATCTCACTCATTGCATTCAATTGGGGAAAGTACGTGCAAAAGATTTATAAATATGATTAAATACTGATTTGATATTTTAGAAATATCATAATATATTTTGAGATGAATTGAATAATTATAGAATTAAATTGATATATATGCATTCAGAAAATCACAAAAATATCAAAATGAAATGATGTTTATGTAATTAAGATGTAAATGAATCATAAAATATGAGACTGCTACATTGGTATTATAGATATAGCATTGTATTATATAACGTTACTATAGTAAAGCAGTTAAAGTTCCACTGTTCAATGGTGGTAGAGAAAAAGGCCTTCCACAATACTGTTCAATTGTGGTAGAGAAGTTACTTCTTAATCTTTCAATATGGAGACATTTCAGCTTTTGTACTCATAAATTGTAGGGCCTCCTTACTCAAGCTCAGTCCAGACGACATTTTTGGTTTTCATTTGTAGAACGAACCCGACCATTTAATAAAATTATCAGGGGGGGGGGGGTGCAATCGCAACTTCGGAATGAATTTTGAAAAGGAATTTTTGTGTGTACTGATGCGAATTATTTGCCGATAATTTAATGTTTAGAAAAGAGGCTGAAATGTTCTCATATTTATATGCGCAGATCAAGAATTATTTTCGAGTAGGGATGGGGGTACTGACTGAGGGATAATTTGTAATTTTGTTTGCCAGGAGGAGGGGGAATCTGAGGCCTATCTAAGAACGTTTACTATTTGAATTTAAAAGAAAGTTTAAATTGGACCGCCCCAAACTTCTAGGTCCGCGCATCAGTAATACTTAAGATACGCTGTATTCTCACAGTCCTGTATCATAATGAACATCATAGCAAGCTTGACATGGAAGTCTGTCAAACCAATTCTTTTTTCACTCAAGACCAGTTCACTGGTAGACATGTATAATGCTTATGTCTGCAATTACGGTAGCTTAAACACATTTAAAACGCAACAGAAACGCACAATGATATGATTGATAAATAAACAAAGCTACAATAAGCCTGGCTGTGAGTGAGGCAGGTATATACATTTCAATCAATTCGAAATTTTGTGTGAATAAGAAACATATGTACAGAATATAGGTTTTGTATTTCAGAAAAATATATATTTTATTTGGAACTAAATATATGAATGAGTTTTGATTTAGGCTTAAGGATCACAGATATATTCATTCATATCACATACTGTATTTTAATCTCTTAAGCCTGGGTAATTTTTTTTACTTCGTAATGAGTAACGTTAATGATACTTTAGATTTGTTAATTTTATCGAATATATTTAATTCTGCGATTCCGCTGTTTCGCATCAAATCGCAAAAATTCAAAATGAGAGCACCAAACTTTGTTACAATTTCATAAAGTTCACAACCTTCAGAAAAATAAGTGAGGTTTTAAAACTTCCAAGGTATCCTTATGACTATTTTACGCGGATATAATATTTTGCGTTTAATCAGGATATACAGTACTGTAGCACGGTAGCCTAATGAGACTCAGATATACAGTACTGTAGTACGGTAGCATAATGAGACACAGATATACAAAAATGTAGTACTGTAGCCTAATTAGACTCAGATAAACAGTAATGTAGTGCGGTAGCCTTATGAGACTCAGATATAGAGTACTGTAGTACTGTAGCATAATGAGACACAGATATACAAAAATGTAGTACTGTAGCCTAATTAGACTCAGATAAACAGTACTGTAGTATTGTAGCCTATTGAGACTCAGATGTACAGTACTTTAGTACTGTAGCCTAATTAGACTCAGATAAACAGTACTGTAGTGCGGTAGCCTTATGAGACTCAGAAATACAGAACTGTAGTTCTGTAGCCTAATGAGACTCAGATATACAATAATGTAGTACTGTAGCCTAATGAGACTCAGATATACAGTACTGTAGTGCGGTAGCCTTATGAGACTCAGATATACAGTACTGTTTTGTTGTAATCTAATGAAACACAGATATACAGAATAGTAGTGCTGTAGCCTAATGAGACTCAGATATACAGTACTGTAAAACTGTAGCCTAATGAGACTCAGATATACGGTAAGGTAGTGCTGTATCCTAAAAAGACTCAGATATACAGTACTGTAATACTGTAGCCTAATGAGACTCAGATATACAAAACTGTAATACTGTAGCCTACCGTGACACAGCTAGATATACAAAATTGTAGTAATGTAGCTTAACGAGACTCGGATATACAGTACTGTAATACTGTAGCCTAATGAGACTAAGATATACAGTACTGTAATACTGAAGCTTAAAGAGACTCAGATATACAGTACTGTAATACTGTAGCCTAATGAAACTCAGATATACAGTACTGTATTACTGTAGCCTAATGAAACTCAGATATACGGTAAGGTAGTGCTGCAGCTTTAAGAGACTCAGATATACAGTACTGTAATACGGTAGCCTAATGAGACTCAAATAGGGATTCATGCATGTGATGATTACAGTATAATAATGTTGTAAATAATGATATGAATATAAAAGAAAGAAGAAAGAATTTACACAGATATGAAGAGAGTATTTTCCTGGCTTTTTAACGATTTTGATATTTAATTTTACATGTCCTAAACGACGCCAATACAAAACAGGAAATTCACTGCCCTCAAGTGGATATATCTTAAGATTTTTAGTGAGCAGTTCCTGTATTAGGAAAAACAGGGAAGAGTTTAATTCAAGCATACTTGGAAAAATCACAAAATACTTAGACGATCCATTTATTTTCACATTCGTATAGTATACACTAAGGAAATTATATGGGTATTCCAAGTTAATTGCAACATACTATATTTGCCTTAATTCTTGTGAGAAAAAACCATATTTAATATCTTGAATAGATAGGGTGGGGTGGGGGTTGGAATTGCATCAATGAACATATGCCAAAAGCCAAGGACGCACGTAAAGTTTCTCATTTCAATATTTTTGGGAATGTGCACAAGAGTTTTAGAAAATTCACTAATTGAAATATTTTTTTAATTTCCAATATGGGGACCATGTTAAACGAAAAAAAACGTGTTTAAAGAAGCTGCTGTAACCCCTTTTTTGGGGTGGGGTTTATTGATGGTTCAAGTTTTTCTCACTTGGTCAAGACTTGAAAATGTGTGTTTAGAATTTATACATACACGTACAGTATCATCTTTAGTCTTAATTAACGTCATTTGATATTTTTGAGCAAGCCTTTTCCTCTTCATCTTTAAAATTCGAAATACGTGTATTAATTTAGACGCATTTGACATAAATATTTGGTTACTTTAGATAAAAAAGGAATAACTATATGAATTATCTAAATAGTTACTTGCTAATAAAATAAAACAATTTTAGAGATGAATATTCCCACAGTTCAGCTATATAGAGAAAAATCTCTCGCATGAAAATGCGAGGAAGCTATTTTATCACAAGTAGTACATGTATTTTCAATCGATTGCATATATTAACAATAATCCCCTTCATATATATCTCTCTCTCTTTCTCTCTTTCTCTCTCTCTCTCTCTCTCTCTCTCTCTCTCTCTCTCTTCATTAACATTAAAATCCATACAAATCCTAAAAAATTATAGTCTTAGACATATCTTAGGATAAATCTAACGACATTGTGGACTGACCCCCAAGTTACTGAGACACTGGAAAATTGAATGAATTTCTTGTTTAATTATACTTTGCTAGTTCAGAAAGCAACGTAACCAAATTATTAATGTATCTTCATTCCTTGGCATAGCATATAGTATAGTGACGGAGTTTGGTTATTGATATTAGATAAGCACGTGTGATAAATGTCGTATTCAGTGGTCTTATTTGAATATATAGTAATACAAATATTTTTTAAAATAATTTTTATAAACAAGATATTTCCTCACTAGTAATACCCCCGGTCTGATGTGAATACAAGTATACACAATTAACAAAGACTTCATTTAACAGGAAGAGGACTTCCGATTTGTACAAAAAATTATCCCACCATATGGCATGCCTAAACAAACCGTGTTCAAATGTCAAGCATCTGCAATGAATTGTTGTCGAGAAAAATGACAGAAAGTTTTGTTACGGACAGATAGACAGACAGACAGACAAAGATAAAACAGAACTATTTATAGTATACCCCCTTCTCCGTCGGAGCGGGGGTATAATTATAATGTTTCATGTTATATTTAGAGATTGCAAAAATTTACAGAGCAACGCGGAATGTTTTCCGCTTATGGTGACGGAGTTTGGATACTCGGGAATACAGCACAGACGCTTGTTTCTCAGTGTAATAAAAGTTCATACTATACTCAGTAGCTTAATGTAAGCACGTGTATACATTCTTTTCTTTTTTTTATCTCAATCTTTCAAAACTTTGTTATTTTATCATTGCAAATTCCGACCTTTTGCGTTTGTGCCGGAACTTTTCCGGAAGCATCATGAACTTGTTTATACATGTAGTGTGATAATGGGTTGTCCCGAGGAAAGAAAACAACTCACTGATAGGGTTCTTCAATTTATTCGGAGATATACGGGGTTTCGAGAGTTAACCCGGTAATAGAATCATAAAAATGATCAATATCAACGTTATACTACTTGCAAAGAAGAATAACTCTGATCACAATAGATAATTTCAAGGTAAATCAGAGTTACTGCCGTTGAACGCAATTCACTAAAATATAAAAATACGTTGTGCTCTTTATCAGAATGAATATAATATTCGATTAAATAAAAATATAAACCTTCAATGTAGCTCCTTTGTAGATTACATTACTTCAAGATACTAGTAAATATAATAAAACTTTGTGTGATCAACTGGATATAGAACCGGGATATGAACATGCTTTTTCGAGAAAACGCATTTTTGTTAATGAATAAATATGATTCAAGGAATAGATCTATGAATTAACGATTATTTATTTATGCCTTAAAATTACTGTATTATCCTTAGGGTAAGTTCAAATTAATGGAAGAGCCAATTTAACAGCCGCAAGCATGAATTTTGATTTTCGCTGGTGACGTTGCACTTTTGCCCAACATCGTTCAACGTTAGTGACGTAATAGTTCAACTCATCATTTAACCTTTCACTATCTTTTGCGTGTTATTTACAAAATGAATTCAATAATTTTTCTATGGATCGACGTATCAAAGAACGTCGATCAATAGTAAAAATCATTACATTCATTTCTTATCATTTAATGTATAAATCATTTTCAAATCATAAAATGTAAAGTGTCATTGATAAAAAATATAAAAATGTAAATGAAGCTGCGCGTATGAATACAAAACAATAACCAAGGCAACAATATTCAAAATAGATGCGCCTTCAGCTGATGCAGAGCTATTGAGCTGCAGTTGCTTTCCACACCCTTTACATGCAAAAAATATGTAGACTGTAAATATTATTTATTATAGGTTTGTTACTGACTGACTACATAAATATTATACATATACATGTAGGCCCTATTACATGGCTTCGAGGGCGACAGAATATTTGCCCTGAGGTGACAGGAAAGCCCTGGAATATTATGTTGCCCGATGCCGAAGATATTGTCGCCCGAGAAGACATGTAATATATGTTATTTAACATTTTTTAAAATAAGAATCTTTTTAAGAATATATTAATCTTATTAACATGAGATTTTAAATATTAATGCATCTTCATATCTTACAAATCAATTTTCTTGTAAAATGTTGATAGATGCTTTCAAAAACAAGATAATTTTTCAAATTGAATTATTTAAGTAAGTTTCTCTGCATAGCAGACAATGTCATGACATTAATTTTTTTATTTTCGAGGAACTGTTTACGTTTGCTTGTAGCTAAATTTTGAACCCGATGTAATTAATATGCAGAATGATTGCACGCAAGGGTGATGTAACAGTTTCGGTAGGGCAATATATTTCCGGGAGGGCAATATAACTATTTCCGGTGTGATTCGGCAATTTTCAAGGAATAGTAATAAAAATATCTCATTTGTGACATAACGAGAAAACTTATTCAAAAATGTTATATTATACATATATTACATGGCATCGAGGGCGACATACTACTCCAGGGCTTTCCTGCCACCTCGGGGCAAATATTCTGGTATGTCGCCCTCGATGCCATGTAATATATGTATAATGTAGAGCAGAGCGGATCAGAAACCCTTGACTTGGGAAGATGGTATATTATATAATCAGAATATTATTTCCCTTGCGCCGAACAGCATTTCAACCAATAAAATAAAGTAAATTTGTACATCATGTATTCTCTACTAATCACAAGGAAGACGTTATATAATAAGGATTTAATTCATTGCATATGGTACTGGAGAATGAAAGTGTATTGTACATTAGCAACAGCATATACCTCATGGTGGAATTTAAAAGCCCATTCAGAACTGGATCAAATGTATCTTGAGATAATATATTTCTAGTATTTATAATCGATTCGACCGGGTCCCATTTGTTTATTGTAAAAGTAAACACAGGCGCCATTAGATGGCGCATCTTTCTTTGAGTGAGTACACAAACTGTGAGTTTGATCACAGTGAGTGTTCGATTTTCATTCTCGTACGCAGATGAAACAATTATGCAGTGTTTTTCTGAAACAAGGTAATTCTATTTATCGTGATCGGGTGTCATAGACTTCATAATACATTCATATAAAACAGAGCACACGGATAGTTCTGTACACATTGTGTCTGACAAAGACAAATAACAAATACGAATAGTTCCTTGGTATAAAAAAAATAACAAGAATATATACAAATAGTTATGTATACTATACCGTATAACAGGGGCCTAATCATACAGTTTGTATGTATATGCCCCTACTCTACATTAAAAAGGTATTGAATGAAAATACATTTTCTATTCTAAATTAAATTCATGCATGTCAGAAAGTTCTGGATCAATTTTCAGATATCCTTGGTATCCTTGGTTTTTTTTTTTACAGTAAGCACTAATAATAATAATAATTATAATAGTAGTAAAAATAAAAATGATAGTACGTAATAATGATATTAAGAATAGTTAATGTATAGACAATAATATCGGTATAAGACGACACGCCATCAAAACCTGAATTAATGATAAAACCTAAACAATTAAAACTTGTACCCTACAATATACAGAATAAAATCATGGGACACAGAGAGCTCCACAACAGAGAGACAACAGTATGGACACCAGACGACGGACAACGGACAAAACGAACCCAAACCGAGGCCGTCTAATCTATAGCTACACATCTGTTTTCTGTATAGGTCGACGCGGTGTCAGCAACAATATCCGGTTTCTAACTTTTTATAGGCACTTCATGGGAATGTATTAACTGCTTATATGAGAAAAATATGGATTTCATCAAAGAGAGCATCACCAAGTGTTCCGTCCTGTAACAATATGGGTTTTTTAAAATAGATAAAGAGAGCACTCGTTTTTATACTTGGCAAATAAAAAATCATGAATGTGCTAAGCCATTAACAGTTAGACCCATCTCTACTTTCTGTGGTCCTTACGTGTATATGCAAATTCCACTTTAACTTAGATTTGTTTTTTACAGAGAAAATAATACATTCCACTATTTTCATGTTTCAGATTATAGTACAAAAATAATAATAATTAGTTTCATTCTTCTAGCAGCATTTACTTTTTAATTAAAAATTAAAGCATCATAATTTTCTTCTTGTTCAGTCTAAAGATAGGGATCACACTGTAACAGTAAATAATGGTGGTAAAAAAAGAAGAAGACATTTCACTGTTTTATTAGTCACAGACTTGGAGCAGAATTCACATGAACTTTTCATCAGCACTCCTTGGTGATACCTTAACTGATTCATGTCGTCGATAAAGTATTCCGTCAGTGACATTAAACATGTTTTAATCACTTTAATGTGTATAAAATTGAATTGGTGATCTGTTACCTAATAGTTGTAGATATTCAGCTAGTAGACCTGCTTGAATCGACCACATTTAATGAAACTTTTATTATCAGTGTCAAAGTAAATCAGTTTATTCCAAAATGGGCTGTGACCTACAAACCTTTCAATGTGAATTGGTCAACACAAAGTATATTTGTATGGTATAGAAGTAGGGATACATGCAACGATCGAGAGGTTGGACCAGGGCCTGTGCCACCCTGGAAAGTTCATATATATCAATATTTTAAAGATGCTTGTTAATTTCCTACATAAGGACAATGTAGTAAAATTAATTCTGTATATAAAATAATCCAGTGTTAGCTCGACGCCAAGTTTATAACTCGCACGCACAGGGATCCATTTTTGTGCGGGATTGTGCTTGTGCCAACAAGAAAAAGTTGCCGAATGAAAAGGGCTTTAACTAAATTATACGTTGTGCTAGTTTGTCAGACTTTAGGAATAATCCTGAATATCTTTACAATTTGACTGTTCCCGGTGCGATCGTTAGCAATGGTACACATGTGGGGAACCGACAGACAAACAGACCCAAGTCTTGTTACGTGAGACGACCCGTGTCGGTGTCCAGTGAAGGGCCGGGCTTCAGCTGGAGAGTCGAGTTCAAGAAACTGTACGTCCACTATGAGTACCAGTGCTCTCCCTTCTACAGAGACGCCGCTAAATACGTCCCCGGGGAATTCCCCTCTCTCGACGAAGTGGTTCCCCGGTACCCAACGAAGACATGGAGGACGGAGAGCGCGGAAAGAAAGGGAAGCGGTGTGGTAGCGGGAAAAAGAAGGCGGCGGATAAACAGCGAAAACAGTCCCAGCAACAGAAGCAGCGCAAACAGTCCAGTGTCCAGACGCCGCAGGACAAGGGGAAGCAATCCAGTACGTCACTGGACGGGTCACTGGGGTCAAGCAGCGAGTCCATCGGAAGTAGTGGCGTTTCGTCCAAAAAGCAACAAGCTGCTTCCGGTGATACACAAACGACAAAACCGACGAAGTCCACAACGGAAAGTCACGGACGTATTAGTAGGACAATGCATTATGGGAAGACCGTGCCTCACGTAGCGGTCCATGATGACGAAGGAATTTCCGGAGACGGTAGATCATCAAAAACGCCACCTATTGACCAAAACAAATTAAAGCCATAAATCTTAACATTAGCAATATACCGTAGATAAAGATTTTGTTATTATTGTAATTATGCCTTCTACTATAACCGGAGCTTTGGAAAACTAATGGCGCCTTGTTTTATGATAGATATGAGATATGAATGGATTTAAGGATATACTAATTGTAGCTAACGAGACAGTTTTTAATGTTTATTTTACTCGTGAAGGAAACATGAGAGTGAAACTTTAAATGAAACACAAATACGGAAACTAATCCAATATTGACTTAACCAATTCCTCGAGTCGTGCAGAAAGGAAGCGACTTCATTTGTCCTCCATGAGTGAGCCCACTCCGCAGTGGGAGCGACACGTATTTGTCTGCAATGACAAATATACGCGATTACCCGCCAATCTTTCTGGCTTTTCAACTGTGCTTATAGAAATTAAATTCAAATACAAATATCACACGGGCCTTTCATTGTTGGAGTATTTCCGATATGATTGTCATTAAATTTCTCCTTGATATGGAATGATTTCTTTGCCTTCGATCTATCGACTGCGAGTTTCTGGCAATGGAGGAATTCTCAATGAGAATCTCGTAAAACAGCATGGTTGACATACTGCCAAAGACGGAAACACGGTGTAGTGTTTGGTCTGGGCTTTAGTACACATCGAAACATCCAGTGTTCTCAGTAAACCACATAAATATGTTTTAAAAGTAAAACCACTTATAAACAAAGGGAACATCTCATCGCGTGCATTGTGTGGTTAAACACAACATCCAAGTGTTTGACCAGCAATTTTTTTGTTTAGGGATTAGTGTTCAACTTAGAATTTAAACAATTTTCTTTCTCGCACACTTTAAAGTTCACTTGTTTGGATTCTTGATGTATTGAAATCCTTTATTCCTTAAAATTCACACTGTGAGTTTATTTTTGTAGATAAGAAAGACAAACAAACCATTAATATCCTAGGAGAGTACGGACAATCTTACAATTCGTACACCGGACAATAACATGCGCTGTCGACTTGTCAGAGCTGATTTCTTGCTGCGTAATTATACACGGTCTTTCGTGCTCAGTAACTCAATGTGTCAATATACACAGTTCCATTGTTCAGTAACTTCTTGCTGCGTAATTATACACGGTCTTTCGTGCTCAGTAACTCAATGTGTCAATATACACAGTTCCATTGTTCAGTAACTTCTTGCTGCGTAATTATACACGGTCTTTCGTGCTCAGTAACTCAATGTGTCAATATACACGGTTCCATTGTTCAGTAACTTCTTGCTGCGAAATTATACACGGTCTTTCGTGCTCAGTAACTCAATGTGTCAATATACACGGTTCCAATGTTCTGTAACTTCTTGCTGCGTAATTATACACGGTCTTCTGTGTTCAGTAACTTAATGTGTCAATATACACAGTTCCATTGTTCAGTAACTTCTTGCTGCGTAATTATACACGGCCCTCCATGTTCAATAACTTAATGTGTCAATATATCGTTTTTATTGTTTAGTAACTTCTTGCTGCGTAATTATGCACGGTCTCCCGTATTCAATAACCTCTTGATGTGTATCTATGCATGGACACCCGTGTTCAGTTCCTTTGTGATATATAACTGCACAAATACCTGTGTACATATACCCCTTGATTTATAATTACAATTATACATGAGTACAACTACATGTTGATGATTGACTATAAAAGAGTGCATGTGAAATGTAAAGGACAACTTTAGATCGGTAACTTTGTATAAGTACCTGTTGACGGACATCTGTGTACTGTAGTACTTGTGTACTATAGTACCTGTGTTTGAGTACCCGTTGATGAGTACTTAGTACCGGTATACGTTTTGACGGTTTCCCATGTACTAGTTCCTTAGTACGAGTATACCCGCTGACAGGCACCTGTGTATTATAGTACACGTGTGTGGGTGCCTGTTGACGTGAACCTTTGTACTAGTTTAATTCTCTGTACGAGTACCTGTTAACAGGTACATATGTACATGTATTATAGTACCTGTGTGGTTAAATCTTCCTTCATGTGGTCTGTACACGTGCGATTGCTTTACCTTTCGTCCGTTGCGATGAATGGCCGGTTTTGTTTATATTCGACTGAGTCCCACATCAGTCAACATTGCTATCTTGATGCCTTTTTCAATTAGGTGGGAAAATGTGGGGTTATTTAATTTGATCGAGCAGTAACTGTTTATACATGTGTGAGATTGACTTTTTATCAATTCAGCCAAAGTTCCCAAGAGTCTATAGCAAAGGACGTTGAAATCCGCCGTCCATTTTGTATGTATGTATGATTCCGTTGTATGGAAGTCATTCTATCATCAAAATTATCAACAATATATAAAGTATTTGAATTACAACAAAAGATTTCTCGGTCATTCTCCTGGTGAAATAGTCTGAAGTGATTATTGTTATTTTAACTTTTCCCGGTATTTGCTCCATTTCAAAATTGTGTTCTATATCAGCGATGTACTTTAAACTGAAGACAATATAATGGGTGCGAGTTTTATCAAAGAAAATTCCGTAATGTGTACACTTTAGATTGGTGTTGGCGAAAGCTAATCATGATGCCATTAAAACTTTAAACTGTTTTAAGATGTTTGAAAACTTTGAAAAAAGGAAACCATTGTTCCATATCATTTCTACGAACTCTTCGTAGAATTTGAATTAATTCAAGGAATTTAAAGGAAAAAAACTGACTCGCTGTAATATACCTCAAGGATATAAATTAATTCTAGCTTAATTCTATCAAATGACTTAAAAAAATAGACGGTCTGGGATAATCCAACAGTACTTGGTTTATCGGGGACGATTCATCCGCACGCAGGAACATAAAAACACATTTTTAGTCAGGCTGAAGCAGCTGTACTGTCGTCTTTTCACTTTACAAAAAATTGTACAATTTCAAAATCATTTGATTTTTTCACACAAAAAAATTACAAGAAGAAAACTGATGCTGCAACAAAAATAATTATCAATAAAGGAACTGCTTTGATTTAATCAGATTGGGTCGACAATGGAATGCGTTTGATAGTTATGTCTTTTACTTGTATGTCTTGTTTGATATTTAAAAAAATTTGCTGTCCTAAAATCAACTCTCTCTCTCTCTCTCAGTCACAAGCTTATAAAGACGAATAAAGGTATCACACTGGTAATCGGCCAATTCAATTGTAGTTCCATATATACTTCAGAATTATTTTTTTCCTTGACTGCATTTTTACATTTTCCTTTAATCAGTTATAAATTTTTTTGTACCGCTGAGTAGGATATTTCATGTATTTTGTTAAGTGATGATCTTTTTTCACAGGGACTACTTATTTCAGGGCACATGCAGCAGCTTCCTGGGAAGTGTGCAGTCTGTTTACATACAAATGGAAAACACGTGGTTTTGAGGGTAGACCTGTTTGGAGCTAGATATTTTGAGAAAATGCCGTATCGCTTGCCCTTTTTATGGTGTTAGCTGATGAGATAGGTAACAAATAACATTTCCTCCGAATATTTTGTCATGAGGAATACAACTGATTTTTAGTGAAAACAATTACCGGTGTGATACCTTGAAAGTGCATGACCTTCGCAAAAAAATTCTGTTGATCAAATTACACTAAGAGTTATTCCTCTTTGTACGTTTCTATATTGTGTGAGTAGCATTGATATTGAGATCCATACAACGAACATGTGCTTGATGTTTCTATAACACATCTCAGCTGGTTTATTTATAAAGTCTTGTTATTAGTGACATTAATAAGAATTTTGTCAATACGGTTTATTCTCAAATATTGTAAAATTAAAAACGGTTACTATAACATACCTCTTTTTTTCTTCAATTCTTATCTATAATATTTCAAATAGAGCGTGTAATTTCAACATTCTGAAAGTATGTTTTATCTCTTTACTCTGATCTTAGGTTTTTTCGTTGGTTACTTTTTCTGTCTCTTAAAATATTCAATATACCCTATTGTGTTGTGTGTACAATTAAAATAATATATACACACCTGTATATATGGTATTCAATACATGTATATCCTGTTGTGATGTGTGTACGTTTATGTGAGGTGGGGTGAGACGGTTATGGTATATTTTTTTCAACACCCTCTGTTCTGCTTGGACAAGATGGCATATCAATATAGGCTAGTTTTATCTGAGTTTTCAGAGATAACACCATGTTGTCCTTGTGTTTAACAGTAGGCGGCCCATCAAGGACTGACAGCATGGTTACAGAACATCATCGTAAGACCTTTAATAACAGTTGGACTTTCGGTAGTTGTGTTAAACACCAATGTGACGGAGGCCTGTCTATTTCATTGTCAGCCACTCAGTCAAGGCTCTTTGAAATCAACAAGATTTGTCTGGATTTTCAGCTAAGACTGCAATCGGTGAAACCGCGTCATTACGCAAACCAACAGATTTGTACACATCTTTTTAGGCTGTCCAAAACAACACCACCTTCAAAATTAAAAAACTACGAGAAAAGCAAATACATTTTGTATAAACACAATTCTGCAGCAAATTTTTTTATTCATTTATATGGTCACCAGTGTTGATACAAATTGAAAACTCTTCACAATCAATCCGTGTCTCATCCAAAATGTATGTTGTATTTACACTATTTCCCTACTGTCCATAAACACCCAAAACATTCTTATTGAACACGCTGTTTAGATAAAGGTCATTTTTCGGTGTCCATGGGGTAGGATTTCTGTCCAAGTTTCTTCATTAAGGTGCAAAATTATACCTAAAAAAGAACATTGCAAATATAAAATTCATTTTGTACGCAATTTAAAAAAGTGACTAAAATATGAAAAGTTCTTTATCATGTAGCGTCAAATCACAACAGTTAAAAATACATCTGGTTGCTGGGATGAAGCATCTTTTTTGAAAGTGGTGATGGGAGGGGGGCGCAGACTTATCTGTTATCTTGACAAGCAAAAAGAAAAAAAAGGGGGGGGGGAACGACGTCTATTTTCAAAATCCTAATCCGCACGGGTGGTGGTAATTTAAGATTAATTTTCTTAGTTAAATTTAAGATTTCTTACCAGCTCCGAAAAAAGGGGGGGGGGTAGTTCAGAAAAGATTTTTGTCTTTGTAATTTAAAGAAAATTGTTTGCTGCAAGAAATTGGGGGTCCCTCCTGTTTATGCTACGTGCCTTAGTAAATTACACCAAAAAATATAGTGTGCCTTTTTAACTTTATCTTCTTAAAAAGAAGTTTTATTTAATTTTTAAATTCACATTTGGCGTACAGATATGATCCACTGAAGCCTAGTCTTGAATATGATGAAGATGTCTTGTACTCCAACGAGGGAAAACTAATGATCAGTCTACAAAAATTAGAACAAATTATTGAACTTGACTGTACCTAAAATAACTGTGAATAATTTAAAAGAAATAAAGGTCAATGATCCAAGCTTTTCTGATCCGCACCGCTTCTCACAAAGGTTCACTTGGCTAGCGAAGATGCGGATAATCTTAAATTTACATAAGGAGTAAGCAATCATTCTTTGAGTATTGTGAGGTGATAATTTCGGTCGGGGCGTGATCAAATCCAATAAAGCCCGAAGGGCCTTATGATAGATTTGATCACGCCCCGACCGAAATTATCACCTCATAATATTCAAAGAATGATTCCTTATTACTTATATTTATATAATTTTAAGCCATCGTACGATTAAATATAAAAATGTAAATAAACAAACCAAGCTGGCGCCTCGATTTGGCGTCATTTGTATTATGGGTTATATAGTACAAAATCGATACGTAGTGTTATCACAGACAAAGACACTGGATAATGTAAATATACATATATGACGTTTTTAGCAATTCATGAGGCAGACAACAATCACGTGATCCTAAAGAGGTCACCTAACCAGGAAGAGTATATATTACCCCGAGTCGCCATGATAGAAGTTGAAGGTTTGTACAGTTTTGAGATCTAAATGTTGCTGCATGCTGTCTGTATTTTCCAACGTTTTTCAACAACACATTTTTATATAATACCTTATTAAAAGTCATTAAAGGTTAGATGGTTGAACATATATGTAAATCATACGATATTTTAGATACATGTATGTGCATGTAAATGAATTTTATACAACTACAAAAAAATGAACTGAAAGAGGACAGTTTCACACATAAACACAAAATTTATATCTTGGATACAAAATCTGTACAAGCGGGAACATATGTAAATAAAATACAAGAATTAATTTTTTTCAGAATCCGTGCAAGTTCATTGCCTGACCATGGACGAGCGTTGGGCCCAGGATGTGTTACGGTGTCGTCTCTGTGAGACCCCGGGACCCCCTATGTACTGTGACATTTGTCACATACATCTGTGTAAAGCCTGTGTGGGGGAACATCTCTCCGATCAATCCAAAGAACACAAAGTGCTGCCATTTGAACAGCGGGGATCTACTCCAAATTACCCTAAGTGTTCTAAACATTCCACAAAACAATGTGAACTTCACTGTGAACAATGTGACATTCCTATTTGCACACTCTGTATTTCTGGAGAATTACATTTAGGACATAAACCAGTTGACATTGTTTTACATATTGAAAGCAAAAAAGAACTTTTACAGAGAGAAATGCAAGAGTTAGAGAAATCCATTTCTCCTAAATATCAACAGATTGCCTCTAATATCCCAGTTCAGAAAGCTGCTCTGAATAAAAACAGCCAGAAATTGACATCAGCAATAGACAAACATGGAGAAGCCTTGCACAGAGAAATAGACACCATGATCCACGAACTGAAATCTGATCTCAATGAAATGGACACCAAACACCTGGCCGTCCTCGACAAACATGAAGATGAAATCACACGCACCATTGATGAAATCACACAGACCATTACTGAACTGAAGAAGTTAGTGGACTCCAATGATGTCAGCCGTGTCTCTGCCTACAAATCCAGGATTGCTGAATTTAGAAGATTGCCTCCTAAACTCACCGTGTCCTTACCAAGTTTTACCCCTCAGAAGATCAACAAAGAACAGCTCTATCAACAGTGTGGTTCTCTGTCAGCATCATCTATCAAAACAGAAGAACAAGTCTACACCATGGATTCCCCCGGCGCTGAGTCCTCTCCCCCGGACAGACCGCTCATTGATGTACCACGGATCATCACGGAGATAAACACCGAGTATGGAGACTCTAATAGATTACCCAGTGTGTCCTGTCTGAGTGATGAAGAACTATGGACGAGTGGTGAGGACAACAAGATGAGACTGTACAACCTAAAGGGAAAACTAAGGAAGTCAGTCCAAACCAAGTCAGGGAACCTTCCATGCAACATAGCAGTGACAAGGAGTGGGGATCTAGTTTATACTGATGTAGTTGATAGAACTGTGAACATAGTGAAGAATAAAAAGATAAAGACAGTGATCAGACTACGGGGGTGGAGACCTCTCTATGTCTGTAGTACCTCCTCTGGTGACCTCCTGGTTGTCATGGTCAGTGATGATGATAAACAAACAAAAGTTGTGTGTTACTCTGGCTCCACAGAGAAACAAAGTATTCAGTACGATGACAAAGGACATCCTCTCTATTTATCTGGTAGATACACTAAATACATCAGTGAGAACAGGAACCTAGATATCTGTGTGTCAGACAGTGGAGCCCGTGCAGTAGTGGTGGTCAATCAGGCCGGGAAACTCCGGTTTACCTACACTGGTCCTCCCTCTACTACCGAGGGATCATTTAGTCCAGGCGACATCACAACAGACAGCCAGGGTCGGATCCTGACAGTAGACCGTAACAACGACCGTATCCACATCCTGGATCAGGACGGACAGTTCCTCCGCTACATTGACAACTGTCATTTACAGTATCCATCGGGTCTATGTGTGGACACCAGAGACAACCTCTTTGTGGGTGAGTGGTTCACAGGTAAAGTGAAGAAAATCCAGTATTACATGTAAACAAACTGTGTGTATATCTACATATATAAACAAACTGTGTGTATATCTACATATATAAACAAACTGTGTGTATATCTACATATATAAACAGTCTGTGTGTATATCTACATATATAAACAAACTGTGTGTATATCTACATATATAAACAAACTGTGTGTATATCTACATATATAAACAAACTGTGTGTATATCTACATATATAAACAAACTGTGTGTATATCTACATATATAAACAAACTGTGTGTATATCTACATATATAAACAGTCTGTGTGTATATCTACATATATAAACAAACTGTGTGTATATCTACATATATAAACAAACTGTGTGTATATCTACATATATAAACAAACTGTGTGTATATCTACATATATAAACAAACTGTGTGTATATCTACATATATAAACAAACTGTGGGTGTTACATTGATATGAATTGTTTACATATTGATAGATGAAATACAAACTACATGTATGTGTGAATACAACACTTAAACAGGCTCTGTATAAATACTATAGAGGAACATTTCTGTGGATTGTGCACAAATTACAGGTATATTTTATATGTACATGTATTGTGTGTGTGTGTAAACATACTCTTATGTATATTGTGTATAATTATATTGCATGTATATAATATTGTTTATTTCTTATTATTTAAGAAAGAATAAAAATGTTAAATAGTTCTATGGGATATAAACTTGTTGGTCACATGATTAAATCCTGTGAAGTCTGAATGAATTCTCACAAGATTACATCATGTCCCAACCAACTTTATCCAAGAGAACATTTTAACATTAAAATATATTATCATATTTACATTGAGATGAGATCATTCCAAATCATGACTTACTGTCTGTCATACATACCAGGTTATATGCTCCATGTGACAAGCCGTCAGTTGACCTCTTGACCCTTCAGAAAGTTCTACTGAATTCTTCACTTCATCCTTCAATAGATTCAGATGACAAGAGAAATAGCAATGTACTTTATATAAACAAACTGTATTTATTTTAATGTTAAGAGACTGATTGCATTTACATGTACCATGTAAACAAACATTACTTATATACAAATTGTACTTCTATTCTCATTAATAATTGTATTTCATGTTGAATGATTAATAAAAAAAATTATTGTATGTTACACTGAATATCACTTTGCTGTCAAATAAATAAAACAAGACAATAATAATAAACCATGTTACAGAGTTTTACATGTTATTAGATTATCTTACCTGGAAGATTAATGATTATCTTACCTGGAAGATTAATGATTATCTTACCTTGTAGAATTTCTGAATTCCATCAGTTTCACGGGATAATTTGATTTTATTTGTGTCCTGAAGTGTCTGAAAATAGTGCAAGATATGAAAAAGAGAGTAATTGCAGAAGAGGCCCATAAGCCTCATTGCTAACCCGAGCTTTAATTTTAAAACTTAGTTACTCAGTTAAAGTTAGATAGTTAAATTAGCTAAAACTTTAGTTCATGTACTTTCATAATTATACCTCTAATTTATTTATAATTTAAGAAATTACGGATTTGGTTTTTGCGTCAAAAGACTATGATACGGGCTTAAAAAATGGGCTGCTAAAAATGAACATTATATTACTGTTATTCTTTTACAGATATACATGATATGAATATAGAAGCTTAATAGAGCATTGAATGATTTATATTTGATGTCGTCATGTCAATAACTGCCGTCAGGTGAACAGACAAATTGAATAATGCATGTTAGCGCATTATTCTGGTTGTAACGCGGCATTTGATTGGATAGAAATATTTAGTTAATTTGGATAGCCTGGTTTGCATGTCACAAGACACGTCACAATGCACCAACGTCAAAAACGTACTAATCCGCTTAACAGGGTGTTTTGATAACATTTATGATTTATATTTTTTAACCGATAACATAGAAATCACTGTTTGAGACCTACTTATTGTAAATTACATGTAAATTCATAGCAGTGATTAGTTGTTGCATTTAGAGGCATTTAAATATCACAGAATTTAATGGAAAAACACAGTAGAATGTAAATATATCTTATTAACTAAACTTTTCATTTTTATTCATACACAAAGGATGTTGTTACATGTAGATCTTGTATTTATCACATATTTATCTTAATATACGGTGGATATCACTCATGGAATATATTTTTGATATTCCACTGTGTGTTCTTACGCCACATGACGTCATAATTAAACATTACGTAGCTTTAGACAGATTATTAACGTAGAAAGGAAAAATAACAAAATAATTCAGTTGAAAACGCATTGAGTCATAATGTGCAGCATTTGATGTGTTTCAGATTTTTATGAATTAATAAAAATATACCAGAAAATGAAATGTTTTTTGTTAATCTTCAAGGAACTTTTTTCCATTCGTAAAGTTGATGACGTCTTGTACATATAGTGAATGTGTTGTGCAGCTCACAATTATAATGTTTACAGAAAGATTGAGGTTTAACAAAAGATTGAGGTTTACCGTGTGGTAAAACATGTGAAAAAAAAGAATCTTTCATGATTTGCAATGGTTTATGATTTTTATCCAACGACTTGTGTGTTTGATAGAAAACACACAAGTCGTTGGATAAAAATCATATACCTTGCATCTCAAATCATGAGATCCGATATATAATATATAATAGTGGAGTGATTAAACAAGTCTAGTTTAAATTAGATTTGGTTAAAAATGACTGCAGTGGTCTGGAGGAGACAAGACACTGTCACAGAGTCAATGGACAACAGGCTTCAAGGTCATAAAATGAGAATAGACGTAAGTTTAAATTGTAACTGATGTGGTATCTTAAAATATTGTTAATAACTTGATGAATGTCTGGCTTTAGGTTTCTATATCTTTATTATATACAGATGGAAAATTTCTGGCAATTCATGACTCGATCAAGTCAAGTAAAAAAGATGCAAAATACATCTTTTGACCTAAATATATTCTTAGTTAATAGTATTAGAGCCCAGTGATCTGTAAATCTCTATGGTTTTGAGAGTAACAAAATATACACGAAGTATTCATTGCTTTATCACCTGAAAAGATTCTTACCTGTAAATTCCAATGAAAATTGAATTCTGCATCCCACTTTTGGTCCTATATTGAATCAACATTACATAAGGAGGCTATATAACCTTCTTGTTCAATACTGTAACAAACAAACCAGCAAAGATAAAGCAATATACCAACATGTAATTCTCTTACAAGTGGATATCTTCCTAAACAATTTTAGAAAATGAAATTTATGTAGATAGGATCTTGGAAATATAAAAAACATAGGTAATCACAGATTACAAAGCTCACCGAGACGAGACATCACCCTTATGAGATTTCACCTTTATGAGACCATCTTTATCATATTAAATGAAAATCATACTTTATGATCTTGGATATTCATGGATTCTGTTTTGACAAAATATCGTATATCATCTGTTAAAAAATTGTATGATAATCATATGTTTATATGTTAATCAATACAATAATATAAACTTAAATTAAATATTGCATCCTATCATATTTACAACATATATCATATAATACAATAAAATACCATAATAAACAATGATGAGATATGATATTGTAACGTATGATATGACATTGTATTGTGTTATACCTTATTGTATTTGATCAAATAATACAATATCATAATATATAAAACAATATAATATAGTATTATATTACAATATCATATTACATAATACATCATAACATTGAAACATATGATATTATATTGCATAATATAGTATGATATTGTATGATACTGTATCATTTTTGATACATAATATGATATTGTATCATATGATACAATATAATTTGATACAACATTGTATCATATCAAATGAAACAATTTTATGTGATAAAGTAAAACATTATTTAATACAATATTATATTATACATATGGTATCATATGATACAATAATATATTTTATAATATCATACAATACAATTTCATGTGATGTGATAAATATCATATTATAAACCAATATCATATTATACAATATCGTATGATATGATATTATATAATATAACAGTATCATATTATACAATTTCATGTGATATAATTCTCTATTACAGAAACTAATATCATATTATGCAAAATCGTATGAAACAATATTATAGCATATACAATATAGTATCAATATACAATATTATATTTTGCAATATCTGATGTAATAGTATCATGTGATTAGAAAATAAATTAATAATACAATATAATATTATACAATATTGTATCATAATATACATTACTATACATAACGATATCATGATACAATATAATTACATAAAATATCAAAAAAAAATTGTACAATATCATATCGTATCATATAACTTTTTATAATATTACATATGATATTATATTGTATCATATTAAACAATATCGTTTCATACCATACAATACTATATCATAGGAATCATGTTATATCATTTATCAACAAACACATCTATCTATCGAGCAGGTTTGAGTGAGGTAGGAGATTTCTTTAGCATCCTTGATAATGGAGATCAGGCTCTGCATCTGAAGCAACCTCTGCGTTTCATTAATAATATAGTTAAATCAACTATGCAAGCTATCATCTATAAAACATGTGACCTGTTCCAAAAAAACTAAACCTCATCCAGCATCCGAAACCTATGGCTCAGATTCAGCATTCAAGCATGTCAGGTGCATAGGTATACATAAGACGCATCTCCATGCAAGTTTGGTGAAGTTCAGACCAGTAATAACTAAGATATCATCATCAGAGGGCACTAGAAATTAAAACCTTAACCTGCTCCAGCATCTGCAACCTATGGGTCAGATTCAACAATCATGCCTGTCAGGTGGATCTGTATCATAAGACACACCATCCATTCAAGTTTGGTGAAGTTAGGACCTGTAACAACTAAGATATATTTTTTAGCATCCTTGATATTGGAGATCAAGCTCTGCATCTGAAGCTTCCTCTGTGATTCATTCATACTACAGTTTAATCAACTATGCAAGTTTGAAAAAGTACTATTATCTATTAAACATGTGACCTGTTCCAAAAAACTTAACCATATCCAGCATCTGAAACCTATGGCTAAGATTCAGCATTCAAACCTGTCAGGTGCATCAGTATCATAAGACGCACCATCCATGGAAGTCTGGTGAAGTTAGGACAAGTAATAACTAAGATATAATCATCAGAGGGCACCTGTTTCAAACACTTTAACCAGCTCTAAAAACCTTAACCTCCTTCAGCATCCGAAACGTATGGCTCAGATTCAGCATTCAAGCCTGTCTGGTGCATCAGTATCATAAGACACACCATCTGTGGAAGTCTGGTGAAGTACGGACCAGCAGAAACTAAGATATAATCATCAGAGGGCACCTGCAACAAAAACTTTAACCAGCTCTAAAAACCTTAACCTCCTCCAGCATCCGAAACCTATAGCTCAGATTCAGCACCCAAGCCTGCCTGGTGCATCAGTATCATAAGACACACCATCCATGCAAGTTTGGTGAAGTACGGACCTGCAGTAACTTAGATATTGCTATCAAAGGGCACCTGCAACAAAAACTTTAACCAGCTCCAAAAACCTTAACCTCCTCCAGCATCCGAAACCTATAGCTCAGATTCAGCACTCAAGCCTGTCTGGTGCATCAGTATCATAAGACACACCATCCATGCAAGTTTGGTGAAGTATGGACCTGCAGTAACTTAGATATTGCTATCAAAGGGCACCTGCAACAAAAACTTTAACCTGGTCCAACAACCTTAACCTCCTCCAGCATCTGAAATTTAGGACTCAGATTCAGCATCCAAGTCTTTCAAGTCCATAAGTAGGTCCAGATGCATCATCCAAGCAAGTTTGGTGAAGATAGGACAAGTAATATCTTAGATACAGGACCTGCAACAAAAACTTTAACCAGGTCCGGACGCCGACGCCGACGCCGACACCGACGCCGACGCCGAGGGTATAGCATAAGCTCCCCCTGACTTCGTCTCGGTGAGCTAAAAATGTCAACTAAATAATGTTATTGGTCTTGAATCTTCAATCAACAACAGATATAAAATGATTAACAACTTACAATCAATACGTGCACTAAATGACCTCACTCAGGTAGCTTGTGTGAATCACCTGAATTCAATTCCAAATCATATCAATGGACTCCATCAAAAGAGAGCATCACCAAGTGTTACTACCTGTAACAATATAGGTTTTGTATAAACAAACAGAGCATTTGCTTTTATACAAGTTTGACAAATAAAATAATTAAACTTCTATACTTTTTTCACTTCATATAAGAGAAAATCAATATACATTGCTGGTTCTCTAAAATTCACCCTAAACAGACTCAGATTCCCTGCAAAAGGTGTGTCAGCTTGGTGAACTGATACACATCTGCATGCAATTGGAACACTTAGCAGTTTCTTTTAATCTAAGGAAAATTCCAAATTTTTTTCGAATAAAATCATGAATACTAGTATTCATTATCAAATAGAATTAAAACAGTTTATAGTAGCAAACGACAAGTACACATCTGGCGAGTTACATGTATATTGATTTAAAATATTTTTCTCTGATTTGTAGTTGGTGTAACAGGTTAATTTATATATATATATTGAAATATTTTAACTTTATAAAGGGAGATAACTTATACAAGTAAAGTACACTTTACATAGTATCTCCTCTATATCAATCTGCATTCATTTACTTTTGAGACATAAAATCATTGTCATAAATATATAATGCATATAAGAGAACCATTATAACAGGAGCTTGGACTTTGGGTAGCTGTGTCAAACTGCAATGTGACGTATGCCTGTCTATTTCATTGCTGCCCACTCAGTGAAAGCTCATTGAAATCAACACGATTTGTCTGGCTTTTGAGCTAAGACTACGCAATCGGTGCATATTTCACTTGAATCCAGCGTCATTTTTAACATGTTTTGACGCAAGAAGTGATAGCTAAGTCCTACGGAAAGTCCAACGCCTTGTTAAAATGGTTCTAATACATTATGATATTCCAAGTATAACCATACACATACACATACATCTATAGGAATAGCCCCCGTACAAGGTGAACCAAGTTCAATATGACAACTCAAGATTTTCTGTAATTAATTATATATACAACTGCAACTATTACATTATCATAAAAGTAGTTTTGATTTAAACAAAACATATAAGAGACTTTAGTTAAAACTATAAAAATACATTTTAACATATTATTCAAAAAGTCTATCTCACTCATTGCATTCAATTGGGGAAAGTGCAAAAGATTTATAAATATGATTAAATACTGATTTGATATTTTAGAAATATCATAATATATTTTGAGATGAATTGAATAATTATAGAATTAAATTGATATATATGCATTCAGAAAATCACAAAAATATCAAAATGAAATGATGTTTATGTAATTAAGATGTAAATGAATCATAAAATATGAGACTGCTACATTGGTATTATAGATATAGCATTGTATTATATAACGTTACTATAGTAAAGCAGTTAAAGTTCCACTGTTCAATGGTGGTAGAGAAAAAAGCCTTCCACAATACTGTTCAATTGAGGTAGAGAAGTTACTTCTTAATCTTTCAACATGGAGACATTTCAGCTTTTGTACTCATAAATTGTAGGGCCTCCTTACTCGAGCTCAGTCCAGATCCAGACGACATTTTGGTTTTCATTTGTAGAACGAACCCGACCATTTAATAAAATTATCAGGGGGGGGGGGGGGGGGGGGAGGGGCAATCGCAACTTCTCGGGATTTCCGGCTAGCTCGTCAAAACACGTGTTTTTCCGAGCTTGCCGGAAAGGCCCGAGAAGTTCCGTTGGGGGGGGGGGGGGGGCTCTTTGCTAGCCAAGGGTTTCTGGTCCGCACCGCTCCCCTCGAACGTTCGAAGATGGGAGTGGAGATGGCTCTCGGATACATGTAACGAGGGGTCTCGCGGTCAGGTTAGGGGTTTAAAGCCTTATTCCACACAATCTCTATATACTGTATTAGATATAGTTTTCGAGATTCTAAATAGAGATAGGGATTATGTGTAACGTTAGACCTTATCGGTGATTACCGGAGGGGGGGGGGGTAGGGGGCGGGGGTCAAATATCGCGGTTTGTCAGCCTTTCTGTTCCCACTTCGTTTGCTTTTTTCGTTATGGTTTGGCAAATTTTTGGATGTCAGAAATCTTCAATCAAATGTCAACAAGTTACAACGGTTAAAAACAAATTGTCAATGTTACTGAATAAAGTATTTTCTTAATTTTCAAGACATAACAATTTAATCCAAAATAAATGTTTTATTTCATAACCTGCCAACCCAAAACACACGCTTTCGTTTGAATGCTTCGGAATGAATTTTGAAAAGGAATTTTGTGTGTACTGATGCGAATTATTTGCCGATAATTTAATGTTTAGAAAAGAGGCTGAAATGTTCTCATATTTATATGCGCAGATCAAGAATTTTTTTCGAGTAGGGATGGGGGTACTGACTGAGGGATAATTTGTAATTTTGTTTGCCAGGAGGAGGGGGAATCTGAGGCCTATCTAAGAACGTTTACTATTTGAATTTAAAAGAAAGTTTAAATTGGACCCCCCCCCCAAACTTCTAGGTCCGCGCATCAGTAATACTTAAGATACGCTGTATTCTCACAGTCCTGTATCATAATGAACATCATAGCAAGCTTGACATGGAAGTCTGTCAAACCAATTCTTTTTTCACTCAAGACCAGTTCACTGGTAGACATGTATAATGCTTATGTCTGCAATTACGGTAGCTTAAACACATTTAAAACGCAACAGAAACGCACAATGATATGATTGATAAATAAACAAAGCTACAATAAGCCTGGCTGTGAGTGAGGCAGGTATATACATTTCAATCAATTCGAAATTTTGTGTGAATAAGAAACATATGTACAGAATTTAGGTTTTGTATTTCAGAAAAATATATATTTTATTTGGAACTAAATATATGAATGAGTTTTGATTTAGGCTTAAGGATCACAGATATATTCATTCATATCACATACTGTATTTTAATCTCTTAAGCCTGTAATGAGTAACGTTAATGATACTTTAGATTTGTTAATTTTATCGAATATATTTAATTCTGCGATTCCGCTGTTTCGCATCAAATCGCAAAAAATCAAAATGCGAGCACCAAACTTTGTTACAATTTCATAACCTTCAGAAAAATAAGTGAGGTTTTAAAACCTCCAAGGTATCCTTATGACTATTTTACGCGGATATAATTTTTTGCGTTTAATCAGGATATACAGTACTGTAGCACGGTAGCCTAATGAGACTCAGATATACAGTACTGTAGTACTGTAGCATAATGAGACACAGATATACAAAAATGTAGTACTGTAGCCTAATTAGACTCAGATAAACAGTACTGTAGTATTGTAGCCTAATGAGACTCAGATATACAGAACTGTAGTTCTGTAGCCTAATGAGACTCAGATATACAATAATGTAGTACTGTAGCCTAATGAGACTCAGATATACAGTACTGTAGTGCGGTAGCCTTATGAGACTCAGTTATACAGTACTGTTTTGTTATAATCTAATGAAACACAGATATACAGAATAGTAGTGCTGTAGCCTAATGAGACTAAGATATACAGTACTGTAATACTGTAGCCTAAAGAGACTCAGATATACAGTACTTTAATACTGTAGCCTAATGAGACTCAAATAGGGATTCATGCATGTGATGATTACAGTATAATAATGTTGTAAAGAATGATATGAATATAAAAGAAAGAAGAAAGAATTTACACAGATATGAAGAGAGTATTTTCCTGGCTTTTTAACGATTTTGATATTTAATTTTACATGTCCTAAACGACGCCAATACAAAACAGGAAATTCACTGCCCTCAAGTGGATATATCTTAAGATTTTTAGTGAGCAGTTCCTGTATTAGGAAAAACAGGGAAGAGTTTAATTCAAGCATACTTGGAAAAATCACAAAATACTTAGAAGATCCATCTATTTTCACATTCGTATAGTATACATTAAGGAAATTACATGGGTATTCCAAGTTAATTGCAACATACTATATTTGCCTTAATTCTTGTGAGAAAAAAACATATTTAATATCTTGAATAGATAGGGTGGGGTGGGGGTTGGAATTGCATCAATGAACATATGCCAAAAGCCAAGGACGCACGTAAAGTTTCTCATTTCAATATTTTTGGGAATGTGCACAAGAGTTTTAGAAAATTCACTAATTGAAATATTTTTTAAATTTCCAATATGGGGACCATGTTAAACGAAAAAAAAACGTGTTAAAAGAAGCTGCTGTAACCCCTTTTTTGGGGTGGGGTTTATTGATGGTTCAAGTTTTTCTCACTTGGTCAAGACTTGAAAATGTGTGTTTAGAATTTATACATACACGTACAGTATCATTTTTAGTCTTAATTAACGTCATTTGATATTTTTGAGCAAGCCTTTTCCTCTTCATCTTTAAAATTCGAAATACGTGTATTAATTTAGACGCATTTGACATAAATATTTGGTTACTTTAGATAAAAAAGGAATAACTATATGAATTATCAAAATAGTTACTTGCTAATAAAATAAAACAATTTAAGAGATGAATATTCCCACAGTTCAGCTATATAGAGAAAAATCTCTCGCATGAAAATGCGAGGAAGCTATTTTATCACAAGTAGTACATGTATTTTAAATCGATTGCATATATTAACAATAATCCCCTTCATATATATCTCTCTCTCTTTCTCTCTCTCTCTCTCTCTCTCTTCATTAACATTAAAATCCATACAAATCCTAAAAAATTATAGTCTTAGTCATATCTTAGGATAAATCTAACGACATTGTGGACTGACCCCCAAGTTACTGAGACACTGGAAAATTGAATGAATTTCTTGTTTAATTATACTTTGCTAGTTCAGAAAGCAACGTAACCAAATTATTAATGTATCTTCATTCCTTGGCATAGCATATAGTATAGTGACGGAGTTTGGTTATTGATATTAGATAAGCACGTGTGATAAATGTCGTATTCAGTGGTCTTATTTGAATATAAATTATAGTAATACAAATATTTTTTAAAATAATTTTTATAAACAAGATATTTCCTCACTAGTAATACCCCCGGTCTGATGTGAATACAAGTATACACAATTAACAAAGACTTCATTTAACAGGAAGAGGACTTCCGATTTGTACAAAAATTTATCCCACCATATGGCATGCCTAAACAAACCGTGTTCAAATGTCAAGCATCTGCAATGAATTGTTGTCGAGAAAAATGACAGAAAGTTTTGTTACGGACAGATAGACAGACAGACAGACAAGGGTAAAACAGAACTATTTATAGTATACCACCTTCTCCGTCGGAGCGGGGGTATAATTATAATGTTTCATGTTATATTAAGAGATTGCAAAAATTTACAGAGCAACGCGGAATGTTTTCTGCTTATGGTGACGGAGTTTGGATACTCGGGAATACAGCACAGACGCTTGTTTCTCAGTGTAATAAAAGTTCATACTATACTCAGTAGCTTAATGTAAGCACGTGTATACATTCTTTTCTTTTTTTATCTCAATCTTTCAAAACTTTGTTATTTTATCATTGCAAATTCCGACCTTTTGCGTTTGTGCCGGAACTTTTCCGGAAGCATCATGAACTTGTTTATACATGTAGTGTGATAATGGGTTGTCCCGAGGAAAGAAAACAACTCACTGATATGGTTCTTCAATTTATTCGGAGATATACGGGGTTTCGCGAGTTAACCCGGTAATAGAAGAAATAGTTATCATCATAAAAATGATCAATATCAACGTTATACTACTTGCAAAGAAGATTAACTCTGATCACAATAGATAATTTCAAGGTAAATCAGAGTTACTGCCGTTGAACGCAATTCACTAAAATATAAAAATACGTTGTGCTCTTTATCAGAATGAATATAATATTCGATTAAATAAAAATATAAACCTTCAATGCAGCTCCTTTGTAGATTACATTACTTCAAGATACTAGTAAATATAATAAAACTTTGTAAGATCAACTGGATATAGAACCGGGATATGAACATGCTTTTTCGAGAAAACGCATTTTTGTTAATGAATAAATATGATTCAAGGAATAGATCTATGAATTAACGATTATTTATTTATGCCTTAAAATTACTGTATTATCCTAAGGGTAAGTTCAAATTAATGGAAGAGCCAATGTAACAGCCGCAAGCATGAATTTTGATTTTCGCTGGTGACGTTGCACTTTTGCCCAACATCGTTCAACGTTAGTGACGTAATAGTTCAACTCATCATTTAACCTTTCACTATCTTTTGCGTGTTATTTACAAAATGAATTCAATAATTTTTCTATGGATCGACGTATCAATGAACGTCGATCAATAGTAAAAATCATTACATTCATTTCTTATCATTTAATGTATAAATCATTTTCAAATCATAAAATGTAAAGTGTCATTGATAAAAAATATAAAAATGTAAATGAAGCTGCGCGTATGAATACAAAACAATAACCAAGGCAACAATATTCAAAATAGATCCGCCTTCAGCTGATGCAGAGCTATTGAGCTGCAGTTGCTTTCCACACCCTTTACATGCAAAAAATATGTGGACTGTAAATATTATTTATTAGGTTTGTTACTGACTGACTACATAAATATTATACATATACATGTAGGCCCTATTACATGGCTTCGAGGGCGACACACCAGAATATTTGCCCTGAGGTGACAGGAAAGCCCTGGAGTGTTATGTTGCCCGATGCCGAAGATATTGTCGCCCGAGAAGACATGTAATATATGTTATATAACATTTTTTAAAATAAGAATCTTTTTAAGACTATATTAATCTTATTAACATGAGATTTTAAATATTAATGCATCTTCATATCTTACAATTCAATTTTCTTGTAAAATGTTGATAGATACTTTTAAAAACAAGATAATTTTTCAAATTGAATAATTAAAGTAAGTTTCTCTGCATAGCAGACACTGTCATGACATTAATTTTTTTTTTTCGAGGAACTGTTTACGTTTGCTTGTAGCTAAATTTCGAACCCGACGTAATCAATATGCAGAATGATTGCACGCAAGGGTGATGTAACAGTTTCGGTAGGGCAATATATTTCCGGGAGGGCAATATAACTATTTCCGGTGTGATTCAGCAATTTTCAAGGCATAGTAATAAAATTATCTCATTTGTGACATAACGAGAAAACTTATTCAAAAATGTTATATTATACATACATTACATGGCATCGAGGGCGACATACCACTCCAGGGCTTTCCTGCCATCTCGGGGCAAATATTCTGGTATGTCGCCCTCGATGCCATGTAATATATGTATAATGTAGAGCAGAGCGGATCAGAAACCCTTGACTTGGGAAGATGGTATATTATATAATCAGAATATTATTTCCCTTGCGCCGAACAGCATTTCAACCAATAAAATAAAGTAAATTTGTACATCATGTATTCTCTACTAATCACAAGGAAGACGTTATATAATAAGGATTTAATTCATTGCATATGGTACTGGAGAATGAAAGTGTATTGTACATTAGCAACAGCACATACCTCATGGTGGAATTTAAAAGCCCATTCAGAACTGGATCAAATGTATCTTGAGATAATATATTTCTAGTATTTATAATCGGTTCGACCGGGTCCCATTTTACTGTGGGTGCGCTTGATTTGTCTACACTGTTGTACACCTGGTGTAGATGATTTACACCATATAATCAAGCGAAATTTTGTGTAGTGTTCAATATGGACGCCAAATAGTGACAGCTGCCGAGGAGTTCCGTTTTTAAGACAATTCTTTTAATAGCTTTTGAAAATAAATAATTTTTGTAATCCATTGCTTACCTTGCCAGTTTTCAGGTACATGCAAAGTACAGTATGTGTTTGTTTCTTTTAAATAGGCTATTATATAAATAGTGCCTGTTTGGGAGGGTAACAGTTGAAATTGACACCCCGAGAAAACCATTGTCAACCGACGCGAAGCGGAGGTTGACAATGGTTTTCGAGGGGTGTCAATTTCAACTGTTATCCTCCCAAACAGGCACTATTTATTTTGTTATACTGAATGTCTTTTTTAAAATTTTTAAGAAAATTTTACTGCTTTTATATAGGAATAACGTGAATTCTACAGCGAACCGTACGCGCATAATTTTCGCGCATGTAACATTTTTTAATGTTACCCGTTGCCAAGTGCGTTGCTAACGCTGAGGGTAATAGTAAATATTATTAACTGCGTCTTAACCAATCAGATTTCAGTATTTAACATGAAAGTATAACAATAAATATTATTAACTGCGTCTTAACCAATCAGATTTCAGTATTTAACATGAAAGTATAACAATAAAAATTGTTTAGTTTATGTTAGGAGAGACACAATGCTCAGCAAAAGAGAAAACTTATTGTCAAGCAAAAAAAAATTATTAAAGTGAATTTACAACTGAAAAAGTATAATCTGGCAAAATTACTAGAAAGCTAGTGCATTCATATGCATTGAAAAATTACATGTTCAATGTATCTGTTGACTTTTGCTGACAAAACATGTTTTTTTTATATAAATAAAAAATACAAAGCTTTTGATATTTTTTTCTTATGCTTTGAACACTTTCATATTTACACACGCAATATGTGCTACAATTAGGCTATCAACTCTAGCATATTTTATGTGCTGACAAAAGAAATTCTGCAGATTTCTCAGTTTACCGTTTTGCCGCCATATTGAAAATAAGAGTGTAATTTCCAACACATGCCCTGCACAAAGTGTAGACGGTGTACACGTAAAGTGTCCACTTTTGCACTTGATTATAGAAAAGTGTACACAGGTCGTTAGGTGTAGACAAATCAAGCGCGCCCTGTAATTTAAAAAAATACTGGATGACTTCCAAATCTATGCTTTTTACTCCAAGGTTTACAGAGGTCATGTCTCTTAGAAACCAAATCCAAGGACAAGCTGCCCTTTAAAGGGCATCAATGCAGGATATCATTGTAAAAAAGGGGAAGGTAAGGTAAAATAGTGGGCGGATTTCATATCAATTCTACTTACAAAAAAAACAAAAACCAAAGTTCGCCACATCAATAATTAGTCTAATTAGCTAATACAATTACAGAAGCAGAGCCGGTGTATGCCTGCATTACGTGATTATTGTAAAAGTAAACACAGGCGCCATGAGATGGCGCATCTTTCTTTGAGTGAGTACACAAACTGTGAACTTAAAAATTGAGTGTTCGATTTTCATTCTCGTACGCAGATGAAACAATTATGCAGTGTTTTGTCTGAGACGAGGTAATTCTATTTATTGTGATCGGGTGTCATAGACTTCATAAAACATTCATATAAAACAGAGCACACGGATAGTTCTGTACACATTGTGTCTGACAAAGACAAATAACAAATACGAATAGTTCCTTGGTATAAAAAAATAACAAGAATATATACAAATAGTTATGTATACTATACCGTACAACAGGGGACTAACCATACAGTGTGTATGTATATGCCCCTACATCTACATAAAGAAGCTATTGAATGAAAATACATTTTCTATTCTAAATTATATTCATGCATGTCAGAAAGTTCTGGTTCAATTCTCAGATATCCTTGGGTTTTTTTAAAGTAAGCACTAATAATAATAATAATAATAATAGAAGTAAAAATAAAAATGATAGTACGTAATAATAATATTAAGAATATTTAATGTATAGACAATAATATCGGTATAAGACGACACGCCATCAAAACCTGAATTAATGATAAAACCTAAACAATTAAAACTTGTACCGTACAATATACAGAATAAAATAATGGGACACAGAGGGCTCGACAGAGAGACAACAGTACGGACAGCAGACGACGGACAACGGACAAAATGAACCCAAACCGAGGCCGTCTAATCTATAGCTACACGTCTGTTTCTTGTATAGGTCGACGCGGTGTAAGCAACAATATCCGGTTTCTAACTTGGTTTCTCTTAATTAAAGATAGCATTTTAAATATATTTTTCTAACATTATCGGCGGATGAGAGATTTCAATATATCCATATATATGGAAAGTGGTCTGAAGATACATTTATGTATTAATAAATTTCAAGGAATTTGTAATTACTTTAAATAAAAAACATAGAAGGCAGCATAGCATGTACTTGTACATTCATATTAACAGAGATATTAACATGTATACTGTAGTAAACTGACGAAGAAACAGCTGACACGATTCGGGTTCTCATCAAATTTTCCACCCAAATTGTTTTCATCCGAGTTGCTTTCAACAAACATCGTGTTAAAGAAAAGAAAAGTCGAGTTAAAATCCGATTGATTTAACTCGTTCCGGGTGCTTATCCCGACTTCCTACTTCCAAACGACGATCTGTAGAGTTGGAGAATGAAAACTCGCCTCGTGTGACTGCTGCACTAGACTACAAAATTACTGCCGTCAAGTGTTGATGACGTCATAATGTACAAACCATTTGTGCGTTAAAAAACTCTATTGTGATAAAAACTGTTTTTACAAGTTGGAGAATATTACCAAAAAAAACGTTAATCATATATCGACAGAAATATACTAGTAAGTGTTTGCCCTTTATGAACATTGGGATGACGCATTTGATGTGGTAACAAAGTCTAAACATAGTCCAGCAATGATTTTACTGAACCGACTGCTATACTTATATTGTAGACATAGATCAGTTAGATTTCTTTTGTCTATTTTAATTATAAAAGTAAGCAAAATGTTAAACACAAAGGGTGGAAGTTACTATATACCTACTTAACAATAACATAAATTCAAATACACACAAAAATATAAATAAATATTATTTACTAAAATCTAATATTTCGGAAACAGTTTGATTGTGCAAAGTTTTAAAAAAGCTTAATAATGTAACGAATATTTATAATGCAAGGTATCTCCGCTAGTTGCATGTTCAATTCGTTTTTCTTGCCAAATAATATCGTATCAAGAAATGACAAAGTTGGGTTTCATGATGTTAGTATCACTCAGCTACCATTGTGCGGTCGCCGTTCTATAACGACGATTCCTGCGTTATCACAGATAACACAATACCATATACAACCATTCTCCATTCACATCAGCTGGTTTTCATGGGCAATCTCGTCTTGTCTTATTGCATTCATTAATTATATTAGCACTAATTAAGTAATGAACGTATTGAAAAATCATTCTATCACGAAATGCACACTATTATGCAGGTTACTTGGATAACAACGTTGCGACGAAATTTTAGCTTTGTGAAAACTCCGCCATCTCGAAGTTCCTGAGAATGTCATCAGAGAGAGTGAAGGAATCCAAAGATTCGTTGTCTTTTTCGCTGTTTGGCTTCGTTAACCTCTTGATGCGGTCTAAGCACGACTCGCTCCTAAATATCCCGATCAGAGTTCTATGGGGCCCCGGTTTATGATACATGGCTATTTTGTCTTTCCTTGCAATGCCCGGTTGTGATTGGCTTTGGAGATTTTTCTGGACGGCCGCACTGTCGAGCTTCACTAACACTTGCTTATCACTGGTGTCCTCGTCATCACACAGGTCAATGCAACTCTGGGGATGCAAAGTCCTCTTCAGAGTAAAGCCACGCGCGTCAAACCGCATTATGTCGCTTGTCAAACTTTTTGAAGACGCGGCTACTTTAGAAAACATCAAAGAACTGTCGTCTGCACCACAAGACAATGAATGGGTAATCCGTCCATTTGGAGTTCCACTACCTTCTACATGGACTGAAACTTGAGTCAAACTGACCCCTTCGGTATCTGGAGAAGTGGGGGGACTCACTTGAATCTCAGGGGGGATTTTGCCCTGGGTTGGAGAAGTCCTAAATGCGGGATTGTCAAAACATGACCCACGATCCTCGCCTTTGGTCGCGTCAACAGACTTACTTTGCATATCGTGATGATCACAACTCTTTGAGACGCGATCTTGGAATGCCATTCTCCTTTGATGACGTCTTTCATGACGCAATGCTTGGCGTTGTCCAGCACGTGCGCGAATATTGGGAAGCGATGAAGTTTTAAGCCATGTGTCATAGAGATATTTCCTCCTTCGTGCCCGACTTGGGTTAGGGGAAGCTTCACAACTGTCTCTCCATTTTCGTTGAATTTCTGGTGTGATGATCAGAGCAGGTGTACTGATGCTGAGAGCTTTGAACAGAGTAGGGTATCTCTGCTCCATAGCCTTTTGTTTCGCTGTTCGTTTTGGGATAGGAACCTGAATTCCCCGGAAGTAGTTTTTCCTGAATTCGTCGATGATCATGTCGTACAGAACGTCTCTTTGCACGTTTTTGACGTTCACGTTGTGTTGAGGTAGAATGTTACACACGTACTTCTCCTTGATTTCACAGTAGAGAACCACAGCGACGATCATCACAAAGAACCCTATTCCCATAAAGACCGGGCCCACGTAAGCCAGCACCCTCAGACCTTCGACAGTCTCTAATCCAGTACCGTTTGCTGTACCGTTCCGGTTTTTCGTTTTATCCTCTTCAGGAATCCCTAGAAACTTTATAGGATCGTACCCAATGAAACTCATAAGCGTCCCACTGATTAAGATGAAAACTCCCACGGTGGTCCCAATAAGAGTGGGCCATAAACAGGGCATGCGCACACATTCATACCATTTAAGTTTTCTCTGGACGACATTTTTTCTTGAAGGCCTCCGGGAAAACCATGACCTGCCAGAAGAATTCGGATTGTTGAGGTGTATATGCGCCCGAGGCACAAACATTGCGCGTCAAGCGTCCGAGTCATTCGGACGTTTTCTCACTCTGTTGTGGACACGTCTTGTACAAGACATTGGAGAAACTGAAGCATAAGGTAGCCGTCACAGATCTGAAGAGAGAGCAATCAATAAAACATTAACAGCAACAGTATTTCCCAATTAATACTAAAGTTTACTTGTTTGAATTCCTCCAAGAATTAAGAGTAAACATTCAAAAAGAATTCCAGACTTTATTTTACGCAAGACCGATCAAACACAGTACTTATTTACAGAATCCATGAATAATACAACGGATTGAAATATCAGGAGCAGGTGTTGCGAAAAGATACTGTAATGTTTAGAAGCCTAGTTTTGAGCTTACATTACCACCAGCAGATATACCCTATACAGTTTTACATTTTGTCAGGTGACAGAAAGTCAAGCAACAGTCAGCCAACCGGGGTTTCGTAATTCCGAACCTATCCATACGTTTTAAGGAGAGTATGTTCTATTAGCGCATTAAATTATAAGATCGCATGGTCTCGATAATCGATAGATTGGCTCTGACAACACATACAAGAGGCAGTTTATATTTGTTGTAGCAATTCGCCACTTTCTTTTATGTACAGTAGAGTGTTGTGAATTATTTATATTACAGTTACAAAACTTCGCCAAGAAATTGTTGATGCCTGACTGTTAAATGACTTATTGCACAGAAACCGTTTGAACATGCCCAACTGTTTTTTTTCTGAATGCAGCTAATTCAGATAAAGTAAGATTACAGTGCCTCCCAGGGAACCTGAACTGAGGCGTAACACCGGTGTATGATCTACATGTAATTCCTAGTATCATACACAAAGCCCTCAGCCAGACCCATGCCGAGAAAAAGCTCTTTTATATAATAAAATCTGGTCCAAAAGACGCGAGAGTGCATCCAGTATTCATTAATGACAGTCTTAGAGTAGACATGTACAGTCTGGCCCTACCGTCACCCAAAAATTGCAAATCACTCAACACGGTTCAACTCAAATCATATTAAGGTATGGTTGTGGCCATTTTTAGACTGTATTGATCTCCGTTAGAAAAAGAGTTCCGTATAAAGATATAGGAAATACTCAAATTAAAAGATCTGGAAAAGGATTTTTTCACTAGATAATAGTTTGTAGCTAAACAATTCATATCTAAAAATTTAGGGCAAATATAATGATTAAATTGTTCACCATTCAATCTTCTTAAAAGACAAGTGCTTAGATTTGAGGTCAGTGATCAGATTTAAGTTTTGACTTTAGGAAAGTTGGTAATTGTATGTCCTGGTTTGTAAAGGTTTTCATCCCCTAGATACCCGGTCCTCCCCTCTTTTTGAGCTGATATATGACTGAAATGCTCTAATTTCTCTTACCCTACATCCATAGCCACTGACTCTTACCAAGCTACTATATAAATAGTGCCTGTTTGGGAGGGTAACAGTTGAAATTGACACCCCGAGAAAACCATTGTCAACCGACGCGAAGCGGAGGTTGACAATGGTTTTCGAGGGGTGTCAATTTCAACTGTTATCCTCCCAAACAGGCACTATTTATTTTGTTATACTGAATGTCTTAATTTTTTACTGCTTTCATATAGGAATAACGTGAATTCTACAGCGAACCGTACGCGCATAATTTTCGCGCATGTAACAATTTTTAATGTTACCCGTTGCTAAGTGCGTTGCTAACGCTGAAGGTAATAGAAAGGATTATGAACTGCGTCTTAACCAATCAGATTTCAGTATTTAACATGAAAGTTTAACAATATAAAATGGGCAGAGGCTAACAGTCAGCTTGCTCTGCCTAACAACACCGCTATATAGCAGGCTCACTGTCAGCTTTAAACCTTACTGCGTAGACAGAGTGTCTATGTAGGGTTTCATTTTGGCCAGAAAGCTTTGGTCCTGTATATAGGACTGTGCATATGTACATGTATTTACTTTTGTCAAAAAAAATGTATTCGAGACCTTTAGACCTCGTTTTACGCCCAAACCGTACAGTTAAAAATGAGCGGGTTTAAGAATAAGGCGCCCCATTTTATGCGGAAAACAATTAAATGAACTACGACGTGGATTTAACAAGACCTCTCAAATGAGCACCGGGAAATACTCGGAACAAAGAGGTAACGACCTGTTCCTGGCTAAACGGTGCTCGGAACGCGCAAACCCTCCAGGGGAAGGCTTTCTATAGAACGTGACAGAGATTACCGATTCTTATCAGCAATTAGACCGCATGGCGTTTTATGACTGAATAAAGTCACGTGATATTTGGAGGAAGTAGACAGAGTCGTCTGTGTCAAATATCATTTGGTCCGTACTCCATTCGTAAATCAAAGGATGTTTAAATATTGACAGAGGACACGTGTTGTCATCCAACTATCATGTACAATTCCAAACTAGCAGTGATATAAACCGAATGCTGCATATGTGCCTTTTATTCAAATATCGATAATGAAGAGCATGCCAGAATCGATCGATTATAAAAAAAAAACATCTCATAAATCCCATTCTATTCTCCAGATGTACAAATTCAATTCAATAAAAACTGCGCGTAAAATACTACAGGAGCTGTATCGTGTATATCAACCATAAAATACATTATTGAATGAAACTTGTAAAAACTGCGTTTACCTCTGCGCATTAAAGCAATCCAGAAAGTTTACAACCAGGTAACAATGTGAACTCCGTATACAACCAGGTAACAATGTGAACTCCGTATACAATTATTGTAATAACTCCTATAAATCTCATTTTTATCAATTTTGTGTACTGTGATTCTTCCAAGAGAAGGATAAAAATAGAATTGCTGTGTGTTATACCTATGTACATCTATAGAATATTACATTAACTGTACATTTAATATACATTTCAGCTAAATTAGAAGTTTAGTCAGTATCTCGTCGACTGCACTACTACATATACATGTACAGTTTAGGATAGTGGAATCATTTTAATACTTTTTTGTGATGTTAAAGTGGAGATCGTCTGATTTTTTTAAATTTTTGACAATATAAATAAATGATTTAAGTAAATACTTTTTAATCGAGCAACCTCTTCTTTATGTCTCGGCAATATCTACAATATAGTCCCAACAAAATGAAAGCATCTGGTTTGTGTCTGAACAGTACATTTAACCGGCATAACAAGGGGCGTCTTGTCAGCGTAGATCACAAGCTTGAATCTTGTCAGCGTAGATCACAAGCTTGAATTTCTAAAGTGATTAGTTTACATTATCATGAATTATATATGGGACACGGAATCTACGAACATTACATAGAAATCACATTTAGCGGCTATAGACGATGGGTAAATTGAATAAACTTGTTAGAGTCTAAGATTATCGATCTGGGGGGGAAAGCCACGAATGCAGACAGAATGGGAGTCGGTGCCGCGAGGGGTCCGTGAACTTATCCACGCTACACCAGGGGACAGTCTGAACTTATCGGAGTCCAAACTGGAATCCCCCAAACATCCGTTACGAAGAACAATAACAAAAACCGCGGCCATTCCTTTCGTGGTTCGCGTTAGCGGTGGAATAACACATCATCAAAAAATGGCTGACCTCTGATCGAAACGAAATCTCGTTTTATTAAAAGATAGCATGTACCTTACTCCATAGCTGAGTGGATAATGTGTCGGGCTTGTGATCTGTACATCCCGAGTTCGAATCCCCAAGGTGCTTTTGTTGTTAATTACGGAATTATTTTTTTTAAGATATTCATTTTTTTATCCCCAAAATGCAAATGTTTCGCTTATTTGAAATAGGTACACTTTATTTATCATTATATCTTTCAAAATAAAAATAATTGACTGTTAATTTGTGTGACTTTTTCCAGGTGTGTTATTCCACCTTAATAAATTTCTCATCACGAGAGCGATCCTTTTGTCTAAAAAAAAACTCTCAATATTTGATGACATTATCTTGTTATTGCAGAAAATATTAACTTCGATGAAATACGAATTTTCTCATCAACTCAGCATGTTGATATTGTCTGTTGTGGGTTTAATCTGTTACTGTCAACGTTACGTAACCGAGAGACCACTAAGATGAGGGGAACACTAATATCTAGACTGTATCGGGCACAAACCCGGCTGGAGACGATATATGTCTTAGAAACAATCATCATAAAAATGCTTTAGTTCGGACTTATATTGGCATGCAATAAGAAAAGCCTAGAGAACACAGAAGGCCCGAAAAGAGCAAGGTCTCTCATAAAGGCGAGCAAGCCATCCCAGACTGCAGACAACTGACGACGGCTTATTTAATATCTGAAATATCACGCAGCTGTGGACAGTATATCGCCAATGGCAACAAATAAAAAAACTTTGATAAAGGTTAACTCTTAACAGTCCCACTTAGTGTGTGGAACCTACTTTATATAAATCTACATAACCTTACACATTTATGACGCAAAAAGAATAGTGTTTTTAGGTTTGTTTGTGGGGGTTGTTTGGGGGGTTTTGGGGGTGGGTGGGTTTTTTCGTTATTTTTCTTTTGAAACAACGGGATTAATGAAACAAGAGCCATCTGTTGAATTAACATGCGCAAGATCAATAAGAATGTCTTCCTGAGATTCGCTTGTTTTAAAAAGATCTTTCACTTAATGAGACTCGTCCAAATTGTACTCACCACAACCAAAATGTCCAGATGTTCCCATTACAAATCACACGATTTTACACGGAGCGTGGTTTCACAATTCCTTGGAAGCCTGCGTCTCCCGAAGAAGGCGGATTATTTACACATCAGAGAAAAAGCCAGGGAGAGACCGTCTACTAGGCAGCGCACAGCCCGGTTATTAACGGGGTCCAAAGAACATTCCATCGCTTATACTATCACGTCCAAAAATCAATTTAGTATATTATTGGTGAAAATCAATTAGCTTTAAATTGGTTGGTTTACAGTGCTTTCAGTCATTTAGCGGTTGTGTTGAGATAATGTTACAATGGCGACGGACCGGTCTCCTCGCGCAAGGAAACTCAAACACGTTCCCTCTCGTGTCGTGTCTGGAGAGGGATTAATGATGAAAAAACTCAAGTAAAACACACTGTATTTGAAATCGATCGCTTGATACCCAGACATAGTTTTTTTTAGGTGTATATAACCTAACCTCCATTGTTCAAACTCTACGTTTTTAAAATTCGGATAAATAACAAGTTAATTGAAGACCAGTGATGGTAATTCATTTAATGTAATAATATATTTTTACAGTTAGGTATACATTGATTAAATTTGATTGACTGTACGAACAATATAGTAAGGGTTCTATAGAAAAAAAGTGTACGCTACTTCATAAACAACTATATGACATCACACTATCTATTTTCGTCATCTATCGTCAGTGCGGGATAATTATGACAAAACATTATGCACACGCCTGGGTATACCAGTACAGGTAAAATGTAATCACTATTAATATACAGACGGGTGATGACAGTCGGGTCCGACATCACGTGGTCTCCTCACCTCTGTCAGCGTTACACGTGCTGAATCCTATTCTGTCGGGGGGTTAATGTCATTTCATATTATTCATTAGCTTATGTAGATAGATTTTCGTCAGTAGTAGAAATACTACGGGTATATTTTGTTAATTTGTAATGTGAAAATAAATTCATTCAAACTATTATGTTGAATGGTAGTGCAAATCTTTTAAACTTTAAAGAAATTCGTTATCAACGTGTTAAATTTTATCATTATTCACCTCTGCGGAATTCAAAATCAGTTCGCTATTTCCGTAAATTCGTAAAATCCGAATTCGTTATGACTGTAAAATTTTGCAAAGATTTGTTAAGAATTTTACCGGAGAATCAAAACAATTTCGCTATATCCAAGAGTTCGCTATATCCAAATTCGTATTAAACGAGTTTTACTGCTGAAGATCTGATGATTACATTAAACCAACTGGAGTTACACTCCACTATTACATTAACCAACAAAAAACGTCGCCAACGATCACATGAACACACCAACTTTGCCTCTATAGTTAATTTACCAACCAGCATACGCCCCTATGATTACATCAACCAATCATAAAAGACATAAACCAACAAACTACACCCCTATGATAACATGAACCAATGAACAACACCCCTATGATAACATGAAATAATAAACCACGCCCCTATGATAACATGAACCAATAAACCACGCCCCTATGATAACATAAACCAATAAACCACACCCCTATGATAACATGAAATAATAAACCACGCCCCTATGATAACATGAAATAATAAACCACACCCCTATGATAACATGAAATAATAAACCACGCCCCCATGATAACATGAAATATTAAACCACGCCCCTAGTATAACATGAACCACTAAACCACGCCCCTAGTATAACATGAACCACTAAACCACGCCCCTATGATAACATGAAATAATAAACCACGCCCCTATGATAACATGAAATAATAAACCACGCCCCTAGTATAACATGAACCACTAAACCACGCCCCTATGATAACATGAAATAATAAACCACGCCCCTATGATAACATGAACCAATAAACCACACCCCTAGGACAACATGAACCAACAAAACATGCACCTAGGTTTACATGTACAACCTATCATTCCCTAATGATAACATAACATAATCCAGCATAAATCATGTGCTCATGATTACAAAACTGTAGAAATGTTAATCCCCATCAATTGCATGATTACATAAACCCACCAAACCTGATTACATTCCTGACCTTACCCTGACAACATAAACAAACGAAAATTAACCAGCCATGTAACCGTGATTACGATGCAAGTCTCCAATGACATAATCAAAATCACCCTCTATTGCTGTGTTTATAAAAAGATGTCGCAATAATCAGGTTACGTAATCCGTGCATGCTCCATTATACACTTCCAGGAATGACTGCATACGCGATCACAATTTTTCCTCGAATTATTAATTTATCCGGCTACGATGATTTCTCCATATCACGCTATCCAAAGCAGAACTGTTCCCTAATAATAATACACCATCATAACGTAATTATAATATTCTAGCAAACCTTCATACCTATTAAATAATTGTATATTAAAAAAAAATATTACCTTATTATTTTAACTATATAAAATCAGCAAAATCAACATGCATATCTAAGTTACACCACGCAATGAGATTCAATAGACAGTCTTAAGAACCCCCTTGTCCCTGTGTTTATTTAGATCATGTAATTAAAACCACCCAAAACTGGATGATTAATTTCATATTCGTCATAATTATACTTAATAATAATAACATAATACTACTTAATTATAAATACATTCATGCTTTGCACTTCCAACGAAATCAAAGTATTAAGAAAAGCAAAACGTCCAGCATGTTGATAAGTGTTCCGAATTTGAATTGCGGTTTTTTGGGGGGGGGGGGTTGGGGTTTTTGGGGTTTTTTTTTTTTGTTTAGTGAAAATTTAAAACTTTTTTACTTTCAATTCGTTCGAATTCTATATCATAACATGAACATCAGCAATGAGACTCTTCAAAATGTATGATATGAATGTAAGTAATATACAACATGACCTTATTAAATTGAACGAAGCCACTCAATATACTCAAGGGGAGTCAACTCTTGTACTGACTTCATATCCTTGGATGTCACGGAACTCGTTGATTCAGTGATTGTTCGCTGTGTAAGACATCCGAGGAGTTCCGATGAAGATGCGTATGGAGTACATGGTCCTCATGTGACCGTGATTACCAATTAGTTTCTTACAAATTAGTAAATTTGTGACCACTCTGTACCAAAAATGCAAAATATCCTCAATTCACATTTTGCTTAATTACTCGATATTTATAAATACCTCAGGGTTTAAACGATGTTCATTCAAAAGTATGAAAAAATTACAAGATTTCTCAGTCGAAACGCCCCTGTTAGCTTATCAGGTTTCAATACAATGCTAAAAAATGTGATGTCTGCGGGGATTTTGTATTGCAGCAAGCCCGGATGATAACGTTGAAAAATTGCGCGAGGTATTCCGAATGGAGAAAAGATGTAAAGATGAAAACGATTATAAATCTCCCCGTAAGAAAAATGTTAATGTGTCAATGATGATGTCTTGGAAAAATTTCCCATCCATCGATTTCAATTGCACTTCTTTCACAGATATGTGTATTTTTATTAAAAATCGTCCAAATGTGCTTCATAAATATCTTGGGACAGACTATAATATAATATTTAATACTGTTTTGTGTGACATGATATTACTGCTGATGCACCTCACCATTTTGTGAGGAATATCTTTATTGATGATGGTTTATCCCAATAATCTACACATGAACAAGGCATTTATTTGGGAGAGTTTAATCAGAAAAAAATAGGATTCTTTTGTCCAGAAAAAAAATTTTTTTAAAGCTAACGAAACACGTTTATTAATACTGATAATTTTTTTCCTCTATTATTAGTATTATTATTCGTTAAATCTGTTCTTTGATAATTTGATATTTGATGGATATTAATTTGCCTTTTTGGCCACGGTTGTTTTTGAAGTATAGCTCATGCCTAAAAACATATTAAACGCAACATTATTTTTCGCAATTTTATCAAATTGACGGTAAAAATTTCCCATCTCACCAAAAGAGGCGTTTTTCAAAACAGCCATATAGATAAGTGTAACATGATTTTAAACTTTTTTACAAATTTCAGAAAATGCTCGAAAATAAAGTTGCAATATTCTGTCGTGAAAAATGAATCTATTTAACAACATTTTCCCTCGTGTCTCTCCAATGTATTCCTAAGAATTTCAGCCCAGCCTTTTCTTACATGCAGTGTTTTACGATGTTACATAATATGATCTAAAGCTAAATGCATTTTCTTTACCAGGCACGTAGCATCGTTTTTATAACTTTTAAAGTGGGGACCAGACTCCAGAAAACTTTCCTAAAAACGTAAAAATCCTGATCCGTGGATTGGGGGGGGGGGGCTGCACCAGGACATAAAACTTTAATTTCCAATTTTAATATTCCTTCCATTTACTTCAATTCTTTACATGCTCACGAAAAAAAAAATGAAGGGGGTATATAGTCAAAATTGTTTGCTGCGAGAAAAATCGGGGGTACCAACCCCCCCCCCCCAATTGCTACTCGCCTTTTTACAAACTTTTTGAACTCGAAAAAACACAAACCAAACTGCATGCTGTTGTTATTACAAAACATGTACCTATGTTACCATGGCAAATTACCTTACAAATGAACATTGGTCAGTTTTACCAGTAGATTGTTAACATTGGATAGAAAAGGGATACATTAAAACGTGTAAATAGTCCAGGGCGCCCCGCCCTTAAATCACTGATTGAGAGCATTGTCACTAGTTGAATGAGATCGTAGCAGCTAACCTAGCCGCTAGGTCGTAGATATCTAGGTCTATTGAACGGACTGCTAGGTTAGCCGCTAGGTCTCAGATTTGAAGTTGAGAATATTCAACTAAAGACTAATCACATCGACATAATTTGTTAATTTCATCGGAAATATACATACATGTATTAAAATTCATTTTCACTTAAAGGAAGAATAAAATATCACTAAATAAATAAATTTCATGTTTGTTACAAACAAGTTACTAAGGTGTCCATCTTGAATCCGATGCTTAGCATAAAAAATTTAGGCTACGAATATCTACCTATCGGCTAGGCTAGCCTAGCTTACCGTTCAACTACGTAGCCCAACGTAGCAGCTACGATCCAGCCCTGTACCTGAATGCATGGGTATTGTTGGCGGCAATGTCTAAATAACCTTACTGTCTACGGTACAACATGTGCGTGTGTTTATCAGTAGAATCACAGCCTCATTTCATGGGCGGATCAAGAATATTTTTTCAGGGGCGGGGAGTGGCATAATTGTGCTTGCCCGGGGGGGGGGGGGGGGTCTAAGGCCTATTTTCGGTAAATTTACTTCGATATGGGAATTTGATAGATATTAATTATCCCGGGGGGGGGGGGGCAAATCCCCCCTTTCTAAATCCAAGCATGTATTAAATGCAACAAGGTATGTGCTGTTCAATTTTGATTCCAGTATGTGTATAATGTCTGGGTTAGTTTATACCAAGCTTCGGCATCAGAAGCAGTTACATGTGTTACTGACGAGACCAGAAAACCACATCAAAGATCCCGTACTGTTAAGGATGACTCGGTGAAGAAGAGCACTCAAAAACACCATTTTAAAAATAATAACAAGAGACCGTTCGATTGGAATTCTGTAATATTATTGATTTCATCTTATACACTAAAATAAAATATAATTATCTTCTATAATCTTTTGTTCAACACTTCAGCGGGTATAACTAATAAGATGGTTTAATATCTTCGTAAAATCACTCCTACATTAGTCCTTATCATTTATCACAACATGTCCGTCATAGCACTTCTTCGCCAATTTTCAAAAACTTTCATATTATACTTTTATGAGGTTATGTAATAAGACTGACATCGACAGTGTCCTTTTTTAAAGTGCCAAGACGGTGAATCTTTTATTATTAAAACGTGTATCTTTTTATATATATATTTATATAAAAATATACACGTTTAAATGGTTAACCAAGCGGACTGGATTGAAATTAAATTGTTGCAAATAAATATGACAACAAGATCTCTAAGATCAAAGGTTATTAATTAAAAAAGATGTATCGAATTTGTTGTTTGTTATTTGATTTGTGAAATGTAGCCTACAAAAATAAGTCATTTACCAGCAGTTGCACTTTAGTCATAAGCTAGATGAGCGATTGCACATAAAGTCAACACGAGGTACAAAAGTACTTATTATCAACTTTCGCTGCTCGTTGGAAATAAAGCCCCATCCAGCTCCTTCAGACAAAGATCACATTTGCAGACGTTGCGACTTCGCAACAAATTATCACCCTTAACAAAGTCACGCGTACCCAAAGCATTGCAGGTGAATAAACATCTTGGACTTGATTTGTATGTTCAGGCATATTGTGACGATGTAGCCTTCCACCTTAATAATGTCATCTTTAAGATGCCAACGAGATTATTTAAGGTAAAATATCATTTTGCTAAGAAAGACTACTCTCAAAGGAAATATTTACTTGTGCATGTTTGTTCACTTTTGCAAAAACCAAACACGTGCGCCTTAACAAAACACCGTCAAGTGACACCTCTCGGATTTTGCCCTGTAATGTATCCTTTAAGTATATGAATTTCAATGACAATTTGAAATTTTCTTTGGAAAATTTTTTATATTTGTCTATCAGAAAGAATTATTATAGTGTTTTAAATTTTCTTTTTAAAAACGCAAAATGTTCAATAAGTTAAATACATAGGGGTGATCCAGTCTTAGAAATGACAACATCCGGGCATCAATTGATAGCGACTAATGGGAATCTCTGGTACTTTTCACAGACTAAATAACGTGTACAATTATATCTCAGTAGAATTGACCGGATGAATCGATAAGGCCCACTAGTAATTAGTGTTCACCTGTATACGAGCCGGCACGTCATCGCTAGACTATCTGTGTTTGTTATATGGAATAAGTACCTGTCCAGCAATGTGTAACGTTTTATACTGTAATGAAAAACAGATACTCTAGACAGTCATTCGGCTATGGTTTAAAATGAAAAAAAACACCACAAGTCCACGAAATGCCCACAGTAGTGTTTAATGACTTTGACGAGCCCCACCAAGAGTTGAGAACCAGACTGTGGAGGATAGCAATTCGGACCAACTGCTGTATCATAACAAAGTTTTCAATAGACAACAAACACTTAGGTAAGGGACCAGCGCATCCGGTCCAGACTGGTTCTACAGACATGAAAGACCGAGACAACAAATGAATGAAAGCATCTCAATAGAACTTTCCTGAAAATTTGCCTCGAGTGTAAACTCCTTCATCTGAATAAACAGACAAGAATTAAAATAAGCAATGGAAGTATATATTGTTATTAATGAGACATCTTGTTTGGAGATGAGGCGGAAGATTACAACTATACAGACATGATGCAGACGGTCTTTCGCACCGGTGTTTTATAACCCGGTAGGTGGCGCGAAGTGTTCCGGAAATGGAATCACGTGATTCAAAGAATACCGCGGACTTTATCTGATCTTGATGAATTTAAGAAAATTTTCATGGTTCATGCCTTTTGGGGAATTTAATTTGACAAAGGGTAACTGTAAAGTATTGTGTGAACAATCCTTTAACAGTTCAAAGAAACATGCCAACTGCAATGCAGGAGTTCATTATCAGAACTCAGTGATAACCACCTGTCTGTTGCTACCCTACACAAACAAGTAAAAACATCCACCCTCCTTCACCGCGCCATAAGAATAATCTGTTTCGTCCACTCGAAAAAAAAGAAGCGCAAAAACGGCGTAAACACAACCAATAAGTCAACAGCTGTTCTGTGTTGTTTCGTCAAACGAAATTTGATTTGTGTCAGATATTAGTTTTAAGAATTAAGTTGTTTATTGGAAGGGAGACTTATAATCTAGAAGAAAACAGACATATTTAGTACGGTTCGTGGTCATAGAAACAGAGTAGTGACAATTTAAAAAAGGATTAATCGAATTTCAATGACTGTGCGTAAATGGCAAATAATGATATCTACTCCAATCACAGTATATAATGTACGTGGAAGACTTGCATCATGAAATTAAAAAAATACTTAATTCTTACGTCAACAAGTGATACGTCCAATTTTTCTTCGAATATTCTACGTCATAATGACGTCATTTGGACTATTTGTAACAATTTTGCAACAAGTTGCAAATCAGTTTAAGATTATAGGCGCTAAAATGGTACTATCCTGGAATCATTAAAATTGACGAACAAGTTGTAGATACAAATTACAGTAGACTATAATCCGTTAATATAACACTTCTTTAAAACAATTTCAACACTGATAACGCCTCAATCAATTGTCCTGGTAGAGTAAATCTTGTAATCAAGCAATTTGGCGACAAATCGCTGGAGCCGGACAATTTTCTGAAAATTGGGATCATAAACAAGATCAATAAAAGAATGTTAGAAGACGACGCGTAGAAATATGGTGCACACTGAAGACGGCAGAGTGCTCCAGACCTTGATTTACAAGTCGGTATTGATAAATAAATAAACTTGTACTATATTCTTGATTTTGTGATTAGACATTTTCAGGATGAATGCAAATACAAAAGTGTCTGGATGACATCTCTATTTATGTTGATAAAATGCAATGCTTTGAATGATTGAGACTGTCGATTTTCAGTGTGCATAGATTCAATTAAATTAACAAAAGTAAAATTATCTGAGGTCTTGTTTTACGACTTTTATGTCATTGACCCCATCTTAATTTAGTTAGAAACAAATCCTAAAAAATCATCAAAGCTTTAATGAAAGCAATAAAATATCGACAACATAATTTACATGATGTCAACAAACATCTAAACAACGAATATATGTACTAATATTCAACAGACTTTACAAGCTTGCGTATTATAGCTCAACAAACTTGTGTTATCGTACTAAGATTAACAGGTATCTACTGCAGATTCAAAAGATATCTATACAATGTCTCAACAAATCTCTGTACTGAGATCTAACTTATTCCCTACAAATATTCAACAGATATACATGTATGTACATGTACATGGTTTCAACAAACATCTGAACCAGGGATCAAATGATAACGCATTAGGATTCAACAAATAAATTGTATCGAGATTCAACAGATAATTATAGCTGTTGAGCTAGAGGTCAACAGATATTTGTACGAGTATTTAGCAGATATCTGTACTAGGATTCAACAGATATTTGTACGAGTATTTAGCAGATATCTGTGCTAGGATTCAACAGATATTTGTACGAGTATTTAGCAGATATCTGTACTAGGATTCAACAGATATTAGTACGAGTATTTAGCAGATATCTGTACTAGGATTCAACAGATATTTGTACGAGTATTTAGCAGATATCTGTACTAGGATTCAACAGCTAGTTGTACTACTTTTTAGAGGATAACTGTTCTAATATTCAATATATATCTGTACAAGACTTTAAATATCTAAGTGCTTTAATGTACGGAATGAAAATTTGAGCAACGCGCTTTCAGACAGGATTTAGATAGGAAATCCTAGTTGATCCACACAAATGAAATATCTTTATTTCTCATCTTTGTTTACGGGGTCAGTAACTTGTGTTTGACATCAAGGATCGGAAACAAGCTGTTACTACCCACCCACAGTGACCAGTTTGTTTTTGTCTGTCTGTCCGTCCGTCCCTCCATCTAGTCCGTCTGTTTGTATTTTTTTTATCACTCAAATTAAGAACCGATATACCATCGTGTTTGGTAATATAAGAGCTTTGAATTAACTTGCTACATCATACTCATCTGAAAACAGCGAAAGTTTTAGCTATCATAGAGAATAGTTTGGACGATAAAGCTAAGCTGACAACACGGCCAGGATCCCGCCGTGAGCGTTTTAATGGCCTGTGATAGGACCCACTCCAGACCGATTATTATGTCATTGCATTATTCAAAACTATGTTTACAGTTTCACTGACTATAACTGAATAAATACTAAACAAACAAGTCAAAATACATTAGATCGATCAGAGGGACTCGTCCATTCGCTGCTCGTCAAACGACTCGGGAGCATTAAATTATTCAAGTATACATCATGAAATATTTATCCGTAAATGCTTTAGTCAGGCTTGGTTACATAGATATTTTTTTTCAAAAGCAACATTGAAATGTGAGAAAAACTAATATTTGAATGAAAAAATATCCTTATCGGGAATCGGTCGCTTTTGAATCCATCAAAAATCTAATCTACCTGCTCCTTACCTATTTCTCGAGAAACCTGTCCACTTGTTCCAAGAAGCTGCATTCCGCTCTCTGGGTTAGTCCATGTATATATACAGTAAGTATAGAAGCTGAGTAAAGGCGGTTGTAGCTCCATAGCCCTCACTCTCTCAGAATCGATAATAGCGCCGTATCATAGCGCTGCCTGCTGTAGCAGATTCACAATCAATTCCTTTTTACTTGGCCATATTAAAAAAGCCCAGGAATCCCGGACATATTATATTCCGTAAGTTAGGGGTGTGATTAAAGTTAGCAGGTACATTCAGGAGAGATGGACCGGAACATGGATTCGGAAAATAACCTTGTGGAAAGTGGACTCTGGGGGATCCGGAATAATGCTGATCAGGAGAGAGAGAGAGAGAGAGAGAGAGAGAGAGAGAGAGAGAGAGAGAGAGAGAGAGAGAGAGAGAGAGAGAGAGAGTATGCTTATATCAATGAGATCGATTTGGAGAAACATACACATTTTGAAACGATAGTATATGATTTGATCAGTTTTTCATTATAAAGTATTCCCTTTAATTTACATATCTACCTGCGTATTTATATTACGTTGGTGGAATGAACGCGGTATTTATTGCTTCATATTTATTGAAATAAAGTGCATTCTTTAATTATTTTGTAATCATTAGCACTCGGTGTTCAAAATCTTAAAGAATCGCAATAGGGGACAAATGCTGTAACGAGAACATGTTGTCTATATCCTAGAGCATCACAGGGCAGTGTTTACGGTAGACTTATATTCATAATTCTCCAGGTGAATGTTCTAATAATTCTCGCGCAAGCAGCATTGATCTGTTTTCCCAGACTTTGATGTACGGTACACCCGTTTGTAAATTACCTTACCGACAACTGGCTTTGATGTTCGATGATTGACAAGAACAAACCGAAACACCGCAGACATTCCGCCCCCCCCCCCCCTACCCCAAACGATTCTACCACATCTACTGCCTATTTTCCGTTTAATTGCTAAACAGGGCGATCCACTTCCTCACGGTACCGGGGTTTGAGGATGGTTACGCCCGGGGGTGGGAGTCAACGGTCAGGTTCCTTGGATCATCGGGAGAAACAGGTTCAGAGTTTGGAAGCCAATGTAATAGTTCAGTAAAGTGGGATAGATTCTTGTGATGTGATTTATTCTGCACCAAACAGTTCTGCAAATAAAAGCAATATAAATAAAGTCGGTCGAAGTCGAATTGTGTGATATATATATATATATTAAATTTACTATCAGGTTTGTGAATAATGCTTTGAGATTGCTATGAGATTTTATAGATCGACATTTTATCAAAACAAAACACTAAAGTCGTGTAGTTTCAATAACACGTATTATGATAAGCAATAAATCCATGTTTGAAATAAAAAGACGATTTCCAAATTGTACAGCGGGTATAACAATGTGCCGGATAAATAGGCCAGTAACATGGACTGTCTGATATGCAGCTTCAAAAAATTAAAAATACTAGATAATAGCCCGCGCAAGCGCGGGAATTAACATTATCATGATATAATGCTTAATATTATGTTGAACCATTTTTTTGGTTCATGTTTGTAGATACCTTGTCTGATTTTTTCCTTATCCTGTTCTTTCAAATCGAAATAAAAAACAAACTGCATTGTTGGATATTTAGAGGAGAGGTTAGAGATGAAAAATCTAAACTAAGATGGACAATATATACATGTACGTGGCCTTAATCCAGCTTACTTTAAAAAAAATAAACTTTTTATCGTATTTATTTCAAACCAGTGAATGGGTATTAAATTTATATTCTCTCTCTCTCTCTCTCTCTCTCTCTCTCTCTCTCTCTCTCTCTCTCTCTCTCTCTCAATTTTGTTCTTTAGGTCAATTTTTAATATAATTTCTATTTATGTCCCAAGTAAGAATTTCAGACATAAAAGACTGTTTTGAAAAACAATTTGGAGGGAGGGGGCATTCCCATTAATCTTCCCCGTTTTGTGCACACATGCATCACTTATCGATATAGACGTAGAATACAATAATCTGTTCATTAATCATGTTTACAAATTAATATCTAAGGTTTACAACCAAATCTGTCGTGGTATAAAAAAAGTAGGAAATAAAAACATGCTAGGTTATGCACTATTATCTATTTGCATGCATATCTTTAAACCAAAGTTGTCAGATTCAAAGTTTTTGCCCGATGGTACAGATGTAACTTGTCCTACATTTTCCGCCATGGTGTCAATTAGACGACCCGTTTCTGGGCACCCCGTTCTGGAAAGTTCTTTCCATTAATACTAAAATCGCATTAATTGTTCCAATTCATTTATTAACTTTTTGTATTAATCGAATTCCGATCCAAGGTATATGCCCGCAATGCATGATGAACTCGTCCTAAATTTTTCGTTAATTAGTCAATCCGTTCTTGGTTACCCTGTTCTGGAAAGTTCTATCTCATTCTCTCACCAGAGGTCGTGCTCCGCAAGCGAATGAGTATCAAAACTAAAGAAACGAATTGACTTATTTTATTTATTTAACATAATCATTTGTCAAATCTTAACATCTATGTATTCTCTAAATAGGCCTACAGTAAATATATTCACTCTTTACGTAATCATTCAATATTATTTCATTGCAAGTATATATTTTGATCGGTACTATCCATGACTTGGATCCGCCAAAGCGTGTCCACCACCTTACTCTCATTTTTGCTATTTTTGGGCTTGTTTGTCGAAAATGAAAGAGGTTTTTGATGAATTTCATATACCTTACGGACATCATCAAAGGTGTAAGCATGTACTCTGGTGCAGGCATTTTGTAGTTTATTTGCAAAATGTTTTAATTTATCAGTATAGATGCCATATATCAAAGAGTTTATAACCACTTTTCTTTTTGTTTTAACTCGATCGCCTTCAAGTGAGGTATTTACAATGATACAAAATGTCCAATGGGAATATGGTTCCATTACAAAAAAAAGTTTCCTATGCGATATGTAGAATTTCTATACAGAGACAAATCCGATGGGAGTATTATGTTTCCTGTGGGGAAAATGCATGATTTATTTTTATCCTTTAGCAAATAAAATTCAAATATGATTTTAAAATATGCTACATGTGCATAGGAATAAAGGCATTTTCCTTTAAAAACCATTTCTTTTTTTCCAATGGGATATCAATTCGTACAAGTAAATTTTCACCTGTCAGGTGAGACACAATAAAGACATGTACCGAATGGTGTATCATTATATAAATGGAATTTTTAAAAAAAAAATCTGAGTCTTAGTCGGGTGCACTGGCATTCTTCAAGTCGCATTCAAATGCGCGTACTTGGATGAACGAGACTGACATCGACTTAAACGCTCATGACGTAACACAGGGGAATGTTTAGAGCGGCGAGGCCCCCGTAAATTGTCTAGCACACGACTGGGACTGACGGCTTGTACAGCTGTCTATTGCAGACGAAACAAGAACTACGATCACGTCGTTAGAGCGGACAGATCCCGGAGAGAAATCCCTGTCGCCGTCCTCCCTGTGTTAACACTCCAATCAATACCCGTGTATAGTAGATACATACATGTACACGGATTTTATTGTGTACTCTCTAGCTAGGTACAGCGGTAATGGTGTTACAGTGTTAGGCAAGGTAAGGAGCCCTCGCGCGGAGTCTGTGTGGGTGGAGGTAAGCTCTACCAGAGGACAGTTGGTGATCAGGTGATGACAGTGGAGTGGTGGTTATAATGAAGCGGTGATCTTACACGGAGGGGGGGGGGAGGTCAGATTAGATTGCCGGTTTGTGGTGTTGTGGAAAGGATACAGGGAGCTCTTGTAGTCTTTGTGGGTGGATAGGGGTAGGGTATTCACCACCACGATCGGTTAGACGTGGCGATGGTGTTGGAGGGGGAGGGGTGTCATGAAGCGATGATCTTAAAGGTCTAGGTGGATGCTCGATAAACAAAACACAGGTAGAGACACGTGTTTGTACATCATGATTTACTAGTCCACAAAGGTAGATCACACAGTAGGTTAGTCAAATACCGCGTGGAAGTATTGAATTTGTATCTCCGATAACCCCCGACAATGCTCTATACGTGCATATTTATATTATACACACAAACACACACGTGTTATTTTAGTATTTTAATAATTACTTGTCTCAGTATATTACATTACTTAGCGTGCATACAAATGTTCATGTATTTCTGCAATACAATTCTTATACATATTAAGTAATTGAATTTACCTTCCCCCTCAACCCACCCATCCAAATTTGAAATTTGTAACATCCACACAATATTCCTTCTGGACTCCTGCTTTACCTTTTTGCATTAGTAAGATTGTCTTTAATCACCGCCGGACATTTCTTTTCATTCATTAATCTTGATAACTAACTGTCGCATTGAGTGACGGGACGCGATGCGTGTGTCGGGAGTATTGATTCAGTGTGACGGCGGACAACACCGCCAGAAGTCTCGCGATCGTTCCCCTAATCTAAGTGAATGCGTCTGAATGAATGGGAATTAGCTGCTTAAATCCAAATCGGTGCCCGGATAGAACACATGTAAGTAAACTGCCCACACTGGCTGGTGCTAGTTAGGTGTCCGTTCAAGCGACACTCGGGACACCAGCATTGTAGGTGTGACACCGGAAGTGTACAGGACTCTACACGACTCACGCCCCCGGGCGCTCTGTTTGACATGACGGGAAGATGGTAGCCCATCAGCGCACGGTGCGCCGTGTGTGTGTGCTAGCTACCTGTTTACTACGGGGCTGCCAACCAGGAAACCCTGTACATCGGGCCTTCAGTGCCTGTGGGTAAGGTGTATGTGTGTGTGATTACACGGAATTAAGTGAACTAGCAGAAGACAGGGAGATCCTCTGTAGGCGATTGCTGTCATGCTCAGACTGAGGACGTGATGGCGAGCCCGAACGATTTTCTACTGCAAACTGTGACTGGTACAGAAACATCGGCGGAAACACACACAGGTACGTACAACTTGTTCAACATGTGCACACACTGTAAACTACGGAATAATGTTTAATGGGTAACCTTTCTATGAAGAAAGCAGACGATAGATTCATTAATTTGCCGATGGTTACCGTTACAGTACACGAGGATTCAAATGGCGGGAAAAGCTGTCATTGCCAGGTTCTTCAAAACGCTTATATGGAGGAGGAGGATGCATACAACTTTATCTGTCACGTTAACAACTCTTTCAATAAATCGGGTGAGTTGACATCAAGGTCAAGGTCAAACAGTTCAATTAGTAATTAAATTGTAAACGTTTGCTGTCATCTATCTGTCTAATGCATTTTAATCAATCGAGTAATTGTTTGTACAACTTTCTGTAGTGGTGGGACTTCTGATGCTGACACTTGGCCTGGCGATATCAGTTCTGTGTTTGACATTTGGTGAGTAACACTCGATCAATCGGCGCCGTTCTCCATCACCCTGCTATAGGGGTTAGCTGTGCTTCTGTTGGCATCAAGTCGACGTACGGAGATTGTAGCAACAATCCGACAAATCGACCGAAGAATATGCTTATAATCGGGCTCATTGTGTGGTAAATACGATAAAGGAAGGAGACAGAGGCAGATACAATGTTCATGTATACAGCCTTCTAATGAATAAAGTCATACCTTGTGAAAGAAATTGTGTACGTACATGAATGTTGTCAAGGCGTTAACAGACAATGTTGATTTTTTTTTGGGGGGGGGGGTGTGGATAAAATCTGCATGGGTACAATCTCTAATCTAGTTCTTCTATTTTGAAAGCGAAGTGATTTGATTGGTTAACCATCTTGTTTTAGGAATCCTGGAGTTCCACAACTGCCCCTGTGAGCCCCTGCTTCCCCTGTTCCTGACTCTCAGTGGAGCAGCGCTCTTACTTAAATGTGTTCTCCAGGGTACCCGGATCATGTTCAAGATAGCGCCCCCTGACGGCGAGCGACACTGTCTCTACACTGTGACGGACATGCTGACGTTGTTTCTGTTGTTCTGGGGATTCACAGGTAAACTCCACGCACACAGGCAAACTCTCTGGTCGAGTTTATCTCCACCCATACAGGCAAACTCTCTGGTCGAGTTTATCTCCACCCATACAGGTAAACTCTCTGGTCGAGCTTATCTCCACCCACACAGGCAAACTCTCTGGTCGAGCTATCTCCACCCACACAGGTAAACTTTCTGGTCGAGCTTATCTCCACCCACACAGCCAGGTAAACTCTCTTCCAAGATTTACAGGCCAGAATCTCTCATTATGGGGATTCAGCCATTTTGAAATCTCATGCTAGTTCGTATGGTTCACAGCAAATCTCTAGTTCTAAGGTTTCATATGTAAATCACTTGTTTAGGGGTTCACATATAAATCTTCACGTGTAGATCTCTAGGATAGAGGTTCACATTTTATGTTAATTGTTAGTTCTAAGGTTTCACATGTTAATCTCTAGTTGTAGGGATTCAGGTGTGGATCCCCATAAGGAGATTTATGGGTAAAAAAATGTACACGGAGTTATAATATGCAAGATATGATACATGTATGTTAATTAATCAAGCTCTTTACAAGCTGACTATTCTAATTCTTCCAAAGTAACTGTCTTACATTGTACCATATATACGGAAAGTTGTGTTGCAATTGCAGTTCCCCCCCCCCCCCCAGTTTTACGAGATGTTTTGTTTGGTGACTTAGGTCTGTACTTTACTAAATATAAACAATATTTACACGTTATAATCCTTGGCATTAATTACTTCCAAATTGATAAATAGACGGATGTTTAAAACAGCGCGGGTTTCTGGAAAACTCTCCTATAGTACTTTTCATGGGCAACATGCCTCTACCATACTTATTACGCTCAAATGGAAGAGGTCTGTAAGGGGGGGGGGGGGTCATAAACTGCGTTAATACATATTTGTACTTCATTATATACTAAATTTCATTTCACTTGGACTACTTGCATGAACATTCAAACTCTATCCCGCCTAGATCATCTACTTAACACGTGTACCGTGATGCCAGCTGTGTTCGGTATGTACAAGCTCGCTAATTATCCAATTTGTATTTTACAGGTGCTGTGCTGGTGTATAATTTGTTAAAAATCGCCCAAACGGAGGATAAGGACGCAATACATTACTGCGATTACCATCTCCTCAGCCTCGCTATCGCAGTGGTGACGGTGACGTTCGTGTTGATAGTATTCACTCTCTTCTGCTATGCTGTTCTGTGGTTTATCCATGACAAAATGGAGAACTCTGAAAAATTCAAAGACTATGTCATAGAGTCGGAACTAGACAGGCGGAAATCACCAGCGGGAATTATGGGAAGGTGATGAAGGGACACCTGCTTCATGTTACAGTTTACGTGTTGTGGTCTAACTGAGATCGGTGTTACGTCACGACACCCGCTAATTTACGGGGAGTTGACTTGCCATTTTATAGGAATAATTCGTTATATATTTGTTACACAATGTTTTACACAAGTTTCAGTGTCCTTTGTTTGTTGAACAATTTGCGAGGTGCTACTTTACAGACAAGCGATCTGAACATAATGTGCGCGCAACTTTTTTATTTAAGGATGTTTGGGGGGGGGGGGGGTGGTATATGATTAAAAACATTGATCAACGTGTGAAGTATACTTTTTGGGAGTTGATTTTAATCAACTCTCCTATGCACTTACTCGGGCAAAGCGAAAGTGAAACAGTGTTTGGACCTAAGCACAAATCAATTATACCGCTGACAACACTTAGTTCTTGAAAATAATCGATAAATTCGATGTTTTGTATTCTGAAGCATTGTTTTTCAAGAAAACTTGTTTATTAATACCAGGAAAATAGTTAGATTTTAAATTGTACAAACAGTTTAGATATTTTTTAAAGTCGTATGTATTCCTACGCTAGAGTTCAATGTAGTCTCGTTCAACCAGACGCTTGGCTGGCTCCGTTAATATCCGACAAAACAGAGTCTCTCTTGCTTGTCGGAGATAAACGGAGACGGTCGAGCGTTTGGTTGAACAAGACAAGAGTTCAATCTTGCCTGGATCCATACAATTTCTCAGAAATATTTCTATTACTGATACTACTTGCCATGGAAAATCACATATCATTGATTTTGAATAAATGATAATTGATAAAATCAACTCCCGTCAGTACTTCAGTACTTTGATGTATATATGCGATAAAACCTGTAAAAACTTTGTTATTCTTACTTTTGATTTACAGACAAGCCGGGTCGATTTCCACCACAAGGTGGTATCTGGGCTCCTATTGACTTTATACAAGATAGTCGAGGTTTAGTTGGATCTAGGAGTAACGTTATCACAATGAAAAACAACAGAAAGAGATACAGAAAGCAATTATCTCCCTGGAATTCACACTGTTAAACCTAACACACCTTAAATTTAATTTGTAACTGGAGAATTGTTGATTTTCAAAAATGTGAACTTCATGCTGTGGGGCAGCATGGGGTTGATTAGGATATCGCCGCAATTTTATAAAATATATACACAGATATGTTTATAAATGCGAAAACATTCAGAGATATAATTCAATTATCCAAGGTCAAATGAAATCACGCACAAATTGAGTAAAAATCAAGAACCAATTTTAAGTAATTGCTACGATGTTATTGGCAATTACTGTGAACTGCCGGTCACTGACAGCCTTTTTCAAATAAAAAGAGGTCTACTATCTTTCCTCTTTTTTTAGCACCACCAATTTAAAGACGATGTACTACAATGTTTCTACAATGGAGACGTGTGAACTCGAACAGAAAAAATCGAGAAGATCTTGTTGTTTGCGTATAGTTCGTTCAGAAAGATAAAAAAAAAGACTAGTATGCACCGATTTCACTTTGATGCTATCTCCATATCGAACCTGTTACTGCTGAGACTAAAGTATCTCAAGCTTGAGTGTCCGAGTTTACCATACGTCTCACAGATACGATCTCATTCAAGCCAGACAAAAACCCGCCAGCGATTCAATGCACCAGGATCAGAGGAACTTCTGGACGAAATGAACTTGTTATCACAAAACCCCAAAACATTTGGCGTAAAATTAACAATAAAAATCTAAATTCTATTTACAGTTGATTTATTCCTACGGCAAAGTACGCATAAATTAAACAAGTAAGTGCAATATTTGACTTGATTCGATTTGCGGTAAATTCGTTAAGTACGCAAGGCGGGATAACTCGTAGTAGATCGCTGGTACATGTAATTGGATTACGGTACTCAATTGTTCTGTGATGCTCGATTCTCGTCCTTTGAAATATCAAATGTCCCCTCTCTACAAAGTGTCACTTCTTCGTGATTCCTTAAGTTCTTGTTCGATAATTTGTCACCGCTCCCTTCCTGTAGTTCGCATGTTTTAATCTCGCTCTCACTAGGTTGAACATTTGAAATGTTGTCTGCATCTTTCGAAGTCTCGTGTTGATCACTTTCCAGTGTCTGATGCTGGACGTCGTTTTCTTGAAATTGGACGCCTCCTTCCAGTCCTGTCTGGATGCCCATTCTTCCTTCATCAACATGTCTTCCAGTGGTGACGTCATCGATATTATCTTCATCTCTATCACCAGCGGAGGTGTCTTCAGGAGGTTGTGAGGAGATGGGAGACGCTGTCTGGCCGCGGACATCATCTTGCTGGGCGGCGTTTTCTCCACTGTTTTGTTGAAGTCCTGTGGACTGGAAGTTATCCAACTCATTGGTCTCTGGCGTTGGCTGATTCTCATATCTCCTGGTTTCTTCACTGTAAGCCACCAGGAGGTCCCTGTGACTTGGGATTGAGTCCTCGGACTTGTCTGGACCCTCGGATATGACCGCTTCCTCCTCGTTCACTTCATCTTTCCCAACACCAGTCTCCTCCGTGCCTTCTGTCACCAAGTGCCGGACAGACGACGCTGGGGACCTTGTGGTGCTGAGGTCGTCCTTGGAGTCACAGCAGACGACACCCGACGACAGGTAATCCTCCTCTTCTTCTGGAACTTGCGACAACTTCCGGTTTGTTGTGTCCCCCGAGGACAGGGACTGCTGGTCCGAGAACTCGCTCATGCGTGACGATTGAGGATGAGGCGATTCGGAACAGACAATGGTTGCGCCGTCTGCAGGTTGTTCCTCGTCAGGTGGATCCGGAGCCGGGTGGACTTTGGTCCTCTCTTCTATACCCACCATTACTCCCACGCTTAGCCCCATACTCATAAACTACAAGAAATATAAACCCAGGGCCGTAGTGGTCGGTAAATACTAAATATATAACTTGGTTATTGGTTACACAAACATTCTCAGTAAATATATCAATCATATGATATCTCTTACTTGTATGAGGCAGATGAGAACCAGTATTGTCGCCCAGACTGGTAGGTTGGCATCGAACCAGTGCTGAAGCTGCTGAAGGCATGGCGTCTAAAATAGACCAAATTTTTTTACGTATTGATACCATTTACTGCATAAACAACAGTATTTACAGTAATTACAGCATATAAAGGCAAATAATTTGAAACCAGTTAGGTCACGAGTTGATGAGTCGAGACCCACCGTGAAGAGAAGAGTCCATGATTTGGTGTGGACCGACAGGGTGTCATAGACCTTGAAGCAGCTGAGGGGGAGGTCCGCTAGGTGGGCGCCGTACTCTGTGTAGTTGTTGACCCCACAACACTCCAGCTGAAAAAATTAACACCCCTCCCTGATAACTGTGGCAATGTCTCATCTCTGTCTAAAATACTAGTCACTGCCATAATACAGGACAACTATATTTTTGTTACTTTACAATTTGTATGCTTTTAGCCAGACTACTCGACTCCACCAGCTTATTTCTCTTTCCCCGCAACTTGCCCTGCTGCTTGATCCTCCCGCCTCCCTTTCCCTCCATACCCCCGCTTCATGCCATTATTTACCCCTTCCTATGTCTTTACTCCGGGTATTGAGCAAACTTTCCCGACACATAAAACCACGACCTAGTTACCGTCCCTTACTCCCCCTCTTTGATTTACTCACCAAACTATTTACCCCACCATGGTCCGCCACCAGTTACACACGCCGCAGCAGTCACATATAACCGCTATTTTTCACACTAACATCCCTTACTTTCCGTTATTGTCCCTCTATCACCCTCACTTTCCCATTTTTATTTTACACTTGCCCCCCACCCCACCGCTGCTTCCTTTCACTAACCCCAGTATTTACCCCCACTCACCCCCTCTTTCCTGCCATCATATACCCCACTATTTACCACTATTACCCCCGCTTATATCCGTCACTTACCCCACTATTACCAAACTTACCCCCCTCCCCCGCCTCTTGCCGTCACTTACCCCGGCCTGGAGTGTGAACTTTGTGTCGTTGTTGAGCTGGGGCCACGTGGAGGTGATCAGTGTTGGAATCTGTTAACAGAGATATCTCATACATTGGTCGGTGAAAAGTTTTTATCGAAGCAAACAAACACTACAGATCCTGACATATAGAGACATGATGTATCGGTGTTTGACGTCTTCATCGCGTCATATGACGTCACTGTCCTACCTGATCCTTCTGAGTGTAAGCACCTATTGCTATGGCAACCTCCACGAAAACGAAAGCCACCATTAATCCGATATACTGAAAAAAAAAATAAAAGAAAGAAAATGAATATGTACATTTTTAAGCAACAAACATTACACAGGGAAAGGTTTCTGAGCCTGAATTCCATGCAACGCGACTTATTTCGGCTTGAACGTGATTGCATATTTAAGTTTCTAAATTACATGCAATTTACATATTTTTTAATCTTTCACAGACTTCATCTTTTTTTTTTTTAATTCTGATCATCCTTTAACTCGGCACACTTCCGAGTAAGGAAAATTAGTCCTTTTAAATGATAGACAGACACATTGGCTAAAATTGTTAAACAACAGGTCATTTTATATATTATATATATTTTTCTATTACCTCTGAATACTTACAAGTTTGAGTAGACAGATGCTTCTGAACAACCCGCCGAGGCATCCTAAAAGTCCTGTAATGTTCATTTAATATGTAATTTACTACTGTTTTAATGATGTTATTGATATGAGAATAAATCATTTCATAATTGATGAACTGTATTGATCTATACATTGCAAAATTTCTTCGTAGTGTTATCATAGATAAAGACACGGGAAAATGTAAATATTATTTTATTTATCTTAAAAAATAAGGTTGTATACATGTAAGAAATTTAAAAAGTCAGCATGAGAGTTACTGCGCTTAACAGGGCAAAATGCACCTTAAGTGAAGGTTCACACATTATATTCTTCTACAATTCCAACGACTACAAGTCTGGTGTACGTCAACAAAGAAGATGTAACTATGCGAAATATTTAACACACATTTCACATCACTGAATACCAACACCAAAGGGGAGGAGTGTGGTGTCGGACAGAGCCGTCTTGACGACTACTGCCTCTGTACTAAATCGCATGCATTATTAGAAGGGCAGGGTTTACCTGCAAGTGGAAAGGACGAGTAAGATTTCAGGAAATTTTTTTATCGGGGGAGGGGTTATAAAGAATCAAACCTCAGGGTTTACCTTTCGGGGGGAGGGGGGTTATGACGGTAGCGTTAACCTATCTATAAGGGTGAGAAGTCAGTCATTGGGGTTTACTTTTCGGGAGGGGGGGGGGGGGGTAAGGAGCGGGTGGCGGCTTGGTTTATCTGTCATGCAGTAGGAGTGATGAGTCAGGCTTCAGGTCAGGGTTAACTTATCCGGGGGGGGGGGGGGGGTTAGCTACCTGGTAGGTGAGCGTGTCAGACTGCAGGAAAAATTACACATACCTGTGGCTGCAATGACGAGTCCCAAGAACAAGATGACGTACAGGAAAGCCTGAAATTGACCAAAAGCCAGATGTCACTTGAAGACAGAGATAAATACAATAAAGGCAATCGCCCGTCGATTAATTATCAATCTCAGAACATTTCGGAAAACAATTTATTTATCACCTTCTCGAAAAAATCTTTTAATTTAATCTTGCTTTAAATTGTTTGTTATTGGGATTTCTTCTAAAAAATTATCAACCTATAGTTGAGGTGAACGTTACTTACAAAGGCCACTGAGAGGAACTCTGTGTTACTGGGGAGGGAGGACAGTGTCCATGAGACGAAGCCCACGATACCGATCCCCACCGCCTGACGGGACAAAACACGCCGTGTTACAAAATAATCCATTACAGGAACATATCATTATATGAATAATAACTGAACAAAATATAACAGAAAAAAATACAGAGTTAGTACCAGATACTGAATTCAACGTTTTAATAACGGGGTCAGTAAGAGACGTTAGAAGACGTTGAGGCCAGCACTTTTCGGTTTTAGGTTGAATTTAAGGTGGTATAGGACATGTAGATAAAAGCACATTATAGTCAAAATACAATCTGTGCAGAATTTTCAAATTCTTCAATATTTGACCAAAGGGCTGGGGATGGCTGCCATTTAAGACAATATTGACCCCCTTTAAAGAAGAGCTCCATATAAAGATAATGGAAAATGATAAAATTATATGAAATTTTTCTTTACCAAATATCAGTTGACAGGTTGAAAAATCACATATTTAGTTTTAGCTAAATCTGATGGTTTTTATATCATATTTTGCCCCCCCCCCCCCTTAATTTGAACACGAGTACTAATACAGACTGTCAAATCAGGGGAGGCATATCGTATCAATAAAAAAAACCCACACGCAATACGAATCAAAGTAATGTAATATCAAAGTTAATCCAACTGAAGCAATAATAAAATCAGTTTTCTGACAAGAACCATGAAGGATGCAGCAACAGAAGACAATTGCGTGTAGTGCTGAAGTGCTGAAAACTATTCCCGATCCTGCTATTTTCAAGAGATAGATTAAAAGCCACGGAAAATATCTGTAATTTCAACAAATAATGTAGTCCATCTGCATAAAAGGGTCACAGATCAACTCAATAGAATACAAACACCTTCCGCTTATAAATGTATTATAATACTGTTTTTGAAAGGTATTTCCCGTTTTGGTTTTTATGAAGTTCCGCTTTGGCTCAGGGGATGCGACCGGAACAAGCAAGCTCTCCGAATGGAATCAAAGATAAGGAAATACGGATTCCATTCCGACTTGACTCAGAGGATGCAGTAATAGGATCGATCAATCGATTAGTATCGTCCACACGTGATTATCGCTCGTACATGGTCTCTCCTGGTTTATGATTCCATATTAGATGAGTTTTGTTATTTCATTATAAGGTGAACTTTTTTTCTCTTAGATCGCAACACTGACAACTGAATCAATGCTAAAGACAATAAAGTTATCAGGCTTAAACAAATAATAATCAATACAAAGTTGTATTTCTAGGATCAAAGAACTTAAGGTTAATGGATTTTTGTTGATGCATAGTCTTTGTAGTATACATACGATTTTGATTTAAAAAACAGACTTTTTGAAGCAAAGGGGAGCGGTCGGCAAAGAGGACATTATGAGATAAAAAACAAAAAAAAACAAACAAACTTGCAGACTCACCCAGAACAACACATTTAAGAACAGGAAAGAAAACTGTAAAGTTCCTAGCCTCTTCATCTCGGTGGGCCATTGCATGGACAATGCTCGGTGTGAAGGGTTAGTTACGGATCTGTCATGGATATGACAGCAAAGACAGCCAATTACAGAATTTGGGATACAAAAATCGACAGAAAATGTGTAATGTAAACATGAATTTGAATCATTTAATCCAATTATGTTACTGCGATGTTCATCTAGCGTAGTATGTAGTTAAAGTTTTAAAACTTATCCGACAGAAATATCATTTCATCGCGAGATAAATATTTTAATAATGAGAGAGAGAGAGAGAGAGAGAGAGAGAGAGAGAGAGAGAGAGAGAGAGAGAGAGAGAGAGAGAAATTAACATTATCTGTACAATGCAAGAAAATGGGAAGTACATGTACCTCAAGCATGAACAACAAAATTGCAAAAAACAACAACAAAAACAATATAGGAAAGGCCCCCCCTCGCCATACCATCTCTAAAAACACACACAATTAATATGGCATAGTTTGTGACATTAAAAAGCAACAACTGGATGATGGAACACCAGCATAGTCCTCGCTGGATACATCAGCAGGAGATCAATAGGTGATCGAAATCGATGTGGGATTCGGCCCGTGACTCATAGAAACATTTCTATCAGCGATCCACCAATGTTTCGGTTCTTCCGGGTGTATCCGACAGCGGGGAGTGTTACCAAGGAAACCGGACCGTCCGAGAATGGTCATTTTCCATGCTGAGGTAAGTTTTTTCTAAGGACTCGATTCTTCTCAAAACTTTACTACGTTGATATATTTATTACTTTTCTCGTCATCAGAACTGTTCACTTTCTACGTTCTTTTCGAAATAAAAACAATATGAGTAAGGCAGCAACTGCAATATTTCAATCGTTCCATTTAAAATTCACCTCAAACGGCCCAAAAAATCAATCAACCATGCGTGGTATTTGCATGTATCAACAAATACAGATCAATATACTTGCACTGTTTCTGAGTTTGAAGTGCACAAATAGCCTGTTATCTACTGAGTTTTGTGAAAACACTGCCTGCAACATTGATTTAGAATCGTTTGAGATGTTGGAAACATGTAATTAAGCTGGCGATTCTACTTTGGGCCTGAATTCCCCGCTTAAAATGCGTGGAAATTGTTCATCCCTCGGGTCCATTTCTGAAATTGCAAAGCTTTTAGGAACTGCATTTAGACTCGTAGTCTCCATGCAGGTTTGGTTATATATACGGCATCATGAATAAAACTTCAGCTTTAATACATATGATAGATCGTCAATATCATACAACTGCGTATGTTTCTGATAATTTCAGATGACATCAAATCACGTGATGTCGATGAAGGCGCCAACTGCCGAGCCGGAGATTACATATTCCCCCGCCCTGAAGCACGCTAAGCCCAAGGTCAGAAGCGTGTTTATTGTCAAGGCATTATAAATCATGCAAAACGTTCAATCACAAACAAATAGGTGTGCATGGTAAACAACCTTATTTAATAACTCACAAGAGTAATACATATATTTGTTGACATGATAAAATATGTTTGTGTGTGGAAGTTTAACTTAAAACTACTGGATTAACATTGGAAATAATATCAAACATTTTCTGGAGATGAAAGTATCATCAAATAAACACATGATACTATCTGCAAGAATTAAAAATGAATTAATGACTGTTCCCTTGGTCACGTGATTTGAAACATTTTAAAGGAGCGTTCGACAACATTTTCCAATTCATGTCTTTTTTATTTGATTAAAACGATTCTCGTTATTCCTAATACAATATGTGGGTACGTTTCTTTCTTCTGGCTGTTACAAGCAACAGTTCTATACGATGTATCTCTTTTTTGATAATCAATCAGTTCTGATATTGTTTTATCTGCCCACACCCGTATGTAGAGAGCAGTTAATGAGTACTTGGAACCCCTTCATGACGCGACTGAGATGTACTAGTATTTCAATGGCAATCTATGGATAGTTTATTCTCTCAGTCTCAGCATTACATAGCAAAATTTCCTTTTTCAACAACAGCATGCTGATGGTATACTATAGTATACATTCCTGTAGGTTTTGGCCAATAACAAAACTCGTATATGCATTACTTGATAAAAACTCATGAAAAAAAAATTATTTGAAAAGGTTGGATTAGCTAGAAACCAAAAGGGTGCCTTTTGAAAACATATATTGGTGCTAGAGAGAGAGAGAGAGAGAGAGAGAGAGAGAGAGAGAGAGAGAGAGAGAGAGAGAGAGAGAGAGAGAGAGAGAGTTTTAATAATGCCACTTGTCTCTTTCTTCCCTGCTATGCGTTTGGAGGCAGTCGTTTTTATTTCCATATTTGTCGCAAAGAATTCATTACATGGGTCATTCTCAAAAAAGGTGGATTTTGTCAAGTACCACTTGTTTAAAAACAAAGTACTTACAACCAGATTGAATTTATCATAGTTTGTATTGGGCATATCATGATGTTTGTTTGCTAAAATATGCCAACAGTACATCAAATGAAAATCTATAAAAATATGATATTTACAACCACATGAAAAGAAAACAGTCTTTGGTGTAACGCATAAGAAATATTCATAAATTTCATTAAATCTTATTGTTCATGCATTTGGTTTGGTGTTAAAGTTAACTTTTTTGAAGTTTTTCTTGAACTTAATCATAAAACAAGAATTTGATAATGTATTTTCCTTAATTTTTCATATTTGGTTTGTGAATGAGAAATATGCATCTATCTCATGACATTGTATGGCACACTGAAAACTTCTTCTCCATTTAATGTCTGATTTTTTTTTGGGAGACACTTGTAAGTGACATGAAAAATAATCTTAAGTGAAAAAACCTCAATATTTCTTGAAAAATCTTTGAAAATAAAAACAAAATAAGGGATGTTACACTAAGGACAATTATTGTTGGTCCAAATGTTATACCAAGGACAACCTTTATTTAAACACAAAAATATCAGATTTCAAAATAGAGACAGCTGAATGTTTTCATAGCTATAACTTATGAATGCATATATTTAACAGTAATCATTATCAATGTGCATAAAAGTGCCCCTAAAGTCAAATTATTTACACAATTTAGTTCCAGTATGTTTCACCAAGAACACTTATGCTACACCATGGACATTGTCTGTTATAAGAATCAAAGTTTTAATATTTCAATTTGTTTTGAAAGCTTGAATGTATTTTAAATGAATTCAAAATTACCAAATGCACTTTTCAGCGGATATATTATACATGTTACTGTTATTCTCTACAAGTTCAGGCGTAAAATTTAAGTTTGTTATACAAAAGACACAACATGTTACACCATGGACACCATTTTATCTAGTTGATGAATAATTTTAGTATTTTATTATACTACATTGCATAATCTGTCATAAAATGTATTTATACAATACTTGTTTTATTAATTTTTCTATCAAAAATATATGCATGGGAATTGAAATACTCTTTTGTGTAACATTAAAAGTCCTTGGTAACACATTTTGTTTAAAGTCAAATAATATTTTTTAGGGAAAATTTGGCTTAAGCTGTAAGTCCAATATCAAATTCAATATTAATTATACTTGAATTGATAAATTTGATTTGATTTGACAATGCTGATTTTTTTTTAAATGAATATTTTAGGTCTTATGTCCTTGGTGTTAATTGTATGTGTCTTTGGAGTAACAAAATATTGCATGATTGAGAAATAATCTAGATCTACAGCAAACAGATGCTTCAACATTATATATAAGCATAAACTAACAAATGTGATACATTGTGATATATTTATTGAATAATTTCATCATATCTTTCCCAAAAAAATAAAGTATGTAAGTTATAGTCTCTGGGATAACAGTGATAGTCTATGGTGTAACTTTTTGTTCTTGTTACACCAAGGACTGTTACACAAAGGACATATTTGTGAATTAACTTGTCTCTGCTAAATGATTACTGCTCCCTCAGAGTAAAAGAGCATATTATCTGCTACAACAACACATAGCAATAGTTTGTCTGTTTTCCAGAGTGTCTAAATATTTCTTTTTCCTAAGTATTTCCTGTTAGCCCAAAGACAATATAAAAAGTTACACATTTATTTCTACTTACTTATCATTAAAAAAATTGAGTAAATTTCATCTTCAGCTATTTTGTCTTCTATCATTGTTTATAGCTATACGATGGGAATAAGGAGGCATCAATTATCTTTCAAATTACTAAGAATAGCAACTCTTACACACCAATATTTTGTTTCGTTACACCATGGATATAAAAACATGTACAGACAAACTTGATCTCGCTGAAAATTATTGTTCATATATTTTCTTCGTCTTTTTGTTTGAGAGAGGTATTTTACTTACCTTTTATCTCTTGACCCTATTATTTTAATAAAAAATGGTCTTACTACCTTACAAAACCTATTTAAAGTCGCAAACTCTGAGTGGGAACAGTCAAATAATGTGAAAAAATCAACTTATAAACTTTCTAAATTTTTAAGATTTTGTTAGAATTAACTGTTTATGTGCCAATATGTATGCTAATATATATCCAAAGGTAGCACAAAAGTGAAACTTGGCAAAAATCAAGGATTATACTTTCTAGTGCCCTTGAACAACCCAATACCACCTTTTTTGAGAATGACCCACATGATAATTCCATTTTTTTTTTTCAGACAAACATGTAAATTGATATTTAATAAATTATTCATTTTGCAAACAATACATAAAATTCGCTCCCTAGGCTAGCATTTGTAGCAGTGTTGACTGGACCTTTTGAATAAATAATTCTTATATTACTTTTGATGCACTAATTAAAGAGAATTAATTTAGGCCGGATTCGTACAAATAGGAATCGCCTCCCTTTGATCATCCGGAAGCCAAACACTATCATGACTCCAACACAAACACCTTGTACATTTTACTGCCCTGAAATAGCTCACATCCGCCATAAAACTCACGTAAAAGTGGATCTGTTGCTCCGTATATCACAAACATCGTCCCGGTGGCCTGAGGAGTTACAGCTGACCCGGGGGTGGGGGGGGGGGGGGGAGGGGGTGGCCAGCAGTCTCTGAGTGGCAGTTATATCCATACAATATCTCAGGGTCCAGTGTGAACAATGAGGAAGTTATTATAACCAGCCATTCTTTATCATTATTAAGATTATAAGCTATTCTCTGAGAGGCGCTATATAAACAGTATAGTACGATACTTACATTGTATGCAATAAAATTTAGCAGCTATAAGTATGTACTGATATCTTGACTCTGTTACTCCATCTCTTAAAGATACGTACTTGTACTTGTGACGGATTGCCAGGACAGGCAATTTATGGACAAGTCTTTAAATTTACTACTTTAAGAAAATAACAAAAGACATATACATGTACCCTAAATGCATAGATTCTGTAATCAGAATCAACTGACCAGCAGATCTCCCTGTAGAGGTTCACTGATAATGTCCCTGATCCAGAGGTCAACCCCCACCCCCTTACACACACATATGGTGAATAAAAATGAAAATAAACATATAATGTGTCAACAATCAACACCCCCTCTTCCACACACACACACACTAATTATTAATTAATAATTATTAATTCATTAATTCAGCTGAATTTAATTTAAATCTATTTAGCCTCCTTCCCCCTCATTGTGTCTGCTGATGCCTGGGAGCTCAGTTTCAAAACAAGTACCCGGTAATTAAGGTGTCTTTTCAAGTCTGACATTGTTTTCAGAACCTCTTTCAGTAAAGCCTTCAATTCTATGTGTAAACAAAATATGTCCTCCCAGATTTAATTCACCCAGTCTTCCTAATGTGGGAAACTTCACCTTTTGTTGTCATGAACTTGCAGAGTATAATATCCATCTAATGTAGCGGTACTACAAAAAGATTACATAACTGTTCTTAATTGTATAAAAACAACAAAATCTTCACTGGATATCAATGACCCTAAAAAGCACAAATTCTACAAAATTGAATTGATTTAATGATCAAAATTTACATTGCCTTAAATTTATTGAGAATCTAACAAAGAAGGTGTGAAATTGCATGTAAATTAGATGAGCCGAGGGCCCATCTGTTGCACAGCTAATTCTGCACCAGTGCACACATCTGCACACTAACAAAGGCAACAGTTTGTTGACTCCGATTGATCAGGTTTCCAAGTCTTATTAAAAATTCAGCTTACTGCAATAAGATATTGCAACAAAGCAGGAAATGATAGACCTTAGCTTATCAGCCTGTATTGAGAGATGTTGGGGGGGGGGGGGGGGGTACTGGCTGATGCTATCTTATCAGGAGGAACCCTCTACAGAGATTCCTACCTCAACCAAGTCATGTGCATTACACAGACTTCTAACTTGGGGCAGAATGAATGACCCTAAACTTGAGGTTTTAGCTTGGAGGTTTGATTTGTAATGTGTTAACATAAAGAACGTGAGATAAGCGATGACTGATAAAGGAGGGATTAAGTGAGCTAATGAGAGGAGTTATCTACCCTTACATCTATGGTCATATTCTAGGGTTGAGACAACAGTTGATTGGTGCTGTACTGTGAACTGAAGCGGTAATGGAAACACCCCCAAGGAGTCACAGCTGGTGTCCACTCTGCCACCCCCCCCCCCCCCCCCCCCCCCCACCTTTCTCACACAAACATCAAACACTTGTCTTATATGAACTGATCCCTTACTCTATACCCACAATCAACTTCATTTTTTATCTCGTAAAATCTGCATTGTAGAATTTTAATATTGTAAACAGTTTAGAATTGTATATTTTATTCATTATGGTAAATGAGTATTATTTCCAGAGATGAATGAAGTAACACTGTTAAACCTGTAATACCTGCAGTATATAAATTAACAGGATGAATCATCCTTTAAATGCTCCAGATTATCTAATCTCCAAGTATTATGTTTCAGGAATTTAACTGTTGTGGATCAGAAAAGTAAATTCAAACAATAATAAAGCAACATATATTTCCTCCAAAAAAAGATAATATCAAAAAGAAGCAGTCTCAATGAAGAAGACACATTTTCAATTTTTTTTTATATTTTCTTTGGAATTCTTAAAAGATTTTAAAACGGATAAATCATCACCCTTGATAAATTTGGCCATTTGATCCAAGCATATCAACTCAGAAATACTGACTCTAAAAAAGGTAAAATGTACAGAGCAAGCAAAATAGTTGTTAGCAATTGTTGAGATTTCTTAAGTCCTAAATGTGGCCTCTTTATTTCCTTATTGTTATCTATTGTGAAAATCCTGTTGGAATGAGCTAATGGTTAGGACTTTTTCATTCAGAATATTTTAATTCAGTAAGAGGACACCTATGGAAGAGATGGTATGTCTCCTGACAATCTGAATTAGAACAGTGCAGGGTGGTGGTAGATCACAAACCCATTGTCTGAGGGATTTAAAAAGAGCAGTAATAGTCTACATAAACATTCTTAGAGCCGTCCGAGGTGTTGAAGGATAAACAGTTTGCGTGTTAGTCTGGGTAATGACCAGGTCTCCGATAGTCTCTATACAGCCTTCTCCAGAGATTGTCCCCAACTAACTCATGACAGCTGACTCATACATTTACAACTTCATAACATTGCGCTCAGGTACAACATTTTTTATTGGCTGTTTTTAAACTGTCTGTGGATTTAAACGTGAAACTTTCGGGGAGATAAAATCGCCTTGTAGAAGTTGCCGCATATTTTGGGCAATAGCCGAGAATTGAAGCGACATTCTGTGAGTGTGTACACATTGAATTAGCTCATAACAGGTAAGGCAACATTCTTTTGTGTTAGTTCTATCTATATTCCAATTAATCGGATATGTCACAGCATTTAACATGTTTAAGACAAGAGGAAACAATACCACAAATTGTCCAAAGGGTTCATTGCCCAAAATTAATCTTGATGCCTTCTAGAGTCTACCGTCTATCCCCCAAAACTTCAGTCACGTATGCACTTTTACCTGCTCTCTATACAGGTGTGCATAAATTTACTGGTCCTGTGATTTTGAAAGTACAATGGGTATAAATTTTGATCAAATTGTAGAGGTGCATTACCCCTTGACTTTAAATAGTTTTTGATGTGAACATCTTCATTAAGATGAATACACCGACAAACACAAGGTGACAGAAATCTTAATGTCCCAGTTAGAGGTGTTAAGTTGGATGTTCGGCCACTGTGGGATACACATCTCCAATTTGTCCACGGACAAGTCTCCATTGTTATACCTGATTTATTTATTGACCTACTTTTGTTCCCACTCCTCAAGATCAACCTCTCTTCCTTTCACCTGGGTTCCCAGGTGATTCAGAGGAACTACACACCTTTCTTTAGGTGACCAGGTAAATAAATAAAAAAATGAATCAGGATATAGGGAGTAGGTAATTTCCTTTCGGAGGCTCATGTCTATTTGTCTAAATAAACTGCTATCATTACCTAATTTTAGATGTGGATTTGTCATAATGATATCATTTTATCAGAGCATCAATCTCTGCCAAACTGAGCTAAAGCCCAACTGGTGTGGGGTTAAAACTCTGGGTTATTTGACTGGTTGATAAGACTGTAATCGTTAAATTCCACAAGGTCAAGTACCCTCACATCGTGTATACCAATGGTCCCCACCCTGCAGAGTAATCCTCATAACACCGTCTTCCTGTCTTAAGAGTCAAATCTTCAAGCATCATGATAAAGCCACGCCCAATAAGACACGAATATGTCTTGCATGAATTACGCATGCAGTTATGAGATGCACACAATAACATTGGAGTTGCACAATCAAACTCAAGCACCTAATGGAATAAAACAAAAATTGTACAAAGTCAGCAGAAAGAGCAGTTATATTTGTAACATCAACTGTCATAATAGGGTTGTATTACAATATTTTCTCCCGCCCAAGACCCTCTTAGCCCAAAATTAAGCCATGAATGTTTCAGAATGCCTTTTTTGTTCAATCTTAAAATGTCTGTATGATAGATGAAGAAAAAAATTCAATTACAGTATTTAAAAAAATGCATGTTTCTTGTGATTAACAAGTCTTTCAAATCGTGTCATGTAACAACACAGTTTTTAATAAAACCTGGCTACTCCCTCTTATCACAATGTCTGTTTCAGACTGAAACTTCCTTCTTTCTAAGAAGTCTCCTTTCTGCTCACCTGACATTTTAATGCCCCCCCCCCCCCATGCTTTTCGTCTGCTCTGCAAACCCATGACACAGTACAAGTCTGAATATCTCTGAATCTTCAGATGGGTGACGCAATTCATAAGCACAGGAAATGACTATTCTCTGACATTCTGGCTTAAACTCCTCAAAGAATCCTCAAAGAATCCCTCCATCTAAGATCATGGAGTTTTGAGTTGAGTCGACTCTTCTAGAATGTTAAGATTCACTAAAATAAGAAACCTGTACAAATGCGCCACTTTTTTGTTCCAAGGACACTGTTCAAAATTTGAGGGGAAAAAATCAATAACATCACACTGATATCTTCTATACTAATAATAGCCCACAATGATTCATTTAGACCTCACGTGTATATTAACTCAATCAAAACAAACATCTTTTGAAAAAAAACCTGGAAGATTTAATTTACTTGCATGAATCTTGTTAGGAATTATGATGTAAAAATTGATTACACAGCAAGACAGAAGTCAGGTTCTGTACTGCACCCCCAAAGGCCTGCACTGCCTCACATAAATCAATGAACTGGGGAACCCTTGGGAAAGAACAGTCACTCAGGAAGATTGCATGCAAAAGACAGGAGAGATAAGTTATTTCTGTGAAATGGAAACCAGAAAATGTCTGAAAAAGTCATCTTTGAGTGTAGGAATCTAGCAGGGCAATTTCATCTAAACAACCAATGAGCCTTTGATGGAACCATTAAGGCACGGTGAGACATAACAGTCACAGTGGTACTGAGAAGGGACGGTGGTTGGATTACCCCGAGGACCTAAGCAGTGGATTTTTGGTCAACTTGATGCATGCCTCCCTTGGATATGTTGGGTTGAATTAATATAACTAAGTTATCTAAAGAGTTCTATCTGCAATAGGTCCTGGATTAAGTATCAACAATAACGTTTGTTCATCAGACTTTCTATGGCTTATTCCTGGTCCTGAGGCTAATCACCCAGGGTATTCTGTGCCTGAGGCCAATAACCAGGGATAATGCTGTAACCCTGATATGATTCATTCTGGACCCTGGGTAGAAGTCAACTCCACAGCTTGTGTCTTATTCACTGAAGGAAAAGATTTCTATAGATTGTTTATGAAACTTTTCCCTAGAATGAAGGATCTTCATTTCCTTTACCCTGAATCAGTCAACCAGGGGTTAGAGACATAACAAATACACTAGTTTTGCTCCTACAGCAATGGAAATACATTAGCACTTTTCTCCACCATAAACATGACTTCAGATTTCAAGTCTATGAGTGAATCAGACATGTAAAATACAACATACAAGAGATACATCAACCAACAACAATTGTAAGTGATGCCTGGTCAGGTCTTAGACTAGTTGTCTCAAACTTTTCTGTCAAAAAGATTCTCAAAATTCAAAATTATGACAGGATGGATGAGTTGGGGTCATGTGATGTAGTCATTTCCTTTTTATTTTCTAGTTTCTAGGAAGGTTTTTGGTTTTTTTTCCCTGATAGAAAGATAGGTTTTTGAGTTTTGGGTGGACGCTAAACAAAGAAAAAACTTGCAATGGCCTAAGGTAAACACCTAGGATCCTCCCCCAGGGAATGGATCCCCTACCTCAGGGGATGGATCCCCTACCCCAGGGATCAATGGGGAATTTACTTCACTCTGTATATTTCTTCAAAGGAAGCTGCATGGAAACAAGATTCCCTTCATAACTACTAGCTAACTTACTGTTGTTAAAGAGAATAAGCTAGCAGTGTGTTATGACATTCAGTCTGAGTGCTGGCTGTATCAGACACAAATAGATACATTGTGATGACACCCCCCCCCCAGGTCTCTATGGGACTGGTACCGGTACAGCCTGACCTCTGGTCAGCCAGTCAGGGAGGGTCTCGTTTTTTACTGATACCTTGGCTAGTTAATTACCCTGCTGTTCAGTGATATCTCAGCTGTTTTGTTACAATGATCTAGCCTCTACCGACAGTCTAATACCTCTGTGTAGTAAACCCTTACCATATCATATCTCACATCATATGGAACAGACACAAATATTTTGACATCTTCCCCTGTAATGCTCTCTATCTACAAGTTTGGATCTAGCCCCTTGCAAAGATCAGTTCCATTCCGCTGTATCCCTAATAACTATCAGCTGCTCAGGAGATCGGTATTTTTACTTTAGATCTTTTCTTTCAATTTTTTTAAGGATCTATAAGATAAAAGAGTTTGACCTCAAAGGTCATTCTGTGACACACAAAAACCAACGCCCTCAGAAACAATGGCTCCAAAGCGTCCACAGGTTACTGCAATGACCCCAACAACAGACAGTAAAAAAAGTTTAAAGTTTTAAATAAATACACTCGGAATTGAAAATGATATTTATATCGCTGCATATTTACAGCGTTCGTCTTATCTGACTGGTACGCCCACACATGCCTCCTACAGGTGCAAGGACCAGTGGGGGGTGCTCCCTAAGACCCTAACCAAGCCAAAGGCTCTGATCATCCGAACTTCTAAATATTTTAATAAAATCTGCAATTGCAGCATTCAACTTTACCGTCTGATGTGGAGGTCTGATTATATTGTGGGGTTTTTGTCATTAAATCACAGCTTTCAACAAAATATTTGGTTACAATCTGACATTATTTTTACCTGTACCTGATTAATCACAGGTATTCAAGGGACCCACAGAAATCAGGTGGGCAGAAAATTGACAAGCTCTACACCTACTCCATTCAAATGCCTGACTTGGTGCAAACAAAACTGAGGCCCTGTCAGGGCGCTGCGGTTCATTTCTACAGGTCCCTCCAAAAACTGTCTACTGATTACTGATAGAGATTCCCGTTATTTCAAGCATGCCATCATTTTCTAATTCTGTTAAAAAACAAACACTTGGATAAGTTTATCTCCGAGCCGGTTTCGTTAACAAGTTTTCTCCTGTCTCGCTGCACTTTGTCAAAACATGCTAGTATGCAATTCAAATCACATGTAAATGAGGTAAATAATTTCCTCACTGGAGGTTATTAAACTTTTTGACTGTCTATTACTCTGTTCATCTTTCTGTTCATCCATCTGTCTCTGAGCTTCCTTCTGTCTTTCTGTCATCAAAGTACTGCATGTGATTATACCTAAGTACCTCAGCCTGTGTATACTTGTGCTCTAGCTGGTGTATTGATTTCAATCCTGGCATTATTCTGTGCATTGTTCATCTTTGCATATTAGCTAGGCATTACTTTATTTGGTGGATTTATTCCCTTGTAAGCATTGATTTCATCTTTTGTGTATTGCATTATTTTGTGTACTGGGTTTTGTGTATTGGGTTTTATAGTATGTGTTGGGGTTTTTTCCCCAGCTACTACACATGCCAATCATCCTGTCAATCTTCAATCACCATCAGTACTTAAGTTTTACAATGCAACTGAAGCTGAGTCCAGCAAGTTATTCACTCATGTTAACAAACACAATACACATGCTTCTGTTTCATTAGCTGGGTTATATGAGAGTACAATACTCAGATCTGTGACAGTTATCTCCCTTTGGGCCAGCATCCACGATTTGTTTGCTACAGCACTCGATATCAGCCACGGCAGACAGACCAGCAGATCTCTTTGTCGTAGCTGGCTACAGTTACAAGGCTCTATTGATTGAATGTATTACTCCGTGTGTATCTGGAGATAGGGATACCGTTAATCGTGGACCAGTCTGTGACAGGGGACCAGTTGACAGGGTCCAGTCTGTAGCTGAGGGACCAGACCTGAAGGTAATGCAGTATTCACATCTTTCATCTTCTGAAGCAGTTCTCTATCATTTGTCTGCACTGTGTGAGTTTATTTCAGACTGTGGACTTGTTTCTCTTCCTGCTATCATCTGTTAGTGTTTAATTGTTTTATGACATTTATTCTGTTGTGTACAGAGTTCTGACACTTGTATGACATGTGCAGTGGTAACCTGCCTGATGTGCACTGTGTAGACAACATACCTGTACAGGTGTACAGAAGTCACACCTGTACAGTGATGGACATTTAGAGTCGTTATCACACAGGTAGCCGGGCGATTGACACAACCAGTCTTACCAGATAACACATTCTACAAAACACAGTGATGGGAAATGTCAAACTCTTGATCAACGTAAAAAATACAAGAGCCATAGAGCAATACCATAAAGAGGGGGATTTCCAGCAACACTGCTAAAAATATTGTTCTTTGGGAAATTTGCTGGTATGGTGCTCAAGATGTACATATAAAGAAAAGGGAGATACTAATCTTAGCAATGAAATCATTCATTTGAAACTTTTTTTTTCAATCTCCTTCAAAACATTTAGAGGAAGCAGTGTACGTGTCTGTGGATTTTCTCTGTTTTATGCTCCCCACAGAGTGTTAGGATACAGAGAATTATATCAGGGAGCCAGCTGACTTTGATGTTCTAATGATCCAGCATCCTCTCAAGATCCAAAATTGTGATACCATAGAGAACGAGACGTAAATGATCACAGTTTGTCCAGTAGATTGGGGGTTAGTGGGGTCACCGTTCAATACACAGAAATCTGTCATTTCCTCAGCTACTTTCACGTCAAATTGACAGTCTGGCCATTATCTACATAATTTAACCTGCTTCCGTGGTTTGGAATTCATTTAAGCCCGTGATATATGCCTGTATCTCTGTTTGTCATCTGGTGCGAATAACCTTCAATGTCTGCTGAGCGTAGCTTGGAGAGCCCTAGGAGAACCCTGACACTAGCTCAGTACATATCACACAAATCAGACAGATTTAGGAATAGTTTCAAAGTTAATATGTGCAAAATGTCCTTTAATGTCATGTTGTGGCATGTAGACAGGAAATGACAGTTAGTAGTAATCAACATCATGTAATGATTCTGGCTAGTTATCTAAGGGCTGATTTTCATGACATTGAAGACCAAAGCCTCCTCTCTATCTTGATCAAACCTACAGATGGATAGAGAGATGCCATCAATCATTTTCCTCCGAGCCTGTGGTTCTCAGCAGCTATACTCTCCCATCAGCTAATGCACTGTAAAGTTAGCCTCCATCATCATCACTGGCAGGAGTTCTCCCCTCAGTTACACAAAACAGATGTTTTTGTCCAGATTGCAAGCACGGGAGCATGAGATCAAAGGTAACCCCAGCCAGGTATAGGTCAGAACCAGGTGTCATCAGGTCAGCCAGAGACCCAGGATATAGGTGTTCAGCTGTTCTGAAACCTGATATTTGTGATGAGGTAACTCGAGACATTTCACCCACTCCTCTCGGAGACATCCGAGTTCCCTCTGATACCTGCGGATTAAGTCCTCCCCCAGATGCCCCCATTTTATTGCTACTTCTGTTCTGAGTTTTGTGTATTTTAGCTTTATCTACAGACTCCTTAAAACAAACATCATAGAATCTAATTTATAACTGCCATGAATCAGATGTTGTGTTCGTTAGGGGGCTAAAATTATTCCAAACCTTTAAGGATGTTATCTTAGACTTTTTTAACTACTGATAAACTCAGATGGAAAGAACTATTAATATCTCCCACTGCTTAACTTATCTATACAGTCATACCCTGCATATTTACTCTAGTTTCATTAAATTTTAACTAAAACATTTACACCTCAATATGTTACATTTAACAGATCAATCATCAATCCTTAATGTCATCCAATTTCTGAATCCAGAGTGCATGCAGTTAACAAAATTCTGTTATCGTATATGCATGTCAGCCAAAAACTATACAGAAAGGGCATGATTGCCAAAATCAATAGAAACATGAATATTGTCATAACATTACCATTCCATTTTTAATATTTCTAAAAGCATTTTCAGCTTTTTATATTTACCAAAAACCATAACATGATCTGAGGAAAACTTAGAGATGCAAAATAAGCATATTTGTACTTCCACAAACATATTACTCCAAGCTATAAAACAACATCAGAATAGTTCTTAGACTTTCCAACTTGTTGAAACAAAAATGCTAGTACGGTACTCATTCAAAAATAACTGACCTTCAATGTCTGCATCTAAATAAAAATATGAGGTTGTGATATTACTAAGTATGCTTTGTTACAATGGACTTTGGGAATTTGGACCAAATTTCATTTTCCACCTGTACACGACACAGATGACTTGTATGTATCCTAACACCTTGGTGCTCTTACTTCCTTATGGTTTGTGCACCCCGAGGTAAGCGTCACCTCTCTCAGTCTCTACACATATAACTTGTGTAGGCTATGATCATCTCCCCTAGGGCCCTAGCTATAATAACATTATGTAACATATGTTTTCTGAATAACAAGTGTCCAATATCACAAAGAAGTAAAAAAATTACGGCTGTTCTAAAATAGGCCATGACTTACATTGAGGTATGTGTTTAAATACATTTCTTTTCAAAAATTCACTTCTTGATTGATTACTTAAATTATTTAAGAGATATATAATAAATCATTACTTGATATTATTATAATTAATCAATCAATAAAGTAATTATGAGTGACATATGGTGGACCTGAGTACACAGTCTTGGTGAGGTTAATGTCAGCACAGAGTGACATAGGCTGGGTACCATCTTGTGATAAAATGGAACTTCCCGTAATTACCGTTAATTGTGAATTTGATGATGTTCATCAGTTACTGTACCATTAATCCCATTAGTAAGCTATTGATCCTCTTGTACTAAGTCAAATGTCCCATGCAGTACTACATCTACTCATTATAGAGACTTCTAGAAATTATCAGATTACTGATGTGAATTGAGGCATCTGTGTTGGGGTGGGGGAGGGGGTGGGGGAGGGGGTGGAAGCACAAAATAAATGCAGTTATCAATTTCATTATATGACATGACATATAGAGCTGCTGATCTAATTTTCATTCGACAATCATAATTTTAAGAGTTGGGTCAAAATTAATTTCATACATTCAGTTAATGTACCATATATATGACAGTATATTATTATTGCTGAACTCATATTGCAAATCTATTTTCATATATCACTCTGAATAGATTTTTAATCTGTATTTAACATGCCTGCATGAGTGGCTTTGCCAATACTGTACCATGAGTTGTCAAGTTCAAGTTCAAGTTCTTTATTCCAAGAGACAAATGTCTCATAGGTTATACATATGAACATATACATATTAAATAAACAGTAAGAAAAACAAAGTGTACATAATCAATTTGGATAATTCACATGGAGAGTTCGTTGCTTGTTTGCATAATATAAATATTTACCTAAATTACACAGTTCTTTAGTATTAGAGGTAGATAATAACTGTATAACTTTATAGACACTTGGTTTTCGGGAGTAGTATTTTTTAATATACTTATCTCTTAAACTACAAAGTGATGGACAAATAAGTAAAAAATGGAACTCATCTTCAATTACATTTAAGTTGCAAGATTCACATTTTCGACAATCACGTGTTAAATTATCATACCTCCCTGTTTCAATCTTTAAGTCATGTGAGGACAACCGTAAGCGTGTAATTAATTTACGATATTTTACATGAATTGGTTTCTTTAGGTAAACTTGTAAACAAAAATGATCAACAACATGTTTATATAATATACATTTTGATGCATTGCTTATATCGTTAGCAACTTTTTGTTTAAAGACATCACACATTCTATTAAAGCTGCTTGGTCCGATTTATTTGTTATTACAGTATCAAAATTTTTTCCATACAAACCATTTATCGTAGAAAGTTATGGACTTTCTCCTATTTACACCAGCAGAATCAATCTCCTTTCAAAGTTAGAGATATTCAAAGTAAATAAAAATAATTTCTCTTTGGGCAAACGAAAAAACAAACCAAAATGCATCACGGGAATGTTTAGAAAAAGAAACCATTTGGTTTCGTCCCCCGAATGATAGGGGTCATTCAACACGCATGCTCTGCATCGATTGTAAAGAAAACAAACTTCAGAAATATTAGCGAACAAAACGTACACATGTTTATTTGTAATTTGTCTGATCATTTCGACCCTTATTCAAAGCGATTCAAAGCGATGACAAAGTCGTAATACAACTATACCCGCCTCGTCGTCAGGGGTGAAATTTAACATGAGGCGAAATAACGCGGTACCCTTTTATGTCGTTTGTTTTGTTAGCAATAATGTGTACGTATTTTTCTTCATTGAAATTTGGCTTAATTGACTGGGAAAACAACTGCAATGTCTATTATTATACATATACTAAGCATAACCATCGTTTAAAAGCGTGCATAAAATTTGATAAAAAATCGGACCAAGCAGCTTTAAATATAATATCTAAAATAACAGACTCTTTCATAGTACTTTGATATAAATCGGCTAAGCCTAAGATGGACAATTCTTTCCTAATATTTGAAATCCATATGTCATTATTTTTCACCATGTCTTCGTAGCATGCTTTTAAAATACAGTTTTTACTGTTTCTTAATTTAAACCAGTATTTAAAAATTTTTTGTTTCCTGAAAATCTCTAATGGAAATCTGCCTACTTCATAATAAACTGCACTGTTGCAAGTATTTTTTCTAACACCCAAAACCTTAATTCTTACAAAAATTTATATGGACTTTTTCTACATCTTGACCTTTATGGAATCCACAAATTTCAGCACCATAACCAAGTACACTTTTTACATATTAAAGTATCAAAAACATTCAATTGAGTTTCAACATTAAAATTCAAATCTTTCATTTTACTAGATATGCTGAACATTGCTTTTGTGTAGATAAAAATTTACCATTGTAGTTAAAACAACATACCAAGATAGTTAAATTGATTCACTACTTCTACGTATTTGCTATTGTATTCCCATTTTTCATTATCTTTAACACATTTTCCGTTTCTAAAAATTACAATTTTGGTTTTTTGTACATTAACAGATAAATTCCATTCATCAGTATATCTGTGCAATGTGTCCACATATGCATCAGTATAGGGATAACTCACAATTAAGTTGCTACTGTGAGCAATTTAAAAGAGAGAGAGAGAGATCGTTTCAGTTTTGTTATAATTTAAGCTACTGAGGTTCTGTGTATGAAGTTGCACATGCATGTATAACAGAGTATTATTTGAATTTGGAATTATTTTGATTCTTGGAATTTATGGCCTTTAAGATAATGCCCTTAGTTAGACTACCTTTGACATGTGACAAGAATTTTTATTGTTTGATGTGTTAGTTATAACTAACTTAGTCAATTAACATGAATTTTCCTTATGAGTAGTCTAACTAAGGGCAATTTTCTTAAAAGCCAAAAATTCCAAGAATCAAAATATCCAAATTAATTCAAATAATACTCTGATGTATGAACTCGATCAGCTTTATCAAGATAATTTTTTTATATTGTTTTGTTTGTTTTTTTATCAATTGGTTAGAAATCATCTTTGTTAATTAACTACACAACTTGCAATATTGCAAATCTGAAATGTAGCCTATATACGGCCTATACATTTTTGATACACATGAAAGATGTTATCAGATAAATAATCAAAAGTTGAAATGATACATTTAAAAGATGTTCTACAGAAAATGAAACAATTCTTCTCCATATCTAGTTTTAAAGATCATAATGATACGTGTCCGATTAAAGCCCTTGATGAAATCAGGGACGTTTTACTGAGTATGTAGGCATAGTAATATACTGCAACAGCCTACATGTGTATAGCTATGCATGATGTTGTGGTGAGTGAGGAAATTCGAATTAATGCAGCAGCATAGTTGCATACTATTGATTAACATGAATTGGGCAGAATCACAGATTCTGTTTTTCATATAAACAGGACACAGTTTACCTAGACTTGAAACTTGTGAATGTCGCTTTGGATTTCCCACTTCACACGACCTTCACCTTTCCTAGAAGCGGGGAATTTTGGGAAGGGTGTGATGTCATAGCTTTCTAACAATCTCGCTTGATCAGAGAGATAGACAGATTCACGGGCATTATATTTAATCTTACCGGTAGGTTTTGTAGCTGATATTTAATTACAATATGTGTGAACATTTAACATGATTGTTAACATTCAGTTAACCTGAGATTAAATGTGACCTAATTTTGTGTTATTTTGAATTTGCTGAGGCATGGCGGGGTATGCATACACAATGTATACACCCGATACCTTAAGTCGTAAATATTCTTATCTCTGTATGCCTAATGAAACGTAATAATGGTTTTATATAGAGTCATGGATGTTCTTTTTATGTCGAAAAATTGTTTGTATGAATAAAATACGTATTACTGACCATAGAGGGTTATAACAGTACCCATCAGAGCCGCTGCCCCCGGTACAGCGGCGCGGTGTCGCGATGCCCCCCGGGGTGATGATTGCGGAGTGATTTGGGTCGTCCAAATTATCACTCCTTTCAGACCACCTACCAGCGCTTAGAGTAGTCATTAACTTGTCAGTGTGTTCTCACTTCCACTGACCTTTTGAGTTTTGCTTCAAGAAGTGGACCCATAGACAGACTTACTTGTTTTGTTTCATGAAGTGGACCCATAGCACAGACTTACTTGGATTTATTTACATTAATCAGTAATAATCAAGTTGTACCTCTAGTGTATTAAAGAATTACGCTGTGCTAAACAATCGTCTGTTTACTACAGAGTATTGATTGTGATAGATCTTGCTAGCCTACCTCCTTCACTTTGATGAATGCCATTGAAGATGAATCATGCAATGTAAATGTGAATTTTTGGGATAACAAATTCAATATTCTGTTTTGTTCCAGGATAACGACAGAAAGAATTCACTGCATCAAGGGGGCCAGGAGACATCGGTTCTAAAACCGACGCAGCAAAAGTCGAACAAGATGGTGCTGTGTCGTGTTCTGCTGCTTGATGGGAATGATTTTGAAACTGACATTAATGTAAGCGAATCTTTAGAGAAATAGTACACAACATTAGATATTGGCTCATGTTATTTTCTTTCCTCAATAATACATTCTTTATCCTGATCCAAGCTTTTGAAGTTGCTTCAGTTGTTTGTCTCTTCAAATTTGCTCAGTGTTTGGCCCGTTAATATATTACTCTTTATAAAGAGAATATCAATGAAGCATTCTGATTCTAATTGCTGTTGTTGTAGAATAAAATTTGGACAATTTCATATTCCCGGTAATATAAAATTTTCATTCCTGTCAAACAAAAACCTGGTCAAACTTCTGAACATATTTTGTTGTTTTTCAAGGTCTCTCGATCACAAGTTATGTTTTGCCTATTTCACATAATCAGCCCTGTAAATTCTGACAGGATATAAAGAAATAAAACATTAAGCCATCCATCACTCAGAGGGATATTCACAAACAACAATAGAAATACAATCATTGCCGGATTCTTATTGCATCTGAATAAATTCAGCTGTGAATGAAGATTTGTCAGTACTTGTTTGAAATATTCCGTATAGTTCATATGATTACCGGTATCAATAATACAATATAAAATAATCCATCAAGACGACCAAAAGTGGGTACTTCCCCAATGATGTATATATATATAAGAGATTTGGGCAAGAAAGACAACTCCAATATCCGTGATGTATTTACTACATACTTACAGTTGAATGTTTTTTTACCTGCAGAGAAATGCTGAGGGAAGAGAATTGTTTGATGAAGTTTGCAAAAAGCTGTGCATAAATGAAAAAGAATATTTTGGTTTAACCTATACAGGAGCACAAGATGTAAAGGTATGTGTTATATACACCATTTTACTCTTGAACCGCACAGGTTCATTTAAAGCACTGTACAGGTTAATCAAAAATCCTACTTTCTATTTTAAAAGCTATTATCAAGACTAATGTAATAGATATATAAATGATTAGTTTTTATATATACATATTGAGCTATAGTATTTTACACAAATTCATACCATAACAGATTTTGCACTGTGCCTTATTGAGGAATAGAAAATTGACAAATCATTATTTTTCTTTTGTAACAGTACTGGGTGAACCATGATAAGAAAATAGCTAAACAAGTGAAAAGTAAGTACCACTGACATGTAGGAAGTAATTTTATTTTTTTATTTGTGAAAGTAGCTTGTACAAAATCTACTTGTTTGTTTTTCTTGTTTTCAGTAGTGTGAAAGATAATGCCTTAATCAATTAATGTTGCATATTTTCTTGGTTGGGACTTGTATTTTAGATTTGACATGTCTAATTGATTTTGATTTGTGTGTAGGTGGGACCTGGGTTTTTGAGTTCGCTGTCAAGTTTTATCCCCCTGAGCCGTCTCACCTGAGTGAGGATGTCACAAGGTAGGCCTTGCAAAGTAGACAGAATGAAATATGTAGTGCTGTGCCTAACACTTCACTGATCAACTTATCAGATACAAAGTAGCATGACACATAATTGTACTAAACCATACACTGATTAAATACAAAGACGACAGCACGACTTGTGTATAACTGCTTAACCATACACTGATTAAATACATAGTAGACAGCACGACTTGTGTATAACTGCTTAACCATACACTGATTAAATACAAAGTAGACAGCGTGGCTTGTGTATAACTGCTTAACTATACACTGATTAAATACAAAGTAGACAGCACGGCTTGTGTATAACTGCTTAACCATACACTGATTAAATACATAGTAGACAGCGTGGCTTGTGTATAACTGCTAAACCATACACTGATTAAATACAAAGACGACAGCACGACTTGTGTATAACTGCTTAACTATACACTGATTAAATACAAAGTAGACAGCACGGCTTGTGTATAACTGCTTAACCATACACTGATTAAATACAAAGTAGACAGCGTGGCTTGTGTATAACTGCTTAACTATACACTGATTAAATACAAAGTAGACAGCACGGCTTGTGTATAACTGCTTAACTATACACTGATTAAATACATAGTAGACAGCACGACTTGTGTATAACTGCTTAACCATACACTGATTAAATACATAGTAGACAGCGTGGCTTGTGTATAACTGCTTAACTATACACTGATTAAATACATAGTAGACAGCGTGGCTTGTGTATAACTGCTTAACTATACACTGATTAAATACATAGTAGACAGCACGACTTGTGTATAACTGCTTAACTATACACTGATTAAATACATAGTAGACAGCATGGCTTATGTATAACTGCTTAACTATACACTGATTGAAATTGGTAGCAATGGTAGTGAATGAAGAATTTTCGCAATTTTGAATTTTATCAAAATGAAATAAATTGAAATAATACAGTAAATGTATAAAAGAAAGCATTGGTTGCTTTGATGGAACGCTCTACAGTACAGAAACAAGTCAGATGACAGAATGTTCATTAGATTCTTGTGTTTTTCAGATACCAGTTGTGTTTACAGATCAGAGCAGACATCTACAATGGAAAGTAAGTAAAGACTTCCCATGCTTTGTTACATTAGTGCTACTCTTCGGCATTGCTAACTGTGAACAAAGTTACACAGCGTTACTCTGATTGTAGGCTGCCCTGTTCATTCATGACCCACGCCATCCTGGGCTCCTACACAGTGCAGGCAGAGATAGGCGACTACGACCCACAGGAAGACGGCCCCGGGGACGATTATCTGAAAGCTTTTGATTTTGCTCCACAACAGACCCCAGAACTGTCACAGAAAATTCACGAACTACACAAAACACACAAGTAAGTGGTTCTAGCAGTGGAGGTTCAGACTATTGTAAGGTTTATTCTAAAAAAAAATTAAAATTGACCAGATCTGGGGATTGTGGTAATAGGAATGTTGATTTTGTTACAGAGGACAGACCCCAGAGGAAGCAGAGTTAAACTTCCTAGAGAATGCAAAGAAGCTTGCCATGTATGGAGTGGACCTGCACAAAGCAAAGGTCAGTGTCATAGAGAGTAGGTCAATGTCATAGAGACAAGATCAGTGTCATAGCAACAAGCTAAGTGTCATAAGGACAAGCTAAGATTCATAGGGACAAGCTTAGTGTCATAGGGACAAGCTTAGTGTCATAGGGACAAGCTTAGTGTCATAGGGACAAGCTTAGTGTCATAGGGGCAAGCTTAGTGTCATAGGGACAGGCTTAGTGTCATAGCAACAAGCTTAGTGTCATAGGGACAGGGTTAGAGTCATAGGGACAAGCTTAGTGTCATAGGGACAAGCTAAGTGTCATAGGGGCAAGCTTAGTGTCATAGGGACAGGCTTAGTGTCATAGCAACAAGCTTAGTGTCATAGGGACAGGGTTAGAGTCATAGGGACAAGCTTAGTGTCATAGGGACAAGCTTAGTGTCATAGGGACAAGCTTAGTGTCATAGGGACAGGCTTAGTGTCATAGCAACAATAAAACAGTAAATACATGAATCACTGTCATTAAGGTAGTCATTGAACACTAAAAGGATAACATAAACTTTTGATAAAAAATCTTATAAGAATACCCAAGATTTGTGTGAATAAGTCTTCTTCAGACACTACAGTGTATTGTCAGTATAAGTCTTCTTCAGACACTACATTGTATTGGCAGTATATTTGATGTGACACTACAGTGTATTGTCAGTATATTTGATGTGACACTACAGTGTATTGTCAGTATATTTGATGTGACACTGCAGTGTATTGTCAGTATATTACACTACAGTGTATTGTCAGTATATTTGATGTGACACTACAGTGTATTGTCAGTATATTTGATGTGACACTACAGTGTATTGTCAGTATATTTGATGTGACACTAAAGTGTATTGTCAGTATAAGTCTTCTTCAGACACTACATTGTATTGGCAGTATATTTGATGTGACACTACAGTGTATTGTCAGTATATTTGATGTGACACTACAGTGTATTTTCAGTATATTTGATGTGACACTACAGTGTATTGTCAGTATATTACACTACAGTGTATTGTCAGTATATTTGATGTGACACTACAGTGTATTGTCAGTATATTTGATGTGACACTACAGTGTATTGTCAGTATATTTGATGTAACACTACAGTGTATTGTCAGTATATTACACTACAGTGTATTGTCAGTATATTTGATGTGATTCTTGTAGGACTCTGAGAACAGGGTCATTATGCTGGGCGTGTGTGCAAGTGGCCTTCAGCTCTACAGAGAAAAACTTAGGATCAACCGATTTGTCTGGCCCAAGATCATCAAACTCACTTATAAAAGAAACAACTTCTACATCAAACTTCGACAAACAGAGGTGAGTTAATTCATATTTACAGGCATGAAATTTTTCTGATCAAATATAAAGTTCAAATATGAAATACTACCGATAGTAAAATAAAAAAAGTGCTAAATTTTTTTATTCTGTTTTATCTTTCAGGGAGATCAGGAGACTACAATATGTTTTAAATTAGATTCACATAAATTAGCCAAAAGATTATGGAAAACCTGTGTAGAACATCACACCTTCTTCAGGTTTGTTTGTTTGTTAATCTGATCTATAGCATTTCTGAGAAGTCCTTCCTTTTGATATTAGTATCAGGATATATTATTTTTCATTGCCTATTTGATGGAATAATGTTTGGTTACCAGGCATGCCCCTCTTTTTAATCATGAATGGATGTCCTTTTTTACAGATTAAAGGAACCAGAGAAGAACAGTACCGGTACTCTCATTCCTAGGTTTAACTCGCGCTTCCGGTATTCAGGAAGAACACAGAAGCAGATTCGAGAACAGGAGGATTTAATGGACCGCCCAAAAGTGAAAGTAGAGAGGCGAGGCCTGGGGAACAGCTTCCGTATGCCCAGGGATGCCGAGGGTCACATTATCAGGCCAGGTAAGCAAGCCGTAAGCTCACTGTCAGAAGCATCTGACTTTATAAAGAATTGAATCCTCCTATATGCTCAAATGAACGACTTTATGTTGATAGTCGCAGATGCAGGGGCAGACAGTTATGACCGCACAGATAAGTTGGCGGGACACACAGACACAATGTCGAGTGGACCACCCCCCTACAGCTCCATGGATAGAGGAGACAAACACAACAGACGACCGGGTGAAACAGAGCCTGACAGAGGGGACATGACGGAGGACAGACGAGATAAAATGCTCGGAAATCATGTAAATACAGAACTTATATATACTGCGGAATCATTAGATTTCGTGGTGACTCAATTTTCGTGGAATTTGTTGGAACTTCTCATCCACGAATTGAAATCATCCACGGATCAATAAATAAGTGTTATAAAGTCATATTTCTTTTGTAGGTATAAAATAATACACAAAATTACGTCTCCATGAACCTGTAAAATTTAAGCAATCCACAAAAATTGGTCCTTATGAATTTTAATGATTCCACAGTATTCCATTATATCAATCAGCATCTGTGTCAATTTTTTTTTATCAATTCTTGTATATTTGTATGTATAATAGTAATAAGGGAAATGTTTTCAAGACAAACTTACAGTTGATATGCATAGAACAAATAGCAAGAATTAAAAAGCACATTTGTTTAACATTTGTAGGATAAGACAGAGGGAGCTCCAGGGGAGGGTGGAGATGCTGCCTTGTTAGAAGAGGGCGGGGCACTTCATGGAGCCAAGAAATCCAAGGAGGACAAGGAAAGAGAGAAGAGGGAAAAAGAGGAGGAGAAACGCAGACAGAAGGAAGCAGAGAAGGAGAAGAAAAGGCTGGAGAAGGAGAAAAAGAAGAACAAAGACAACACAGAAGACAGAGCGGACCGCCTGGTATGGAAACTGTCATTGTCTTATTTTCAACAAACTAAAATTTGTCCAGCAGCTGTTCTTAAACAAACTCAAAAAGCTAGTTTCTAGTCCTCTATTTGTGCCCAAATTAACAATACATATCTCAAGACTTTTTTTATATTGCAAACTTTGTTTTCTTATTGCCTTTGAGTGTATTTGCTACAAATGAATTATTTTGCAGGGAGGTGAGGACGCGACAGAGACAGCCATCAACGGGACTTCGGGTACAATGGGTCTGGACTCGGTAAGAACTCTCGCTTCTGTCACAGCTGTGTGTGTCAGTCACTGTGTGAAAAATTCACCCGTTTTATTTGATTTTAATGTTATTTTAAGGACTATACTTGTCAGGATATCAGGAAGAAAAGGCAATGTCTCTAAGTATGTCAATCCTTCATTTTATGTTAACTTTTAACAATGTAAACAGGACGCTGTTGTACTTGGAAAGTCTGGCAACCAGGAGGGCAATAAGAAACCAGGAGACGGTGACTCCGCCCCTAAAATGGGAGAGAACCTTGAGCATGTGAAGCATGACAAGGCCCACGATAAGCATAAAGATAAGAAAGAGGCCAAAAAGGGGGGTGGGCTGTTTGGCATGCTTAAGAAAACCCCATCTAAAGGGAAAGGGGACAAAGCCAAGCCGACAGAGACAGAAGTAAACAACAAGGACTCTCCATCCAGAGGAGATCAGCAGGTTGTCACACACGTTTCTAAGCGATGTGCTTGGTTTCTTAGTCCAGTAAAGCTTAATAGTGTAGATTTACAGCACAGAGTAGCGGTCCGTATACTACACCCTATATTGCTGTTAATCCATGTATACTCAATATTGGTATATTTTTAATTACTACAACATGTATAAGGTACAGGCACCCTGCTTGTAATTGTTCCTATACCCTGCCCAGCACCCCCATGGCTTTGTTTTGTGATGCCGTGTGGCCCAGGAATGGTACACTGCCATGGCTGCTTATTTTTCTCATTGCATGATTGCAAATGGTTCCACTGCTTGTGAATGTTTCTCTTTTTTTATTGTGAAAGAAAGAACTGATGTTAACTATATTTCTGAGTACACTGTATGTACAGCATTTTTTACCATGTCCGTTTTCTATGCTCAGCCCTAGTGTTTGTATTATTGTTGTGATTTTTTCATTCATAGATTAACATGTATGTCTTCCAAGGAATGTTCTTTTTTTTATTGTAAAAAACTTTTTAAAGTAAAAACAGGAATGATCAAATAACTATGGAACCAGATGCTAGCCAGACTGTCTTGCATGGAGTGAATCTTCCAGTGCATGAAAACTAATGTTCTAAAGTCAGAGGACATCAGAAATATCTAACAACTTTTGATGTCTGCATGAATGAGATTTCCAATGATGTCCAAGATCCTGCATGACTGCAACGACTAGAGACCTAGAGCTACAAAGATCATGGCATGAAGAAGATTACAAGGGCTTTGTTGACTTTTTGCATGGCTACCTTGGGAATCTTGCCCACAAGTTTGGATTAAATCAAGTTTCTCTCTTATTTCTTCAGACAAACAAAAAGGGAGACAAATCCAAAAAGAAACAAACTGTTGTTATTGAAGAGACTATCGAGGACGAAGTGTTCGTTGAATCAGTTGATCCTGTCATGAATTCAAACTCTAAATTAGTTAGTGAGGTCAAGGATAAATCTAACAAGTCAGGGAAGAAGAGCTCCTCTTCTTCCTCCTCTTCCTCCAGTAGTGATGAGGGCGAAATTGTTCTGGAGCATCGAGGCTCTAACATTGTAGAGGAAGTTTGTAGTAACCCATCCTCACCAACACAAGCGAGGGCAGCAGTGGTCCTCAAAGTGGACAACAAAAACTGTGAGCATGTTGAGGGGAAAGCTGGGGTTGAGAGCAAGAAGATTCTTACAGAGAAGTCTGGTCAACAGTCAGACTCTCAAAAAGAGGACACCGAAGTGACAAAAGAACACTCAGGGGAAGAAAAGAAAGTTGAAATTAAGTTGAAAGTGAACGAAATTGATAAGCGATCATCAAATCCTCCAATGTCCGAAACTTCTAAATCTGAAGGAGTGACCAGTGTTCATGATAAGCCAGACAATGCTCAAAAACCTTTAGAAGAGAAACCAGTGGCACAAGAGGAGGTTCGTAAAAAACAGGATTCACCTCTAGAGGTGCCTGTTGTCCTCTTGAATGAGGAATCAGGAAAGGAGGAAATTAGCAAAGGTTCATCAGAAGCTGAGGAGAAACAAGGGGTAGGTGATAGTAAGGAGGATAAAAAGAAACATAAAGAGGAAGAAAAGAGACACAAAGAGGAAGAGAAAAAACAGAAAGAAGAGGAAAAGAGGAGGAAAAAACTGGAACAACTTGATAAGAAGAAGAAAGAAAAGGAAGAAAAAGAGAGAAAGAAAAAAGAAAAATTGGAGGCAAAAAAGAAAAAAGAAGTGAAGAAAAAACAAGAAGAGGAGGTTCCAGAGATGGAAAATGGTGGTAAGTCTGCTCCTCCCACAGAGAAAGTGGGAGCAGAAAATGAGGACAAGGAGGAGGAAACCAGGACAGAGAGCAAACCAGAGGAGCATGAGGTGAAGGTTAAGATAAAGGTCCTCCCCAAGAGTGACACTGACACCAGCCTGCTGGGCCAGCAAGAAGTGTGTGATGATAAAGCCAAGGAGGAGGACGAGAAACTAAAGGAGGAGGCCAAAGAACCACAGATAGATGAGAAAGACAGCAAGGAGAAAGTGAAAGACAGCAAGAAGACAAAATCGGCCAAGTCAAAGAAGAAGCAACCAGTGTCCAAGAAAAAGTCGTCCACAGGCTGTTTTAGTTTCGTGCGACATCATAAATCATCCGAGTCAGAGGATGAAGCAGCAAAGATAGAACTTCCAACGGAGCCTTGGCCCACGGATAGGAAGGAGGCGGAGGAAGTGGTACTGTATACTGACCGCCTCAGATTGTTGTCAATTTATACAATCGCCTATGATTTGATCTGTTAGTAACCTTGTACAATGTTGTAGGAGAAGCCCGCTGAGGAGCACGAAGTGAAGACCCCACCAAAACAGGTGCCCTCATTGAATGCCGGGCATGTGTCACTCACGGCATGACTCATTAACTCTCAGTGTCTCTCCGAATTAGTAGGCTCTCTCATATTGTTAACAGATCACACATTAACTCTCTGTGTATCTCCGTGTTAGTAGGCTCTCTCACATTGTTAACAGATCACACATTAACTCTGTGTATCTCCGTGTTAGTAGGCTCTCTCATATTGTTAACAGATTGTTTTTACGCTGTGTGACTTGTCTTATCTGGACAGCTCATTCTCTAGAGCTAGACAATCTTAATACAATTAATATGATATGATGTTCAATAAGGTTTCCAATATTTTAGAAATATCAATGATGTCCAGATTTGATGACTGCCATATTAGAGGTATTTCTTTAGTCTTCATCTAAGGATGTGTCCTGTTTATCCTGTCAGTTTTCCAACATTTGATCCTACTTATTTCCGTACAAACTTACAATCTGTCTTATGATGATGAATGAATTTTACGATTTTCTGTACTGTGAAAAGATATACTGACCAGCTTGTACTTCATTTCAGACCTTTTACTATTAATACACCACTCTTCATCTTCATTTCATATGCTGGATAGAAATATATACTCTTCATCTTTATTACACCTGTTGAAAAGAAGCATTAGTACCTCTTTATAACTTTATTTCACCTGTTGATTAGAAACAGTTGTACCTCTCTTCAACTTCATGTGATCTGTTGAATGTGAAAGAATGAGTTGCAAATGCATGGTCCATCTTTCAACCATCTGTTCCATTGTACCATCAACATCTCCCATACTATCATCAACCTAGCATGTGTGAACTACTAGCCGTAGCTAGAAATTTAAAAGATTACTTAAATTCCAGTAATTTGTAACACAGTAAATTTTGGTCGATTATATATTCTGTAATTTATTGTCGGACACAGAAGAACACTTTCAGTATGGACACAGTATTTATGGTATGATTTTTGACCGGGCTTCCCTTTCAGAGAGGAGGCGTGGGGATGGGCTGGGCATTGCCTGGGATGAATGAACTGAAGGACCGTAAAGCCAAGGTCAGATGGCATGTCATGCATGGGCGCTTACACAGCATGGTTATGTTACGTAGGGCTCTATCAGACCCCAGAGTAGGAGATGGGCTCTCTCCTGGTAGTGTTTTATCATTTATAGTTCCAGATGTTAATCTGTATATGAAGTTGTCAGTTCACACAAGCATTATTCACCGAATGACAACATATACACAGCATAATGTGTTAGCAAGTCGAATTTTGGGGAATGAAAAATCAGGGAAACTTTTGATGTACAATTTGTTCTTACTTACAATAATAGCAATGCATCGCCAATACTTAGACAGTGGGCCAGGTTGGTATTTGTTGAAGCATGTTGTCCGCTGGAGTTGCGTGTTATGTGTTAGTTCATTAGAACTGTTTGAGATTTGTCGATGCTATTTACTGACTCGCCCGCCATGTAACACGTCCTCATCTACTTCAGCCCGAAGATACCGCACCACCTTTATCATCACCCTCATCCTCATCATCAGACGAGGACATATCCCATCATGCAATTCTAGATGACGATGCAGACGAGGTTTGGCTGTCATAGACTGCATGTCTTTTTCATTTTTTCCCCTCTTCTCTGTGTGTAACATACAGTTTCATTGTCTACAGATTATGTACATTACCTGATTTTTGTGTACAATATATTTTATTGATGTTCTGCTTTGAATGTCCATTGTTGATGTATTTTTTAACATATTTTATGAATTTTCTTTAATGATTATTATATGTAACACCTGTATTATGATTGCCTTTTTGAGCTTTGTGAAATGTTGAATATTTTATCCTATTTGCTTGTGCCACATTTGCTTCTTTCTGTTCTATTATCAGTACAAAGTCATAATGGAAATTATAATTTGTGATACACTGCAAATAATCATGTAAACAAGAGATAACAAGATGATATATGACTCATAATATTTTCACCATTTTTACAGATTAGACTTCAGAATGTAGTCTTCAATAAGAATATACCTTTTAATTAAAAGTAACTTTATTATCACTATCTGAAGTGAACTTTGAGTTCTTCCTGCCTCATATTACTTTGTTGTCAATGCTTCTCTGTCTCAGCATGCAGGATTTGGATGCTTTTAGTTTCTGTCGATAATTGTGCTTTTATTCTCAGACTTGCCTGGCCTTTTGTGATACTGGTGATACTGATGTGTTTGATTTATTGCAGCAGGGCGGGTTTGGACTGGATGGAAGCCACCCAGACTACAGTGACAAGTCCATAGACAGAAAGATGCAGTTCATCGCGGTCACCCCTCCATCCACGGTTAGTGTGCCCAGGGAAATGCAGATAAATCACTTCAAGTGTTTTACTTAAAAACTTTGAACAGTTTTCATTGTTTTTTTATCTTCAGAGTAGTTTGTGCTGATCAACAGCTAAGAATATCTTGTATAGTTCTTAACTTTGTAAGAACTAGGTACAGTTGTACCCCGGTAATAGTATACAGGCCTAAAATTCCAACATTATTCATGTTTTTACGAAGCTTATACATTCACCGCACCTAGTTCTATGTATGAGACACCCTTAAACTTTTACGTAAAGTCTTTATTGACCAGTCGGAGGATCTAATTGTTGTCTTATCAAGGGTTTTGAACTACCGTTAGTTATTTAATGTAGTCATTATGGATGGACAAAGCTTTTACAAATATACTGGAATATTAATTATTAAAACTTGTACTGATTTCTATTTTCTCTAACAGGAGGTCAGAGACCGACAGAGAGGAGACAATACCATGCCATTCTTTGAGTCCGTGGGATCAACCTCCGATGGTGAAGGTGAGGGAACCTTGGGGAAGAAGAAACCTCCCCCGGTGGCCCCCAAAAAGTACCGGGACAGCCAGGACGACCGTCTGGGTGACATGGTGAGTAGTGTGAGGGCGTGGCTGCATGGGGGGCACTGAATCTGTATCTCACTGAGATGGACTGATGTTACATGTACAGAGATTGTCCATGCTGTGTGTATATAACTTGTATCCTGATGGTGATGTAGTCAGACCCCGATCATTTTCCTGTTTAGCCCCCCACGGTGGCCACTGAGAGGATGAGATACGACCCTAACACGGACGACCAACCCATTCCCACCACCAACGTCCCCATCGTCAAAACCCAGACGCGGACGGTCACCTACGAGAAGGACGGGTTCCCGGTGGTGATAGAGGACGGAATCCTCATCAGCTCGCAGTCTCACTCGACCAGAACTCAGACGATCGAGACGACTACCGTGAGTGTGATAACCCCTTGGCTCAGTGACAGTGACCCAGGGTCGGGGCAGCCATTGTGTGTGTGTGTTTTCAGCATGGGACAATCTGCATGGCAGTCAGTTTAGTGTTAACTTTAGCTCTGTAGTCCACTCTGTGTTATAACAGACTGCATCATTTGGTTTTCACTTGTTCTTGCTTCTTCATGTCTTTATTGCAGGTTTATCAGCAATGTCAAGTTGTTGCATTTGTTCCTAAATTTTGTTCAGGAATGATATCAACTGTTTGCTTTGCTCATGATGCCTTTATCCACATTTAGATTTCATTTTGTTGATTTACCTGCATTTTTAGATAAAGGGTCCAGATATAGATAATTCATCAATAACTAGTTAGAGAGTCCAGATATTGATAGAAAATTGATCAACCACTAGGTAGAGAGTTCAGATGAAGATAATTCAACAATCAGTGTCAATCACTAGTTAGAGAGTCTATATATATATGGATAATTCATCAACCACTAGATAGAGAGTCAAGATATAGATCTATAATTCAACAACCACTAGGTTGAAGTCCAGATATAGATAATTCATCAACCAATAGATAGAGACTCCAGATACAGATGATTCAACAACCACTAGATTGAAATCCAGATATAGATAATTCATCAACCACTAGATAGAGACTCCAGATATACATATATAATTAATCAACAACTTGATAGAGAGTCCAGAATAGATAGATAATTCAACGAACACCAGTAGATAGCCCTGTCCTTATTTAAGATTACTTGTTTTTTATAAACTGTCATCAAACTAATTATAAGCTAAAAACTGTAGGTTCAAATGATATATACATGTAAGGGAAAGTGTCTGTTATACTTGTTCTCATACCTGTATCTCAAAACTTACCCAGTTCTGAAGGGCAGCTGTTGCAATGCAAACTAATATATCAATAACATGTATATGTACTTGATTTTTCATTTTCATCATCTTTTTTGTATTTTGTTTTTTGCACAACAAGAGCAATTATATGCAAAGCATTCTCATGTATCATCACCGCATGATGTACGTCTGATAAACTTACAGCTTTGTGTCAGTAACACCGTCTGTACTGTCTAATAAACTAAGTCCTATTTTATGGGAGGGGGGGAGATAGAGACCTCATTAACAGAACTCTTTATTTGTCATGCTGTTAAGCTAGATTTTGGTAACATCATCCTTTAGCTGCTCAAAGCTGATAACAAGACTATTGATTGGAAAAATGACACTTTTTAAATGTTTCTTCTAAGACTTATTTATTTACAAATGTATTTTACTTATTTTTGTTTTGTAGTGTACTTACACGAGTTTGTTTTGATTTCAGTATAAGACGGAGAGGGACGGCAAGACGGAGACCAGGGTGGAGAAGAAGGTTGTGATTTCACAGGAAGAGAACGGGGACGACATTGACCATGATGCCGTGAGTATCTCCTCCTTATACTGACAACAAAGTATCACCGTGTTATGTTAATACAGCATACAGAAAATAAACAGTGATGGTCTAAGTATCAAGTCTTAATGTTCATACCTCAGTGACGACAACAATTATACTGTCAGTATCATCTCCTTATGTTTAGAACTGGGTGATCAGATATCCAGTATGAAGCAACTGATTTCTTGCCCCACATGTTTTGTGTATTTGGCTGTGTATTTCAGCTCCTAGCTGAGGCCATTAAATCAGTGACCGAGATGAACCCTGACCTTTCTGTGGAGAGAATCGAGTGTATGCGGCAAATTGAGGATGTGGATGGGGGTCGAGAGGTATTAGGTCAGTACTAAACCAATTAGAGTCTTTCTTATATACAGTATTGTATTAGTAAAAACACTCTACATTCCAAGCTACATAATAAATTAAGAATTGATATACCAGTATATCAAGACATACATGCTTTATTGATTGGGTTTCCATCCTTGTGCTGTTTATTGATGGGATTTCTTGTGTAAATTGATGTCTGTACTTGTGTATAAATGGGGCTTCTGTACTTGTGTTGTAGGTTAGATTTCGACATTCGATAACCGAGGACCTTTTGACGGGAGCAGCCCGATTTCAGTGCCTATAGTGACTTGTTTGCAGGGGAAATCCGTCCAAACCTTCTAAAGGTCTCGTATATTTCGCTTCAGAAGGACGGAAAACCGGCAGACTCTGTGCTTGACGCAGGATTTAACAGACTGAAATTATTGCAATAATTATGTATGTGGCATAAAAATCATGAAATACATGTCATAGTTTTATAAACATTTTACATTATGGACTGGACTTGCTGCCAGGAGTGTGGTCGTTTACAGACTGTGACCTTTGTGTACTGAAGTCAGTTGCCATGGGAACCTAGCAGGTCCAATCATTACACCTTGAATCAGCAGGACTTGGATGGGCAGCTACAAGAACTCCTTTTATTCTTAACCGATTTTAAGTTTTACTGCATTATTTCATTGGCAATTTTAGTAAATGTTTGTTTTAATGAAAGAAAACTTTATAAACTACTGCATTGCTGACAGATTTGTTAGAATTTTAGTTTCTTTTGTTTTATTGCTCAATGCTTTATTTATCCTTACGACTAACATATGAACAGAGCATCAAGAAATGTTCATTTGATGGCTTTTAGGAGGCGGCTGTGTAAGTCCTTGACTGCTTGATGTAGTGCATCATCTTTTATACTTGTATAGAGACATCATCTCAATAAAGTCAACATTTGTATCCATCTTCTCTTCAGTCTTCATCACATATTTGTCATTGACAGTATAAATTTTACAGTGTATAAAACTGTAAGTGTCAGTGGATAGATTCTCAATAATCCAACAAACAATTCACAACCAATACAATGTCATATTCTTGAAGAGTGTTGGAAGCATCTGAACTTGGTTTACTATTGGTAGTGATGGGAATCAGTGAGATTTTCATAATCGATAATCGGTTTTCCGCAACTAACTAATTATCGATTATAATCGGAAATTTCTATATTTTATAGTGTAGTGCTAAATAAATGTAAATAAACAAGTTACTAGGCTTTCGTAATTTGATTTACTTAGTATTTCTAGCGATAAAAAAACTATATTCAAAAGATTTTCCTTTGTAGGTAGTCCAACAATAATTTTCTTGAAACCAAAATGCGTCCAAATTCTAGAATGTGCTTTATTTCCCGAGTAAGAATATTGAGCTCTTCTGTCATGTCAGCCATTTTCAGACCGCGCGCCTTTTTAGGGTTTAGATAGTTCGCGTCTGGAATATTCTGTTTATGATATGTGCTCGTTGAAAGGGAAAAAAACCTTAACAGATTAATCGTAATGAAACCTTTTATGATCGAGCGCTTGGAATGCGATAACAATCGATCGATTTTCGATTATAATCGATGATTGGAACACTAACTATTGGTATCACTGGAAAGCAATTGCAATTCATGTAGACAAAAGTTACGTCCGAACAAATTGGGAATTTTGGGGTCATTGATACTTCTGAGCCATGAAATTAGCAAAGCGAACATGTCTTATCATTTAATTTCATTAGAATTTCCTTGAAGTATCATACTTGTCTGTTAAAAAATGACATATATATTGATTACATGTATACCATGGTTAGGTTACATACAAATAACAGGAGTGGTACAATAAGTGGTTTATACAAATAACGAGTGGTACAATAAGTGGTATATACAAGTAACAGGAGTGGTACAATAAGTGGTATATACAAGTAACAGGAGTGGTACAATAAGTGGTATATACAAGTACAGTGAAGTTGTTTAAAGCTGATATGTAAGCTTTCCACAGGAAATTGGACTGATACAAGAAATCCCTTGTTTAACAGGGGACTTGTTCCAATATTTGACATTGTTTCGAATCCCCAAGAGAATGGACCATAAGGCTCACTTATGGAACTGATCTCAAGTTTGATTTTGTACCTCCGTTTATATTTTCCTACATCATAAAACTTTGCATTGCTATCGTAGTGTTGGGTAGGAAACCTCTTCTTGGGCTCTTGTGGTACAGTGAGTGATTTAAACAAATTCAATTTTTATCAATACTGGGATACTTGCACGCACTTACTATCATAATACAGTGCTGCCCAGAAGTTTAATAGAATAAACAGATTAAGAAGAATTTCAACATTAAATTTCTATTTTGAAGATTACATTCCCTCTGGAGCCCCACGCGTTATTGGTTCAGCGGTACCAGTTTGAACACTTTCGAAAACTACTCTATATAAAAGAGGTTTTCATATGTACATGTATATTGAAATTTCCTCTATTGTGGAAGTTTTTAGAATTATCTGAGGGGGTAGCTTGGCTCTTATTTTAATAACTTTGAAAGCCCTTCACTTAAGAAGGCTTTTTGACATTGAGCAAATGGCTCAGGTGAGCTAAAATGAGAAGCACTAATACTATACAATATTATACAATGTAATAGCAGGCGGTGTGAATAGGCTAGGTTAATAGGGGGCTATGCAGCCTATCTGATATTCCTATGGAAAGCACATCGGTTAGTCTATTATAAAATGAGAATACGAGTCAATTATGTAACCACGTCTGGAATTTAAAGCTGTATGTTGCATCGGTAATGAATCTATTGCACAAACGGTCCATAAGCACTAGTCCATAGATCACAACCTCAATAACGGTCACGCTCCATTACCCTTCAATGGAAACCCAACAATGCTCGTTATTTCTTTTGATAGCATTTAAACACGTTTTTTTCGCAAAATTCTTAGTCATGTTGTCTGCGTAATTAATGTAATATATCTCCTGGATTAACGATAGATGATACCTCTTTGTACAGTCGAAACCATGAACCACAAACTCCACGAGAGGGGCCAGCCTATCGTCTTATGACGTCGGCGTAGCGGCCGCTGGGTGCGTGCGATATCGGTGGCGGGGGTGGGGGCGGGGGTGGCCTAGGAAGGGGGTAGTCATCTCTCGCCCGGGGGGACGGGATCTGGGGTCTCCAACTTTCTATGTCATCGTACCGCTCCCCTCCGCCCGGGGGGCGGTCGGGTAGAACCTTGGAAGCGTACAGTGGCGGGTCTGCCTTCCAGGATTTCTTCATGTCATAAGCCACTCTGCTGGCGTACAGACCGGAATCAGCCGATTCTCGAGGTTCTGGTCGGGCTCTCCTGCTCTCTCGGAGGTCCTCTCTATAAGTGTTACTTAGATCGTAGGCCCCACTCTGTCCGAGTGGGTTCGATTTGATATCGTCTTGGCGCCCGCTGGTTGTCCTGGAGATGCCGGGGGGTCGGCTGCTTTCTCTCAGATTTTGTCTGTCGTCCACAGCTCCACGTCCCCTGTCGTTCCTTGACTCCCAGGGCCGGTTTGTGGGTTCTCTCAGTCTGTCTTTTCTTGTGTCCCCCAGCTGATCAAACCGACTTTCTCCCAGCTTATAATCGGCTCGACTTTCTCCCAGCCTGTAATCAGCTCGACTCTCTCCCAGCTTGTAATCGGCTCGACTCTCTCCCAGCTTATAATCGGCTCGACTTTCTCCCAGCTTGTAATCGGCTCGACTTTCTCCTAGTCTGTAGTCGTTTCGACTTTCCCCCAGTTTCTTGTCAGCTCGACTTTCTCCCAATTTGTAATCATTGCGTTTTTCCCCAAGCCTCCGACTTTCTGGGAATATATCATTCTTGGTATCTCTGATGTTTTCCCCGCGGTCGTCCCTTACGTCTGACAGTTTCCCCGTGCTGTCGTCTGCTTGTTGGTCTGGTTGTAAGTCTTCGTTCACATCTCTCACAATTCTCCTGACTCGTGGTAATCCAAACACAAAATACGAGCTCCCCTGCAAGCCAACCAAACTCTCGCAGTATCTCTGTTTCAGCAGGTCGCCGGTTTTGGTTTTCTTTGGGTCTGAAAGGAAGCTGTTGACGACATTGATATTACGCTTGGATTCGGGGGCGGGGGGAACAACTCCACCCTGTTCCATTATTTCGTTGACGATATTGGAGTTGATCCAGATCCGACACTCGGTCCACTGGAACATCTTATCCTGCGCCATCATGTTCACCGAGCCACGACTCTTGTTGGTGTCGAACCTGGAACCAGGGTCCGACGATAGCGGCTTCTGTCAGAAAAAAAGGAAACGTCACGTCATGCAGGAAGTGAAAATGGAGTTGTCTACATAGATCGGAGAACCACTTACCATAGGAACATCAGGATAAACCGGATACATCGGCGGTGCTTCCATGTTTGTGGAAACCCTTCTCAAACTGTAGATGTTCTTACAAACATGAAATAATCGTTACAGGACTGACAATAAGAGTTCTACAGCGCTGTGAAAATGTTGTTATCGTTTAAATAAAAATAACACACACTGTGTTTTAAAGATCCAGTTTCCTACACGGGTGAATGTACCAGCACAATATGTACGCCCCTGCAAACCGGTCATCCAAGCAAATCGCCGGTCAGGCGTCGTTTTCTACACATACAATGAATTTTGTATTTTTTAGTTGTTTTTTTCATTGAAACATTATGAACATAAAATGTCCCACCTGTCATGCATTGCAATCATTTAAACTCCAACTGAAGTATATAAATGTTCTATATATTGAATGATGACAATAGCTATAACAGCGATAAGAGATCGCTCATTCGTAAAAAAGTAAACACAGCGGGTCGCTATAGTCCATCGTGTCATCGTTATACACTAAAGAAACAAAAATCATATCTTCTTTTTTATCTTATGTTTAATGAAACGTTTACAAGAAGCATTGCAGCACGTATCATGGTTGATATGCATGCATGCAGTAAGCAAATATATTTATCGGATTAAAAAGATGATTTAAAATACAGTCCCAGGTAAATTGACCCCTCCCCCCCCCCCCACCATGGAATAACTTTGAATGTATATTATTTTTTATGTATGTACCCTCATAGAATCTCTTTCTAACCCCCCCCCCCCCAAAAAAAAGGACAACGTGTAAGATATGCATCACTCTTTATAATAGAGGACACTGCTTACATTTAACCCCCCCCCCCCCAAAAAAAGGACAACGTGTAAGATATGCATCACTCTTTATAATAGAGGACACTGCTTACATTTAACCCCCCTCCCCCCCCCCCCCCCCATAGACTTTTAGTTCTGTCTACTTAAAATTAAGTGGCGTGGTCAAATCCAATAAGCCAGAAGGGATTTATGATAAATTTGACCACGCTCCGACCGAAATTATCACCTCATAATATTCAAAGAATGATTCCTTATTACTAATATCTATAATATTTCCAATTTATACTCTTTAAAACGGCGTTATTTTAAAAAGCAGCATTTTTTATGTAGCACATTCTATGTATTACTACGCGGCGCACCAATACCGTTTTTCGACTATGCTATAAGGCACACCCATTTTGTGTCATTCATGTTTTATGGAGGTTTTAGGGTTCAAATTTGATTCGTAATGTTTTCACAGACAAAGACAGTTGAAAAAGTAAATATTTTGTAACATTTCCCAGCTGTGTCTTTGCCTGTGATAACACTACGTATCGATTCTGTACTATATAACTCATAACTTCAAATGACGCCAATTTGAGGCGCCAGCGGGGTTTGCTTATTTATATTTGAATATTTAATCGTACGATGGCTTAAAATCATATAAATATAAGTAATAAGAAATCAGTTTTTGAATATTATGAGGTGATAATTTCGGTCGGGGCGTGATCAAATCTATCATAAAGCCCCTCGGGCTTTATTGGATATGATCACGCCCCGACCAAAATTATCACCTCATAATACTCAAAGAATGATTCCTTATTCCTTAATTGACTCGTGCGGGTTGTCATATATATGGGAAAATCAAACAATATGTAGTTATAACTGGCTTAAGTCAATAGTTAAAGAAATATTACAAAATCAATTTGTACAAGATTGGAGAAGTATTGTAGATAACTCACCAAAATGTATTAATTATAGAATTTTTAAAACAAATCTCAATTTAGAAAAGTACTTGTTGATTTTACATACAGATCTACGGATCACGTTTACAAAATTACGAACATGTAATCATCGATTCCCCATTGAAACAGGTAGATGGCATAATATTGAAAAACATTTAAGAAAATGTACAGTGTGTGATTCTAATAGTATTGGGGATGAATTTCATTATATTTTAGAATGTACATATTTTGTAAACGACAGAAAAATGTTTTTACCTAAGAGATATTATGAAAACCCAAATATTATAAAATTTAACGAGCTCATGAATACTTTTAATGTAGAAAAACTAAAAAACTTGTCAATATTTATTAAGAAAATTTTCAAAGTCTGTTCTTCCAGAAACCAACTTTAACAACCTATTGTATTGTGATTTTAACCTTTTTTATGTCATTATTACTTCTACTGTACATGTGATCCTTGACTGTATTCGTGTACATTTGTATATACTGATTTTGAACCTCAAATACCAGTGAACTGGTCTTGAGCGAATAAAGAATTGAAATTGAAATTGAAGGCCCATCCATTCTTTTCTTATTTATTCATAAGTCAGGAAAGTAGAACTTAATTTCCAAAAATCTTCAAAATCCTAATCCGTGGGAGAGGGGGGGGGGGGGGGGGGGGCGCTGGCATAGTATATAACTTCAATTTCAATCCTAATTTCCTTATTTTCATATCAATTTTTAAAAATCCTCCAAAAAAGTGGGGGGGGGGGGCAATTCCATGATAATTCAATTTTTTATATGTAAATTTTAAAGATTTAGTTGCTGTGAGAAAAAGTGGGGGGGGGGGGGGGGAGCCCCCCCCCCCCCCCCCCCCTGATGCTACATGCCTGCAAATGTAAAGGTTAATTAATAATGAGATATATATCAGAGTTATTTTAATAAAAAAATATTTATACATCGACATTGATACAAATTATTAACCATGCAGCAGGTGCAATATCGATTTCTCAATGTAAACCACGTACATTTCTTCTTCTTTCAGTACAGAGTCGGACTCTTCTTGAGTGTATAAATGACTCTTGCTCGTTAAATCATGAGGCCTTCCCTCCTCACTTAATAAAAACTACATTTACAAGAAAATTATTTACAAATAAAACTATGTACATCTGGGGTCAAAGGAGTTCTAGGAGTGTGAAGCTCCTGTCAGAGCCTCTGGCAGGATGGTAAGGCTGGCCTTGAAATCTTCTAGTGTAGCTGCTGTTGTGAGTGTTCCATTCCCTGGTTGATCTTGGGAAGAAGGAGTACCTGTATTGATCTTTTAGAGTGCGCTGTTGGTGTATGCGGTGGCCTCCTCTGGTCCTTGAATCTCCGGGTTTGTAATAATTAGAGGGGTCAATATCTACCAATCTATTGTGGATCTTGTATGCCATGGTGAGTCGGTCTTTGCAGCGGCGATCTTTAAGAGGCTCCCATTTTAGTCTATCCATTAAGGAGCTGACATAGCCTGGGGATACGTCTTGGTATTCATTGTACACGAACCTAGCTGCCCTCCTCTGTACTTGTTCTAGGTCTTTTTCAAGGTTATCTTGATAAGGGTCCCATACAGTGGAGGCGTATTCCAGGGTTGGTCTGACCATGGTGATGTAGGCGTTGGCTTTGACTTCTGGTTTACACCGTCCTAGGTTCCTTCTCAGAAAGCCTAGTGTCCTTGATGCTTTGCCTACTGTCTGGTTGATATGTGTCTTCCACTGTAGGTCATGGTTTATGGTGACTCCCAGGTATTTCCCATGCTCGACTGCATCTAGTGTGTGACCATGTAGTTGGTAGTTCCTTATCAGTGGGTTTCTTTTGTTGGTAATCCGTATCATGATGCACTTCTCAGGATGGAAATTCATCTGCCATCGTGATTCCCACTCTTGGAGTTAAGGTCGTCTTGAAGTGTCTTGCTATCCTTCACATTCTTTATTTTCCTATAAACTAGGCAATCGTCTGCAAATAATCTTGCCTCAGAAGATGTTGATTGTGGCAGGTCATTAATGTAAGCCAGAAATAATAGGGGTCTGATGACTGTTCCCTGAGGCACCCCTGAGATGACGTCTAGGGGGCCAAACTTATGCCCTTCAAGCAATACCGATTGTGTTCTCTTGCTTAGGAAGTCTTGTATCCATTTGAGTGTTACTCCACGTATTCCGTAATAGTCCATTTTTTGGAGGAGTCTCTTGTGGGGCACTTTGTCAAAGGATTTGGAGAAATCAAGCAGGATGATGTCTGTCTGTTCTCCTTGGTCTAAATTCTTGCCAATTTCGTCTAGTGTTATCAGGAGTTGTGTTTCACAAGATCTTTTGGATCTGAAACCATGTTGATGATCACAAAGGATCTGGTGGCGGTCAAAGTGATCCATGATGGTGCTGTGAACAATATGTTCCAATAGTTTGCAGCAGATTGAAGTCAATGAGACTGGCCGATAATTAGAAGCTTTTTGTTTTTCTCCTTTTTTGAAGACTGGGACAATGTTGGCAGAATAGTTGGCAATGTATTATACTTATCATTTGGTTTCGCCCTTGAGAGAGAGAGAGAGAGAGAGAGAGAGAGAGAGAGAGAGAGAGAGAGAGAGAGAGAGAGAGATTTTTTATATATCAGAAGACACCCCAGTCCTTCAAATATCCAGTTGGCGCGTATTGTCAGCAAGTAAGAGGTGCGTCAAAATGGCGACTTCTGATTGGTTGAACCAAGAAAGAAGTCTGTGTTGATTCAAAAGATCAATGCAGCTCAGTCTGTGATAAAAAAGAAATATTGAAAAATAATCATCATTTAACTACATAGACAATTTAGAAAAAGGTCAGATTTTGCGATACTTTAACCTGTAGAACCGTGTTAGATCCGCGCCTTTCTGTTTTGTGTTTTCTTCTCTCAAAACATGGCGGCCCTCAAGGTCTTCAGTGCGTGTAACAAAAACTCTGCTCGACAGACGAAGGGTTTGCTCTCTATAGCGTCGTTTGAGGTAAGATTTGCTATTGAGAAAATGCTGCGAGCGCTGAAAAAAATTTGTTATAAAGGAACGACCAGCACTTTAGAAAAAAATCGTCCCGAATGTCCTCAATTTTTAACTCTTTTTTTTTTTTGGGGGGGGGGGGGGGGGGGTGGTAAATAGTTTTTTCATTTGTTTTGCTGATTCTAAATGCTATTTATTCCTAGAATATATTTGTAACTTTTATCAATCTTTTGAATACATAATGACTAGAAATCATCAGAAGTTTGGAGCCACAGTACTATATAGCTCTTTGACACTCAGTTTGCAGTTTCATCATCTTCTCATTCATAATCATAAAGACAAAAAATTATTGTGGAGTAGATTGAATGAGGAGTATGTTTAATAAAAAAAAAAACCACACAACACACATGAGTAAGGATAAGTGAGCCACTGCAGACAGAAACATTTTCTTTACGATTAAACGTGCATTAGGCAAAAGCACCCAAACAATGGCAAATCTCAGACATTTATTGTCGTTATGTTTTGCTTCGGATCTAGTATGGTCAGATTTACAGAAACTTGTTAACCTTTGATGTCCTGTCTGTACTTCAGTGTCAGTCCATCATGTTACATATTACAGCAATCCAGAACGTTCAGCGCCTCACGCACCCACTACAAGGCCAAGTTCTTTGATTCCGCAGTAGATGCTACACAGGACATTGGTGATGGAGCCAAGCTGTTAGTGGGAGGTTAGTATTACCATTAACCTAAAGATGTTAAAGGCCGAACGTTTTTACCGTTTTTTTTATAACGAGTAATCAACAAAGATTTTAGTCGATGATCGATGTGACCGAGCGATAGTGGAACACTCGTTGACATCTCTTCTTTAGTTTAAAAGTTTTCATTATGCTGTCATGGTCAGACTGGTTCGGTCGCTGGAGCCAGATAGCTCAGTAGGTAAAGATTTGACTAGAGATTCAGGGGACTTGGGTTCGAATCCCGGTCTAATCTGTCATAATTTCTCTAATTCCTTTCCAATCAATGCCAATCATATTTACTGACAGGGTACATACGTACTGGTAAAGAGAGCATTTCATACTGAACTCACTTGCATTTTTCTTTACAGGATTTGGCCTGTGTGGGATCCCAGAGAACCTGATTGCTGCCTTACTGCAGTCAAAAGTTAAAGGGCTGACAGTCGTCAGCAACAACGCAGGGGTGGATAACTTTGGACTGGGACTCCTTCTGAGGCAGAATCAGGTTTCATTCAAAAAAATTATTACCCATTTTGTAAATTGTGAATTTACAATAAAATTATTTCAAATGCAACTGACATTGAAATCTATATTGATTTTTAGATCAAGCGGATGATTTCGTCCTATGTTGGAGAAAACGCTGAGTTTGAGAGGCAATACTTGGAGGGAGAACTCGAGGTGGAACTCACTCCTCAGGTAAATAAGTTACTGACTCACTTTTGGATAATGATGAATGTGAGAAGAACACTTACCGGTTGATGATATTTGCAGGGAGTGACTTTCATGTAATCATTTTGCATATTGTTGCCTGTAATATGAACCTGGACATTCTAGGCTATTATTTCATTCATTATTTGTTATAATCATATTATTATTTTTTAATGTATATGCCCCCTGAGGGCCCTTGATTGATGAAAAAATAAATATACATAATATACACATAATATGGTGATACATGTATCCAGGGTCAATATAATACATGTGAACCAACTTAATCAATATTATGTTCAACTTTTCACGTGAGACTCTTGACAGGCAAAGTTGGCTGTGTATGGATTTTAGTGTGACGACTGTCCCTTTGTTGTTTTTAAGGGGACATTGGCAGAAAGAATCCGAGCCGGTGGAGCAGGTATTCCAGCATTCTTCACTCCAACGGGATACGGGACCCTGATTCAAGAGGGTGGGGCACCAGTCAAATACAATCCCGACAAATCAGTAGAAATCATCAGCGACCCAAGGGAGGTAAGTCAACCCTGAACTACTGTAAATACTATTCTATGGTCTGTCCAATGATATTTATGCTGCACATTTCACGATTTTTAATAAAAATACACATACTTGTGAAAGAAATGCAACTGAAATCGATGAAAGGGAAAATTTCCAAGATAACATCATTCACACATTATCATTTTTCCCTCGTAAAAATTCACAGGAACGAAAACAGATTTCCCTCGGAGATTAACAATGGGGAATGTTGACATCTTTTCTCTATTTGGGAGTCACTCAGAATACCTCGCACAATTTTTCAACGTTATCATCTGGGCTTAATTATGGCTGATGCAAGGCAAAATTCTTGTAGACTTTCTATTTTTAGCAGAGTATTGAAACCTGACAAGCTAGAGGGGCATTTCAAAAGGGAAATCTTGGGATTTTTTCGTACTATTGAATGAACATGGTCTGAATCAAGAGGTATATATAAATATGGAATAATTTAAACAATGTGCGGCAAAAATATCTTGGGCAGACTATAGAGTGAAGTAGAGGACTAAAAGATCTGGACTCGGCAATATAAATGCCAGAAGTCCAACGGACCTGCTTAAGATTAGAAAAAAGATTGGATATATCAAAGTTGATTGAAAATATGACAATGAACTGAGAGTCTTCTAGTTTCAAATCAATGAGAACTATGGGTTGATGAAGAAATTCTATGCCTATTTCTCAGTTTGATTCAAAATGTCCATTAACTATTCACTGGGTCTTTCAATTGTTTGGTGAACAAAATAAGAATTGGTGATTCAGAATTAGATCAAGCATTTTCTCATTTTATGTGAGACAGGAAATTCACAATAGTACATATTCCATAGTAACAGCGATTCAAAGGAAGATAAATCTGTTTTCTTTGTTGAATTTGGGTACCTTTTAAATGAATTCCAAAGAATTTCTCCATTACTAGTAATACTAGAGTTCATATCAGAGTTGGACAGGTTATTATAATGACTTAATTCTCACACACTGATTTTGTTTATATTATTATACTGACTTAATTCTCACACACTGATTTTGTTCAATGAATTATTCTCAGGACATGAAAACAGTTTTACATAAATCTTCTAATCACATGATTGACATGAATACCTGTCACTATGTAAACCATTTTCTTGCGTAGCCTCACTTTGTAGGAAACAAAAAAAAATGTTGACTTTCCTATTACTTTTATTACATCCTTAGATGGACAGAAGACAATATGCATAAACATGAACCAGTAAATAAATATTATTCATAGATTTTATTTGAACATATTCCTGCAATGCAGAATGATTGGATACAATTTCTTCCTGCATAGTTATCTTCTTTTTTCATGCATACAACATAATCCAATCTGAGGAAAGGATTATCATGCATGGATGAGTAAAAAAAGGGAAATAAACTCCGAAATAAAATAGGAAGTTTTAGGCAGAATTATATTGAGATTAAATTTTTGGATTATATCGAGTTAAATGTTTTGCATGAGATCCAGAAGAAAGTCCTCGTTCCAAATTTTAACTTACCTTGATACATGTGTATATTTTTGAATTATGTTTAATATTCAGAATGAATGCAACCACTGTGGAATCATTTAAATTCGTGGGGGTCAATTTTCGTGGATTGTGTTATTTTTGCTTATTCGTGGGAATGTCATTTCGTGGATTTGTCAGTTTTTAGTATCAGTAAGATAACAAACTCTTTAAAAAATTTGTTTTCGTCAATGATGTAAATTCGTGGGGGAGGGCTACCCACGAATACCACGAAAATTGAGCCACCACGAATTTTAATGATTCCACAGTATTCAATTTATATACCACCATACTTTTAATTCTTGAGGTACACTGGTAATTAAAATTTGAAATCTAGACTTGCTTCCACCAGTTTTATTAACCGGGTTTTCCAACGGAAAAATCCGGTTATTAAAATGGTGAAAATGGTGGGCGGGCGGATGGGCGGGCGGGCGGGCGGCTGCCAAAAGGGTACCCTCATTGTACGGATAACTCCTCCTACAGTTTTCAAGATAAGAAGTTGTTCTTTTGCAGATCAATCGTACATATATCAGAGGTGTGCATATTGCTAGGATTTTGATTTCTGATAATTTATCGAAAAAATACCAGCTTTTGAACTTAGTCATTTTTTGACAAAATCTTGCATATAGGGAACCCTCATTGTACGGATAACTCCTCCTACAGTTCTCAAGATATGAAGTTGTTCTTTTGCAGATCAATTGTACATATATCAGAGGTGTGTATATTGCTAGGATTTTGATTTCCGATAATTTATAGAAAAAATACCAGCTTTTGAGCTTAGTCATTTTTTGACAAAATATTGCATATAGGGTACCCTCATTGTACGGATAACTCCTCCTACAGTTCTCAAGATAAGAAGTTGTTCTTTTGCAGATCAATTGTACATATATCAGAGGTGTGCATATTGCTAGGATTTTGATTTCTGATAATTTATCGAAAAAATACCAGCTTTTGAACTTAGTCATTTTTTGGCAAAATATTGCATATAGGGTACCCTCATTGTACGGATAACTTCTCCTACAGTTCTCAAGATATGAAGTTGTTCTTTTGCAGATCAATCGTACATATATCAGAGGTGTGCATATTGCTAGGATTTTGATTTCTGATAATTTATGAAAAAAATACCAGCTTTTGAACTTAGTCATTTTTTGGCAAAATATTGCATATAGGGTACCCTCATTGTACGGATAACTCCTCCTACAGTTCTCAAGATATGAAGTTGTTCTTTTGCAGATCAATCGTACATATATCAGAGGTGTGCATATTGCTAGGATTTTGATTTCTGATAATTTATGGAAAAAATACTAGCTTTTGAACTTAGTCATTTTTTGACAAAATATTGCATATAGGGTACCCTCATTGTACGGATAACTCCTCCTACAGTTCTCAAGATATGAAGTTGTTTTTTTGCAGATCAATCGTACATATATCAGAGGTGTGCATATTGCTAGGATTTTGATTTCTGATAATTTATGGAAAAAATACCAGCTTTTGAACTTAGTCATTTTTTGGCAAAATATTGCATATAGGGTACCCTCATTGTACGGATAACTCCTCCTACAGTTCTCAAGATAGGAAGTTGTTCTTTTGCAGATCAATTGTACATATATCAGAGGTGTGCATATTGCTAGGATTTTGATTTCCGATAATTTATGGAAAAAATACTAGCTTTTGAACTTAGTCATTTTTTGGCAAAATGTAGCATATACATGTAGGGTACACCATTTCACTGGATAAGGGTTGACATGTATTATTGATACAGTTTACATAAAAGAAAACCCGGTTTGCTGTCACATTGACAGCTTTTCACTTGTTTTAGTGATAGTTGAGGGATATTAATTTAAACGTTTGAGCACCACATTAACTCCATCATCAAAGCTGAAGGTTACATTGCGATAACATTTGAATATGAAGATAAAAAAAATGGATGTTGCCCAAATCCCAGCCAGTAGCTGTTTTAATACATGTTCACTAAAGATATGAGCATAATTTCAAGTAGCTGCACGCCATTCATGTTGCACTGCTCTTGGGCTGTTACATTATTATTCCGGTGCATGGTTTGTTTTCTATATCTCAAGACCTGGGCTATTTATAAAAAGGTAGTTTGTCTTTTACAAAAGGCGCATTTCTTGCTCCTTCAAATTCATAAAAAAGCATATCAATATTTGCTATGCACAAAACGTTTATCCTTTCTAAGAAAGACATGGATACAATTTAATTCTAGATTTTAAACCACCTGCAATCTTTACATGACTCAGGGTCAGAGCAAAATAAACCTTATACATGTATCACTCGTCCACATGCCTATCCTGTAGGTCAGTCTGTATGAATGGTCATGGTGTACCCATTGTTAACTTTTAGGGAGGGGAATGTAGTATGAGATAGACTGAATGACCACCCATCTCTATTCATAGTATGCTTTATATAAATATCGTTGTTATACTCTATGCTTGTTGAATACTTATTTTTAATTTGTATTTTTTATAGAAATGTTGTTGTTTTTTCTATTCTTATTAAAATTGAGAGAAAGGAGCAAAGTATATTTTACAGATTATAAGAAATAAGATGTAATAAAATTATTTTAGTTCCATTCCATCTGCTGTAGGAATCTTGATCTCACATTTGTCAATGAAGAACACACAAACTTATAGAAAGTTGTTTAACCCAGTGTTTCAATAGCCAGAAGTGGTTTACATTTAGTTGTCATTTGTTTTGTTTACTCATTCTATCGTTAATTACTTTATACGACCTTTGAGTTAACATGAAGATATTTTTGTTCCTGATTTGATGATAGTCACTTTGTTATGATATGATTGCAGTGTACTCGACAGTAACTTACGACTGAAACATACAGCTAAGTTCCTGAACAGTAAAATGTAGTTATAGCATAAACTTGTATAAACCAGTGTACCTTATACCGCTAAAACAAGATTGTCCGGATAACAGCTGATCTTATCCTTAGATAATGAACTGCCCCAAGGAAATGTACATGTTCATATGTTAATGTTAGATGTGAAACAGCAGTGTTCCTTAAAATCAATTATTTAAAAAATTTTATCCATTAATTTCAACAAAAATCAATGATTTTTGGTATTTTTTATAAATTGATTTTGATATTTTCAACTCCAATAATTTTTTTCTAAATTTAAAAAAAATTAACATTTTATTACAATCATTAACGTTTTATAATCTTTTCAACAGAATGTATTAAGTTTTTATCTATTGATTTAGTAAGTGACATTGGTACCTGAATGCTGCAGTATGACTTGTTTCTATAAATAGAACATTGTGCTTATAGCTATAGTCCTTTTCACTGTATCACACGCCATGGGGGCTGGGTGATTGTGCTGAATTTATGCTCCTCATACTGTGTCGACTTATGATGCAGTGAGTGTGTCACGTACAGCTTTCTATTTATACTTCTACATACAGTAACTATGTGGACTTTTTATCGGCCATTTAATACATGCATGCACAACAGGATTTTATACCTGAGCGCTTACACCCCAGTAAACAAGATAAGGCAAGAAGTTGGATTAAGCAGGCCAATTAAAGTCTTCAGAGGTGGAAACTTGTGTCCATTGCAATATCAAGAAGATAATTAATATTGTGTAACACTTTGTCATTCAGTGGATTATCATTCATGTGACACAAGTTGGAACCCTCTATGGGCCCCAAGACCACGGCTCAGTGGTTCAAGTAGTGTGTCTTATTCAATGACAAACTTTTTCTGGGCTGGTAGAAATTAGTAAGGTGAGGAATTCCCATCAACTGTAACAGTCTACATACTGAAAGTGAAACTGTGGTTTGTGTTGCAGTGTTTATACTGAGGCTACCTGGATATAGTGATTAAATATTATAATCTAGTGCCGACGAGTATTGGGAGTATAGTGAACTAGGGATTGAGACTATCAGACCATGTGTAGTTGTAATTCTGTTTGGATTATGTTGATATAATGTCCTTGTATTAAGATAGAGAAGATCATTGAGTGAGGAGTATATATTACACGTTGTCTCGTTGTGTGGATTCTTGTGAGATAAAATGCCAGTTCGGGACAGGTTACTAGAGTTTGAAGCCAAGAGGGATCAGTATGAAAGGGAAAGTATGCGAGGAAAGAAAGGGAAAAAATCAAAGAAAGAAGAAGAAGATGATCTGTCTTTGCCTGGGTTTCTGGAGAAAGTGAAGGGAATGGAAGGAAAGCTGGCCCTGCTTAAAGCAGATGTCAGCGAACTCAAGAAAATGCAGAACACTTTGTACTGCGCCCCCAAAGTGTTAGAATCAGACCTCCAGAAGATGGAGAACTTGGCTGAGCAGATTCTGTCCAGCTCCATCACTATCAGAAAAGACATAGAACTGTTGTCGTCTGCTGGCACGGACCAAAAGTCCCAGAAAAAAGGACTGATTATGTCAAACGCTGAACAGAGGGTCCAGAGCCTGCAGATAGAAAGACTTTCACATGAACTGCGAACAACCATGAATGACTTCCGTAGCAGCCAAGCCAGTTATTTGGAAAGAACTAAGGCCAGGCTAAACAAACAGAGACAAATCGTGGGGGACCCTCAATATGATGTGAACACAAACTCTGTACACCTCGACATGAACTTTCAGAACCCATCTGCCGTTTTCATTGATCCATATTTTCAGGAATCCCAGAAAGCCATCTCAGAGCTTCAAGATCTCCAGGACCGAGAGAGAGAACTGAACGACCTTGAGAGCCAAATTCACGAGGTCAACATGTTGTTCAAGGAGATGCATGGCATGGTACAAGACCAGGGCAAAATGGTAGACAATATTGAGAAACACGTAGAGCAGGCGGTTAGTGAGGTTCAGAGTGGAAATCAGCAACTGGAGGAGGCCCAGAAGAGTCAGTGTGCCGCACGGAAGAAAAAGATCATCTGTTTCTCCATCCTCATCACCGTTATTGTCATTGTTGTCATCATCATTGTCATAACCATGACTGACAATAGTGATTCAGGATAAAACATTGATTCAGAGATTCCTAACATTCATACATCATGGACCATGTGCATTGAAGAAAGTCATAATAAAAAAACACTTAATTTATATGCAGGTATAAGTCTTGTTCTTTTACTATTTCAAATTAAACTTGTCACTAAACTTCCTGAAGGCATAAGATTCACAGGTGATAAAATCAGAAGGGTGTATGAGTCACAGAGGACACTAGGGGAAAACTTTACGTCTCCATGTGTATCATGGGGTTCTGACTGTCAATACTCGGGGGGAACTTTGGGTCTGTGTGTGTCTCCGTGTGTATCATGGGGTCCTGACTGTCAACACTCGGGGGGAACTTTGGGTCTGTGTGTGTCTCCGTGTGTATCACGGGGTCCTGACTGTCAACACTCGGGGGAACTTTGGGTCTGTGTGTGTCTCCAGTGTATATCACGGGGTCCTGACTGTCAGTGAAGGCTGTGGGTGTCTTAACAACTGACTGGATAATCCAGTGTTATGTGAACAGGAAGCTACCCAGAAATGAGTGTGTACTATTGTACACGTTTACAAACTTTTGTTAACAAAGGCACAGTAAACTGATCCAAAGGTTGACATTTAGACAGTGTATATAAATATAAGTCTTGTGGTTGCCTGTCTGTCTGTCAGCTTGTCTCCCCATCTGTGTCTGTCTGTCTGTTTGTCTACTATCTCAATGTCTGAGCTGTTTAGACTGCTTGCTGGCTGTATATTAACTATTGCTTAAAGGCCAAAAGTTTTATATTTACGTATTATGAGAGTGGTGCAATATTTCATTAAGTTCTTGAGTTCTTTCATGAGACGTTAATGTAAGTGTTTATAACAACACCAGATCCTCGGATCTTGTAACTAAACAATTCATGACAGACCTGGCAGATACAACATTGAATGATCTTTTGTATAGAAATGTAAAGAAAATCAAACTGTACTGATATATATCATCTCAATTTATGACTGTCTACTAAGTACTATGTAACTGTAGTTTAGTAAGTGTTATTTTTTAAATGCATTGTAATATGTAAGACATATTCTTTATTTTGAAAAATGAAGCTAAGACCATGTGTTGATAAAGGACCGTGTACCTGAGATCTGCAGATGTTACACGTAATATCGACAGAAAACAACGGTCTTCTTTGCTTTTAAAATTGATCTGAGGTGCATTTTATTCAGATAAATCAATAGTGTAAATCTGTTACAGGGCTGTTCCTGGGATACCTTAGAGCTAACAAAGCAATTTATGATATTTTTGTGTGCAGATTCTGTCCCCATATGTCACTGTATGGAAACATTGTGATGTTCTGTGTAACTGGTATAATAAACAAGATAAAGGAGAAACCATTGTCTGGTTAGGAAACTGGTTATGTGACATGCACCCTAGTGTTGGTTACACTACATGCATTCTAGTGTTGGTTACACGACATCCACCCTAGTGTTGGTTACATGACATGCACCCTAGGGTTGGTTACATGACATGCACCCTAGTGTTGGTTACATGACATGCACCTTAGTGTTGGTTACATGACATGCACCCTAGTGTTGGTTACATGACATGCACCCTAGGGTTGGTTACATGACATGCACCCTAGGGTTGGTTACATGACATGCACCCTAGTGTTTGGTTACATGACATGCACCCTAGTGTTGGTTACATGACATCCACCCTAGTGTTGGTTAAATGACATGCACCCTAGTGTTGGTTAAATGACATGCACCCTAGTGTTGGTTACATGACATGCACCCTAGTGTTGGTTACATGACATGCACCCTAGTGTTGGTTACATGACATGCACCTTAGGGTTGGTTACATGACAAGCACCCTAGTGTTTGGTTACATGATATGCACCCTAGTGTTGGTTACACTACATGCACCCTGGTGTTGGTTAAATGACATGCACCCTAGTGTTGGTTACATGACATGCATCCTAGTGTTGGTGACATTATATTACATGCACCCTAGTGTTGGTAACATTACATGCACCCTAGTGTTGCTAACATTACTTGCACCTTTTGTTAGTTACATTACATTTCATGCATCCCATAGTTGGTTACACTACATGGACCCTAGTGTTGGTTACATTATATTACATGCACCCTAGTGTTGGTTATGTTACATACATTCTGATGTTGGTTACACTACATGCATCTTAGTGTCACATATTTAGTAATATGTTCATGGTTATGTTTTTTACATTGTTGTTTTTATTCTGGTGTATTGCAATAATTGAATTGCTGACTTGTCAGTTCAACAAACTTCCTCAACCTAAAGTATAAGACATGGAATGAAGTAGTCGTAAGTGATGATACTAGAGTTGTCTGCTCCTACAACGATAGTCCTCTGGTTGATTAATCTATTCACCATATACCATTATATTTATACCATCCATGATTATGATGGAAGTTAGGCGAGAAGGAGGACAATCCTCTGTATCTGTAATTTCTTTTACAGTGTTGGGATATGGAACAGAAAAAGATAAACCCTAAGTAATGACAATATACATCAAACATTCAATTCAAAATATGCTACTATTTGAAATTAGTAATTTTTCAGTGTTATGCAATGTGTGCAACAAAGCCCAGAGCAAATGATGATGAAGCACACCTCACAGAAACAGAAATTTACATTTTTTTTCATGGTTTAAAATTGATGTGAACTACATTTGAATCAGATTAATCAATACCTCAAATCTGTTACCGAGTAAAGGTCATCAGAAACTTATGATTTTAACAAAGCAAACTATTGTTGCGTCTGAACAAACATGGTCTGTTTCCACTTAATATTTTACAAAAATAAGTAATCATGCATTCAACTTCATAATAAACAAACGTGCAGATCTAGGGGAGGGGGTGGGTCAGGGGGGTCCAGACCCCCTCCCCATCAAACCTGCTGGTATGATAAGTCTGCATATAGCTTAAACTTTAATGATGTATAAGACTTGCAAAAATATTATTTTTTGCCAGATATAGCAGATCAATTTTTGTACAGGACGACAATAATTCAATTTTGTTCCAATTAAGGCTTCTCAGCGGCTTTTCCCACAAAAATATGGCAAACAGAAATTTTAAAAACCATGATAATTTTTGTCATTTTGGTAGAAAATAACATTTTCGTAAAAAAAAAATTCAGCATGAAAATTGCAGCTCGTATTGCTTAAGCTAATTTCCCAGTCCTATCCATACTTACTCAGGTTTTGAATTACGGTGAACAAGTGTTTTATTTTCATCAAAGTCCTAGAGCCCCCTTGACTGCATATCTCTGGTTCAAATTGAACTTTTACGTGTTAAGTGCTTAGTTTAGATTTCAAAATTTGAAGAAAAACAGTGGCCTAAATTATATATCTGTCAGACGGGAAAAAAGCATCAATTCATTCTTGACCTTGATAAAATTTTGTCTAGTGAAGTAAATGTAGGAAAGATTTATACATGTACATAGTATATAGTAGTGGGAGAGGACAAAAATAGGCTGTGTCTGCTGTCCAGTGCTACTGCATCACGGAAATAAATTTAAAGACAAACAAACAAGGATAAGGTTTTTTTGTGAAATAAACAAATAACTTCATAAAAAAAAAAAAACCATGAGTGTAAGGAAGCTCTCTGTACAGGAAACTGCTTTTATTATCGAGAACATCAAACATTTCCTTAAACCTGGTAAAATGTAACGGTAATAATAAGCTCAAGTTAGTTCAAATTTTGCAATTTTATATTGATTGATGTTTGAGATGATGAAAACACATAAAAACAGATATTGATAGAGGGTTTTTTTTGCAGTGATATATTTCTGTCTTATTTCACATTTGGTAGTAAAAGATTTGCCCCAACTTAGAATATGCAGTATCACACTATTTTATCTTAATTACCATTTCAAGTACCGGTATTTTCATTTTAAGGATAGATGCAACATTCCTCAGTTTTGGATAATTTTCCTTGATAGATTATTTCTTCTTTATTTGCATTAAAACCTGTTTATGTTCAAAAACTCAGGATGCATTACCACGCTAATTTTGGAGTTAGAATATTTTGAATTTTACTTTTAATTGCAAACAAATGCTTTTTTAAAAAGTCGGACTATATATTTTCAATTGAAACTTTATATTCAAATAGAAAAAAATTTTATGACATGAAAATATAATTTTTGAATTAGTGGTGGAAATCTCCATATTGCAGAGATAGGGAAAAAAGGAAATATTGGAAGATAGGTTGCGTCTGACTTTCATTTGCCTACTGAAAATAGAGAAATTAAAGCAAATAAAATGACTAAAATGATAAAATTCAAGCTGTGATATATCTCATTGTTATATGAGATGTATGACCAAAATGAATACTGTATTTACTACAAGATCGGTTTCACTTTATAGGTCAGAGAATTCAATGGATTTAAGTACATCATGGAGGAGGCAATCACTGGTGACTTTGCCCTGGTCAAAGCTTACAAGGCAGACAAACTGGGCAACCTCATCTTCAGGTATAACATCACCTCCTAACTGTTAAACTCTTCTTCATCATAACTGTTAACCTCTCACTTATCCTAACTGTAATACTCTCCTTCATCCTAACTGTTAACTTCTCCCTTATCCTAACTGTTAAACCCTCCTTCATCCTAACTGTTATACTCTCCTTCATCCTAACTGTTAAACCCTCCTTCATCCTAACTGATAACCTCTTCTTCATCCTAACTGTTATACTCTCCTTCATCCTAACTGTTAACTTCTCCCTTATCCTAACTGTTAAACCCTCCTTCATCCTAACTGTTAAACTCTCCTTCATCCTAACTGTTATACTCTCCTTCATCCTAACTGTTAACTTCTCCCTTATCCTAACTGTTATACTCTCCTTCATCCTAACTGTTAAACCCTCCTTCATCCTAACTGATAACCTCTTCTTCATCCTAACTGTTATACTCTCCTTCATCCTAACTGTTAACTTCTCCCTTATCCTAACTGTTAAACCCTCCTTCATCCTAACTGTTATACTCTCCTTCATCCTAACTGTTAAACCCTCCTTCATCCTAACTGATAACCTCTTCTTTATCCTAACTGTTATACTCTCCTTCATCCTAACTGTTAACTTCTCCCTTATCCTAACTGTTAAACCCTCCTTCATCCTAACTGTTATACTCTCCTTCATCCTAACTGTTAACTTCTCCCTTATCCTAACTGTTAAACCCTCCTTCATCCTAACTGTTATACTCTCCTTCATCCTAACTGTTAAACCCTCCTTCATCCTAACTGATAACCTCTTCTTCATCCTAACTGTTATACTCTCCTCCATCCTAACTGTTAACTTCTCCCTTATCCTAACTGTTATACTCTCCTTCATCCTAACTGTTAAACTCTCCTTTATCCTAACTGTTAAACCCTCCTTCATCCTTACTGTTAACTTCTCCCTTATCCTAACTGTTAAACTCTCCTTCATCCTAACTGTTAAACCCTCCTTCATCCTAACTGTTATACTCTCCTTCATCCTAACTGTTAAACCCTCCTTCATCCTAACTGATAACCTCTTCTTCATCCTAACTGTTATACTCTCCTTCATCCTAACTGTTAACTTCTCCCTTATCCTAACTGTTAAACTCTCATTCATCATAACTTTTAAACTCTCCATCATCATAACTGTTAAACCCTCTTAATAATCCTTCTTCTTAACTGTTAACCTCTCCTTCATCTCAATTGTTAACTTCTCCTTCAGATAAATTAACTCTATTCCTTTCTGTTTTATTATAATCTTCCTTTACATAAAGAAGCAACCTCACTTTCATAAAAATTATCAAGATTTCCTTCAGTTTGATCATTACTCTCCCCTTCAAGTAAATTACAGTCGAACTTTGTTATCTCAAACTATATGGGACTTATTAAAAACTTCGAGATATCCAAGTATTCAAGATATTGAGGGTGGAATACTTAAAAATAAGTGGTTGGGATGTACAAATCACTGACATATCCAATTTTTACCAGGTATTTGAGATATCAGTGATCGAGATATCAAAGTTCAACTATATTTACATTCTTGTAAAATAACAATTTACTGAGGAAAGTGATCAGTCTTGCCTTCAGGTAAATCATCACCTGTACTTTTAAGTTCTGAAAGATGCTAAAGTAAATGAACAGACTCAATACCCTATCTTCTGGATTTAAAATATCATCGGAAGTCGGATGAATTACTCAATTCATAATACATCTCTTTTAAATGAGATATATTACATAAATGATGAAATGAAGCCAAAGACAGTTGAATAATCTTTAGAACAATGTTTGCAGGAAGACTGCCCGTAACTTCAACCCTCCCATGTGTAAGGCGGGCCGCATCACGATCGCTGAGGTGGAGGAGATTGTGGAGGTTGGGGAAATCCCCCCGGAGGACATCCATGTACCTCACGTCTACGTCCAGAGGGTCATCAAGGGGCCCAGCTACGAGAAGAGGATTGAGGTAGGTCACGTGGGCTGATGTATGAGATAGGTAATGTAGGCCAGTATAGGGGTCATAGGGTTCAGTATACAAGTTCTTTTATGCGGTGTGCTTATTTTCTTTGTTATGTTTAAACCCCAAAAAACTCATAATTATTGGGGAAAATAGTTATGCACACACAGCGATGAGACTAATTTCTCATTGAGTGATCTCCCTTACAGAGGATGACAACAAGAACTGAAGGTCAGAGTGACCCTGAGGCGAACGATGCCGCCGCCGAAATGAGGAACAGAATCATCAAACGGGCCGCGCTGGAGTTCCACGATGGAATCTATGGTATTTTGTCAATCTGTGGTATCCTCAGGGATTGTCTGATTGTAGTCTTACAAAAGTTACAATTCATTGACATTTTACAGGTTTATTTCACATCTACAGTTTATAGATATTATAGCTACAGGTGTATACATGTATTACATTAAATTTCAGCCAATCTTGGTATTGGGATGCCGATGTTAGCCAGTAACTACATACCTCCGGGAATGACCGTCCATTTACAGAGTGAGAACGGAATCATGGGACTGGTAGGTTCTTCATTTCTCTCATAGATAAAATCCAATTCTATAACACTTAACATTGTAAATTCAGTAGTGTTACATTAATGAAATGGTAGTAAGAATATTTAAAAGCATGGCCTATAAGATTTTCAAGATGCTCAACAGAAGTTCAGATATGCTGTAAAACCATAAAAATTCATTGTGGCTCAATTATCATTAATTTTATGAGTACCACAGAAATTTCAATCGTCAACAAATTATGTTTTATTTTTATTTCTTAAAAGTGAATCCATGAAATATATGTGACCACAAACCTACAAGACACTGGCAATCCATGGAAATTAGCCCCCACAAATTCAAATGGTTTCACAGTATTTAGAATTGAATAAATGTCTGTTTGAGAAACTATACCATTACAGCTATATTCTGTTGACAGGGCCCCTACCCACTGCCCAACGAGGTGGACCCCGATTTGATCAATGCTGGGAAACAAACCGTTACCAACATCCCGGGAAGCTCTTTCTTCTCCAGCGACGATTCCTTTGCCATGATCCGAGGGTATGTGTACTCAACTTGTTCAATATCATTCACCCACAGGTGCCCAACATTAAAGATTTTTCTCTTAATAATAGAATTATCCCCTGTACTATAATAATAATTCCTACATGTATAATTAATATAATTATTGCACTGGGGATAATTTTATTAATAAGAAAAAAATTTTAACGTTGGGCGCCTGTGCTTACACCATAATTTAATGGTGCGTTTGGTCATGTGAACTTACTCATATACCATGATCTGTGTACTGGTATATGTGTGTTCTTGTATGCTTATATCATAAACCACGATGCGAGGGTGCAAGTGATCGTTTAAATTTATGCCTCATGTTCAATGCTATGAAGTTACATCCACATGAAGATTTAATAAGATAGTTGATAATTTTGTGTGAATTTGTTCAAAACTTTGTTGTGTAAAACTTTATCCCTTTCCATTCCAGAGGCCACATAAATCTCACCATTCTTGGTGCATTACAAGTTTCACGCTATGGAGACCTGGCCAACTGGATGATTCCGGTACATCAAAAAATTATTGACATTTATTTCTAAATGCTTGCAAAACTTAAATGATTTTAGTAATTAAGTAATAGTAATTACTATGCTCACTTCACCCTTTCTCAATCACCAAAATTTTACTCAATTTCATTCAACTTACTTTGATCTTGACCCCTCATTTTCATTACCTGTCAGTAGAAAATCTGACATCACTGTGGACACATAAAATTTTTAATTAGCATCACTTAATTATGATAGAATATTTAGAGACTGCTGATTGAATGAAGAACTGTGTTTTATTTAATGCATTGTATGACCTTGATTTCAGGGTCGTCTGGTGAAGGGGATGGGTGGAGCTATGGATCTTGTGTCCAGCCACAAAACCAAGGTCATCGTAACCATGGAGCACCAGGACAAGGTCAGACTAGCTTCTCCCCGGTTGATTGCTGCGTTTATCAGAATGTACCTTGTGTAATTGATTATATTTTGTGTTTCTTACAGAAAGGAAATAGCAAGATAGTGGATAGTTGTAATCTGCCATTGACTGGCAAGAACTGTGTAGATATGATCATCACTGACAAAGTAAGATTACAGATCTGGTTAAACAGTAACTAAAGGTTGTAAAAGTACCGATAGTTATGGTACAAATACTTTCATTGGATGTCACAGAACAAGCATACCAAAATGTATTCATCTTATATTGACTTCCCTTAATATGAATAATGTATTACAGATTTTTTAAAGTCAATTTATAATGCATTTATTAATCATCATTGAAAATTTACAAATCTGTTAGAATTCATTTTCTTCAGAATTTTATTTTCATTCCTGAGCAAGTTTTCTATGTATAAATAATGATTAAATGAGTGACTGTGTAATTGGAAATGGAGTGATAACTTTGTTGCCTACAGATGTGGAGCAGGTTTGTGTGTCCGTTTTGAATGTTCTCAGTCACTAACCCTCTCCCCTTTCTGTGTTATAGTGTGTGTTTGAGGTGGACAAAGAGAAGGGACTCGTCCTAACAGAGATTGCGGAGACGGAGGATATTCCAAGCATTGTTGGAGCCACCGGCTGTGAATTTGTGGTATGAATGTAACAGCATCAAATTCTCTCAACTCATCAACTGTCAAACTATGTAAACGAAGAATTAAAGGCCAGAGATAAATATCCACCAAATTCTGTATGTGTGACTATTGGCCTGGAGCCCTGGACTAGTGTTATTTCTGTATGTGTGACTGTTGGCCTGGAGCCCTGGACTAGTGTTATTTCTGTATGTGTGACTGTTGGCCTGGAGCCCTGGACTAGTGTTATTTCTGTATGTGTGACTGTTGGCCTGGAGCCCTGGACTAGTGTTATTTCTGTATGTGTGACTGTTGGCCTGGAGCCCTGGACTAGTGTTATTTCTGTATGTGTGACTGTTGGCCTGGACTAGTGTTATTTCTGTATGTGTGACTGTTGGCCTGGAGCCCTGGACTAGTGTTATTTCTGTATGTGTGACTGTATGTGTGACTGTTGGCCTGGAGCCCTGGACTAGTGTTATTTCTGTATGTGTGACTGTATGTGTGACTGTTGGCCTGGAGCCCTGGACTAGTGTTATTTCTGTATGTGTGACTGTTGGCCTGGAGCCCTGGACTAGTGTTATTTCTGTATGTGTGACTGTTGGCCTGGAGCCCTGGACTAGTGTTATTTCTGTATGTGTGACTGTTGGCCTGGAGCCCTGGACTAGTGTTATTTCTGTATGTGTGACTGTTGGCCTGGAGCCCTGGACTAGTGTTATTTCTGTATGTGTGACTGTTGGCCTGGAGCCCTGGACTAGTGTTATTTCTGTATGTGTGACTGTTGGCCTGGACTAGTGTTATTTCTGTATGTGTGACTGTTGGCCTGGAGCCCTGGACTAGTGTTATTTCTGTATGTGTGACTGTATGTGTGACTGTTGGCCTGGAGCCCTGGACTAGTGTTATTTCTGTATGTGTGACTGTATGTGTGACTGTTGGCCTGGAGCCCTGGACTAGTGTTATTTCTGTATGTGTGACTGTATGTGTGACTGTTGGCCTGGAGCCCTGGACTAGTGTTATTTCTGTATGTGTGACTGTTGGCCTGGAGCCCTGGACTAGTGTTATTTCTGTATGTGTGACTGTTGGCCTGGAGCCCTGGACTAGTGTTATTTCTGTATGTGTGACTGTTGGCCTGGAGCCCTGGACTAGTGTTATTTCTGTATGTGTGACTGTTGGCTTGGAGCCCTGGACTAATGTTATTTCTGTATGTGTGACTGTTGGCCTGGAGCCCTGGACTAGTGTTATTTCTGTATGTGTGACTGTTGGCCTGGAGCCCTGGACTAGTGTTATAATTCTGTATGTGTGACTGTTGGCCTGGAGCCCTGGACTAATGTTATTTCTGCTTTCTGCACTGATAAAAAATGATAACTTGCTCGTGAAAATTAATCATTGTGGATCAATTCTCAATCAGACACTTTCCGAATAAACATGATGTTTGTAATATTTGGTTTACTCTATGACACAATCATAACTTTGAATTGAAAGTACCTTGTTATATTGCCAATCAAATTTACAAAATGTAAATTATTAAGGCTTACTAAGCAAACAGAGTGGAAGGTTTGACTGAAAAAAGGAAATAAAGAATCATATGTTGGACCATGTGTAAAGGTCTTTTTCCTATTCTACATGTAAAAAATCGATTGTTAGAATTTATAAGAAATGTTGAATAATCCATCGTCATTTTGTTTTCCAGGTGGCACCTGAGGTGAAACCAATGGGACAGATTTAATCATAGAGAAAGGGAGATAACTCACTGCTCATATTGTCATGTTTGTGTGTCTGTTAAAAACTGATCGCCTTGCAGTGGAGGATAACACAGTGACACGTATAGGACCATAGCGATGTGTCTACACTGTGAAGGGCATAGACTAGACACTGTCAGAAACACACATCTTATCAGATCTGAGACAATCCTCTGGGAGTACTTTAACAACTTTCTGTGGTGGGTCTTGGAACAGCCTGTACACAATATCCTTCCCTTGCATTATAACAATGCTGTTCAGTTCACACTGAATTCCAGAGAAAGATCCAACACTGCCTAGCATAGCTGATACATCCTGATGTCAAATAAGTTATGTGTATTTACCGGTATTTACTGGAGCACCTGTTTTTTTTTTATTTTATGAAGGGAAATCTATTTTTCACTGCAGGGCATTAATGAAAATCCATGAAATCATGTATAACAGCATATACATATCTGTTTCCATCTTACAACCAGTATTGTACTCTTACTTTGTATTTACTTTTCTATTTTGCACTCAATGTCATTGTGTGAAGCAGATTTACAACACCATTTATATTAAAATAATGTTTGATATTGGTAAAGTCTACATGTTTATTGTGTGGCTCTTGTGTTTTATAACACTTCACAAATATTTATGTTTGAATCATATTCAATGCCTTTAAGTTACAAATTAATGATAAAATTGCTGACACATGATATGAAATCATATTTCATTTTTTTAATCAGATTCTAGTAAAAAAAAATTGTTTATAAAGAATCATAGTTCACATGTGGGCGATTGCATGAAATAATTGTATCAAAAGAATTTTGTGGAAAAATGTTAATGCAAAATACCTGTAAAACTTTATGCAACACTTGTAGAAGACATTGAATTAAACCTGAAATATTGTTTTGTTTCTGAATAAAATGTGATAGTTTTAATATTCATTTTTCATTGTATCAAAAAAAGGCCCTGCATGAGTATCAGGTCTTCTTAGACCTTATAGGAAGTTATTTATTTCACTTTTAACAATCAAACATTTACCATTGACATTGCAATGGTTATGTGAAACAGCCCATGATAACCATTGTTATCGCGATGTGGCACAGTCCATGTTAATGCTGGTGTTACGATGACTACATGGTTTAACCCTTACCTTTAGGGCAGGGCAGCAGTGAATTTGCTCATTACTAATGAGAGGCCCAGGGCCCACATTGCTCGCCGAAACAACTGTTTTTGTATCTCTTTCGACATTTTTAGATATGAAACTCTTTTACTGTAAAACTTACAAAATTTTTACTGTATTCTATGTCAGACAATACTTAAAACAATATAGAAAAGAAAGATAATTGAAAGCTACTTTTGGGACATCATATCATAGGTTCTAAAATGGACCAACTGACCAACCTTAGTATCGTTAGTGTTACCGTGTAAGTATATATATATACCTACTCGTTATAATTATTCCTGGAATTGGAACAGCCAGCCTCGCCGTAAATGTTGGTCGTTGATCTCAAGCAGACGAAATCGTGAGAAGACGTTTAGTTTTTCATTTAGTGAAATAAATAAAGGTGTATTGTTTTATTTTTGAAGGTTGAACTTTTACTTTTATATTTTTATAAAGATGTCTTTTGTTTGCTGACCAATAAACAGACACAACATTACATTTTGTTGACAGTGTTTATTTTGGAAATTACCGTTCTATGATTAGTGTTAAACCAGAACAGTTGAGAAAAGTAGATCCAGAAAATTTTTTATTGATGCAGGTATCCAAAAAATTTTTCGACCAATCAGAAGCGCCAATATCTTATAAAATAACAAATATTTAATGATCTAAAAAATCCGTAACTTTGTACAAATATTGGACGGGTACAGTTTTTGTACCTTGATTTTAGTTGTTTTCTTAATATTTAAATTATTTGATAAATGTTGAATACGGGTGTCGAACCAACGTCTTATCGATGTAGGTCACAGCCTATACACGTAGTTACTCCAGTTAGGTCGTGCATGTACACTTTAATAGACCTGTATTTGATTTTGATAACATTCATTCTCAATAGTATTGTCCTAGATAATGATGTCTGGGTCAGGTATACACTCCTATAGGATAGAGCTATAGATTATGTATAGTTTAAATTAAGGTATGATTTATATAGTATAAATTATATTTTTACAATGATTAATTAACAGACAAAATGATATAACAAAATAAGACAACACATTAAACACAACACAATTAAAGAATTGTCAACCAAACATCTTTCCGTTAAAAAATGCTGATAATCACGTGACATTCCCCCTATTCCTCTGTAAAGCACAAGTTGTACTCGTTTGCTCTGCGTCATACGTTTGCTGTATGAACTGGACGCACTGGTTAGCCACGCTGGTGTTAAGGACTTCACATTCCCTGTCAAAGTTACAAATAATCGATAGATGGGTGGTCCGGGGGAACACCACACTCCCCCGGTGAGCATCCCGACCCCCGAGCTCCTCAGCAAACATGGCGGCCTCGTGGTGGAGATGCCAGTCCTTCTCGGCTGTAATGACTAGAAAGTTGGGGAGGTCTGAATACTCTTTGTTCTGCAGACGACTCATTGGACAAGCAGACGACCAGTCATCCGGGTCCTTGCCAAACGTGGGGTGGAGGTAGAGGGGGCGGAGGGCGGGGGTGTTGAGCTTCTCCACCTGTAGGACCGCTGAGATCGCCACTACACCCTGAAAAAGTGGGGAAAACATTCTCAATGCCATTTCTAGTGTATCCTTGCTATTATACCTTACAATCACCAGTTGCATAAACATTTCTACAAAATTGCAACTGACCGTTACAATGCGCGTAAAAATATTGCTGTGCACATCGCTATATTCAATGAAATTCTTGAATAAAAATCACGTAGTAATATACTAGTACTTAAAGTAAAATTTAATAAAAGTTGAATTTCACCCCTACTATTCGCATGTGAATCATACCTTAATAGGAGTAGACTCCACGCCAGCACTAGCCAGCACGTCGGGGCGGAGAGCGATGAGTGAACAAAGATGGCCGCCCGCCGAGTGCCCGATCAGGAACAGGGAGTTGTAGTCATAGTAACGCGTTTCCTGTCCTATATCGACTACTTTTTTGATGCACTTTGATAATGCCGTTAGCTGGTCATCATGTGTATAGTCTTCAGATCTTAGATTTAATTGTAGCAGAGTTCCCTGAACAGTTAAAAAACTAAACATCCACAGGCTCAGTAAAGAGTGTTCGAGTAGTATTACTGCGAAAAGATGCCCGAGAAGAACGGCCCAGAGAGCGATCACGTGGTGTGTTTGGAGTCCATGTTTAGATCTCTGTATTGAAATGACGAAAAGAGTGACTAGATTCACAAAAACGAGGTAAACTGTCAGAACGTCTGACACGGTAATGCTGAATCGTTGTCTGGGGAAAACAGTTATAAAAATCAGACCTGTCAAAAAATCTATCACAAACACCGAAATGAAAATCATGAATAACAAAATACCACAAAATATCACAGAGCCAAAATATGACGTCGCCATTTCCAACAACAGCCATGGCGTTTTCAGTTTTGTGAGAGGGTACGACGTCACAACGCACGGTATCCCCCTCCTGGCGAACTCCTTTCCCACGTTCCCGTACAGACCGTAGCACCAGTAAAAGAACGCTGCCAGAAAATTAACGTCTTGAAATACGAAATGTCTCCACGTATCCTTGTCTCCGCGGCGCCATCCCCCGCCGTGGACAAACACCGCGACCGGTTGCGATGGGCGAGGGGTTAGATCCGCGCCTCCGCGAGATCGAGGAAGGTAAAGGTCGAAGACGGTCTTGTGTGAAGTTTTCTCAGGAGTTTCGTAAGAAATGTCTCCAAATATTTCATAATCTTTGCGACTTGTCTTCTTTCTACAGCTGATTTCCATTTCACCTGGTGCATGTCTCGCTGACATTATTATTTAACTGATAACATCGTGAACTTTCAGTTCATTATACTCAATACAGGTGTAGTGCAGGGGTCGCCACACGAACTAGTATACAGTCACCAACAAAACTTGACGATCGTGGAACGGATTTTTAAATCAGAACTTATTCAATGTTTCTGACTGGAGTAAAGACAGATGTAAACAGTCTATATCCTTAACATGTTATGACGAACCACGCAGAATTATTCACATATTTAGTATAACACGATTGCCTTGGGTCATATCTGGTGTTCTATTTAAAACGCGAGTTCTTCCGTTTTTCTTGAATTTCAGTCGCGAATTTTGTGATTTCAAACAAGCATGAGCCGGGGGTCCCTGCGTGTCCTAGCCCCACCACGCTCAGCCCCTCGGTCCTGTGGATGACCAGGATGTCGTCCCCTGCCTGTCCAACCACTGTGTCGGTAGGGGTGCTGTGTCTGAAACAGGTGTATAACTGTCCGTGAACTTTGACTTTCATGAGGGTACTGTGACAACCATAGAAGGCGCTTCGAACGCTGTTAAGGTCTTCCTTGGTGACGTTGAAGCCGCGGCTTGACACGATCACGTGACCATGCTGGTCCACAATTGCTGCCTTTTCCACTTTCCCGTTTCTTGTCAACTTGTACAGCAAATCGGGCCAGGAATTGGACATAATCAGATATGAAAGGCCAAGAAATCGAAATATCCGACTAAAATTTAAACATGTAACCACAATAAATCACCCGGAATACATGTACCAATGATTTGTTTTCGATCAATATTCTTTTCTTGCGGTACTGTCTTAAGTCATGATACCGACTGGGGAGCTCGCCGTGTAGATATACTTGGCGATAAGACAACCTACCGTCAGCTGATTTATCAATGAAAGGTCTCCTACACCAGACCGTCGGGTCACGAACTCCCCGGGGGTAGCGACGCCGGTCCCTACCGCACAATCCCGGGTAACGGTCACAGATTTATCCCTAGCACGGAGAAAAATATGTAACACAGGTGTAAGCGTACCTATAACAGCGACAGGTAACACCGTCTATAGGCGACAGGTGCGCCTCTCACCCCCAACCAATACCCTTCCTGCTTGATCAGCCAACGGATTCATTACCCCTGACGTTCATACACGTTTCTTTTGTCAGTCAATCCACAGGAAGATACAGGATTCATGATGTACTGACCAATTCTTCGGTTGAAATTTACAACTTTATCATGGCACGAAGACACAAGAGTTATAATATATGAGGTGCGTTCGGATAACATTGTATCTATACCCGGTTTGACATTAGGATCAAATTTCATTTTTCAGGGTCCGTTGGAATTTAAAGTAGTTTGTAACGAAAAGAATATTTATAACTTGATTACAGGTTTCGTTTTGAGAATTACACGTAATGGTATCGTCATGGCTTTATTAGGGACTAGATGATACTAGAACAGCTAGCAAGATATCGAATGGCACCGGTCGAAACGAAGCAGCAGATTATATTTCTTGCTACCAAAGGGACGTATCTTCATTCAGAGTGGTTATAAGAGAGAGAGAGAGAGAGAGAGAGAGAGAGAGAGAGAGAGAGAGAGAGAGTAACTTTTGAATGAATGAATGAATGATGCTCGCATACAACATGGTAGGAAAGAACAGTTCTATATAAAGAAGCTGATGCCTGCAATAAATGTTGATGTATAAAATTGATTTCACAATGTGTTAACTTAGCGTTGGTCTTTTATGAAACATTTAAAACCTTTAAAGCAGCGCCGAAATTAGTTGCTTAATATGCTGGTCCATACTCAAATTAATTCGGTCGTATCGACTATAAACCGAGTATTTTAAATGCAATACATATTTTTTGATAGAGATCAATAACACCAAATTATTCGAGACAAACTCGACAGACTCAATACAGATCCTATGTCCATACTCCATAACTCGAAAGTTTCGATACAGATCTTAAGTCCATTACTCGACAGACTCGATACTGGTCTTACGTCCATAACTCGATAGACTCGATACAGATCTTATTTCCATAACTCGAAAGACTCGATACGGGTCTTATATCCATAAGTCGACAGAATCGATACGGGTCTTATGTCCATAACTCGACAGACTCGATACGGATCTTATATCCATAACTCGATAGACTCGATGTCTAATGTCCATAACTCGACAGATTAGATACGGGTCTTATATCCATAACTCGAAAGACTCGGTGTGGGTTTTATGTCTATAACTCGACAGACTCGATACGGGTCTTATATCCATAAGTCGACAGAATCGATACGGGTCTTATGTCCATAACTTCACAGACTCGATACGGGTCTTATATCCATGACTCGAAAGGCTCGGTACAAATCTTATGTCGATAACTTATGTCGATAACTCGACAGACTCGATACAGATCTTATGTCCATAACTCGACAGACTCGTGTCCCTCCGACAGAAGCAATGCTTTTTTTCTTTATAAATGCCACGATAGTAAGGTTTTACCTATCATTCCATATCCTTTTGCATGGATCGTTGAAAATGAGAGGGATGAACAAGAAAAGGGAAATTTTCAGATCAGGGTCAGTCCGGTCACAAGACAATAAACTGATCGAGAGTTAATTAACCTAAGAGGTCTGGATGACCAATGAAATAATCCATCAGATCTAACAAATACTATAGATAATTATAAAATTTTAGTACATTTTCCAACATCTTTATACAGATCTCTCCTTTTCCAGGAGATAAGTTTTGTCTAAAAATGACTACGACCGCCCAGCTCTTTGAGTCCAAGTTTTGATTTGATGTAGCTTTTGAAATTTTATAAGACATCATTCGTAAGTTAATGTAGCTAATTCTAAAATATTTGGGGACATTTTGTTATAATTGACAAATAAAAAAAATCAAAACTGAATTTTTTATACCTTAGTCTTTTCTTGTCGATCTTCCCAGGAGGGGCGTGTCCATCAGGATGTGACCTCACAAACCTGACCTGACCTCTGACCTTTCCCAGAAACTTAAGTTTATCTTGAAGTTTTTAATATTTCTAATATATAAAAGCATAGGAAATAGCCCGTAATAAATACACTTGCATATCAATAATAATTGTGAATATATAGTCGTCGAGTTACACAGAAACTCTATTTAGGGTACATGTAATATAAAGCGTTCCGGGGTAGCGCGCTGGGACTGGGTCCCTCACGGTCTCTCTGTGTTGTGTACTGCGCCCGCTATTGTTTAAAGTGTAGTAACAGGTTAATCAGTTGACTGGCTGCCCCGTCTACAACGTGTCAATAACCCTACACGCTTCTGTTAGCTCGTGTGAAGCACTGAGCGGTCCTAGCAACCACGCTCATATTACTCCATGTCAAGATCTCTCAAGCGAGCCGGGGGGAGAGATGTAAGTCGTCATTTAAAATGCACAAAGCTTGATCAGTAATCGATTACAACCACTTAACAATGTGAAAGTTATAAGTGGGTGACAGAGGATTATAGGATTTGTAGATTGTGGCCGTCATGGACAGATCTGGATTATCCAGTAGGGGAACGGTATCTACGGGACAACGCAGTAAGTATATGAATATCCAGTTTTCTCAGACCCAACCCCCACGGTTCAGGGACTTTCTTCTCCACCCTACAGATATTAATTCAACAAGGGATTTCCCCGCGTTACGGCCACCTTCCCAGTATAGGGATTCTTTGGTGTATTTTCTGTCTACCCGACCAATAAGGCTAATTTTTTTTGTCTTCACAGGATTATCATCCCCCCCCCCCCCTTCGCAGTATATCCTATCGCGCCCCACCCCCTTGTCTTGGCACCCCAAATAATGTATTACACTAAAACCTTGCGCTTCCTCATTTCTACGATTATTTAGAACTCCAGGTAGATTTTCAGAGATCGCAGAATAAGAATCTGATCTATTGTCCTTTACAAAAATTTAGATTATTGATAATCAAAATTTGTACATGACAACTACAAATTTTGATTATCAATAATCTAAATTTTTGTAAAGGACACTATCTTAACTTTATTTTAAAAAAAATATATGCACGTTTCCTTTAATATGTACTGGTTTATACTTCATTTCAATTACCCTGGGAAGTTACTCCTTCTGATTTGTAAAATTATGCTAATCATTTGTAAAAATTTCTTAACTAATTAACATATGCATATTTCAAATACTGGTACAAAAGAATTAACATTACTTATCAAAGACAATAAAAATGCAGGCCAAGGAATTACGTACAATTCATAATAAAGTAAACTTAAAAAACAGTGATTGTAACAAATACTTTAGTAACCTATCCCACTGACAAAAAATACAGGTGATAGATATCAAGGTAAGATTTTATTGAAATTTAATTAAGTTTGACACAGTTTCGCCGCAATGGATGCGTTTAAAATCAATTAAATCCTACCATTTCTTTATCAACATTTTTTTCTGCTGACACGCATTTCATCTCGTCCCTGCCTTCACGTACTTTGCGTTATGAATTGAATCAACAAAGAAGAAACCGTTAAAGTTTGATTACTATCAATTCGAGTGTTCTGATGTAGCTTCGTAATATTGTCTTGTTGGGACCACTTGAACGCCTTGTTTCTATAAGACTGCTCAGTCGGTGTTCTGTGTTAAATGTTTAATTGATAAAATGAGAGCCCTGTTTATTGTAGCTCCTCCTTCAGGTGTTGTACAAATATAACGCCAGGTAAGACACGGATAAACAGACAATCGATGCCGTTTTGACTCCAACAGAACGGGTTGCAATAGATCCCGGTACAAAGGAATAAATCCCCGTCGGATGGCGGCGCTATTTATTATCAGCACTTCAATTTTTAAGTTTTCAAAAAGTGACAGACGTCTAGCAGTGCATTTTCCCATGTGATCGACAATGTCGAGATCCTAATGCAATGTGAAATATGGCAAGTACTCAATAGAGACTTTGAATATCGATTTCTTCAATGCAGTTAATGTTCTAAACAATTCATTAAAAAGTACTTCAAAGATCAAGGAACAAATATTAAAATACAAGAATTATGTAATAGTTTAAAGGAGATATGTCTTTTGAGCACATTTGAAATATACCATACAGGTTTGGAATCGATTTTTCCCCTTCTCAAAAAGTTATTTTTCAGCAAGATAGTTTTTCGCGTATAAAAGAAATTTTATCAATTCGTGGGGTTCATACTCGTGTATTACCATATTTGTTGGCATTTTATTTCGAGGATTCGCCTCTAGCAATAATAGATAAAAATCAAATTTGCCAAGTTGTACTAAAATTCTTGGGTAAGGGGTTCCCATGTTTATTAGAATACCAAGTAACTTTGCAAGACATGCAGACGTAAAGTTTCTGAATGCCTGGCCTTATTTTATCTTTTAAAAGCAGTTCTACCCTAGCAGAAAACAAGCTCGGCATTGTTTCAGAATATACCGGACCCCCCTCAAACACAGGAATGACGGATCTTAAAAGTCAGGAGTTACCGAGGCACAAACACTGATAGGAGATCGATTAGGGTTTGTTCTCTGATTAAATCCGTGGTACTCAATGATAACACTGACCCGTGGTATAACACAGTGTCAAGTCAATGTCAAATCAAGTAGACATCAGTTGTATTTCATATGTAGATGTATTTACGACCCACTCTACACAAGTGTACGATCTCCACTACAAGTTGTTCAAATATTTCAGTTCTAAGTTATATTAAATCAATCTGATTCTGAGCAAACAAAGACTTCATATGAAAACCTGTAATCCCCCGCCCCGAAATACACAAACATTATTCAGCCCGGATTACCCGCCCCGATCCGTAATCCCAAAGTACGCCAAAACGAGCGATCAACCATCGGCATTGACTTCATTAAAACAAAATCCTCTTGAATAACAGACATCGTGCCAAACACACTAACAGTGAAATAACAGCCCATTGTTCAACAGTTTCCTTCATTTTGTCTTCACAGGCGCAGCAGAGAACATGTCCACATCATTGCAGCCGACGGGTTCTTCGGTGGGTTCTGGATTATTCAGGCGCCCAATCAAAACAGCGCTGCATCAGGCGGTGCTGGACTGTCGTCTGCATCAGGTCCGGTTGCTAGTCGCCAAACACAACGTCAATGTAGACTGTAAGGATCTCCACGGCCGGACCCCCATGATGCTTGCCTGCATGATTGAAGAAGAGTTCGGTTACAAAATGGCCAAGATATTTCTCAGTGCCGGAGCGTTTTTGAATTTGAGAGACGCGCTAGGAAGGACTGCCCTGAGTTACGCGTGCATGAATGGACGTGCGTCCATTGTGGGTCTAATTCTGAAGGAGGACGTTCTAGACATTAACGAGGCGGACAACGACGGCAACACACCGCTCCATCACGCCGCCAGCAGCGGCAACCCGTCCATAGTGGAGATGTTAGTGGACTGTTTTGTGAAGTTCGGACTGGATATCGACACCAGAAACAGTCTTGGCTACACCTCTCTTCTCTTGGCGCTAAAGAAGGGGCATTTTGTATCCGCGCATTTATTACTAAAGAAGGGCAACGCCTCACCCACTTTACGCGATAACGAAATATTTCTCAACGCCACCGAATGGGCTCAGAGAGGCGGGAACGAGTCGTCCTCCAAGTACACCCCTCGCCGGACTCTCCCATCTCTCCCCGCCAGCGCCACCACTCTGTCCTTTTCCCGCGAGTCGACCATGTACCAGCCCCCCACCACCCAGCCCTGTAATCACGGGAAGAAGCACAAGGACCAGCTGCCCTGGTCCGCGCAGTCGCTCAGATTCCCGAACCTCCAAACGTCGCAAGAGTTCGAGAGAAGTGAAACGTTCGTGGATGGGATGGACGCCCGGCAGTTGGTTTTAGACGAGATCGACGATTTTGACTCCCTACAGCGTCCGTCGTCGTACAAAAAAGGCCGCATTCCCCACCCTTCAACCGCCAAACTGATCGCACTCTCCCGGCGGGCCAAACCAGCTATAATTCCCGACATGACTACCATATTCCGAATTTACTCTGACCAATACCAGCCCGAGTGGATGAAGAAACCGGCGTTATCAAAAAGTATCCTTGCCCTGTCTACTTCCTCTAATTCAAACTCTGAGTCTGCCATTGTGGAAACCTGTACTTGAAGGAAGGGTGACCACTGTCATTAAATGTGAATAGATTTCATAAACAAGTGACAAGTCTCAGCTGTTTAAGGTGATACTACAGTAAGCAAAAGTCAACAACTTGCTGTTTCTAGTTTTGATTATTCATTTATTAACAAACAGTGGTAGCTAAAACCGTCAGTATTATTCAATGCCACACGCCACATGTATTTTATGTGTTGATCAATTACCAACACACTGTGGCCCACATTCAGTCTTTCAATTGCCTAGCATCAATTTTTGTGCATATTTGTTGAGAGTGTTTTGTCCATATTAATAAAATAAATCCATGTGAACAATCTTTCTGTTTTCGTTGGTAAAATTTGGCAGTAGCTGACATTGGATCACAATTAAATGTTCTGGAGAGGCACTAAATCCTAGGCCCAATTGTTGTGTGCAGGAACAATAAATATTAATACCGTCCAATTCCCCCAGCTATCCTAAGCCTCGACGGGTCGAGTGGAGCCGTCATCAAGAGCTCTGATTGGCTGGTCCCCTCAGAGCGAGCCTGGACTCCAGGGAGGCTCTCTCTAAGTTCCTACCTGTCAAGAGATGACAAACAGCTGGGTATACAGTTAACATCTCAATCCAAACATTTTAAAACCTCACATCTACTCTAGAAGTCTGTTGTGTTAGTGGAGCAAACACTCCACAGATTTAAATCTCCCTGTGTAATGTCATTAACAAGAACAAATGTTTGTAATTCAATGAATGCAGGAACAACCCCCCAGAAATCATTAGGTTTAATGCTTTACATTTTGCAGTTACTGTAGAATTAAGAGACCAGTTTCCTAAAATCTAAATTTTAGTTGTCTGTGAACTTTGTTACTGACAAGATCCAACTGACCTAGCTAGAAATAATTCCTTTATACCTAAGTTGGTTCACCCCTGAGTTAACCCACCGTGACCGAGGCTGTAGCTAGACATAAGTCAGTGCTGGTGTCTATAAAGTCATACTAGCCCTAATAAAGAAAATCACTTGCTCTACAGCCAATGGCTGCTGAACAAGTTAAAAAGCATTATGTACTGGGGGTATTCCCCTTTCTGCTTGGGAATAGGGATTTTCTGTTTCATTCATGTGATTTCTGTCTGTATTTTATTGAAAAAAATATCTCATCTTAAAATACAAATACATGTATCGGTATATCAAATTTTTAACTTGATGGAAGATGAAAATTCATATTTACCGGTACATATTTTTTGTGAGTTTTTATTGAGCCCAAAGTCACAAAGAAAGTGACTATCATAATATGAAAGACATGTTATTCTTAGTCTAACTGTCCCTACTAGTTAACTGCATAGTTGCAATTGATTACATTGTGGAACAAGTTAACAAGTATATACCTATAAAGACTAATCTGTTAATCCGTTGATCCTCTTCCTCCCATTTTGACGTGAAGAAGGAATCGTATAACTCGTGGACGGCTTGTACAACTAGGCGTCTGTCATCTCCCGCCACTGATATCAAACCCTGCAGGAAAATACAGACAAAGCCTGAAAGGGGGGATTTTTTAAGCAAGAATTATAATTGCAGGTATATTGAAAAAATTAAAATTTTTTTTGGAGGGGGGGGGGGAGTATTTTAAATGCTGTTTCAAGGTCATATAATTTACAATGACCTTAATATTTATCTTGCAGTATCAAATCTAGTGAGTAGTAGCAGTGAATTGTTTTGATAAAATTGATGTTCTCTCTCACCTCAGAAATACCAAACATTATGAAAGTATGATAAATGGTTTTCCTGATCTGGTCAGGCGCACTCTTAGGATGATGATGATGAGAGAGTGAGAGAAAGAGAGAGAGAGAGCCCACAAGAGAGAGACTAAGAAAATAAACATACTGTCCTAAATTCTAGAACAGAACATGTCTAGTGGTGCTGTACAACTACAGAATCCAAAGGTCAAATACTATTCACTTACCGTGTGGCTACATTTTTTGAAATATTGTTTAACATTATGAAAGTATGATAAATGATAAGATTTCCTAACCTGGTCAGGTGTACTCTGATGATGATGAGAGAGAGAGAGAGAGAGAGAGCCCACAGCTATTGTCACTTTCCTTTAGTGTTCTATGTGTGAATGAAGCAATAACCACGCTTGATATTAATAGATTTCTTGTCACGAAAGTCTGTCTTTGAGAGAGATTCAACATTGCATGAATATTCCTTATTTGTATTTGTACTGTATATCTATAAGTTGTTGAGTACCTTGAGTCTGTAGATTTCCTGCTTATCTCCCCTTGAATTGTATATCTATAAGTTGTTGAGTACCTTGAGTCTGTAGATTTCCTGCTTATCTCCCCTTGAATTGTATATCTATAAGTTGTTGAGTACCTTGAGTCTGTAGATTTCCTGCTTATCTCCCCTTGAATTGACTAGTTCTTTGTCCCAAAGTAAATCCTGTAGGACCTTGTCAATTCTCTGCTTATCCATATTTCCTGAAAACTCCATGGTAAATGTTGTCACATCCTAAAAACCATCAACCACCATACATGTATATAAGCTGCGTACAGAATATAAAGTACTATCATTATAAATACCAGGGCTGCGTTCAAGATCGTAGCAGCTAGCCTAGCCACCAGGTCGTAGATATCTAGGTCTTTTGAGCGGACCGCTAAGTTAGCCACTAAGTCAGATTTGAAGTTGGAAATATTCAACTAAGACTAATTATATCGACATAATTTGTTAATTTCAAGCGGAAATATACATGTTAATATTCAATTTAACTTAAAGGCTGAACAAATTATCACTAAGTAAATAGATTTCAGGTTGGTTACAAAATGGTAACTAAGGTGGCCATCTTGAATTTGATGCTTAGCATAAAATATTTAGGCTACGAATATCTATGTAGCAGCTAGGCTAGTCTACCGTTCAACTACGTAGCCCTACGTAGCAGCTACGATCTTGAACGCAGCCCAGTATACCCCAAAATAGATTTGTAGTTGACAGACCTGATCAATTTTGTGTACATTTTCCTTCTCAAATCCTCTCTCTTGAAACAATTCCTCCAAACTGAAAAAAAAAATACCAAGTATCTCTCACATTAACTTCTCCTATTTCAAGTCACAACACTGATTGAACAGTTTCATTTAAAAAAAAAAGCACAGAGCTCAATTCCTGTGTACGTTACCTTGTTTTACTTTTGCCGTCATATGCATTTAGATCCAATATGGAGTCAAGGTCAGTTCTAAAACAAGAAACGAATGCCTCATAAATGGCTTTGACAGCAAAACTACTGCTTACAAACAGGTATTATTAATGAAAATATGAAATGGAAACAATAGCAAACGATAAGAATGAAGAACTGTGTATATACTTACCTAGCCCTAGTAGTCTCAATTAATTTGGCTAATCTATTTATAGATCTGAAAAGTAAATACATCAGGGTCAGCTAAATATCACATCAGAATCCCTTATTAAATTGAATTTGTGTTTTCTTCCTCTCTCTCTCTTGACATACCGTATACTTGATTTGACTTGGTCTAGTTCCTTGGCATTAACTAGGTCAGTTTTATTAATTATAATCACATCAGCTAGAGCCACCTGCCTGTGGAGAAAAATATCAAATTATAGAAACATGTTGAAAAAGACAATTTTTGTTATTTGGCAAGTTAGCTTGGATTTGCTATGACACATTTCTGATTGTACCTATTTATATACAAATACATATTTACATCAAATGATTATTTTTTTTACTAGACTTTGACCTGTGCATGCACAGGTTGACATTGCATATGATATTGGACATTTACGAAATAGATACATCAATGTATTGTCGACATTTACACATCCAAGCTTTAAGCCGACAATAATGCTATTAATTTCACTACATTCTGCCTAGCTAGAATAATCTAACTGTGTCTAGGGACAGACCTTCACCACAGTTAAAAGTCTGTGGCATTCAGTCATTATGTTACCATTGTACCCTCTGTACCTTAGTGACTTACAAGTATTTTTAATAATTTGCTACTTTCATTTTCCAATGCTTTTACACTGTACCCTCCTTGTAACCCCTTTTCTCCTTAAAGATATAGGAGTGTACCCTAGGGTACAAAAGTATCACCTCAAAACATAGTCCTATTTTCTTGCCATATATGCCACTGAGAGTTATCTCCCGTATTTCCTTTGATGAACAGAATATATGATAAATTTTTAATGAAAATTTACATGTAATTCTAATATCGTTTCTGAGTTTATCCATGCAAAAGTGATATTGTGGAAACATAAACTAAAGAGCCTCCTGTGATTTAGCGTGAATGTAATTAATGCGCATGCGCAAGATTGTAAAATCCAAAAAATCCAGATGATTTCAGGATTTTTAAAAGGAATTTCCAATGATGTTTAAAATATACAAAACAAAAGACAGTACTCTTCCGATTTCTAGGTATTAATTTTAAAGCCCAAAAATTCGAGTCTATTATTTTAATATAGTCACACTGAAGTATAGATTGTATTCAAGTACGAAGGTGGTAGCAAGCTTTCTAGATGATTATTCAGTCACATCACCCAAACTCATTCTGAATTACTATCCCAAATCTTGTACAAATGGATGGACTAGGAAAATAAACATACTGTCCCAAATTCAAGAACAGAACAAAGTCTAGTGGTGGTGTACAAGCTACAGAATCCAAAGGTGGAATACTATTCACTCACCGTGTGGCTTCATTGGTAGAACCATCTTGTTTAACTTCCTCTAGATGCTGAAAACAAAAGAAACATTTCTACATAGACGCATTAATCCGGCAGATCAAGCAGTAACGCGAGGTACTGGTATGACTAATGCTTTGGTGTCCATTCTACTCTTACTAACTTTGTGAGAGTAAAACTGTTAAATGACATACAATAACTTGACACTTGCAACTATTGGTATTTACCAGTTTTCATTCTCAGGAAGTCTCCAATTCTTGTCCAAGTTCCATAACTCTTGCATTGAAATACTAAGACTATAAAGTATTAAAGTAACTAAACTTGTGTGTTATGACTTATTAGCAAATTTGAACTATAACTCTTAGATATATCAATAAAATATCAAATTGTCATTAAAAAAATTACATAATACATGTATCTTGATCTCATTCTACAGCCTAATTCCATGGATATTATACATGTATCAGGATCTCATTCTACAGCCTAATTCCATGGATATTATACATGTATCAGGATCTCATTCTACAGCCTAATTCCATGGATATTATACATGTATAAGGATCTCATTCTACAGCCTAATTCCATGGATATTATACATGTATCTTGATCTCAGTCTACAGCCTAATTCCATGGGGATATTATACATGTATAAGGATCTCATTCTACAGCTTACTCATTCTACAGCCTAATTCCATGGATATTATACATGTATCAGGATCTCATTCTACAGCCTAATTCCATGGATATTACACATGTATCAGGATCTCAGTCTACAGCCTAATTCCATGGGGATATTATACATGTATAAGGATCTCATTCTACAGCTTACTCATTCTACAGCCTAATTCCATGGATATTATACATGTATCAGGATCTCATTCTACAGCCTAATTCCATGGATATTACACATGTATCAGGATCTCATTCTACAGCCTAATTCCATGGATATTATACATGTATCAGGATCTCATTCTACAGTCTAATTCCATGGATATTATACATGTATCAGGATCTCAGTCTACAGCCTATTTCCATGGATATTACACACGTATCTTGATCTCAGTCTACAGCCTAATTCCATGGAAATTATACATGTATCAGGATCTCAGTCTTCAGCCTAACTCCATTGATATTATAAATGTATCAGGATCTCATTCTACAGCCTAATTCCAGGCAGGGATATTATACAAGTATCAGGATCTCAGTCTTCAGCCTAATTCCATTGATATTATAAATGTATCAGGATCTCATTCTACAGCCTAATTCCAGGCAGGGATATTATACAAGTATCAGGATCTCAGTCTACAGCCTAATTCCATGGATATTATACATGTATCTGGATCTCATTCTACAGCCTGAGTCAGTGTTCTATACCTGTAGACAGTGTTTAGCATCCACCATGGTGATGACACCTGATTAAAACAAAAACATGTGGTGTTAATAAATTAACATCTTTATAGGCAGTCAAATACAATTCTTAAAGGTCAATAATACATACATATATAAAATATAAATAGCATTTTATTATTACAGCACTAGAAATCATGATATTGTTTAACTTACCATCCAGAAATATTTCACTGCACAGTTCTTCGTCTAACCAGAATATAGAGGCTATAGGACCTAATGAGTAGAAAACATATCAATTAAAGCTTCAGCCACACTAACTAAATATAGGAAGTTAATAGATGAAACCTTGTCTGCCTATAATGGGCAAACCAAACCAAACAAAGGATAAGTGTTCAAATTTTACAAATTATTAATTTTGCATGTTTGTGTGTCATTTTCCTGATTTACAAAAGGTGCAAGGACATGTTATTACAAAATTCAGAAATATTCAGAAATTATTCTTCCAGGTCAAAAGAATCAATGATTGATTTTTTCCAAATGAAATGTATTAGCACCTTTAACCAAATGTGTGGTGATGGTCTAATTTGAGACTAAGACAAAAGGGTCAAATCTTATTATTGTAGCAACATTGTATAGAGCTATAGGAAAGAGAAATAAGACACAAACATAAAATAAGACTGAGTTAGTATGTAGTCCATACCAGGGTCTGCTAGTCCTGTTGTTTCCAGGAGAACGTAATCAAAGCGCCCTCTTTTGGTCATCAGGTTCTCTATGGCCTTGACCCCATTATCTCTGAAAATATACACATGTACTAAGTTCAGTGGGAAAAAAGAGTGCACAAATCACAAAAGCTGCCAATGTGAGCTACATTGATACCTGCTACAATGAACCACAACTAGCCACATACTTGACTGAGCAGCACAAGCATCCATTCCTAAGCTCCAGCCATTCCTCAAAGAGTTCACCCTCCTGTCCCACAGACATGGACTTCTCAATAGAGTCTCCTGAATCCAATGAGAAAGGATGACAGTTACATAAGAAATTACATCTACGGCCAGTACAGGTAATTGGTTAAGAAGAATATGTCAGAATAAGAAAGAAGAATATTAAAGTGGCCATGGTTGATAGTGGGGCACGGGACATCCATTATTGGTTGTCCTTGTACCTGACCAATGATCTTACACATAACAATAACATAATTGTACAGATAGGCAAACAAACACAGAATCAGAAACATCTTCTACATCTAGCCGGGGACGTATATACTATATAATACAGTGTATACGTCCCAGATCTTGCACAATAACATTGTTTGGGTTATGCTGTGATGTACCTTCACCAAATTCATTCATGATGACCGCGATTCTCTTTCCATGCTGCTCTGTCAAGACATAATTCAGAAGAGTGGTTTTTCCTGCTCCTGAACATTTAATAGAAAACATCTTTGTTAATACAGCCAGTCTGTGTATGACGTTTTCTGTTACTATTGTACTGTGTTTCTGAGGTTAGCATGGTTAGATATATTGCTCTAAACATTAACAAATTTGATTTTTAATTTGCATTCAGCATATTCTATTTTATCTTAAACAGCATGAGCAATATATTGCCTGATTGTAGAAATTTGTGTAAACTGTTGATCAATTGATTGCATAGAAAGGATGAAAACCTTTTTTTAATTACATTTTGTCGCGTGAAATTGTAATCAGTGTGAGATGTTTCGGTAAATTGTTAGTTTACCGAGGAATCCAGTGATGACAGTGATGGGGACCCTCTCAAAGGTGGCAGGAACCAGGTCCGGAATTTCCTCGTCTTCGTCTGACATTCCGATTGCGGCTAGCGCGTGATCTTCGGATTATAGCGACGGAGATCTGTGGAGAAATGTGAGCTTCAATTCAAGAATGAAATATGGTCAATCCAGTGATGTTTGCACGGTGAGATGGGCTTTTTAAGACAGTGGAGTCTAAACTGCCGAAGTCATGCTTGTTTATTTTTTTCTCGCGAAAATTCCTGTTAGCTCGTACCTTGTCTTATTCGTAACCAGCATTATCAATTTCTGATAATGGTCATCTTAGCTAGCCAAGGGTTTACGATCCGCTTCTAGAGGAGAGAAGCGGATCGTAAACCCTTGGCTAGCGAAGATGGATAACGGTGCGAGGCGGTTTCCACTTTCCAGACCTTGCTTATTTCACATGATTGATGTAGCATAATTCATGGTGTTTTTTTTTTTTCAATTTCTTTGTTTCCTCCTACAGTTATTTCCTGTTCTGTTTAAGTAAAAAGATATTTAAAAAAGAAAAGCCCCTTGTATGGTAATTACGAAATTAGTGAAAAAGTAATTTAGATCGATTACACCGTAATCTCGTGAATATCCTGGCTACATCGGGGGTCCTGACTGACCTGAGTCCTATTGTGCATGGCCATGGAACATCCCACAGCCGAAGTGGACACAGGACCCCGAAATCGTGAGGATGCACACAAGTACACTCTTACTTTTTCTCAAAGTAAATTGCAAAGTTGCTAAATTATTTTAGTAACCTATATACTAGTTTGGTAATATAAACCCAGTGACACGTTCTTAAATTCTTCTAAAAAATGAATGGAGTTTTTTTCGATCAAAAAATGCCACAAAATACTATTTTTCACAACAGAAGCATATATTTTTTTCTAAAACATTCTATTTATTTAGAGATGTAAGGCTATAAGTTGTCGGTTAGAGCCGAGAAGTCAGCGGTTCTCTTGCCGAATCGTCCAAGGGTTGGTATTATTTTTTCTGGAAAAAATGATTAAAGTTATACAGCATTAAAAACATAAAATGAGGAGAGACCTCGCCCTAAAAGCGAATTTATTTCGAAGCGTTTAATGCATCGCAAATATGATATGATATGTTCTAGAACTTACAGGTTTTTGCTTAAATAGTGACACAAAGCAGTGATTGGAATTTTCACACTGTACACATCGTCAGGTGACATGTTTGGGGGTGGTGACAGCTAGGGATACCACAGGCGTGTTCAACAGAGCGGGTGCTCGCCAGCGCTCGCCAATTAATTTCCCTACACCTGCAACACAAATTTTGGAGAGCGCTCGCGAGCACCCGCTCTGCTGAACACCCCCACCGTAAACAACCCCTAACGCGGGGGAGTCGACAAAAAGTAGGGGGGAGTCGATTCCAACGCATGGGGGAGTCGATTTTCTTCGCTTCGGAGACGGGAGGAATTTAGGTCACGCCTTTTGTAGGTATTTATAAGAAGTATTTCCAAAAAAGATATACCGCACGGAAGACAGCGATAGTCAAACTTTGTGTCGGTCATTGGTCCGAGTTCTCTATGCGTCTAGTAGTCTCAAACACTTCGAAAATATTTGACAAATTTCAAATTCACGGTTATCGGGTGGTCAAAATATGCATGATTTGTAAAATATACGATTTGCTTTGGGTTACAGACAGTTGAAACAGTCGAACAAATGATCAACCTTGTAAGTGCAATGATCAAATCCTAACAAATCTTAGGAAAAAATGAATGATAAAACATTTTCTGTTCAGATGTAACGGTGACGTAGGGGGGAGTCGATTTTCGGAAAACAGAACGCATGGGGGAGTAGAAAAATTCAATTCAATTCACTCTATCGGGAATGTTCAACTTATATTTTCATAAAGAATTACGAGGTCTATAAAAGTCGACTTTATCTAATAAATAAATTGGTTCAACTTATTCACAATTATTTAAGCAATAAAGACAGGTACATGTACTACTCATGTTTTCCATTTAATTTCATATTTTGTTTTTATTTTATTTTTAAATTGAATTAAAAAAAGAATACATTTATTAAAAGGTATTTTCTTTCTATTTCTTTAAAAAACATATAGTTGCGCGAATTATTGAAACGAACCACATGTGTGTGAACGTATTCATAAACGTTTAATTGACTTTCAAGAACTACTTTTTAATCCATAGTTTAGCTGATCAAATTTTTAAAAAATATTTGAAGAGCTATATTGATAAATATTTTACATCGGTCGTTGATGTCTTTTTGTACTTTTAATGTTAACGTTGGAATTGCGTGCGTTTTTTTCCCTTCTTGATTGAGCGATTCTAGTAAAGCTACTTATCGAAAGCACGGACTGTACAAGGGCTAAGTTCAAACTTCCAAGTAGCTATAGTTCTCATGGTAACTTCTTCATATATGGATCCGGAATATGGATGTTAGTTCAGTGTAACGTTTTGACAATAAATAAAAAAATAAAATGCTTTTTTTTAGTGATTCATGCGGGATATGAAGATGGCGACATTGCAGAAAAAAATGCGTATTTTTTCTGCAATAATTGCTACATTCGTTAACTACATTAATCAACAAAGAAAGCATTTCATTGTTTAAATGTACATCTTTCTTTTAAAACATCAATAAACTGATTGTAAAAAGTAAAACTAACTAAATGATAGTCGATGTACATCAGTACGTTATTTAAGAGCAGCAGCCAAATCGTATTTAATTAGAAACTGAGTCTGACATCATCATGATCATTTCGTGCAGTCGGTGATTTTTCCTAGCTTGATGAAGATTTCGAGCTGTTGATAAACGAGGCGTATAGACTTCAGTCCTGTCAGTTTCTTCAGAGCTATGAATTATACTATACAATCAATTTCCGTAAGAAATAGAGGAAAGTATACTTGGTGGATGAAAATATATAGTGATAGAAAATGGAGGAATGACCAGATCTAGGCTCGAACCTGCGACTATTCAGTTTAATAACCAACGGTCCAACTAGCTAGTGCTAGTAGGAGCGTGACAGTAATGAGCCTATTATATATACACTATTACAAAATAAACAGTAAACATGCTTTCTTCAGTGATTCTTAGGGCTATGATAGTAGCAAAAATATCAGGATATATATACATACGTAAACTGATAACTCGGATTATGTACTTTTCTTGAATGTTAGCTACCATCATATACCGGTATGCATAACCAAAGAAAGCACTTTATTGTTTGAATAAACACAATTGATGACTATACTATTTATCGTACAATAGGAGTACATATATTGATAATTATATAATTCATCAGCCAAATATAAAATTTATGATTTAACTATGCTTCAATCAGCACAAAAGAGAAAAGCAGGCATTCTGTTCACATACAGTCCACAGGAATACAACTACTTTTTGCCCCCCCCCCCCCCCCCCCCAATTTAACAAGTCAACGTCGCCGCGGCCTTACTAGATAATCATACTGACAAGAGCACCCACAAACCACCCTTCGGTAGCAAATACATACATGATATACAGATGACAAAAACAAATACAGCATTTTAAATCATATCCTCTGTATTACTAGTGTGTTTATATGTACGAAAACAACGAATTTAAAAAAACAAACAAACTAACAACACACACACAGGATAATGACAAAACACAACAGATAAATGTAGTTCTGTGAATGTTGTTGTGAACCCCATGTGTCTTTGATATGGTTTGAGATACACAAATCACAAGAAAAGAGAAAAAGTAAAGTTATGAAGATATATCGTTTTATTTGAACACATATTTTGCATTTTTAGCTACTGGTTATGAAACCGTTTGTAAACAGTGTTTAATATACTTTATATATTGACAACTGATATCAAATAAGGTTTGAAAGATGATACAAGTTCAGTGTAAAGTTAAATTTACACTATTTTCTACTCCCCCGTGCGTTCGGTTTTCTGAAAATCGACTCCCCCCTTCGTCACCGTTACATCTGAACAGAAAATGTCTTGATCATTCATTTTTTCCTAAGATTTGTTAGGATTTGATCATTGCACTTACAAGGTTGATCATTTGTTCGACTGTTTCAACTGTCTGTAACCCAAAGCAAGTCGTATATTTTACAAATCATGCATATTTTGACCACCCGATAACCGTGAATTTGAAAGGACTATACGATAAGTGCCTAAAATGGCCCCCTAAAATGAACAACATCATTTTACTATCATTCTTTGTTTTTTTAGTACAGATATGTATGTGATGTGTTTACATAATATTCATTTTGGTTCAAGTGCCCACAATTTAGAAATATGACATTGTAAAGACAACCTTTTCCCGCCATTTTTGCATTTTTTGCGTAAAACAGCTTGTTTTCAAGAAGTTTTTCCTTCCGAAAACATAGAGCGCATTCTTGAACAAATAAAATATTTTAATCAGAGGTGTATCTAGCCAAGGCCTATAAGTGACAAAAAATTTTTCCTTGTTCTAGCATGCGCTCTATATTTCCCATTCGTAAATAGATAAGAAAAATGTTAATTTTTGGCTGATTTTGATATCATTTAATATTTATTCGTTTGATGAGATATCGGCGCTTCTGATTGGTCGAAAAATTTCTTTGATACCTGCATCAATAATTTTTTTTGCCGGATCTACTTTTCTCAACTGTTCTGATCAAACACTATTTATAGAACGGGAATTTTCAAAAAAAACACTGTCAACAAAGTGTAATGTTGTGTCTGTTTTATTGTCAGCAAACAAAATACATCTTTATAAACATAAAAACTTGAAAGTCTAACCTTCAAAAATAAACAAAACACAATATCTAATTCACGAAATAGAAAATTAAGCGTCTTCTAACGATTTCGTCTGCTTGTCGTTGAGATCAATCAACATTACTGCGAGGCTGGCTGTTCCTTTTCCGGAATAATTATAACGAACATATAGGCCCATACACTTTCACGGTAACACTGCTGTTCAAATTTGGTAACGATGATTTTTATATTTACACAGTACCCTACATGATCGGTCATCAGAAATTCAAAATAAGCATCGTTATGAGTACAATGCATCAACTCCTTCGGCGCATTCCAAGCGGCAGATACTAGTATACCATTTAAGTACATCACTGGCTATCTAGTTACCACAACGTTTACAAAAGTCGCTTATACATACTATTCTTTGTCGACATAACAACTATTTTCGTCCACGATCGCCTCTCCTTGGATGGTTATGTCCAGTTGCATATTCCACCGATCTCACATGAAAACTAGTTTTATTACGAATTTTTCTGCACAGTGAATAATATCACAAGCTATCGCATGTATTTTCCTTTCGTTTTCAATTCAGTCGGTTCTGATTTTAACTCACTATTTGTGTTTAATCCATTAAATTCAGTACAATAGCTCTGCATCAGCTGAAGACGCATCCATTTTGAATATTGTTGCTGTTGTTGTTTTGTATTCATACGCGCCGCTTTATTTACATTATTTACATTTTTGATCAATGACACTTCACATTTTTTGATTTGAAAATGTTATATTAAATGATAAGAAATGAAGATAATAATTTTTCTATTGATCGACGTATCAAAGAAAAAATTGACCGGAAAACTTTTTCATCAATGCGCTACGCGCATTGATGAAGTTTTCCGGTCAATTTTTTCTTTGATACGTCGATCAATAGAAAAATTATTATCTTCATTTCTTAATGAATTATAGAAATGGCGTCACTTCTGACGTCATATACTGACAGTGAGTGCAAATAAATCAAATAAAAAGATGAAAAATATATTCTATATCAACTCTTCTAAAAAATTAGTTAACATTTTATTGTACCCGAAACACTTAAAAAATGGCGAAATATGGGGGCCAAATTTAACTCTTATCATATATAGTTCTTTGTCAAATATTTTCGAAGTGTTTGAGACTACTAGACGCATAGAGAACTCGGACCAATGACCGACACAAAGTTTGACTATCGCTGTCTTCCGTGCGGAATATCTTTTTTGGAAATACTTCTTATAAATACCTACAAAAGGCGTGACCTAAATTCCTCCCGTCTCCGAAGCGGCGAAAATTGACTCCCCCATGCGTTGGAATCGACTCCCCCCTACTTTTTGTCGACTCCCCCGAGTTAGGGGTTGTTTACGGTGACCCCTCTGGTTTTGGAACATACTCATATACTTATATATATAAATATAAAATCAAAACCGCTACATTTAGCATCAACTTGTCACTTTCGGATTTTACCTGAACCAATAACATTAACGAGTTGCAAATAATATTCATCGCGTATATAACCAAACGAAAAAAATTTTTAAAATCAATATCGGTACATTACAAATGATAACGTGCATCGACCCTTCAATTTGTAGTAGTAGACACAGAGAAAGCAAAGAACCAGAGTGAAACTAATATAAAGAAAGGATATGGTTGATATATGACCGAATCTACAATGCAAATAAGACAGGCATCAGTCCGGCGGAATCGATAAACGAGAGTAACCTGCGGGTCGATTCTGCCATGACAACTGAAGCTCACCTATGCGAATTCTATGACGTAATGCGACATGGCGAGGAGATTCATTCTTAATTATAAAGGTAAGTAAACTTAAAACCTGACCGGAAGACCTCTCCTGCTGATGTCTTGTCATAAACAGAAATAGATAAACGGAATCCCGTCTAAATTGACACAAACCGTGAACGTCAGAAAAGTGATTAAAATACGGTAAAATGACATGCTGTGGTCCTCGAACATAACACTCATTACTACAATTAACGCTGTTTACCTGGGGACACGACAAGAGGGGTTTCCCGGAATTTCTTCTGAATTTGGTGAAGAATTTACTGAAATAAATCAGAGTCTGACCCAGGGTCGTGTCCTCCCCCTGTCCCCGACAATGACCGACAAAACTGAATTGTCGAGGTTTCATGTTTTGTTTCAGGTTTATTGGAGATGCACCGATTCCCGGCCCCGCTGCTCCAGGGTTTAATTCTCTAGACAGCGGCCCCCGATGACCCCACATCTGTGATGGGATGTTTCGGGGAGAGCCACCGGGTGGCGCCCTATAAGGTAAGACCCCCCCCCCCCCTCCAGTGAAGGAGATGCTTGTTGTTATTGAAGAGACATGACTGCAGGCTCATTCAGCTGGGTTTTTTTCCAATGATGATCCATCACTTTTTCTGTTGTCAACAGAATTCTGAACTAGTTTTATCTCACCTAGGATGTGAAATAAAGCGTAAAAAAGTTTATTTTGTGAAAAATTCTTCATTTCCTGATATTACGCGATTTGTCATTAAATTCAGTCAGCATTGTGACATCACACGGGACTTTTGTTTTAGTCATCGATGTCTTTGTTTCAACAAAGTTCGTCAGGTAAAAGATCGCAATTAACAACAGTCAGTGAATGAAAGTTTACAAAGCGTACACAGGTTCTTTATCCGGGGAAGGTCTAGTAAGCCTCGTCCTATGGATCCACGTTCTAGGAAATATGTACTTATATTTATGTATTTTGGAACCGCATTGTGTTTACACGCTTTTTTACCGTTTTTTTTTTTACCGTAAGCGGTACTATATGGTTTTAGGTCCAAATCGGATTTCGACCTCATTAGATAGATTAATAATTCCCCGTACACGTGAGGTCTCACGTGTAGAGAAATCCCCCATCTGTATCAGTCTCATCCTATCTGTTGTTCATCACTTTGTTCCTTGATGCCCAACAAGTATTGTTTTCAGGGTTCCGGGGGTGCGGCCCCGGAATTCTGTGGGCCCCTCCAGAAAAGGTCGTGCCGTGATGTTGTGTGCCTGCTGGTGTTTGTGTGTATGCTGGGAGGGACGGGGTACGGGACTTACCTGGCCTTTTACCTGGGGGATCCGGATAGACTTATCTACGGCGTGGACAGTTGGGGCAACGTTTGTGGTCAGCGAAACGGGCGGATAGAGGGCGTGTCAAGGTCGGGGGAGGACTGCTCGGACAGGCGGTAAGACACGGGCTAGAGGCCAGACATATATGCTGTATATAATTATATACAATACAGCACAGAGTATATTGTGTTGTATATTAGCTGATTCTGAAGGGGAAAAATTAAAGTAGGAAATATTAATTAAAGTGTTTAATGTCAGATGTTGACGGAGATTTTGCTTACACATTGAACATGTAAACAATCCAGTAGCCGAATATGAATTTTGCATACGGTAATTTATTGAATGAATCAATTTAAATATACTTTAAATGTTAATTTTCTACAGGATCCTTTATTTGCAACACTTTAAATGACTTTTTGCTTACAGAAATCTGTTTTTCTACGACAAGTCAATATTTGTCAACTACATCCCTGGCTCTCACGTTTCCGTTGATACGGTAGCTGTTTGCGTGAAGAGCTGTCCCACCAAATCCCAGACAAATGTGGCGGATCTACAAACATTCTTCAATGACACGGGGACGAGCCTATGTTGGTATGACATCCCGCGAGACTCATTTTTTGACGGGAATTCCAATGGCCTTGACAAATGTCCTAACCTACCGATAGAAGCCCAGTAAGACGTTGTACAGCCTATCAGATTTATACATTTTTCATATATGAATATAAAGCTTGACTAAGTTTAAGTTCATACTGCACCTTTCCATTACAGAGAGTCATTTCTGTTCCGGTGTATACCCAAGTCTTTCAATCAACCCTTTGAGATTCTGACTGGGGCCATTAATGACATCCTCAACAAAATAGACCCCAATTTCACAGAGGTAATGAAACTAACATTTTTTTTTTATTTTTGGAGAATATATGACAGAAACATTTCTTTAGATGCAAACCTATATTTTTTTGGTTGAATGAGCGAAGATTTATACAATAGAAGGGGGTGTTTGAAACATTTTGAAAATTTTTCATCAAATTTCACTGACAAATTATATGTTACCTTCGAAAAGAAGGGAGGGGGCACTGCTTTTCAAAACTTATTTTTTGGTAAAAATATGAGGATAAAGTCAACTTATGAATATGTATTCTCTTTTGAGAAGTGGACAGGCATAGCCTACATCCGTGGATGTAGGCTATGCCTGTGTTATATAGTGCCTTTTCCCCCTAGCCATCTTTCCCCCCGGAAAAATGGCTATATAGCAGTTCTTCCCCCCGGAAAAATGGCTATATAGCAGTTTTTCCCCCAGGGAAAGCTGACTATATAGTGGGCTTTACCCTTTTTATAGCCAGATTACCCCCACGGAAAACCTACTATATAGTGGATTTTCCCCCTTCTTTTACATTCCGGCCATGTATATGGTGGACCATTCGTGGCAATATATAATTTGCAATAATTTATATGATATCAATTTCTCATAGAAAAGGATAATTATGGCATTTATCAATACATAGAATAAAATAGTATTTCATGGTTTTTTAACCCCAAATATGAACTAAGGCACGCGCCTCCATAACATTCATGTGTCATCGTCGTTTATTTCACTTGTTTTTACACCTTTTTGAAACACCATTTACACGGATTTCGGAATACCTCGAATCTTTTTCATCTAATCGATGCTTATCTACAGTTTCGACTTTGACGTTAAGAACACGTGAGAACACATTTGAGTAAAAATACGCTGGTTTGGAACTTTAATTTTCCAATGTATTACCATCTCTGTATAAGCTTCTCCGAGGGAACTAACTGTACAATCTTGACTTAATTTTGTAGAGGAAGGGAATAAAAAGTGGAAATGTATTACTCCCTTCGTCCAAAAGGCTATCAATTTTAAATAATACCGTTCGAATTGACGATTTTAAAAACAATTATATTTCTTCTTCTAAATATCAAACAGGGTCGATGATATGATGAGAACTGAAATGTTTTAGTTTTATTTAGATTGATGGGGTTCTAAATCATGGGTAAGGGGTATTTTAATTGATTATATATTAAAAGCATGTGAAAGTTAGTGTTTACAATTTTGTTTTAAAATTACACATATTCATATTTTTTAGCACATTTTTTACGAAACGTGAGATTTTATGATGTAAACATTTTGTTTCAAAAAAAAAATGTCTTCACAACCAGAACAATGTCGGTATCTTTGCTGGTTACTTTGGAAAATGTGAAATGGAGCCTGAACTAACCTTATGTATATATTTACACTCAGTATTTGCTAATTTTCCACTTTTAAGTTTGCAACGTGATTTATAAATATACAATTTTGAAAACGATGCCATATAAATCGATTCACTTACCTAAAAATCGTATATTACTATTTGTTTCATATTATTGCAATAAAGATTTACTTGTGTACCATATTATTTCTTCGAACAATGAAACAAGGGTAATTAAAAAAAAAACCAACCCCCAACAAACCACCACATCTATTGTGATGAGCTGACTTATTTTTTTTTTAAATATAAGCTTGGTCTTCTAATCAACTAACAAGTTACAAAAGTCGTATACATGTATGCGCTTAGGTTGGTTATTTATTTTTGATTTTCGGTTGCCCCTTTTATGAATAAAAGTTTATTGATTTATTTATCTAGTTATTTATTATATCATTAGTCATCTTATGAATTGATTAAATGTTTTAAAGAATAATGAATTTACCTGCGTACCTTTTTAAAAAAATTTGTTCGTAAACTTTGGACTATATATGATATGGGCGCCTTAGATGGCCCCCTAAAATGAACATCGTCGTTTTACTTCAATTCTTTTTTTTTCTTTGTACAGATATATATGTGATGTTTATACATAATGTTCATTTTGATTCAAGTGCTCACATTTAAGAAATATGACATCGTAAAGACAACCTTTTCCCGCCATTTTTGCAATTTTAGCATAAAACAGCTTGTTTTAATCAGAGATATTTATAGCCAAGACTAATAAGTAACAAAAAATATCTTTGTTCAAGCATGCGCTCTATATTTCCCATTCGTAAACGGATAAGAAAAATGTCAATTTTTGACCGATTTTGATTGAATTGTAGTAATAGCGTTACTTCTGACGTCATATACTGCAAGTGAGTGCAAATAAACCAAATGAATAGGTAAAAAATATATTTTAAATCAACTCTTCTAAAAAATAACATAACATTTTACTGTACCCGAAACACTTGAAAAAATTGCGAATTATGGGGGCCAAATTTAAATCATATTATATATAGTTCTTAAAAAAGAAAAGCAGAATCGTAATTTTCAATCATTTTGATAAGGAAATATATGAGCGATTGTGTATTTTTAAATGATGTTTTTACTTTTAAATGACCGTAAAAATATGTTCATGTGGTCATCTTTAGTTTTTGAAATATGGGGCCCTAAAAAATACATTTTCTTTATAATTGGATTTCAAACATCGGGCTCGAAAACAACAAAGGCCCCTACCCTGCATGGGGGCTAAAATTTTCAGTGTCATCTACTAGTGGTATAACACTATCACTGTGAAAATATGGTTAAGTGGTCATCTCTAGAATATGAGATTCGGATCCCCACTTATAGAACACTTTTCAATCATTATAACGGGGTTTTAAACATCGGGCCCTGAAACATCAATGGCCCCTACCCTGAGGGCTGAAATTTTCAGAGTCATCTACAAGTGGTAAACCACTGCCACTATGAAAATATGGTGATATGGTCATCTCTAGTTTATGAGACATTGGACCCTTAAGAATATGCACTATAATCATTATAATAGGATTTTAAAAACCGGGCTCTGAAACATTGGAAACAAAATCTCTTTAAAACAGAGGTTTAGCCTGGATGAAATTTTCAAAAACAGACAGACAGTCCGATAGATTTATCAAAAAATTCTTTAAACATTCTTGCTTAGTACAAATTCAGAACACAGAATTATGCATATAAGTGTATAACTTGTAAAACCAAGTATTTTTTTCAATTAATTACCTAAATTTAGTTTTATGTGTAATTCCATTACACACGTGTTCAATTTTCAGCATAGTCTATAATTTTATAAATTGGCAAAACGAAACTTAGCCTTTATAGATGAATTCAGTTGTACATGTATGCAACCTGGGAGTGTAAAAACATTAATTTTAATCCTTGCTGGATTTCCATCAATATTTTTTATAAAATCTGAACCAAAAACGTGAGGGAGAAACCCTACTATGGGGGAAAAGCTACTATATAGTAGCTTTTCCCCCCAGGGGGAAAGGCTACTATATAGTAGGTTTTCCGGGGGGAGAAGCTACTATGGCGGAAAAACTGCTATACAACACCTGTCCACTTCTCATAAGAGAATAATGAATATGGAGGTACAAGCCCCCCCCCCCACGCCTGCGTTATTACGACCTGTTTTCCAGAATGAACAAGGACAAATATATACTATGTATGTGAAAATTTTCACGAGATGATGCTTTCATTCACAGAAATGTGTGTCCGACCTCCAGAAGACCTGGCAGGAGATTTGTTACCTGTCGGCTACAGCACTCGGTGAGTGACACAGATACCTGTACGTGAATAATTCACCTGTGAACCTGTCAATTATGTATCTGGGTAACTGTATAACCGTTTACCTTTGTACCTGTGTTCCTGTATATATATAACTGTTTACCAGGTTGCGCAGCAGTGTCGCGATTATTTGCAAAGTGTCGCTTGGTTTATCGAAACATTGTTAATATACTATAGTAACCATGTAACGATATTTTGTATAGGTGTATCGCTGTCTATCGTGATTCTGTTAACGATATTTTGTATAGGTGTATCGCTGTCTATCGTGATTCTGTTAACGAAATTTTGTATAGGTGTATATCGCTGTTTATCGTGATTCTGTTAACGATATTTTGTATAGGTGTATATCGCTGTTTATCGTGATTCTGATAACGATATTTTGTAGTTTTATCGCTGTCTATCGTGATTCTGTTAACGATATTTTGTATAGTTGTATCGCTGTCTATCGTGATTCTGATAACGATATTTTGTAGGTGAATCGCTGTCTGTCGTGATTCTGTTAGCGATATTTTGTATAGGTGTATCGCTGTCTATCGTGATTCTGTTAACGATATTTTGTATAGGTGTATATCGCTGTTTATCGTGATTCTGTTAACGATATTTTGTAGTTATATCGCTGTCTATCGTGATTCTGTTAACGATATTTTGTATAGGTGTATATCGCTGTCTATCGTGATTCTGATAACGATATTTTGTATAGGTGTATATAGCTGTTTATCGTGATTCTGATAACGATATTTTGTAGTTATATCGCTGTTTATCGTGATTCTGTTACGATAGATTGTAGGTGTGACAGTACCAGTCGTGATTCTATTACAATATGTTGTTACGATTCATTGCAGGTGAATCGCTATCTTTAGGGATTATATTACGATATTTTGTAGATGTATAACTGTCTATAGTGATTCTTTTACGCTATGTTGTAGACGTGTCGCTATCTATTTAGTGGTTCTATTACGATATATTTTGTATGATATTTAATATTCATATATGTAATTGTATTATTTATCATGATTCTATTATCATTTTGTTTCGCGCTATTGTGGGTTTGTTTCTGTCCATCGTTATTATGTGGTAATATCTTGTAGGTGTGTCTATCGTTGTTCAGTGACACTATACATTATAGGTGTATCGCTGACTATATCGCGGTTCTATTACGATATATTGTACGTGTATCGTTTATCATGATTCTTTGGTGATTTTGTTACGACAAATTGTAGGTGTATCGATGTCTATCGTGATTCTGTTACGATTTATCGCCGGGATCGTGATCTGGTTGATGGTCCTGTTACTGGGGCTGGGCAGTGTCGTGGGCACGGCTCTTTGCTGGTAGGTTACGATAGGTTTTGACTTTGACTTTTGAGGCAACACTTACATTACATAAATATAAAATTACGAACATTTTGTACGTTTAAGTCCATCTTAACCAGCCGAAAACTTCTCTTGACACTTGGGTTGCGAAAGAAAATCCTCTTTCTTTACTCGTACTCCAGGTATCATTACTACGAACTGAAGGGAAACTCCAGTCAGGAGGAAGAGAGGAATTGGCTGATTGGCTCCATCGTCGCTACTGTTGTCATGGTGATCGTGATTCTGGTTTTGCTGGTAATGCGGAAAAGAATCGGTTTGGTAGGACATCGGTCAAATCACATGCATTAAATTTTAGAGGTATGCTACTTAACCCCTTTAACACTTAATTAACATGTACTGATGCTATATTTTATTCACTACAGGTCGTCCAGTTATTTAAAGAAGCGGGTCACGTGGTTTCCAGTGTCCCGTTTTTGCTGCTGCTGCCGTTGTGGGTAAGGGTGTCGGAGATGATAAACCGAGTACAAACAATGATGTGTTTAACTCTCTCAACCTACCGAGACATTTTTGCATACTTAACAATAGAAGTCAAACAAAGTGCAAGTTCTTTTTATCTGATTTTCTTTCTACTTACTTTCAGACAATCATCTGCTTTCTGGGATTTTTAGCTTTGGTCTCCTATATCTTCTTAGCGATGGAATCTGCTGGTGAAGTTTTCAACTTTCTGTTTATCTTGATATAATAAACATTGTACCTGATTTATTGTAAATATGAACTACATGTACCTATGTTTATGTTTTTACTTAAATTGTTCGATTTTAGGCCAGATAAACATATCAAACACAACGGGCTTTGTATCTTTTGAAAAGGATCAACCCTTGAAGGTGGGTTTTTTCATCACCATCTTTATTTATGATGATGTATTGATGATGTAAGATGTTTAACCATATTGTATATTATATCCACTAACAATATCAATGTTTTCTCCAGATCTTCCGTTGGTACCACCTGATAGCCAGTGTCTGGATCCTCCAGTTTATCTTGGCCTGTGAGAGGATCGTCATGGCGGGGGCTGTAGCTATCTGGTATTTCCAGAGGTGATGTTTACTTAAGAGGGCTGGATTGTCATGGCCATTTTTAGACTTTATTTATCTCTTTAAGAAGAAGAGCTCTTTATAAAGATACTGGGAAATTCTCAAAATTAAAAGCTAAAATTTAAGACATCTTTCTTTACTACATAATAGTTTATAGTGTACAGTACATAGCGTGCGACATATACCGGTTGTATTATTTAATTCAATGCCTTCAATATCTTTCAATATCTTTACAGAGATTCCGGAATGCCAGTTTTTCCCATCCTGTTGTCCATCCGACGACTGGTCAGGTTAGTATTTCTTGCATCTATTGATCACAGTTCATTGTACTGGTACTTATTTCATTCCTTGTTAATACTAGACATTTCAAGGTATGTTAAACGTACTGTTTCAGGATTTATCAATCTTTATACCATTCAGTGATGTTTAATCAGTGCGTTCTGTTTTGGTTTTAGGTACCACCTTGGATCCGCCGCCTTTGGATCTTTTATCATCACCCTTCTGGTCGTTGTCAACTGGATCCTTGGTTTCATCCATAAAAGGTTGGTTGTAAAATGAAGAAATTTGACGGTCGTGCTATAGGGAAATATTGCTTCTTTGTTTAATTCTAAGAATCATTGCAACTTATAAATTCTGTCTTGTTTAGAGTAAAGAACAGCACAGGTTCCGTAGGAGATTTCCTGATGAAGTGCCTCCGTTGTTGTTTCTGGTGCTTCGAGAACGCCATAAGATTCATCAATAGCAACGCCTACATCGAGATAGGTACTTCACCGTGTCATCCTCTACAGTGTAATTGTTTGACAAGATGAATCTATTAATTACTATTAATAAACTATTTCATTGAAAGTTCACAATTAGGTTCACGTGTTTATAATTTGTTTTGACAGCCATTATTGGAGAGGGCTTCTGCAGCTCCGCCCAGCGGGCGCTCAAGATCATCGTTTCTAACTCTCTCCGCCTGGCCGCCATCAACTCGATAGGCGACTTTACGTTATTCCTCGGCAAGGTCGGCACCGTCGCCGTGGTAGCAGTGGTTGGCATAGAAATATTGGCAGTAAGTGGATTTCAAATTAATCTTGATATGTAAAAATCCAATAAATCCCTGAATGGTAATCATGCATGCGTCATTTTTCAGACGAGATCTGACGTCATATACCCATGGTTACCGATCTCATTGTCCTGTATAATAGCTTTCATCATCGCCAGCTGTCTGATCGGAGTGTACGAGGTAAACAGTACACTTTCATAACAATACACACTCAATGCACAACATCAAAACAATACATGTACATCCTCAGAACTATACATCCTCATTTTATAGCATAATCCTTCAAAGTTTGCAACAAGAAACCTATACAATATTCGTTGTTCGATCTAATCGTTTTCTTTCCAGCTTTGCATCGACACCATCTTCATCTGTTTCTGCGAGGACTGCGAAAGAAATGACGGAGTGGAGAAGCCCTATTACATGAGCACAGGGTTGCTGGTGAGACACATTTTCTTTTTTAGACCACGTTTCATTTGTTACCATAGGATATATATTTTCATATTTTCTTTTATAATTGTAGAAATTTGTCACTGGAGCTCACAGTGCAAAAAATATAGAGGTCAAACGTATTCACTTAAAAACTGAAGCCACGTGATTAATGACGTCACTTTCTAGATGAACAACCACCGTCTTATGTGGTTGCTTCACCAACAACCATGCTGTGCATTTGAGTGTTCGGTTAGTGGTTTGTGACAACTGCTGTCGAAACCGAGGAGATGGAAATAGAACTTTAAAGAAGAATGAAAATCTGATGCGTCTTGGATAACTCTCTTATTCTCAATCTACCATTTTCTTATGAAGTGTATACAACAGAAATCAACCAGACTCTACTCTGTGATATATTTGTGTAGTTTTAATCTGAGTCTGTGTTTATTTGTTACGGTGTATATTACTCCGAGTCTGTGTTTATTTGTTACGGTGTATGTTAGTTTGAGTCTGTGTTTATTTGTTACGGTGTATGTTAATCTGAGTCTGTGTTTATTTGTTACAGTGTATGTTAATCTGAGTCTGTGTTTATTTGTTACGGTGTATATTACTCCAAGTCTGTGTTTATTTGTTACGGTGTATATTACTCTGAGTCTGTGTTTATTTGTTACGGTGTATATTACTCCAAGTCTGTGTTTATTTGTTACGGTGTATGTAAATCTGAGTCTGTGTTTATTTGTTACGGTGTATATTACTCTGAGTCTGTGTTTAATTGTTACGGTGTATATTACTCTGAGTCTGTGTTTATTTGTTACGGTGTATATTACTCCGAGTCTGTGTTTATTTGTTACGGTGTATATTACTCCGAGTCTGTGTTTATTTGTTACGGTGTATGTTAGTTTGAGTCTGTGTTTATTTGTTACGGTGTATGTTAATCTGAGTCTGTGTTTATTTGTTACAGTGTATGTTAATCTGAGTCTGTGTTTATTTGTTACGGTGTATATTACTCCAAGTCTGTGTTTAATTGTTACGGTGTATATTACTCTGAGTCTGTGTTTATTTGTTACGGTGTATATTACTCCGAGTCTGTGTTTATTTGTTACGGTGTATATTACTCCAAGTCTGTGTTTATTTGTTACGGTGTATGTAAATCTGAGTCTGTGTTTATTTGTTACGGTGTATATTACTCCAAGTCTGTGTTTAATTGTTACGGTGTATATTATTCTGAGTCTGTGTTTATTTGTTACGGTGTATATAACTAAATGATTGGGCAAAGTAAAGTGCAATGTGATCTAAAAAAAGAAACATTTACTTTGTGTTATGTTTTTATCAAAGTAAGTGCCATGATATTGTTTATATGTTATGTAAATAAAGAAGTCTCCATATGAAAATTGCATTATAGTTTTGTTAATCAGACAGACGCCGATTTGCTTTATTAATCAAGACATTAGTCTTGTTTGGAAAGGCAAGCTTCCTGTCTAAGTCTGCCCACAGTTCCCAGTCACTTCCTGCCTCAAACACTGATAGTAAGCACTTCTTATTTTCAGGTGTCATATCCTCTTTGATAAAGTTGATTCCACCAGTCTTCTAACTGCTGTTCCTTTTTCTTTTGCTTTCCTTCTCTCCCTTTCAAGACTTTGCCGTGTCTCCACTTGTACCGTCCTTGGTCATTGCAACCGATCTCCCCGGATAAAATAAAAGCAATGGTGCCCTTTTCCTACACAGTTTGTATGCAGGATCTTCGATTTATCGCCATTGATGTAGATTCGCTGGTGATGGTAGGGTATCGTGCAACGACCTAATAGAAACACAATCTCGTATTAATTCTTCTTTTATAGCTTCAAACGTGAAATGTTGCGTTGTGAAAGCTTCCATCCAGGCTCCTTGCTCGCCGAATTCTGCAGCCTTTGATATTCTGCCGTCTTCAACCTCTCTTCACACCTCTCCTTGCATCACGCCCCTCCTCTCCGTCTTTTGCCTTTGCCCACTGCTGGAAGTGTGTCACTCCAATCCCTTCTCTGCCATTGCATGACTTGCGGGTTTCCAGTATGTCTACAGCTGTCATGGCAGACCCCCTTCTGGACTGACCTTGTCTGGACACCTGCGTCTCAGACTTAATGATCTCACGAAGCTCCTAGCGTCATCGCCATTAAATTCTGCATTTGACCACCTTGAACTCTTAATTCATTAACCGATGATATGGGCAAGTTATGTTGAGCCGATAAGTTCTCGGCATTCTCCTATCCAGACCTATTTTCTATTGTTTCCGCTGTGATTGAGCCTTGCTGTTCTTCTTTTATGCCAAATCTTTACCAGTGTTGTAAATAAGGTTGAAAAGTGTATCTACCTTTCTTTCTGCTTTGCCTCCTGTAAACTTCTCTCCAGGATTATGCTTATGTCCCACTGAAAGGTATTACATGCTTTGTCATCCTTCATCTCAGGTCACGCCACCCTCTGTCGTGTCTCTTGAGGTACGGAGCTCCTTCGGTCTGCCGTTGTCAACCAAATCCGAGACCCTGTCGAGTAATGGCTAAGGTTCCTATTACTGCGATGTGTGTCCAGAATTGGCTCTTCCTGTGTCTCAGCAGCGATCACTGTTCACCCATTTGTTCCAAAACCGGATTGATGTATCTTCAGACCTCTGGCATTCTTGCAGATCTTGCCACAATGGCATCGTGTTTCTGTTATCCTTCCATCCAATGTTATTAAACCTATCCTTTTCATAGTCATTGACTTGTTCCGGTTTGCTTTCAATTGTCTATCTTGTTGAGTTTCTTATCCTTCTCTTCTCCCAGGAGGCTCTAGGGGCGTTGTTCTCTATTGCGTTCCGTAACTGTCTCTGTGCATCTGTCACCAGTCTATTCCTGGCAGCCAACTGTCTTGCCAGTGTCACCAGTCAGTCTTCTCTGGTCGTTATCCCGTCTGTCCTGGCCGTTAATGGTTGCCCATATGAACGAAGAAGTTTACAGATGATGATACTCTGCTAATGCAGTCCTCGCATTCCACTATATCTATGCCTGACATGAGTTCGCCCCTTTCTAGCTCTGCCTGGTTCCAGATGGTTTCCAACTTTCTTCGGATGTAAAATTCAACCCTGATCGACCATGACACCCTCCAGTGGATGAGTCAGCAGTGGTGGTCATACTCGTTGGTTCCGGGCATTTAGCCGGACTCATCTTGTCTGTGCCATATCAGGGGCCAACAGGATGACGTCACTGCTGTCCCTGTTACATGTAGCTGTCGTACTGCAGTCCTACGTGATGATGACACTATTCCTAGCTTCTGGAACAGCATCATCCAATCTTGACAGGGAACAACAAGTTTTCCAACCCTTCTCCCTACAGTCTGCGATTAGGTCCGTGTTTTCAGGTTCCTCTGGTGGGCCTGGTCGCAGTTTTTTTTCCCTTGGCACTGTCCGCTCTGTTATGTACAGCTCTGCTAAAGCTATCGTTTTTGCTTGTTTGGACCACAGCACCATGTCTTAACACCGAGGTTTCTTGTAATATTCAATCACAAAGTGGGCAGAATTTAGAACATTGGTGGAGGAAATCCGGAATGAATTAATTTTAAAACTTGGTTGTTCAAATAATTTGTTGAAATGTATGATTTGTAAAACTAAATGAATTTCCTTTTATTTTGCTTGTCAAGATAAGATTTTTTCTTTGAGTCTGCCCCCCCCCCCCCACTTTCAAAAACGATGCTACGTACGTGCGTGCATGTAGATAGAATAGATCGAATGATGAAAGTGATGATGTCGATAATGAACTATGAGTAATGCGTAACTTTTAATTAGAATCAGTAAATTTCATCCTCTTACACAAACAACTTTAAATTAAGTAAAAAACACACACACGCAAACAAAAAAAGAGACCCATCCATTTTGGAGTCAGAGGGAGGTCAACAAATCGGGGGTGGGGTGGTGGTGCTTACAAATCCTTTTTATTAAGAAAATGGACCGATGGTATTATTAGTGAAATTAACGTATTTATAATTAAGAAGCTACATATGCAGTATGGATTTTAAAAAAATCAAATAATAATGTTATTCTTTCGAGGAAGCCTAGTATGAGCTGAAATTCACCTAGAGATTTCCAGTTCTGAAGACAACTTAAATAGACCGGTATATATATACATGATCAAGGGACGTATATATATACTAAGTAGTATACATGTCCCTGGCATGATATATGTATAGAGTTCTCTGAGGAAAATCTAGATGCTTGCAAAATCGATACGTGATAGAAATATTTAACAAATCGTTTATATTCACTATGCCTTATTATATTTATTTAGGACGTAAGTACACTGGAATACTGAGAATGCCGACGGTGTGCGAAGAGTTGAATTTCCGAATAAATTAGGATTGAACTAACAAAAATTCAAGATGGCAGCGCCCTTGTCAAAGTGAAAACGAAGATATTTCGTATTTCTCTACGGATACGTTCTGTAAGTTACGTTTGAATTGCAAATTTTGCATTTTTCTTATGAACTCCGAGAATATATCTGTAAAATTTAATACATATACTATGAAGTTTTTTACACAAGTCTTAGAATATATTTCATCTGAATCAGTGGAATTGTTTCGAAAATGTTCTGAATGACTGAGTTTTAAATGAACCCCATATTTCACCATCATATAGTAGTATAGGTTTAATGGTATGATAATGATAATCAAAAATGTGAGTGCCGTTAGATGTTTTTCACACCAAGGTTTAAACACAAAAAATCCTTCTGAAGTTTGTAATAAGCTTTTAGCGCTTTGAGCTTTTTGATATTTTTCTTCGTGGCCAAAGAGAAACGTCAAGATGCTCTGAAATAAATGTCTTAGTAATTATAGGAGTAACACATTCTATTGGCTCTGTATCTAGCAAAAATTCCCGCGATATGTGGCAACCTGCTTTATTGATTAAAATTAGAGTCTGTTTTTGACACATTGACTGTGAGGCACCAGTCCTTACAGAATTTGCTAAGACAATCAAATTTTTGTTGAAGACCCATTTGAGACTTTGATAACAAAACAACATCATCTGCATAAATAAAATTGTCGTTTAAATCAACATCATTATCAGTATTTTGGATATTATAAGGCAAATCATTGATAAATATTTTTAGAATAAGTTTGCAACAAAACACATTGTACTTTGAATCTTTTCTCACTTTGTTAATGAGGTCCTTCAGTTTCGGTGTTTAACACTCAATTTAACTGGGAAACTCTGAGTTACTTGGTCTTTTAAACGAACACATGAGTTACTAAGGAATATACACTTTAAGAGAAGACAACAAGTTCACAAGGAAAGTTGCAACACAATATCTGATACCAGAAGTTTAGAGCGCTATCACTTAGGTTCTTTTAGTCATTTGACATTCAACATTGAGCTATCTCAATTAAGATATTTATTTGATCTGTTTATTTAGTTACCAATAATAAAAACTGAGAAAGATTGACCATGTCTCTGGCGGACGAGTTGTTGGCGGACTTTGAGGACGATGATGTGGAGCAGAATGTGGAGGAGGAAGCGATGGATGACATCGCTGAGGTGGATGAAGTAGTTCCAGAGGTGGATTACTCCAACAAAGAATCCGTAAAACACATTGCAAAACTCCGGGATGGACCAGACCTGGCGCGCATTATGACAGAAGTAAAGAGATATGCCAGTCAACCGCGGCGGGACAAAGGTTAGCTATAAATAATTGTTTAATAACCTAATCTGTTGACTTTGCAAGTCCCTGTATGATGGACATTACCGGTACATAAGAAACAACAGCTTTAGTCTTAAATTTCAGTCACATCTCAAAAAACAACTAATGGCTGACAGTTTTGAGGCAAAAATGGGATTTTTTGGGCAATAGAGTGCAGTTCATCAGCCAAATTATTGGCGGATTTTGAACTCTTTTTTTTGGCTGACCAAATTTGTGTCTGTTGGGCCATGTTCTAATCTTTTCTGCATTGGTGGCCAATCTCTTCTGTTGAAGCAGTCATTGAATAGTCTGCCAAGCAATTCCCAATCATCAGCAGACAGTTTGTTATGTATGTTGTCAGTTGTTCGACATTTAGGCATTTGGGTTTTTCTTACATATCGGCTGGCAGACACCTAATGAGGATAAAAACTCAACAGAGGGTCGACTGGTCTGTCAGGCGGTTTTGATAAATCTACTGACGAAGGGCTGATCGTATACGGATTACTTTAAACATCTACCATTTATTGCTTAATAAGCAGTGGTCAGGCAAACAAGGCCATGCTCCAAACCTTTTTATAAGTAAATTGAAGCAATGCCCACATTGTTACAAGTGAATATCAGCAATTGCCGACTTGTTTATGAAATTAAAGGCTTGGGAAAATCAAACTGTGGCCCAGCGCTCGATGATCTGGGAGTGATTTGTCAGCTAATAAATATTCAAACTTTTATTTAAAGTTATCAATGTTCCTTGGAATTAAGGTATTCAATGTATAATGATGGGATATTGAACAATTTTGAATCATTTTAAACTAGTATAATATGTATTGCTAGAAAACAATGAAAGTAAAATGAACCAAATTCACATGACTGACAACCTTTCAGTAGCCTGTCATTTTGCGTCTCAAATCTAAAGAGTTATCTCTTCTTGATGAAGAAAAGAAAATTTTGATTTCCTCAAAATATCTGCGGTAAATAATTCATTTTATTTCATATTTTAGTAAAGAGAAAGTTTATGCATGTATTAACCAAGAGAGTTTTATGAATTTTAAGTTACTTTTTACAATATCTTAATAAAGCATACATTGTCCATAGACTTCAATGCAAAATTAAAGGTGTGACTAGTTGGACCATAATCAAAATGTTGAAAATTCCTTTTGTGGAGTATTTAATTTTTATTTGATAACACCTTCAGAATGATATCATGATTAAGAATATCGAACCAATCATTTATTAGGTACAAAATGTGGTCTTTATACATCGAATACCTTAATTTGACTGCTCCGCGTCATCCTATATCAGTGTGGAGCAATCATATTTCATCAGCTGACTATTCGAGGAGAATTTGTTTGCCCAACCATCAGCTTAAATGTGATCTAGGCTTTACTCTTAATCTATAGCCAATACTTGCATCTTCAGAGAAAACAGATTTGTCGATTGATCAGAGGTTTTAAATGTTAGTCAAGCTAGAAGCCTAATTCTGTAAGAAATTGGTCTTTCTGAGCATACAGATAAATATTATATTGGCAAGCTTACATGTTTGATGAAAGTAAAAATAATCAGCGAAAAATGATTCTGCTTTTACAACAATGGTCACAGTGATTTTAGTTGATTTAATTATTTTAAAAAATATAAGCTACACGTAAAATTTTTTGAAGTTTGACAGAGAAAGTTTCAATGATACACTGATATAATTTGTTGATGTTTGACAGTGGCGGGTCCGGTAGAGGCTGACCCAGAGTATCAGCTGATTGTGGAGGCGAACAACATCACCGTAGAGATCGACAATGAAATAAGTGAGACACTGCTTGTTATTGTGTACAACAAATCTACACTTTTGCAGACATGGTCTGACAATTAAATGTCTATTTTTGTTTTTATAGATGTGATTCACAAGTTTACAAGAGATCACTACTCTAAGAGGTTCCCTGAACTGGAATCACTCGTTCCCACACCACTAGAGTACATTAGGACTGTACAGGTAAAAGGTTCTCTTCATTTCTTTTGTGCACATTTCTTCTTGCTTACTAAGTGTGAATTTATCCCTGGTAATAATATTGCCAATTATACTTCATTTAATCATACATTAAAAGGCTGTGTATATTGATAGGAACTTGGCAACAACATCCTGGAGAACTCAAAGAGCAATGAAGTGTTACAGGAGATCTTGACCCCAGCTACCATAATGGTGGTCAGTGTCACAGCCTCCACTACACAGGGGTAAGTACCTCAGACATCCCCCACCCACACACACACACCGTAATGGTGCTCAGTGTCACAGCGTCCACTACACAGGGGTAAGTACCTCAGACATCCCCCACCCACCCACACACACCATAATGGTGGTCAGTGTCACAGCGTCCACTACACAGGGGTAAGTACCTCAGACATCCCCCACCCACACACACACACCATAATGGTGGTCATTGTCACAGCGTCCACTACACAGGGGTAAGTACCTCAGACATTCCCCACCCACCCACACACACCATAATGGTGGTCAATGTCACAGAATCCACTACACAGGGGTAAGTACCTCAGACATTCCCCACCCACACACACACACCATAATGGTGGTCAGTGTCACAGCGTCCACTACACAGGGGTAAGTACCTCAGACATCCCCCACCCACACACACACACCATAATGGTGGTCAGTGTCACAGCGTCCACTACACAGGGGTAAGTACCTCAGACATCCCCCACCCACCCACACACACCATAATGTTGGTCAGTGTCACAGCTTCCACTACACAGGGGTAAGTACCTCAGACATCCCCCACCCACACACACCATAATGGTGGTCAGTGTCACAGCATCCACTACACAGGGGTAAGTACCTCAGACATCCCCCACCCACCCACACACACCATATTGTTGGTCATTGTCACAGCGTCCACTACACAGGGGTAAGTACCTTAGACATCCCCCACCCACACACACACACCATAATGTTGGTCAGTGTCACAGCATCCACTACACAGGGGTAAGTACCTCAGACATCCCCCACCCACCCACACACACCGTAATGGTGGTCAGTGTCACAGGGTCCACTACACAGGGGTAAGTACCTCAGACATCCCCCACCCACCCACACACACCATAATGGTGGTCAGTGTCACAGCGTCCACTACACAGGGGTAAGTACTTCAGACATCCCCCACCTACCCACACACACCATAATGGTGGTCAGTGTCTCAGCGTCCACTACACAGGGGTAAGTACCTCAGACATCCCCCACCCACACACACACACCATAATGGTGGTCAGTGTCACAGCGTCCACTACACAGGGGTAAGTACCTCAGTCATCCCCCACCCACCCACACACACCATAATGGTGGTCAGTGTCACAGCGTCCACTACACAGGGGTAAGTACCTCAGACATCCCCCACCCACCCACACACACCGTAATGGTGGTCAGTGTCACAGCGTCCACTACACAGGGGTAAGTACTTCAGACATCCCCCACCTACCCACACACACCATAATGGTGGTCAGTGTCTCAGCGTCCACTACACAGGGGTAAGTACCTCAGACATCCCCCACCCACACACACACACCATAATGGTGGTCAGTGTCACAGCGTCCACTACACAGGGGTAAGTACCTCAGTCATCCCCCACCCACCCACACACACCATAATGGTGGTCAATGTCACAGCGTCCACTACACAGGGGTAAGTACCTCAGACATCCCCCACCCACCCACACACACCATAATGGTGGTCAGTGTCACAGCGTCCACTACACAGGGGTAAGTACCTCAGACATCCCCCACCCACACACACCATAATGATGGTCAGTGTCACAGCGTCCACTACACAGGGGTAAGTACCTCAGACATCCCCCACCCACACACACCATAATGATGGTCAGTGTCACAGCGTCCACTACACAGGGGTAAGTACCTCAGACATCCCCCACCCACACACACACACCATAATGGTGGTCAATGTCACAGCGTCCACTACACAGGGGTAAGTACCTCAGACATCCCCCACCCACACACACACACCATAATGGTGGTCAGTGTCACAGCGTCCACTACACAGGGGTAAGTACCTCAGACATCCCCCACCCACACACACACACCATAATGGTGGTCAATGTCACAGCGTCCACTACACAGGGATAAGTACCTCAGACATCCCCCACCCACACACACCATAATGATGGTCAGTGTCACAGCGTCCACTACACAGGGGTAAGTACCTCAGACATCCCCCACCCACACACACCATAATGGTGGTCAATGTCACAGGGTCCACTACACAGGGGTAAGTACCTCAGACATCCCCCACCCACCCACACACACCATAATGGTGGTCAATGTCACAGCGTCCACTACACAGGGGTAAGTACCTCAGACATCCCCCACCCACCCACACACACCATAATGGTGGTCAATGTCACAGCGTCCACTACACAGGGGTAAGTACCTCAGACATCCCCCACCCACCCACACACACCATAATGGTGGTCAGTGTCACAGCATCCACTACACAGGGGTAAGTACCTCAGACATCCCCCACCCACCTACATGGGCACAAACACTATAATGGTGGTCAGTGAGATGCATATGTTTTATGTAGTTTATAAACAAAAATAAGGAGCTCATTTGGGGCAAAAATTATGTTTTAAATTAAGGGTGTTTCGTTTCCATGACCCAAACTTATTTTTAAATATTTTTCATTTAGCGTCAGCCTGTTTAAATACGGTAACCGTAAAACATCATCATTTACATGACAGGAATTGAAATAGTCCTCAGAGACAGTTCTTGTATTGTGAATTTGTTTTTCTGATAGAAATTAGACAAGATCTGCTGTGTTGAAAACTTTCTTCATCTTGTAGGTCAGAGCTGACCCCCGAGGAACTGGCTGTCGTTAACGAAGCATGTAAAATGGTAAGCCTTAAGGAGGCCGACTTTAGTTTGCATTGCGCATGTTTTTGCGCATTGTAATATAATACAGTTGTTTTATACTTCTTATGAATTTTTTTCGATATCATTTATAAAATTGAACACAATAAACAAAATACAGATAAAAATATTTAGATTTTTAAAGGAAATTTTTATTTTTAACACGATTTTTACGTTGTGCAGTAGGAGCGCATTGCCATTGCGCTTTTATGACGTTATGATAAAATGAACCTTTGTAGGAGTACGTTATAAGAAATAATATAAAAGAAAAAGTAAAAATTGTACGCTGTTGAAATTTTATACACAGAATGATGCTATCCTCGAGGATACTTTCCTCAATTTTGGAATAAATCCATTATACCAATCATCATTCGTAATGATCCAAATATATAGCAAAATTTGGTGCATTTTAATATTTTGAGATGGCCCCCATTAAAAACCAGACGGTAGAATTTTGTGTGTTTTACATATAAGGTAGGAAATGATATTACTTATCATATATAACAATTTGAGAAAAAAAGCTATTGTAGTATTTTTTTAAAACTGCTTTGATGTGCGGAAAATGACAGTTTCCTATTTATTCCTATAGTAAATGTACCTCTATTTTGAGATGGTCCCTAAAAAGAACCAGACGGTCGATTTTCATGAACCTTCGCATATAAACTAGAGTTGGTTTAAATAACATATGGTTAAAAAATAAAGAGTTATGCTATTGTAGTTTTTCCGCAAAGAAACCCAAATCGGCCTCCTTAAGTTTCTGTAAAAAATAAGTCATGTGTATGTTGAAGGTAGTCTGTGTAAAACTGAGGTTAATTAAACAATTTGATCGATCATTAAAATTACATACAAATTCAATAGACTGAATCAAGTGACGAGTATATTCTGTTTATGTGGATTATTGTTTGTTTGTTTGTTACAGGCCGTCGACCTGACGGAGTGCAAGGCTAAGATCTTTGAGTACGTAGAGTCTCGTATGTCCTTCATCGCCCCCAATCTGTCCATCATCGTGGGAGCCTCCATAGCTGCCAAACTCATGGGTCAGTCACTACATACAGCAAAACTACTTGTGTTGTTCATAAAATACTTATAAGTGGCCATAAACTTGGGTCATTCTTCACACAGAACAAAACAACTTGTATTGATAATTTGCAGTATTCTTGGATCTATAGAGTGAAACAATTCATCATTGATAACATTTGGAATGGAACGATTCATGGCTGGTTGTTAATTTACCAGCATAATCTACAGTATATCAGCCATAGTATTGTTGAATTTAACACATAAATATTTCATACATGTAATAACTATTTTAAAAACTGCTGATGATTTGACTAATTCATCTGTACTCTATAACATTGTTCTATATATACAAATGTATGTAATATTGTTAGGAACTGCTGGGGGCCTGACAAATTTATCCAAAATGCCGGCCTGTAACGTTCAAATACTTGGTGCACAGAAAAGAACCTTGTCTGGATTTTCAACAGCCGCCATTCTCCCCCACACAGGGCACGTGTATTACAGTGAAATCGCCCAGAAAACTCCGCCGGTAACTTCCTTAATATTTTCTAAGAATTTACAGTTGACACTTGCTTATGTTTTATTTATCGCAAACATAGAAAGTATTTACAGGGCTTACTTTGTGTTCATTATTTGTCAGATGTTGTTACAATTTTATCTTTTCAGCCTCTTCAAACACTACAGTATTAATTTTAACCAAATTCTATATGTAGCTTGTAATGATTAAGTAGGACAGTTACTGGACCTGGTTTTCTTGTTGATGCAGTAATAAAAAAAATCATGTTTTATGATCAGGACCTGAGGAAGAAAGCGGCCCGTCTAGTGGCTGCCAAGTGTACACTGGCTGCCCGGGTGGACAGCTTCCACGAGAGCGTGGACGGAGCCATCGGTGACAGCCTAAGGGCAGAGATCGAGCAGAAACTTGACAAGCTTCAGGAACCACCCCCCGTCAAAACGGTCAAACCACTGCCAGCCCCTATTGAGCAGTCCCGGAAAAAACGAGGAGGAAGAAGGTAGGTTATAGGGATAAAATAGAAACGGTGAGGGTACATGTAGGTTCTAGGGATAAACAATGAAGCAATCAATGAAACAACTAGAAAAGGTGAAGGTACATGTAGGTTCTAGGGATAAACAATGGAGCAATCAATGAAACAACTAGAAAAGGTGAAGGTACATGAAGGTTCTAGTGATAAACAATGGAGCAATCAATTAAACAACTAGAAAAGGTGAAGGTTCATGTAGGTTCTAGTGATAAACAATGGAGCAATCAATGAAACAACTAGAAAAGGTGAAGGTACATGTAGGTTCTAGGGATAAACAATGGAGCAATCAATGAAACAACTAGAAAAGGTGAAGGTACATGAAGGTTCTAGTGATAAACAATGGAGCAATCAATTAAACAACTAGAAAAGGTGAAGGTTCATGTAGGTTCTAGTGATGTATAAAGAGTAGTCCAGGAAAAATGTTTGAACGTAGTTTGTAGTGAAATAGAAGTCAGCCTTTATAGATCTGTACAGGAAAAATCGAGGATGGTGAGAACGGGCTCTTATGATTTAGAAGGCAAGTTACAGAAGGCTTATCAACGATTTGATAATAAATGGATTCTGTGTTCATTAATCTAATTAATCTTCTCTTTTAATTTTTAAGGGCAAGAAAAATGAAAGAAAGATTAGGATTAACAGAAGTTAGAAAAGCGGCCAACAGAATGAACTTTGGAGAGGTAAAATAAACACATTAAGCATTACATCAGATGCATTTAAGTTAAATTAATGAAGATTTGATGGCCCTATCTATAAATGTTTAAATATAGTTGCTATTTAATTTTTGTGTTGATATAATGCATTCAGAGATAAATAATTAAGTTTAAAAGAGATTTATGACATATTGCCCATTAATCACATTTTATCTTTAGCGAAATGGTAATAAAAGAAGATATGTACTAATTATTTTGTAAGCAGAAATAATTGCAGGTCAAAATCTGATATTGAGTTTAAGCCAACGTAGTATCACTTCAAACCAGGGTTGATGTTTACAGATTGAGGAAGATGCTTATCAAGATGATCTGGGATTTTCTCTCGGAGCTTTAGGCAAATCGCGGTCTGGAAAAATCCGTGGGCCAGTGGTGGACTCCAAAACCAAGGCCCGAATCTCTAAGACTCTACAGGTAAGGTGTGCTAGTTAAAGCCAATACAAGAAGAAACCATGGAGGTCTACATGTACACATATATATACTTGTGTCAGTACTGTATATGTACACTTGTATCACAGAATGATTCAGTAGTACTGTATACTTGTGTCAGTACTGTACATGTACACATATGTCACAGAATGATTCAGTAGTACTGTATACTTGTATCAGTACTGTACATGTACACATATGTCACAGAATGATTCAGTAGTATCGTATACTTGTGTCAGTACTGTACATATACACATATGTCACAGAATGATTCAGTAGTACCGTATACTTGTGTCAGTACTGTACATGTACACATATGTCACAGAATGATTCAGTAGTACCATACTTGTGTCAAAACTGTATAAACAGAATTTTTGTGGTTATCTACATGTAACTTGGTTTGTCTTGAAAGTTAGCCATTTGAAAATGTACCATAATGATTTTGCCAGGGATTCAATTTTTTTTTTATTAATATTGATAAATATTATAAATGTTTAGCAAAAATTAACAATATTTGATCCGTTTTTGCGTACTTTTACCATGTACTGTTACAGTGATTTGTTCCTTACCGCCGTGAATATTGTTTTTGTTCTCCTGTCAACCAAGTTTTATACGCAACTTTTTACTTTCACAAATTAACAGTGTTAAAGTGGTGTACAAAAACATTGTTTTTATTATAAGAAAATAGCAAAGCAAATTGCATTTACATGCAGTGTTCTCAAAGAAAAAATAGAGCTACTTGAAAAATTTGAAATATTAGTACATGTACTGTGTTTGTTTTTTTCTTTATTGTACATGTACCATATTAGAGAGTAAGGTCATTTATAAAATGCTTGTGATTTAATTTTGTTTACAGCATAGTTACAATGACATTTATTAGATATGATTGTAATTTCTGATATCCATTTTGTTAAGGCTAAAGTTCAGAAGCAGAACAATGTTTGGGGAGGAAGTACAACAGTGAAACGACAGATTGCTGGAACAGCGTCCAGTGTGGCATTTACACCCCTACAGGTATGTATAATAGAACAGTCCCCAGTGTGGCATTTACACCCCTACAGGTATGTATAATAGAACAGTCCCCAGTGTGGCATTTACACCCCTACAGGTATGTATAATAGAACAGTCCCCAGTGTGGCATTTACACCCCTACAGGTATGTATAATAGAACAGTCCCCAGTGTGGCATTTACACCCTTACAGGTATGTATAATAGAACAGTCCTCAGTGTGGCATTTACACCCCTACAGGTATGTATAAAAGAACGGTCCCCAGTGTGGCATTTACATCCCTACAGGTATGTATAATAGAACGGTCCCCAGTGTGGCATTTACACCCCTACAGGTATGTTTAATAGAACGGTCCCCAGTGTGGCATTTACACCCCTACAGGTATGTATAATAGAACAGTCTCCAGTGTGGCATTTACACCCCTACAGGTATGTATAATAGAACAGTCCCCAGTGTGGCATTTACACCCCTACAGGTATGTATAATAGAACAGCGTCCAGTGTGGCATTTACACCCCCACAGGTATGTATAATAGAACAGTCCCCAGTGTGGCATTTACACCCATACTGGTATGTATAATAGAACAGTCTCCAGTGTGGCATTTACACCCCTACAGGTATGTATAATAGAACAGTCTCCAGTGTGGCATTTACACCCCTACAGGTATGTATAATAGAACAGTCTCCAGTGTGGCATTTACACCCCTACAGGTATGTATAATAGAACACAGTCCAGTGTGTCATTTACACCCCTACAGGTATGTACAGGGTGTCCCAGAATATCTGATACCATTTGAAATGCATGTAAATTAATTATTGCATGGCCAAAACTGGTAAACTTTGACTCAAATAAAATGTGAAATAGTTTAATTTTTCCCCATAAAAAAGTTTAGGAGAAAAATTTGCTTCTCATTGAATTATGATGTCACAAAATTGTATCATATTTCTTTGGTTGAATTGAATAAATGAATTGAACAACAGAGCAGGTATCTTCCATTTTAAAACTGTATTTTAAACACAGACGCCAGATATAGGTGTATGAATTACTAGTATTGAATAAGATTAGCCTATCGAAAAACAATTCAGCAGGCAACAGATTCTCTAAATAGTGAGAAGATTTAAGAAGATGAGATTGGTACAGAGTAATTTTACTCTTCAAATTGACGTTGTCATTGATAAAAAAGGGATGTCATTTTGACGCAACCTCTTTTTTGTTGTTGTTTTTTTAAAACAATGCTTAATTTGTCGAAAAGTTATGAATGTTTGTAAAATTTGTTGAGTGAAAATTTACATCATATACAGTTACGAAAATGACTTTGGTTTTCTGTTATTTAAATTAATCAAAAGTTATTCCAAGAGAAAATGGTATCAGATATTATGGGACACCCTGTATAATAGAACAGTTTCCAGTGCATATATTTAGACCTCTTCAGTTATGTATAATAGAACAGCCTTTAGTTTGGCTTTTGCACCCCTTTACAGGTATGTTACAGGCACGTAGCATCGTTTTTGAAAGTGGGGGGGCCAGACCCATCCAAAAAATCTTGACAAGCCCAAAAAATAAAAAATAAAAGGGAAAGTTACAGTTTCCAGAAATCTTCAAAATCCTAATCCGTGGGGGGGGGGGGGGGAGACTCAACTATACTTCCAAAAAAAGTTGTTCCCTACCATAATTTTTTTTCCTCCAAATCATGAAATTCCTAATCCGTGGAGGGGGGGGGGGGGGGGGGGGGGGGAAGGTAACTTCAAATTGACTACTCATTTCCTTATTCTCATATCAATTTTTTACAAACTTCCAAAAAAGTGGGGGGGCCAACTCCATTATAATTCATTTTTTTATATGTAAATTTTAACAAATTTGTTGCTGCGGGAAAAAGTGGGGGGGGCCAGGCCCCCCCTGGCCCCCCCTGATGCTACGTGCCTGCTGTTAGATCCCTGTACTTTGTGTTGCATGTACTGTACACCCTCCACAGTTTGTATAGTGCCTAGAATACCCTACAATGTAGTGAGTAGTTCATAGAGCTCGAGATCTCAGTCTGGCCATGACATTTGTTCTACTATGTGGAGATGGTACATGTATATTCACAAATATATCTTATTTGACAGGGACTTGAGATCGTGAATCCCCAGGCCGCTGAACGTAAAGTACAAGCCGCCAATGCCAAGTACTTCTCTAGTACATCTGGGTTCCACAAAATCAAGAAGGGAGACACGTGACGGTGGCAGTGCCATTTTCTGGTTGGCTTACTGTGTGTGTGTCAGTAGAAAGCCTTGATGTATATCTTTCTACGTTTTTGATTATTTCAGCGAGATCAAATCTATATGTTACCGGTATGTTTATGGAATACCCGACATGGTTTTACAAAACTGTTGATCATTGTGATGTAATTGTCTCATGTCATCTTATGATATTGTTTTATATTAATCCAAACTGAAATATGTGGAATAAAGTCATTACAATGTACGTCTTGTATTGTCAAGTAATTTTATTACCGTCCTCTAAGTCTTCATTACAAGGCTTTTAAACAAAGTGAAAATAATTCACCATTCATAGGATGTACACTTCCTTTGAGATTGGTAGTAAAATAAATTGATAAAGTAAAATTAGTTCAATGCAATATTCTCTATTATCAATTTAAAACATTTGTTCTCTTTTTTCTGTTTGTTAAATTTGTGATTTGATGTGGTACATTAATGTTCTAAGGCTAAAAACAAAAGTTGCAAAAATTAAAAATAATGGTATTTACTTTGATTATAAAAGATACAAAACCTTGTGGTATCTGCTCCTGTACTGTTCTTGATGCTTGACCAACATGTGTAATGTTTTATACCATTACATTTTAAGGTCACCTTCGTGTCGGTTGACAATGGTTTTCTCGGGGTGTCAGTTTCAACTGTTATCCCCCCAAACAGGCACAATTAATTTTATTATACTGAATGTCTTTGTTTTAGAGAAATTTTACTGCCTTTGTATAGAAATGACGTGAATTCTATGGTGAACCTTACATGCATAATTTACGCGCATGTAACAATTCGTTGTGTTACTAGTTGCCAAGTGTGTTGCTAATGCTGATGGTAATAGAACGGATTATCAACTGCGTCTCAACCAATCAGATTTCAGTATTTAACATAAAAGTATAATAATATATAAATAATGCCTGTTTGAGAGGGTAACGAGAAAAGCATTGTCAGCTGATGCGAAGCGGAATTTTTTTTCAAACAGGAACTAGGTATTTTTATTTTATTACACTGAATGTCTTCATTTGAGAGAAAATTTACTGCTTTTTCATTAAAATGACATGAATTCTACGGTGAACCGAACGCGCATAGTTTACGCTCATGTAACAATTTGTTGTGTTACCCAAGTGTGTTGTTAATGCTGAGGATAATAGAAGGGATTATCAACTGCGTCTAAACAAATCAGATTTCAGTATTCAACATGAAAGTATTATAATATTCGTTGTCATGCATCGTCCGTTCACAATTTGACATTTTAAACTTTTTGAAAACTACATGACCAGTTGTTATCTTATTTGGTATGAAGCATCCCAAGGACAAGAGGAATCTATAAAATCTTAAATAAGAGTCGGAGTGGAAAATTGATTACCGGTATGTAAATATGTGTTGATTGAAAGTAAAAACATTCATACTTTATCTGTAGGACATCAATATGAAGCTACACAGAGAGTTTGAAATCAATTCACCAAATCATAAGGAAAAAAGTCTGGAAAACAAAGGGGACAAAATGACTGACAAACCATATTAAATAAAGACTATATATACCTGTAGCCCCCCCCCCTTTCCTGCATGGCTTCACCAGTATGGGACTAATAAACGCAGGGTAACAGTCAGAGGAGTCTCTGAATTAGCGTTTTGACCCCAAAGTGAAGGTTAAAAATGCAAACATGAAACTTCCTGCCAGGTCCATCTACGGGATATGGCAATTGCAACTTCTCAGGCCTTTCCGGTAGGCTCGGAAAAACACCTCGAATATATTGACATTACCGGATGTTAGCATTTTATACAAAATGGAGTCGGTTTCCGTTAAAATAAATATCGGCTAGACAGCCTTATAAGTTGCCTCTGTGTTATATTTTAGGGTATATCATTTACTTTAATGATCGAAGTCTAGCTTACATCTTAACAGATCGTAAAAGTGTTGTATTTATATCAAGTTTCATAAAAAGGGGGGGGGGTTGTCATGGACGCCTAGGTAATACATCATTCGGCAAACCTCGGCCGATTCCGTAACCTACATCAAATGATGAGATACGAATCGGCCAAGGTGTGCCGAGTGGGTAATACATTCGAGGTGTTTTTCCGAGCCGGTCGGAAAGGCCCGAGAAGACGCGATTGCGGGATATGGTACTGAGGTGACTGTCAAAGCCCGTGGGCCTCTTGTTAATTTGACCAAAATGTCTATTGCAGGATTTTTATTTGTAATAATGAGATTCGTTGTGCGAAAATTTTAAGTGTTTGTGCGAATAAACACTTCTTAGCCTCCATGAATTGTAATTTAAAGCGACAGATTTTCTTAAATGGTCGGGTTCGTTGTACGAAAGAAAAGCAAGACTGTCGTCTGAACTGAGCTGTGAGGAAGCCGTGCAAAGCTGAAATGTCGTCCTGTTGAACTTGTGAAGAAACTTGTGAATAACAAAAACATTTCATGGTAGAAGGAAACGTTGTCTTGACAACCAAACATTGAAAGCTGATCACTATGGCAGTCTTTGAGTTTGCTGGGATTATTCATGGTGATTTTCACTCAGACAAAAACGCATGAACTGTATAACGTTAGGTTGCAAAACACAGTTTTATATATGTAACGTGTTATAAGGACGTTTTTCGATGAAGGACAAGCCCCAAAACCTATCTATATATCAATAGAAAGTTAAAATTGTGAATTTTGTAAATATTTAAGAATAATGCACATGTAACTTAATGCTAGAATTCATGCTAGAATTTATTTGGCGCTCAAAACATGAGGAAAATAGATAAAAGGATGCCTCTAAATGCAGTTCACCCATGCATTTTAGATTCCCCCTGAAAACATGAGAATGGAAATAAATCAGCCATTTTTATTTCTGTGCATTTTCAAGAGCATTTAGTCCTTATAGGCATCGTTTTATAGTATTTTCAGGGTACATTCGCCAGCTCTTTAAAGAGCTATATTACCTGGTAAAAAATTGATTGAATTCTGCACGCGTAAAATCCGGATGTTTTTGAAGTTACCTCCATTTATATAAGAGTCTCACAAAATTAATTTTTAATAAATTTTTCTACATACTTTTTGCATGTATTTTGAAAGATAAACCTTTAGCTGTAATTTTGCAAATGAGAATTTAAGAATTTAATTTTAATGTATACTGCATAAAAATAGCAGGAAAATCCCTACCTATCATATGCTCTTTCCAAGAGAAAATTTAATTAGTAACCCCCTGGATTTTATACGAAACAGTGTTTAGCTACCATATATAGTGTGATTATATACTCTCCTAGACAAATATCTCAATGTAATTATGGAAAAAATATGTACACATATGTCACAGAATGATTCAGTAGTATTGTATACTTGTGTCAGTACTGTACATGTACACATATGTCACAGAATGATTCAGTAGTATTGTATACTTGTGTCAGTACTGTACATGTACACATATGTCACAGAATGATTCAGTAGTACTGTATACTTGTGTCAGTACTGTACATGTACACATATGTCACAGAATGATTCAGTAGTATTGTATACTTGTGTCAGTACTGTACATGTACACATATATCACAGAATGATTCAGTAGTATTGTATACTTGTGTCAGTACTGTACATGTACACATATATCACAGAATGATTCAGTAGTACCATACTTGTGTCAGTACTGTACATGTACACATATAAGATAGACAAACCAGCTTTAAAAATATCTTTTTACTGGTATATTGAATCTATGTAAACAAAAACAGGGCTTGAGCCTTGTTTACATGACGAAGAGTTGTAAGCCCTGTAGGTTGCTTAAAACTCAACGACTGGCACCCAAATTTCATTTGAATTTTAGAAATTCATTCCTGAAGCATTGCAAATAATAAAAACAGAAAAATAAAATTTGTCCAAAATCGTGTAGAAAAAATTAATTGTTTTTAAACATTTAATTCATCGGGGTTGATTTAAGCATAGGTTTACTAAACTAAGTAAACTTATGTGTGTGCGCCAGTCAGGTCACAGATCACTGATTCGATTTTATATACATTGAAGGGATTACAACATATGTTTGATGTCTCACTCAGACTGACAGAATTTATAGTTTGCTCAATGAAATATTAAATGAATCAGTTAAGTATTACAGAAAACAGTACCGGTAGTTGAATTTATACACATTACAGAGATTAAAACATGTTTGATGTCACTGACAGAATATTTCGCTCATATAAGCAGTTATGACATAACCATGCAGTGCTATTTATAAAAAGTTTATTTGAATGTTTGTACAGGTTTGTGCCCATTGAACAGTGGAAGGTCTTTTCTCTACCACCAGTGTCCATCATTTACTGTGACAGGTGTGATCCCAATCTAAAGACCCGCGAACAAGAAGAGAATTAAGCTGGTTTGATTTTAATCAAAAGTAAAAGCTACTAGAAGAATGAAATTAATCATTATAAATTTTGTACTATAATGTGCAATTGAAAATAGTGGAATGTAGATTTAGTTTATTTCCTTTGTATAGATACTTTAAATGGAAGACTTTAAACTAAAGTGGATTTTGTATAGACAAGTATAAGGACCAGAAAGTAGAAATGGATCTAACTGTTTATGATTTAAATCACATTTATGATCTAACTGTTTAATTTGTCAAGCATAAATTTAAGCAAGTTCTATGGGTTTTCTTATTTTTATATAAAACCCATATTTTTACAGGAAGGAACATTAAATTTTGGTGATGCTGATCTCTTTTGATGGAGTCCATTAATTGATATCAACTGGATTTTAATTCAGGTGAGTCACATTTTCAAGTTTAAATCCTGAATGAGATTATATATACTTAATGCAAATATTGGTTGTAAGTTGGTTATCGCTGATTTAATTTTGTTTCAAGAACAATAATAAGATTTAGTTGACAATTATTTTTATATTGCCGAGATCCTTCTTACATCAATATCATTAACATTTTAAAACTGTTTAGAAGGATCCACTGTTAAGAGAATTAATACAATATAGGGTTTATTGCTTTATTTCTGCTGGTAAATGAAAACATTCCTAATACGTTACATTTTTTAACAAGAATTAGGTATAAAGCCTCTTTAGGTAATGTTGATATATGTGGGTTTTTTTTCAACTGTTCACAGGACCAAAAGTGGGGTTCGGAATTCTTCAGTAGAATTTACATGGAAGAACCTTTTTAGGTGATTGAGTAATGAAAACTGTGGGCATTTTGTGTTGTTGCTCCCCGAAACCAATCTGCTTTTTCTGACCATCGGGCTCCAAGCTGTACCATTAATGGAGAATAGATTTAGGTAAAAAAATGTATTTTGGATTTTTTGCTTTACATAATTGATCGATTCATGAATTGCAAACAGTTTCCTATCTGTATATATTTTAAATATACAAACTTAAAGCAAAACTTGCATAAAATTATTTACATTAATTCTTCAAAAGATATCAAAAGTTATAGTTCAAACTTATGTCTATTCTCATTTTATGACATTGAAGCCTGTTGTCCATTGACTCTGTCTTGTCTCCTCCAGACCACTGCAGTCAATTTTAACCCAATCTAATTTAAACTGGACTTGATCCCTCCTCTATAATAAACAATACATGATCTACCTGTGCATGAATAAAAATTTTAAAAAATTGGCCCGTCAGATTTAAGCTTCCAAATTCAAGTCTAAAGATAATTCAACAGCTTTCTCTTCTTTGAAGCCTTAAATGTTCAATGGTCAAATTACCTCAATTCTAAGGGCTTTTTTTAAATTGAATTGTAAATTTTTACATTTGCAAATAAGTTTCCTCAGATGAATGAATCTAAAAGCTTAAATTCTTAAATTCTGTGTGACATTTTTAATGACATTGCAATGGTTACCGCATACGCTTATCGTTTGACGGTTGCATTATTATAAACATAAAAACATATGGTTATGTAAAAAATTCTGAAGGATTTGCCTTTCTCAAAAGTAAATATAAGTAATAAACAGCAATATTAGAATGCTCATCGGGATATGAACTTGGTTCGTCACATGATCAAGCTTCGTTATTTTTCTGGAAATTTCAGCCTTTTTGATCTTAGAATTTTGGCCCCATGTTGAATAGAGTAATGAACAGTTTGTAAGCAAAATTAACTCCTATAAACCGCTGCATGGAAGTTAATAAATGTTAATAGGAATTTAGGACACAATGTGTAGATGTGCATATTACCAGGAAATTCTGCTTCCATTATTCTTCAGGAAATTTCATCCCTTTTGATCTTACAATTTTAAACCCATGTTGAATAGAGTAATGAAGTTTTTAAGCGCAACCTCTCTTAAACGGCTTCATAAAATTAAGTGAAACTTTGTAGGCATTTAGGACACAATATGCATATTACCGATTACTGATTCCTTTATTTTTCTTGAGATTTAGGCCCTTTTGAACTTAGAATTTTTGTAGTTGTTAAAGACAAAGGAATAAATGTGCATATTTGCAGGAAGTTTTTTGCAAGTTATGCCCTATTATATAAATAGTGTCTGTTTGGGAGGGTAACAGTTGAAATTGACACCCCGAGAAAACCATTGTCAACCGACGCAAAGCGGAGGTTGACAATGGTTTTCGAAGTGTCAATTTCAACTGTTATCCTCCCAAACAGACACTATTTATTTTGTTATACTGATTGTCTTAATTTTTAAGAAAGTTTTACTGCTTTTATATAGGAATAACGTGAATTCTACAGCGAACCCTACGCGCATAATTTTTGCGCATGTAACAATTTTTAATGTTACCCGTTGCTAAGTGCGTTGCTACGCTGAGGGTAATAGTACGGATTATTAACTGCGTCTTAACCAATCAGATTTCAGTATTTAACTTGAAAGTATAACAATATATAAATAGTGCCTGTTTGGGAGGGTAACAGTTGAAATTGACACCCCGAGAAAACCATTGTCAACCGACGCAAAGCGGAGGTTGACAATGGTTTTCGAAGTGTCAATTTCAACTGTTATCCTCCCAAACAGGCACTATTTATATAATGTTACCCGTTGCTAAGTGCGTTGCTAACACTGAGGGTAATAGAATGGATTATGAACTGCGTCTTAACCAATCAGATTTCAGTATTTAACATGAAAGTATAACAATATATAAATAGTGCCTGTTTGGGAGGGTAACAGTTGAAATTGACACCCAGAGAAAACCATTGTCAACCGACGCAAAGCGGAGGTTGACAATGGTTTTCGAAGTGTCAATTTCAACTGTTATCCTCCCAAACAGGCACTATTTGTTTTGTTATACTGAATGTCTTAATTTTTAAGAAAATTTTACTCCTTTTATATAGGAATAACGTGAATTCTACAGCAAACCGTACGTGCATAATTTTCGCGCATGTAACAATTTGTATTGTTATACTTTCATGTAAAATACTGAAATCTGATTGGTTAAGACGCAGTTCATAATCCTTTCTATTACCCTCAGCGTTAGCAACGCACATAGCAACGCTTCGCGTCGGTTGACAATGGTTTTCTCGGGGTGTCAATTTCAACTGTTACCCTCCCAAACAGGCACTATTTATATAATGTTACCCGTTGCTAAGTGCGTTGCTAACACTGAGGGTAATAGAATGGATTATGAACTGCGTCTTAACCAATCAGATTTCAGTATTTTACATGAAAGTATAACAAATCAAATTATTTTGTGTATTTAATGCATACCTTGCCATTTATTATGTGTCATTGTCAGGTAATAGAACAGCGTCGGGTAAGTGAGATTCCTTACTTTTTGTTTCATTCTTTGAATATTATAAGGTGATAAAATATGGTCAAGCGTGATCAAATATATCATGAAGTCCGATAGGATATATTGGATTTGATCACCCTTACCATAGTTATCAATTGATCACCTCATAATACCCAAAGAATGATTCCTTATATCTAATCTTAAAAGCATAAAGCCAAAAAAAACCCAAACCTCTTTGCCATGATTTTGTTTACTACATGGGAAGCCTAGGATGTTTAGGATTGCTTATCAAAAAGAAATACTTCTAAACTCCATGTACCAGTAAGGAGTTTGGGAATGGGGATTTCATTTTTTAATTGTTGTTAAAAATTATGTTTTTAAAACTATTTGACTCTATTGGTTAAGTTTTACAGTGTTGCTTGGGTTAGCGATGAGGCCCAAGGACCTCTTGTGTAATTACTCTCTCTTTTTCATATCTTGCACTATTTTCAGACACTTCAGGAGACAAATAAAATTAAAATATTCCGTGAAACTGATGGAATTAAGAAATTCTACAAGGTAAGATAATCATTAATCTTCCAGGTAAGATAATCATTAATCTTCCAGGGTAGATAATCTAATAACATGTAAAACTCTGTAACATGGATTACCATTAATTGTCTTGTTTTATTTATTTGACAGCAAAGTGATATTCAATGTAAAATACAGTATTTTTTTATTATTCATTCATCATGAAATACAATTACTAATGAGAATAGAAGTACAATTTGTATATAAGTATTGTTTTGTTTACATGGTACATGTAAATGCAATCAGTCTCTTAACATTAAAATAAATACAGTTTGTTATTATAAAGTACATTGCTATTTCTCTTGTCATATGAATCTATTGAAGGATGAAGTGAAGAATTCAGTAGAACTTTCTGAAGGGTCAAGAGGTCAACTGACGGCTTGTCACATGGAGCATATAACCTGGTATGTATGACAGACAGTAAGTCATGATTTGGAATGATCTCTCATCTCAATGTAAATATGATAATATATTTTAATGTTAAAATGTTCTCTTGGATAAAGTTGGTTGGGACATGATGTAATCTTGTGAGAATTCCTTCAGACTTCACAGGATTTAATCATGTGACCAACAAGTTTATATCCCATAGAACTATTTAACATTTTTATTCTTTCTTAAATAATGAGAAATAAACAATATTATATACATGCAATATAATTATACACAATATACATAACAGTATGTTTATATACACACACACACACAATACATGTACATATAAAATATACCTGTAATTTGTGCACAATCCACAGAAATGTTCCTCTATAGTATTTATACAGAGCTTGTTTAAGTGTTGTATTCACACATACATATAGTTTGTATTTCATCTATCAATATGTAAACAATTCATATCAATGTAACACCCACAGTTTGTTTATATATGTAGATATACACACAGTTTGTTTATATATGAAGGTATACACACAGTTTGTTTATATATGTAGATATACACACAGTTTGTTTATATATGTAGATATACACACAGTTTGTTTATATATGAAGGTATACACACAGTTTGTTTATATATGTAGATATACACACAGTTTGTTTATATATGTAGATATACACACAGTTTGTTTATATATGTAGATATACACACAGTTTGTTTATATATGTAGATATACACACAGTTTGTTTACATGTAATACTGGATTTTCTTCACTTTACCTGTGATGCACTCAGCCACAAAGAGGTTGTCTCTGGTGTCCACACATAAATCCCATGGATAATGTAAATGACAGTTGTCAATGTAGCGGAGGAACTGTCCGTCCTGATCCAGGATGTGGATACGGTCGTTGTCATAGTCTGCTGTCAGGATCCGACCCTGGCTGTCTGTTGTGATGCCGGCTGGACTAAATGATCCCTTGGTAGTAGAGGGAGGACCAGTGTAGGTAAACCGGAGTTTCCCGGCCTGATTGACCACCACTACTGCACGGGCGTCATAGTCTGACACACAGATATCTAGGTTCCTGTTCTCATTGATGTATTTAATGTAATCACCAGATGAATAGAGAGGTTGTCCTTTGTCGTCGTACTGAATACTTTGTTTCTCTGTGGAGCCAGAGTAACACACAACTTTTGTTTGTTTTCTATCATCACTGACCACGACAACCAGGAGGTCACCAGAGGAGGTACTACAGACATTGAGAGGTCCCCACCCCCGTAGTCTGATCACTGTCTTTATCTTTTTATTCTTCACTATGTTCACAGTTCTATCATTGTAATCAGTATAAACTAGATCCCCACTCCTTGTCACTGCTATGTCCAGTGGACGGTTCCCTGACTTGGTTTGGACTGACTTCACTAGTTTTCCCTGAAGGTTGTAGAGTCTCATCTTGTTGTCCTGACCATGCGTCCATAGTTCTTCATCCCTCAGACAGGACACTCTGCCTAATCTATTAGAGTCTCCATACTCGGTGTTTATCTCTGTGATGATCCGTGGTACATCAATGAGCGGTCTGTCCGGGGGAGAGGACTCAGCACCGGGGGAATCCATGGTGTAGACTTGTTCTTCTGTTTTGATAGATGACGCTGACAGAGAACCAAACTGTTGATAAAGCTTTTCTTTGTTGATCTTCTGAGGGGTAAAACTTGGTAAGGACACGGTGAGTTTAGGAGGCAATCTTCTGAATTCAGCATTCCTTGATTTGTAGGCAGAGACACCGCTGACATCATTGGAGTGCAGTAACTTCTTCAGATCAGCAATGGTCTGTGTGATTTCATCAATGGTGCGTGTGATTTCATCTTCCTGTTTGTTTAATATGGCCAGGTGTTTGGTGTCCATTTCATTGAGATCAGATTTCAGTTTGTGGATCCTGGTGTCTATTTCTCTGTGCAAGGCTTCTCCATGTTTGTCTATTGCTGATGTCAATTTCTGGCTGTTTTTATTCAGAGCAGCTTTCTGAACTGGGATATTAGAGGCAATCTGTTGATATTTAGGAGAAATGGATTTCTCTAACTCTTGCATTTCTCTCTGTAAAAGTTCTTTTTTGCTTTCAATATGCTTAACAATGTCAACTGGTTTATGTCCTAAATGTTCTCCAGAAATACAGAGTGAACAAATAGGAATGTCACATTGTTCACAGTGAAGTTCACATTGTTTTGTGGAATGTTTAGGACACTTAGGGTAATTTGGAGTAGATCCCCGCTGTTCAAATGGCAGCACTTTGTGTTCTTTGGATTGATCGGAGAGATGTTCCCCCACACAGGCTTTACACAGATGTATGTGACAAATGTCACAGTACATAGAGGGGCCCGGGGTCTCACAGAGACGACACCGTAACACATCCTGGGCCCAACGCTCGTCCATGGTCAGGCAATGAACTTGCGTGAATTCTGAAAAAATATATTTTAATGATTATGTCTTAATTTACATATGTTACTGCATGTGCATATATTAAATCATGAACATGCTCTCTTAATCAGCTGATAATATTCAGTTTGTTTTTGTAGTTTTGAAAATACAATAAAATCATTTCCATACACATAACATATATAACACGGATCTAAAAAAAATCTGATGATCCATATTTAGATCTACAACCCTTAACATTAATTTTAATAAATTTTATAATTAAGGAACATAAAATGTGTTGTTGAATACTAGTAACGTTAGAAAATACAGACAGAAGGAACATTTACGATCTCAAACTGTACAAACCTTAAACTTCTATCATGGCGACTCCGGGTAGGCGTTTATTTACTCTTCCTGGTCTGGTGACCTTTTTTTATCACGTGATTGATTGAATGAATCAAGATAAATTATCTAATTTTGTAATAACCGAATTCTAAGTTTCTGTCGAATAGTTTATTAAAGTGATATTTTATTTTTAAAATATGGACAGTTATTTGGGCAATGTCAAGTTCAATAACTCTGTTTGTTTTTGTAGATCATTAGTTGTCCCTCGTTGGATTACCAGGCGTACAGTGTGATATATTGACATCCGTGTCTCTAGCTTATAGAGTCTTCATACTCAGGACCAGGCTGAAGGGGATTGTTCTTAGCTGACCTTTATCAACGGACATATCTTTACACCAAAACAAAGTGAATTTAAAAAGAAATTTAAAAATTTGATCTACTCCATAAATGAAAGGAAACCATCATCATCGGAACAAAAAAAAATTTCAGAGGAATATTAAAACAACGTGTTCCCATGACATTTTGCGTGTTTACGAAATACATGTACTACAGGTGACTGTGTAAATATATTATACCTGTGAAATGAGTCACAGATTGATTAAATGTGAAGAGTTTTCAATTTGTATTAACATTGGTGACCATATAAATGAATAAAAATTATTTGCTTTTAAAATTGTGTTTATGTAAAATGTATCTCCTTTCCTCGTAGTTGAAGGTGGCGTTAAATGTATAGAATTAACTTTCGGACATCCAAATGAGATGTGTACACTTTTTAATTATTATTAATGTCAATTCTTTTGATCTACCTCTACAAAGCTTAAGTTTATCACAAGGTCATAAGTGCATAGTTACGACGTTCACATAGCAAACAAATTAAAAACAAATAGTTTTTAAAAAATTATCTTTTCTTTAAAATTCCAAAATATGCTTATTGTCATCGTCTCAAGCCACGGGTTTTGTGTCCATTCTATTGGAAATAGAAATAGAATGGACACAAAACCCGTGGCTTGAGACGATGGCTTATTGTACTTTCATTACTTTGTTTGATTTCATAAATAGCAATTTCTATTTATAAAGTATATATGCATTGTATTTTACAAGAATGTGCAAAAGTATGCGTCATGAAAACCAAAGCCGACATTCTTAAAAACAAACTCGGAAAGGTTTACTAAGAAGAAAAACTACATTTAGAAATAACAAAACGACCAATATTATGATAGACCGTACGATGATGTTCTGTAAACATGAAGTCATTCCATGACGGGCAGCCTACTGATTAACACACGGACAACGTGAAGTCATCTCTGAGAACGCAGATAAAAATATATTGATGTGTTAATTTGTCACCTTGTTCAAGAAAGTCTAAGCAGAGGGTGTTGAAGAAATAAACCATAACCATCTCACTCCCACATGTCTTTATGTACACACAACACTTGGTGTATATTGAAAATTTTAAGGAGACTAAGGAAAAGAAATTAACCAACAATAAAATATACTGAGATGAGGTTAAAGAGAAAAAAAAATACAGACTTCTAAAATATTGAATTTTAGGCGATATTACAAAATTGTTGAAATATGAAAAAAGTTAGATGCTTGACGTACGAAGAGGGATAACTCTTAAAATAATTTGATTAAAACTTCATGGGAAACACGGGTTGACCACAGTAGTAAAAACAATTAAAAATTGCGACAAAATGAATTTAAAAAAGAAGGGCATATTTTTTTCTAGTAGGAATGGCGAATGTTTAAACTGCAACTCATAGTCATTACACTATTTAAGAGGTTGTATTTGCGACGTTCGAAGTCGATTTCATAGGTAGAGTTGATTACATTTTCTTGAATTTCCGTAGAATAAGGCCTATAAAAAACTGTGTGTTTGGGGTAACACTGATGAAAAAATTAGGTAGGTAGGGTTTTTTTTTTTTAAATTTTATCATATTTTTTTCTGCATGAATCCTAAGAATGTTTGTTTGTGTCATATTTAAAAACGAATTTTTTAATAAAAAATAATATAAAATTCACAATTGCATAAAAACAGACATCTAAAAATGGCTACTTTTTTTTTTTTACATACTTAATACATAATCAGTGCATGTCTGTCTATTGCTCTCCATTTAATTGTACATGTAGTTATATATTTATAAAAAGAGTGGCATATTTATTTTAAAAAATTAAAGTGCATTATGATTTCAAAGTCAGTGATCCCAATGCGAAACCCATGAAGCGTTTAAAGCTTTGACCTTATTTTCAATGTCTGATACCAATCTCTCCATCTGATATATGTCTTATTGGTGTTTTATTCTTTCTCCCCCCCCCCCCCCCCCGATATAAGAATATAATTTTGTTTACTTGTTCAATTATAGCCTGATTAGGGTTTTCAAGTATTGTTGCGAAATAAAGAAGCTTTGAGACAATTACTTGTACGGAATTAATTATCTGGCTTTTCACGAAATTCTTCTATATTTTTATTTTGGCAATATATATTCCTTTTAAATAACCTGATTGATTTAATTCTATTTACCAATTTATCAATTACTTTTTGTAATCTCCTTGCAAATATAAATGCAATTATTTTTTTAGTCACAGTTAGTAAGACTTATTGGTCTGTAATTTTCTAACTTATCTATCCCCTTTTATGTATAAGAGAGAGAACTTAGCATTCTTGTGTTGGGGTTAATTAAGAAATAAGAAATCATTCTTACAGTATTATGATGTGATAATTTCGATCGGGGTGTGGTGAAATCTAATACTCCAGAAGGGCTTTATGATAGATTTGACCACGCCCCGAAATTATCATCTCATGATATTCAAAGAATGATTTCTTATTACTTATATTTATATCATATCCAATATCTACAGTTTTTAACAACATTTTAAAATCACAATTTTTTTCATGTAGCACATGCTATGTATTACTACGCGGCACAGCCAATAACGTGTTTCGGTTATGCTATAAGACACGCCCATTTTGTGTCACTCATCTTTGATGAAATTATTGGGTTATAGGCTTCACAATTGATTCGTAATGTTAACACAGACAAAGACAGGTGAACATGTAAATATTTCGTCTTCAGTATAAATTTGGAATATAATTTCATATAAACAAATCTCTGATATTTTCCAAAACAAAATTTAACAGGTAAACCGTCTACTCCTGCAGGTGACTTATTATTTTTCATTCCATCTTCAGCTTCTGCGCATTCCTGTAATGTTGGGAAGTTTTCACATTATGTATATTATATAATTTTCTGACAACACAGAGGTTGTATTAATTTGGACAAGATATGATTGAATTTCATTTATCGGTATAACCTTTGATGAATAAGAATTTACAGAGAAATTGCACAGCCGATTTAAAATTTCACAAATTTTTTACATTGGTTGATCCCGCACTACTGACTCGATTGATAAGATTTTTCCACTGATGTTTATTTTCGAGTCTTAAAAAGTACGATTAATGTTTTTTTCTCCTTCTTCTATCCATTTGGTTCTTGTCCTTTTTGTGCTCCTTCTAATTTAATTTCATATAAAGTGTCTAATTGATTATCTAAATCTTTTTCCGTACCATATTGATATTTGAATGATGTTGATTTTCTACTTGCTCTAATTCACTCTCAATAAGTTGTATTTATCGTTTCGTATTTTCGCTTTTTTCTATGCAATAACTGATACTTAAATTTTTCATTTTAAGTCACTTACAGTTTGGCAAATTCCCACTTAGTGTTTGGATTTATTTCTAGCTTAATATCATAAAAAAATTAATAAAAAAATCGTTAATCATTTTACAATATTGTGTTTAAAAAAGGACCGACGTTTTTAGCTTCCAGTATTCCTTGTTATTGGGTTCAAATGTGACCAATCGCCCACTTTAAAATGATCAGTTGGACTAGCTAGTGTTTTTAACGACTCTTCCACGTTTATTATTATACAAGCTGGCATCGTTATCTTTTTATAAACTTCACTTACATCGTCCCATTGAACTAGCATTTTTATAAACCGATTAATTTTACAGCTATTCGTGAGAAAAAAAATACTGTAGTAGGAAATGTTTCTTATATTTCTGCAAGGCATAGTATTTTGATGGGATGACTACAGGTCTTAAATCAACAAACCTCTAACAATTGTAAACAATTGTTTTACTTTAATGTAATAATACTCATAAGAAGAAACATCACAAAAAGATAAATTTGAAGACTTCATTTACCCTACACAATCCATAGAATCTAGGAGCCTCCGGAGGCTTCGCCCCAGGACCACCAGTGCCACCAAAGCTTTGCCCTGGATCCACTGGCGGCCCCATGGCGCCCCCCCCCCCCCGGCAGACCCCCTGCCTAAAACGAGCACCTCCACTGACTTCAAATCCTGGATCTGTCCTTGCAAACTTTTAAATGTAAATTGTAAATATCGCAAAAGTCTAATTTTGAAAGCTTCATTTTAACCTCTACAAAATCTCTAGAATCCAAGAGCTTCCGGAGGCTTTGCCCCCAGGACCCCTGCTTAAAACTGGATCCGCCCCTGTCTATGACATCATCAACCTCCCCCTTTCACTGTGGGGTGTTATAAATAGTAACGAAGTTGCCGATTAGCTTGCACTCTAAAGCTGATTTAGTACGTCGAATTTTGTCTACAGCCACAAGGCCATCTGTACGGATAGCTTGCTCAGCTGCTAGGTCTGCACGGCAGATTTGAATTTTTCTCCAAACATTATGGATATGCTATTATTGCTACTTTGTTTATGAGTGAAATAAACTCGCCATAAAATTCGATCGAACTGGATACATTTTACAGTATTTGCATAAAAAAAAATCGAAATTAGAAATACGTCGTTCTCTCCTTTGTACAATTCACTATCTTTTATGTAGATAGATATAAGTAATTGTGCTATTTTGCAATGTCAAAATCAAAAGGAAGTCAAAATGAGTGGTATTTTCAAGTATACTGTATTTACAGGTGCGATTCGATGTACACACAATAGACCGGTCTGGTGCACTGGAGCTCGGTTGTCAGAAACCGAAATGTATAACAATTTATTCCCGAATAAAAAATATACATAAATTGTCATTCAATATATGTTCTATGGTATCGAAAAAAAATCCGCCGTTAAAATCGCCCTTTATCGTCGTTTTAAAAAATGTTTAACGGCGGATTTTATTTGGATACCATTGGCGGATCCAGAGGGGGGGGGGTGCCGGAACCCCCCCTTTCTTCGGGACATATGAATTTTTTTTGAAAACGTTTAATGCCTTTTTAAAAGCAATTTTTCCCATTTATAATAGAAATACAGTAATTATCTCAAATAAATGCTTTTAAAATTGCTTATTTACAGAATTTCGTATTGTTTTGTTTCCAAGAATCGGAAATTTTGTTACAAAAATACCGTGTAAGGTGTTAACCATTATGATAATGTACACTTTTTCAAAAATTTTCTAAATATGATCGCATCTGTACTAGTGCCGGATGATGTTAGCGCACTCATTACAGAGGTCACATCAAGTTCCCTGGAACGACAATTGCTTTTACCATTGTATTACACACGTACCATCTTTTCAGCAGATAAATTATCCCCATTCTTTTGTCATATCCTATCATTTAGACCTTTATTTAAGAAGACAATCGATAGAATCAAAATTGATAAATAGTTCAGAATTTAAAAACATCAAAGACATAAATTTTTTTACCAAAGTATCCATTTTTATCATAGTTTGTCGCAATTAGTCTGAGTTATTTTTTGTTTCTTAGTGTTTCTTTTCTATCAAGCAGAGACGCACTTTCTCATTGCTGAAAACTTAGGTTTCTTAAGGCTAGATATTATGCAAATCTTCATTACCTAAACCAAAACGGCAAAACGCTCAATAATGCAGTGCACTCTGATGTTGAAATAGATGTGAAATAGATAGTGATGAGATAAAAGTTTCTTAAATACAGTTGTATGTACGCACTGGAAACGTTCAAAAAGTCCTTGTTTATTGTCAAATGATGACCCAAACAGAAAAAATAGCCTACAGGATCATATCAATGGCTTGTGTGTAAATCATGGTTTTGAGATGATTTCGGTATAGGAAAATTTCACATGCAAATGAGTTAATGGATCATGATTCTCGGGTGATCTGTTAAACTAAACAAATTGCAAGAAAACCATGGTCCTGGTATGATTTATTGTAACTAACAACTCATATCAAAACCATGGTTCTGGTATGATCTGTTGTGACTAACAACTCGTATCAAAACCATGGTCCTGGTATGATCTGTTGTAACTAACAACTCGTATCAAAACCATGGTCCTGGTATGATCTGTTGTAACTAACAACTCATATCAAAACCATGATCCTTATATGACCTGTTAAAGGACCATTATACAATAATTTCTTAAAGAAAAAAATGACCACTTAATTAATATTTTGCAACAGACAATTATATACTTTTAATATTTGAAATACATTGTCAATTACCAAATATGAAAAATAGTATACATATATGTCACATGAACTGTATCGTTAAGCCAATATAATCTGAATTAGAACGCAGGATCAAAGTCTTCCATAATTTAGATGATAATTATACTGTTATTTCAAACTCTTCTAGCAATTATTACATGAATTGTTCAAATTAAAATATCATGTATGTATTTCAAAACCTAGCTGCAGGTCTGTAGCTCCCGGTCTGAACTAATGATACATGAACATCCATGCATTAGTTGCTTGCTTCACTTAATAAATCACTTGATAGTGTATTGTAAATTATTCTTTATAAAATATTATTTACCTCAAGTGAATAAGAATATATTCCCCCAAAATACTTCCATAAATTCACTTTATAAATATGCCAAGATAGAGCAAGATGCCCAACAATAACAAATTTTCCTGACATGTACATCACATTTAGGCTCCAAGATGAACATTCAAAATTTGCAACTCAACTTCCTGTTATGCAGAAATCTTAATTCTTAGTGGTCAGTTTATCTGGCAATTAAGGAATCATTTCAAACGCATGCTCTGTTGCCTTCTAAGATAATAGCACATACCAGAATCACAAGAAAATCATAGCAGACTCAAAACCAAGAAACAAACCACATCAGGATCATACTTCCTTATTTGTCACCTATGATTTGGGTATGATTCATTTAATGGATCATGTCTAAATCATAGAACAAAATCATGAATTTGTGAGTTGGATATGATTTTTAAGTGATTTTGATATGATTTCTTAAGAAAATTTTTTGTTTGGGGAATTTTGCACATATTGATTTTCATCAAATGGAACCCCCCCCCCCTTTTCCAAATTGTTGGATCCGCCTCTGGATACCATAGAACATATATTGAATGAACATTATGTATATTTTTTTATGCGGGAGTAAATTGTTATACATTTCAGTGTCTGAAAACCGAGCCCCTGTGAAACAAGCCAGATTAAGAAATGTTTACATGTACAAAATGGCCGCACATCCCCCTTAAAGTAAATTTCATAACACAAAAGTTGACTCTACGGACTATTTCTCGTTATATCAAAGGAAACAGGAAGAAGTTTGGCGACTCGATTAAACACTAGTGAAAAGTCAATGGAGTCCTTGTCCACGGGGAGAAGAGCTTCCGTATTTCTTGGTTCTAATGTCACGATGTCCCTCGTAGTGCGTTGTTCACCTACACACTAAATAATTTGGTATCGGGTGCGTTCGCCCTATCTACATGTTCGCCTTAGTCCGTTCGCTCTACGTCCGTTCGCTCTAATTACCGTTCGCCCAAATTCTCGTTCGCCTTAAACCTTGTTCGCTCCTTGTTTATAAATAAAGTATATTATAAGTTATTTTATTAACTTTTAACTTAAAACTTGTTAACTTTTATTAATTATTCGTATATTCTATGTTTTTCTTTCATCAAAAAAAGACGTAATTGGTATAATTGTTAGATTGTATTGCCGTAAATTGTCGATAACCGTCTTCTTGTTTGTGCTGTTACGATAGGCAATATTGTTTTTTCCATCGGGTTCGAAATTCAATTAATTTCAAGGGTATATATATTTGACTTCTTTACTGAAGAGCGTTAGTCCGTGCAGTTTTACCGCCAATGTATCTGTAGTTTGCAGTCAGGTCACAAATGTAAGTTTACAAATTATTTGCTGTTTTAATCAAAGTTTACTTATTATTATATCAATTCTCATTTGTAATAACATTTAAGTCTTTTCTAAGATACCGTAGTATTTACTTCTTAAGGGTGTTGTTTACTCAGGGTTTGAGTTCTCGAATTCGGATTGTTATAAAGTTCAATGTCATGAGTAAAATTTGTTCTAAACACAAAAAGTATCCGTGAAATGAATTATTATTGACATAACATTCGGTATTTCTACTACATTATGGAATTATGCCAAAACAAAAAAAGACTTTTAGCCAAACAGAGGAAATTCGGACTAAATTTTGCAGATTTTGTTTTCTGCTTAAACATTTTTGGAAGTACTCTAATATTAAAAGTTAAGATTTTATATTTTAGTCTATATAATTTTGCTTTTTTTCTGGTAGTTTTAACTCATTTATTCATTATAATAACCGTATGGCATGAATTTAAAAAATATTGAATTATGCTTAAAAACAAGAAAAGACACCATATCTCAAAATTTTGATCATTGACCTCATGTAAATTATATGCCAACAGTATAAGATCAATATAAGTAGTTTAATACTATAAATGTTTTTGTATTATCATCATTCAATTTTTTGTAAAATTGGATCAAAAATGGGTAGGAATTTGAAAAGTGATAGAGGAAATTCGGACTGGAATATTTATAAAAATTGTGAAGGAAAACTTACTGCTTTGTATGTATTTAGTGTCACTGCCATTCATAAATTGTATTTCATTTTCAAAAGTGTTTAGCAATTGGTATTATTTTCACAATTAAGAAAATCTCAATCATAGTGTAAAATTTTAAGTGATTTTCCTTTAATTTTCCAAAAATATACAATGGCCATTAACTCAAAAAGTAGGTCATTGACCTACTTTTTTGAAAATGAAAAATAACACTACAATAAAAGGTTTATAACACACAATAGTTGGTTTTTCATTATCATCAGTGGAATTTTTTTTCATTCTGAGTAAACGTCATCCTTAAGTGAAGTTTTTATAAGTCTCGATAAAGTTGCATAGTATTGTAACGAGTAAACACACATAATAGTTATTTGTGTATTGCATTAATGTTAAACATTTATAGTATTTTCTGTGTTTGCGGAACATGCTTTTTGGGTAATGATATATGTACTGATATTTTTCCTTTGTAATATTGTAGCTTCTTACCTACATACACAAGTACGCAGAATAAAGTTGATAGAAAAGTGCTCGTGTTTCGGGTTAACTATGCACAAGGCATTATAGTAAGAAGATTTCGTATACCATGGCATCAAACCCTGATCCAGGAGAAACAGATACTGTACGGGAACCTGATTTGTTGGAGGAAAAGAAACCTGCTCCAGGACAAAACGAACAGCCTGATCCAGGACATAACGAACAGCCTGATCCAGGTAACGTCAAAGATCCTGACCCAGAGATAACTGAAATTCAGCAGAATCCTGATATAGGACAGTTAGACCATAAAAAAGATCAACAATCTCTTCATGAAGCAGATGAGAAAATTATCGATGCCATCCCGAAATCACTCGGAGCAAGAGCACGAACAAAAACGGCAGCAGGTAAAGGATTTTACCAAAGTCAACTTCATGATTTTCAAAAAAAGTTACAAAAACATTGGACAAAGATGGAAGATTTATTGATAAATCTGGACAAAGCTGAAGTTGGTGATTTACAGAGACTTAGGAAGATAGAAGATGAGTTGAAGAGAGTTCGTACCAAGCACAATGCTGTGTTCAAAGATTTTATGTTATTTCTTACTCGAAATAGTGACAAAGAAATGATCCGAAAAAGTGAAATTGAATTTGAAAGAAAAGAGACTGTAGTTACCTCAGTATTAACTCGCCTTCAAGCATTGAAATTAGAAGCCGCTGAAGTTTTATCACAGAGAATTTCAGACAGTGAATCATCTAGTGCATCCTCTCAACGATCCTTTGTTAACAAAAAGGACTTAACAGAACAATATGTGTCGCAACATTTTAGTGATCCAAAACCAATTGAAGATCTCTATTTGAAAACAAAATTGAATAAAGAACAATATTGTGAATACAAAATCCCACAAGAAAAGGAACCATTTTATGCTGAATCATTATGTTTAGAAAAACCTAGAGAAAAACTGAAAGTTCAGGCAACACCAAAGCCAAATAGATTTTATGATCAGGATCCTCCTGTTCCAAACAATCCAAACTCTCAACTACACAGCACAGTACAAGACGACTCGGTTCTAGGAGGACTTGTGCAATTTCTCCTCAAGAAAGACTTACTATTAACCAGATTTTCCAAGTTCAATGATAGTCCTGAAACATTTATTGTGTGGAAAACTAGTTTTAAGAGCATTGTAAATGAACTTAATATTTCACCATTTGAAGAAATGGACTTGCTTGTAAAGTGGCTGGGGCCAACCTCCAGCACATTTGCTTCTAGTATCCGTGCTTCCAATGTTCATGCACCTGAAAGAGGACTTCAGAGGATATGGGAACGTCTACACGACAGATACGGGCGCCCAGAGATGGTTGAAGCAACTATAAAGAAAAAGTTAGACAGCTTTCCAAAACTTTCAAGTAAAGAAATGAACAGACTTTATGATTTATTGGACATATTGTCAGAGTTAGAATCTACAAAATGTGATGTTCATTATTCGCAACTGTTGTCATATTTTGACACTTCCTCCGGGATCAATCCTATCGTCAACAAACTACCCTACGGTCTTCAGGAAAAATGGACGACTCGTGCCTCAATGTACAAGAAACAGTATAAAGTACCATTTCCACCACTGTCTGTGTTTATTGACTTCATTAGAGATATGAGTGAAGTGAAAAATGATCCAGCATTTGTGTATGACAACCCGCGTATCGCCCCAAGTTCAACACCTGCATGTGGAAATAGACGAGACAGTATTCTGAACCGGAAAACATATGTTCAACAAGAAACGATGAAACGCTGTCCTATTCATAAAGCTGAACATTCATTGTTGTGTTGTAGACAGTTTCTATCAAAGCCACTTGAAGAACGACGAAAGTTTTTGAAAGAAAAGCGCATTTGTTTCAAGTGTTGCGAATCAACAAATCATATGTCCAGAGACTGCAACGTTAAAGTGAAATGTGAAAAATGTGGCAGTAATAATCACAGAACATTGATGCATGTTGACAGATTAACGAACTCTTTTGAAAACCAACATTCAACTGTCAGAGAGAATGGCGGGGAGGATAACGCATCAGAAAATGTTGCCTCAAAATGTACCGTGTTGTGTGACAAACCCTCTTTAGGACGTTCTTGTGGGAAAATAGTGTTAGTGAATGTGTTTCTACGTCAAGATCCTAACAAAGCCATAAAAGTCTACGCTATACTGGATGATCAAAGCAATAGAACACTCATTTCTCCTAGACTTTGCGATCGTCTGGATGTTCAGGGCCCTTCCACCCAATATTCTCTGTCATCGTGTTCAGGAACTACAACTATGACAGGAAGAAGAATCGAAGGACTGTGTGTTCAATCAGTGCATGAAGATTGTCAATATGAACTTCCAATAACTATTGAATGTGATGATATACCAAATGAAAGATCGGAAATTCCTACTCCAGATGTTGCTCGTTTTCATTATCATTTGAATTCAATTGTCAAGGAGCTTCCACCAATAGAAAAAGATGTAAACATTGAACTACTGATTGGTAGAGATGTTCCAGAAGCACATCATGTGTTTCATCAGATTACTGGACCAAAGAAAACTCCATTCGCTCAAAAGCTAGGATTAGGATGGGTCATAATCGGAGATGTATGTCTCGGAAAAGTTCATCGCCCAGACCTTGTTCGTGTGATGAAAACCTCCGTTCTTAACAATGGACGTACGACACAATTCAATCCATGTGAAAATCATTTTCAAGTGAAAGAACATCAAGCTTTAGACACATATGACACTTTGTTTCAAAAGTCCCCTGATGATGACAAAATTGGTTTGTCTGTAGAAGACCGTAAATTTCTTTCACTTATGGATGAAGAATTTCAGAAGGATGAAAATGGAAAATGGATTGCTCCGCTTCCTTTTCGTTCTCCGAAACCCATGATGCCAAACAACCGATCTCAAGCATGGAGAAGAGCTCAAATTTTGGATGCTAGCTTAAAGAAAAATGAAGTGAAAAAGACTCATTTTATTGAATTTATGAAGAAAGTGTTTGATACTGGTGCTGCAGAAATAGCTCCTGTTCTCGATCATGAAAGCAACAATGAAATGTGGTATTTACCCATATTTGGTGTATACAACTCTAAGAAACCAAATCAAGTGAGAGGAGTGTTCGATTCGTCCGCAGTCTATGAAGGACATTCTCTGAACAAAGTGTTGATGACTGGACCTGATCTTACAAACAGTCTTATAGGAATATTATTGCGTTTTCGCCAAGATCGATATGCTGTAATTGCTGATATTGAACAGATGTTCTACCAGTTTTACGTGAAAAAAGAACACAGGGACTTTCTTCGTTTTTTCTGGTATAAAAACAATAATCCAGATCTTCCTCTTATTGAATACCGAATGTGCGTTCACGTGTTCGGAAATGCACCGTCTCCTGCCATAGCAACATATGGATTACGAAAAACTGTAGAGAATTGTGAAAACACTTATGGGTCTGATGTTAAAGACTTTGTAAATAGAAACTTTTACGTAGATGATGGTTTAGTGTCCTCACCATCCCGTGAAAAAGTTATAGATTTGATTAAAAGAACCAAAACAGTGTTTAAAGAAAATGGCAATTTACGGTTACACAAGATTGCCTCGAATGATAGAGAGATTTTGAATAGTTTCGGTGAAGAGGACTTAAACAAGAACCTTAGAGATGTACACTTTGGAGAAAACTCAGTCTTACCCCTACAGCATAGTCTCGGTTTATCATGGGACTTAAATCATGACAGTTTCTTGTTTGAGATTCAAGACAGTGAAAAACCAAACACTCGGAGAGGGTTACTTTCATTCCTGAATAGCATTTTTGATCCGTTGGGCTTTTTGTCACCTATTACCTTGTCCGGGAAAATCCTTCTTCGACAATCAGTTGGTGCCGATTGGGATCAACCATTATCAACCGCAATAGATCACAAATGGAAAGAGTGGAAATCATCTCTACAGTGTTTACAAGATTTGAGAATTCCTAGGATGTACTTACCTGTTTCATTAAGTTGTGTTAACAACATTGAATTACATGTCTTCTGTGATGCGTCAGAAACAGCGATTGCAGCAACTGCATATTTGAAAATCACTGGTGATGACAACGCAAGCCATTTGGGATTTATATTGGGAAAAGCCAAACTAGCTCCAATGAAAGGACATACAATACCACGGTTAGAACTTTGTGGAGCCGTCCTTGCTTCAGAAATCGGACAAACTGTTTTAGAACAATTGGATGTAAAATCGAATGTTGTGAAATATTACACCGACAGTAAAGTTGTCCTTGGATACATTTACAACCAATCGAAAAGATTCTATACATATGTGACAAATCGTGTGAGCAAAATCTTAAAAGTGAGTTCTACTGACCAGTGGAATTATGTACCGACCCATAAAAATCCTGCTGACTGTGCGACACGAGGAAACTTTTCGAGTGAACAGCTACAGAATAGTGAATGGTTACAAGGACCTCAATGGCTTTTAGAACAACATGAAGAAAATGAGGTTAATAAGAACTATGACTTCCCATTAATAGATCCACAGGATGACAAGGAAATTCGTCCAGATGTACAAGTCATGAAAACCACCACTAAGATGTCAAAGAACTGTATAACTGAACTTGCAGAGAAATTTTCTAAATGGAAAACCTTTATCAAATTTGTCGCCTGTTTAAGACATGTCATCAAGTCTTTCAAGCACAGAACTCATTCTTGTTCTGGATGGCATATGTGTGAAAACAGTATCAGTGTACAATCCTGTCAGGATGCTGAAAAATTTGTGTTGAAAGAAATACAGAAAGAGTGTTTTAGCAAAGAAATACTCTCTCTACAAAATGGAAAAACTGTTTCAAAGGATAGTCGGATTTCAACCCTTTCCCCATTCATTGATAGTGAAGGTTTACTTCGCGTAGGTGGGAGACTTAATAATGTGAAGAATGTGTTACCTACTGGAGAAATCAATCCTATAATATTGCCAAATAAACATCATGTTTCAAAACTCCTGATTCGATTCTACCATGATTCAGTTAGACACCAAGGAAGACATTTTACCGAGGGAGCGCTTAGAAAGAATGGCCTCTGGATTATTGGTGCAAAACGTGAGGTGTCTTCATTTATTCACAATTGTGTCATGTGTAGAAAACTTCGTGGAAAATTCGAATTACAGAAAATGGCTGATTTACCCTCTGACAGAATTACTCCGGGTCCTCCATTCACCACAGTAGGAGTGGATACATTCGGTCCATGGACAGTTTTAGCAAGGAAGACACGTGGTGGAGTAATAAACAATAAACGGTGGGCAATCATGTTCAGCTGTTTAACCACACGAGCCATACATATCGAAGTAATAGAAGAAATGTCTAGTTCTTCCTTTATCAACGCCTTACGACGCTTTGAAGCAATACGTGGACCGGTCAAAGTATTTAGATCAGACAAGGGTACAAATTTTGTAGGAGCAGCAGATGAATTAGGAATACAAACTCTGAATGTTGAAGATGGTCCGATTAAAAAACATCTACGTGAAAATGGAACAGTTTGGATATTTAACTCTCCTCATTCTTCGCATATGGGTGGCTCCTGGGAGAGGATGATTGGTCTGACAAGAAGAATCCTTGATGCGATATTACTTGATCTGAATTCCAAACAATTAACACATGAAACTTTGACAACGTTTATGGCAGAAGTGTGTTCTATTATTAATTCAAGACCTTTAGTGCAGATTTCATCTGACCCGGATTCAACTTTAGTTCTTAGCCCTATGATGCTGTTAACTGGAAAAGTGAATTACTTACCTGTGATACCAGAAAGTGATAACATCAAAGATATGTACCGCGCCCAGTGGAAACATGTACAAGTTCTCTCCGAAATATTTTGGAAACACTGGAGACAAGATTACTTACAGAACCTTCAACCCAGACGGAAATGGAGAGATGATCGACCAAACTTAAAAGTCGGTGACATTATTCTTTTAAAAGACAGTGCAGTACATCGAACAGACTGGCCTATTGGTGTTATAACAGAAACATACCAAAGCAGTGATGGTAAAGTTCGTAAAGCTCGCGTTCGCGTCCATAAAGACGGACAAAATGTGATGTACACGCGTCCTATTAGTGAAATGGTGATGCTGAATTGTTGATCGTGAAATTTGTGTTCCACAAAATTATAATGAACCTCCACATCTGTTGACTGGTAGCTATGTTCCATAGTGTATCTTTGATTGTGTTCCACAATGAATGATTGTTCTTAAACCATGTGAAATTTCATATGATCATTGCAAGTGTCCATAACTTAAGTTTTTAACCATGTTCCATGGTGAAGATATAAAATTTGCATATATGTTCCATAATGATATTTTTGAAGTATCTTTGTATGATTATTACCCATGTTCCATGGTGAATATATTTTGCATTCATGTTCCATGAAATTTCTGCACTATCTTTGTTTGAAAGCGTTCCGCTATGAATTCTATAAGTTTATACAATTTTTTAATTGGTAATATTTACTTAATATTAGGCGGGGAGTGTGCTGTTACGATAGGCAATATTGTTTTTTCCATCGGGTTCGAAATTCAATTAATTTCAAGGGTATATATATTTGACTTCTTTACTGAAGAGCGTTAGTCCGTGCAGTTTTACCGCCAATGTATCTGTAGTTTGCAGTCAGGTCACAAATGTAAGTTTACAAATTATTTGCTGTTTTAATCAAAGTTTACTTATTATTATATCAATTCTCATTTGTAATAACATTTAAGTCTTTTCTAAGATACCGTAGTATTTACTTCTTAAGTGAAGTTTTTATAAGTCTCGATAAAGTTGCATAGTATTGTAACGAGTAAACACACATAATAGTTATTTGTGTATTGCATTAATGTTAAACATTTATAGTATTTTCTGTGTTTGCGGAACATGCTTTTTGGGTAATGATATATGTACTGATATTTTTCCTTTGTAATATTGTAGCTTCTTACCTACATACACAAGTACGCAGAATAAAGTTGATAGAAAAGTGCTCGTGTTTCGGGTTAACTATGCACAAGGCATTATATTGTTTTTATAATGATTCGCTTGGTGTTTTTTTAAACAATTAAAGAATTTGAGACTTTAATTGGGTCATGCTGTACGATCTGCAGACTTGGAGAGGGAGACTAACCGCGTATACACCGCCCTAGAGAAGAGGATCCAGAAAGCCTGGGATGAGTACATGGAAGGAGCTTGGACCACCAGTCACTTTCTGCGAGCGATTTCATCGTGTTACAGCCCGTCCGTCAACACCGAGTGATTGAACTTTTCTAATATGATGTGATGACTGACTGAACAGTGTTGAACAGTGTGTTGAACAATGACTAACAGTATTTAATTATGTGTGTCATGTGTTTCATGTAGTGATTATAATTGTTGTTTTTGTGTGATAGTTAAGGTCTTCCGTTTCCAACGGAAGACCTTTCTATTATTGTGCGGGAAAAAAATTAAGATTATTCTTATCTTTCTTTTTTTTTTTTGTTTCCTAGACGCGAACTTTGAGGCTTCATATCTTGCTCATTTCTAAACTGTTTTTGCTCAAATTTTCAGGGCTAATGTACTTTACAAAACACTATCTTAAGCAATTCATAAAATGTAGAATTCCCTTTCCGTTAAAGAGTTATTCCCCTTTTAAATTTTTTTAGGGCCTTTTGTTTCCAGACAAAGGCTCCGAGACTATGATAGCAGGGAATGGGAATCCAACGAATTTGAATAACAGAGACATTGTAGTTGTGCACATCTGTTTATGTTTTTAGATTACGTTTTTTATTTAGGAAAAGGTAGGGGGTCAAAAAACAGGATTCAAAAAAGTGCAAAAATTTAGACATGTTTTCCTTTATATCTTTTGAACGAAAAAAATTTTGTAAAGACATGTAGAATAAAAGTTGTGCAAAATAACAAGGGCTTTCATTTGACACCAATAAAAAGGGGCTGGCCCCTTAAATTAAGGGCCAATGGCCCCTAAAAAATTTTGCTTAATAACTCAAAAACGGTTAGGATTTTGATATGGCTGTCGCTGGAAAAGTTGTTTGTTGGGATCTCATGAAGGTCGTTTCAATGTTATTTTGTAAGTGGTTTGTGTAGTATGAGTGTAAAAAGCTTTACATGTTAGCATGTACCTGTTTTTATTTGACTAGTTAACGAAAGACTTTGTGCGTACAACTGGCATGAAGTTACCGCAGAAAGTATGCTGGTTTATACAGGAGGCATTAATTCATAAGAATTTTTTTTTTTAGAATACATGCTTTTTTTTAGGAGTTTAAGTCGTTGTTAAGTTCTTATAGTGCACAATCCTTAAAAACGGGAATTGGAAAACAAAACATTCTTTTTCTTTTCTAGTAAAACACAAAATATGGAATGAAAAAATATATGCATTACCTTTTTAATATAAACATCATGCATTCAAAATCTACCTTGAATCAGAGCTGTGTGTGTACCATTACGTAAGCTCTCCCTCGCCCGCGGCCGAGAAAGTCGGTCACCGTGGTCGCGGCTGGACTACCTAGCGGTCAGTGGTTATCTAATACACGAGAGTTGCGTCTCTCATATATGAATTTATTTAGCCGCGAACTCAAGAATTGTTTTAGTTTTGATTACACAAAATCTTTTGTGGATTAAACGATTGGATGTCAAGTAAGAAATACATGTAGTTCATTTAATTAATAAAAGCAATGTCATTCTCTAAAGCAATAATAGACATAGATCAATTGTGGGTTTTTAGTTTAAAATAAAGAACTTCTATTTGATAGAGTAAGGTCATTATACTGCAAACTTTTCAAATCTTCCTTGGTTCTGAGCTGTGCGTTTCTGTGCGTTGTACCTTTACGTAATCTATCCTTCGCCCACGGCCGAGGAGATCAGCCACGGCTGCATTACCTAGCGGTAAGCGGTTATTTAATACACAAGATTCGCACACCGCGACTTACACTTGCATGCATATGAACGTGTTTGAGTTAATATAGCCGTATATACAAGAACTGTTTTAATTTTATGTTATAAAGGTTTGTCCTACTTGTATATATTTAATTAAATATTTGAGTGTAAATGAATATTAATGAACGATATTACTCCATATCGGAAAAATCGTTAGACATAAACTAATGGTTGGTTGGTTTATGTAAACTACTTTAAAAACTGTACAATTAATGTTTTAAATCAACACCCCCACCCCACCCCCCTCAAATATTAAACCTTTAAATAATGATCATCTCTCGCACATGGCTGAGAAGATCCGGCGCGAGTGGTTAAGTGATCCGCGGTCGGTTCGTGTTCTTCTACATGTACCTTATGACGCGTTTATGTTTCATATTTTGCACGGACACAACTTTATTTTATTATGTTTTCAACTATTATATTGGTTTAAGATAAAGTTATTTTACTTTTACAGTTGATTAAGCATTGATTTATACGATAGCGTACAAGGTAGTTTAAAAATCAAATCAAATTATAATCAAAGTTCCATGTTACATGTTTGCGGTAGGTGCTAGCACGATAAAGGAATGCCCTGAATTGAGGCATTCGATGATTATTTTAGTAAATATTCACATGAGTTTAAACAACTTTAGATTAGATTCTATCGGTCACATATTAATCACTTCTGTAGTTTCATTGTGGAAGCGAACTCATTGCTCCCCCCCCCCCCCCCCACTCCTCCCGCCCCGCTGACAGGTGCTCGCGCTGGATTTTTTTTTAATTTGAGAAAAGATATCAAGATCTGTCGAAAAACATTTTTGGTGGTTTCTTCTTATGTGTAACATTTTGTTTCACTTTCCCACCCCTTTGTTTATTCGGCCAGTCTGTGTTAATTCAATTGCCGCATGCGATCGAGAATCTTGTGCCGCTTCAGCGCACACAGCTCAGAACATTTATAGCCCCAGGTCATCAATTGTTATGTAATTGAGTAACAGTTGGAAGGGTGATTTTACTACATAAAATAATAAAATCATAATATAATTTATTTTAATTGAGTACCATGCGTATAGATTCCGATAATAATTAATTTTTTTATTTCCTTTCAATGTTTACATTTAATTTTGTTCAAATAATTAATAAATTTTCTATCATTTAAATTGTGTGCTTTATCAAATTCTGATTCCAATTACCTTGAATTCATTAATTTTCCATTGGCTTTTGACAAAAGAGAGACGCCTGACCATCCAATGAAAACAAATACACAGAGTTTGATTGACAGGTTCAGCCAGGTGCAGGTCTCGCCCGATGTCCGAGGTTATGTGTGCTGCTTGTACACAGCCGAATGGTCTCAGTAAGAGTTATCGATGTAAATAGATAATAAAAATACATGCTTATCAAAACATGATCGTGCAAGTTAAAGTTGATTTAGGTTTGTTCCAATAGAAATCATGTTTCGCTAACTGTATTTAATATTTTTTATGTATAGCGAATTTTAATATTGTTTCAGTACTGAAACATCGCATGAAAACGTTAAATATACATGTACTCTGTAACTAGTCGTCTTTTAATACATATACCTTTCTTTTGTTTGTTAAAAATTCGTTCAATTTTGTTAAAGTAATGTAAAACACGCGCGCCATTTTGAAACAATTAACTTGTCAGAGAGTGCCGAATGAAATCTGATGAACGTTTCAAACGGTTCTCGCACGCTTTGCTCGAAACGATTTACACGCTTTGCCCGAAACGCTAAACGGTTTACATGAAACTCTAAAAGGTTTACACGAAACGTTTCTCGCACGTTGGCCGCACGCTTTTTTGGTGTAGTAGTACGTTTTAGGGTCTGTAAATTTTGTCAGCACGCAATTCTAAACTTGCACATAGTCTTCTAAAATTTAGAAATATTTTAATATAGAAGTTATCTTTGAGAAAAGTTTACGCGTTTTGTAGGCGAGTTCAGTTTAAAAAAGAAATACAATTCCTGACATGAATCATGAGTACATACTGTTTAATGTTTATAACAATGCTTGCTACCCTTTGAAAATTTAACTCGCCATTAAACATGATCTCATTTTTTAAACAATGTTTGAAACGATTACATAAACTCTGCTCGACAAATAGTTTTCCTAAAATATTTTCTTCCTTTCTTTTTTCAAAACACGTTTTATATACAGACTTTCAATTACAACACATTTTTATAACAAAAGCAGAACTGAAAGTATAGTCATTATAATCGTAACATATATTTTCAACTCGCAGCAACAACGGAAGACCTACTCGGGGCTTTGCCACGAGCTCTGCTCTAGTTATATCTGTATTCTGTAGTGCTTGTTGTATTTATTATTTATGTATTTATTTTATGTTTATCTTGTAGTGCTTGACACATTAGATATTTGTAGTGCATGTTTGATATTCATTCAAACTATTGAATAAATTATAAATCCATATGCATTTTGTTTATATCTATTCTATAATGGGAAATAATACTTAGTGAATTTATTATTCATTCAAACTTCATAATTATGATATGGTTATATTATGAGGTAAAATTGAATAAAAATTACAAAATAAACAGAAAATACAAACAGAGGAACATAAAATATAGTAACATTAAAAAAATAAAATAATTCAATTAACAGGTTTTCGTAACAATATAATGTCACCGTCAGTCAAATGATGATTATTATGTAGAAGTGGAAAGGGTGGTATTGTTTTCATTAATTATATATCTATCTTTCAAAATGTTTAAATTCACCAGAATACACAGAAATATATAAATAAATTAATCCTATATAAAATTAAGGCGAACGGACCCCCAGTGCGAACGGCGTCAAGGGCGAACGGACGTAGGGCGAACGAAAACTAGGGCGAACGGCGTCAAGGGCGAACGCGTTTTAGGGCGAACGAACAGCCATTCAAATAATTTAAAGACAGATTTGCTCTTGACCACAGCAAAAGTTAATGAATGGCTAAGCTCGCTGGAGTAAACCTCAAGGATTATGGGATATCTAGTACTATGGGGTTTCTTCTCGACAAACCACTGGTATGTATACAACTATTAAAACTAAGGCGGACAACAGGAGACAAAAACTTATACCAGGAACGACTGCCAGAGTATTTTGAGCAATGGAACTCTCTTGCAAAAGAGACACCAAAGAATTCAAGCCAGGATAACATTTTGCGGGAAAAAGTTCAAAAGGTAATCGATGATATTCTTTTTTAAAATATTTTCATATACTAGTATTCTTTTTTTAATTTTCATACATCAATCAGCAAGTTTCACAAAATCAATTAAATGTAAAATCACACAGTTAATTATGCTCGGACGATAGAATGTTATATAGTTTCCAAAATCTCTCGTAAACCTGATGGCTATATTACATACTGACCCCTCGGTTTTTCTGTTTAGCTGCCACGAGCGCCTGACGTCGTACCGTGAACTTCGACTCGCTCATGTAGTGCTTGGTACCATTGCCACTGGGTACATCTGGCAGGAAGGCGACCAAGGGGTTCCAAAGGTTCTCCATCGACCGACTTAATATTCTGGGAGAGTTGCATAGTGTATTGATGTATCATTGTATGATGTATTAGTTGTGGTCTAAGGTTTTTGTAAACGATATTATATTGCATCAGTTTTTACCCTGGGCCCTTAAATGCAGTGCCTAAAGTATTCAAATGTATATTCCTGATATATTCTATACATTGTGTCAGATGTTTTACCAAGCCTTTTCATTGCCTTTTCCATTTCACATTCATGATATATTCTGTTTTATTGTATCAGGCATTACCTCGGGCCCTGGCAGTGCCTTGGTGTGCGGTGTCTAAACGTCTTGGTCTCCAACTAGTTATTTGCCATCCCGCACTTTGTCTCGCTAACGTCAAAATCAAAGATCCAAACAGGTAAACTCACCACAGTCTGTCATATGCTCCTGTGCATTGTATACGAAATGTCACACAAACAAAATGCATGAAAGCTTATTAAACTCTCATTTTACAGGCCTGTGGATTTATCGTAAGTACCTTGCTTCATTTTAAAGTCTCTGAGATGATATCTTTTTAACACGAACCACAGCTCGTTTGTTATGTTGTTTGTGATTGGTGTACGTCTGTCTGTCCGTGTAACAGGAACCTCAGCTGTCTGTATCACGTCGTTCCGGGGCGTAGGTAGGCCGAATGGTTCATCATAGTCACCGCCATGATAGAATACAAATTCGCTCCTGCCATTACGGTTTGTTTGTTTGTATTTCTTTTGTTGCTTTAGGGAGAGAGAGCAGTTAATTTTTTCATAATAATTAACAGGAATTTGATTTGATTTATAATGCATCAGTGTTCATATTGGTTCACTAAAGCACATCATCAAAGCTATTTCTGCTGCGTACAATGATGACGTCATAGGATACCAGAATTCCATGGCGGAAATCAAAAATGTGATGACAATACTAAAGGAGATATTTTCTAGAATGCACGGTAATTATTCTTGTTTAATGTGCCATGTGTTTGTTTTGTCTCATAAAGAAAAACAGTGTACCTAAAGTTAAGATGCTAGGTGTTCTATTAAGCCACATGATTTTGTACACGTCCATTAGGTGTTCAAAGATTATTTACTTTGATATGTTTTAGATGAGCTTGATGCAGAGGTCTTTTACAATGTTTTGCATCCCTATCTTAATGGGTAAGGAAATTTCCTTTCAAAATAGAATGTAAACTGAAGATAAATGCATGATGTTTATAGGTTATTTTGAAAAAAAGAGCCTTAAGCTCACCTGAGCTGAAAGCTCAAGTAAGTTTTTCTGATCACATTTTGTCTGTCGTCTGTCTGTCTGTGTGTCTGTCGGTCTGTCTATCCGTCCGTCCGAAACTTTTTAAATTTTCGACATCTTCTTAAGAACTACCAAGCCAATTTCAACCAAACTTGGCACACAGTACCCTTAGACAAAGAGGATTCAAAGTAATGAAAATTAAGGACCACGCCCTATTTTAAGGGTAGTTACTTAGGAATTTTTAAAAATTGTTGAGAAAATTCCGAAAATCTTCTTCTCAAGAACCAATTGGCCAGAAAAGCTGAATCTTTTGTGGAAGGATCTTCAGGTAGTGTAGATTTAAAGTTATAAAAATTATGATTATGATTCCTTGGAGAAGGGCGGGGCCACAATGGGGGGGGGGGGGTTCGAATTTTTACATAGGAATTTATAGAGTCAAAAAACTTCTTCTCAGGAACTAATTAGCCAGGAAAGCTGAAACTTGTGTGGAATCATCCTCAGGTAATGTAAATTTTTAATTGTTAAAATCATGACCCCCGGAAGTAGGGTGGGCCACAATTGGGGGGGGGGGGGGGGGGGCTCGAACTTTTACATATGATCAAATAGACTAAATCTATAAAAATCTTCCTCTCAGAAACTTATCAGCCGGGTGATTCTTTTAAATTGTGTTGACTAAGGCCCTGGACAATTCTTGAGCGTCTCAAGGGGATCAGAGTTTGATGTAGGTTTATATCCTATATACATAAACAATTGTTTATAGGATCTTTTTGATAACTGCAATGCTCAACATGTGTTACGATTATAAAATTATCATGTTAGAAAAGGGACTACTGATAATAAGAGTATCCAAGGGTTTGTTATGTATGTTGTCAGTTGTTCGACATTTAGGCATTTGGGTTTTTCTTAAATATCGGCTGGCAGACACCTAATGAGGATAAAAACTCAACAGAGGGTCGACAAGTCTCTCAGGCGGTTTTGATAAATCTACTGACGAAGGGCTGATCGTATACGGATTACTTTAAACATCTACCATCTATTGCTTAATAAGCAGTGGTCAGGCGAACAAGGCCATGCTCCAAACCTTTTTATAAGTAAATTGAAGCAATGCCCACATTGTTACAAGTGAATATCAGCAATTGCCGACTTGTTTATGAAATTAAAGGTTTGGGAAAATCAAACTGTGGCCCAGCGCTCGATGATCTGGGAGTGATTCGCCAACTAATAAATATTCAAACTTTTATTTAAAGTTATCGATGTTCCTTGGAATTAAGGTATTCAATGCATAATGATTGGATATTGAACAATTTTGAATCATTTTAAACTAGTATAATATGTATTGCTAGAAAACAATGAAAGTAAAATGAACCAAATTCACATGACTGACAACCTTTCAGTAGCCTGTCATTTTGCGTCTCAAATCTAAAGAGTTATCTCTTCTTGATGAAGAAAAGAAAATTTTAATTTCGTCAAAATATCTGCGGTAAATGATTCATTTTATTTCATATTTTAGTAAAGAGAAAGTTTATGCATGCATTAACCAAGAGAGTTTTACGAATTTTAAGTTACTTTTTACAATATCTTAATAAAGCATACGTTGCCCATAGACTTCAATGCAAAATTCAAGGTGTGACTAGTTGGACCATAATCAAAATATTGAAAATTCCTTTTGTGGAGTATTTAATTTTTATTTGATAACACCTTCAGAATGATATCATGATTAAGAATATCGGGCCAATCATTTATTAGGTACAAAATGTGGTCTTTATACATCGAATACCTTAATTTGACTGCTCCGCGTCATCCTATACCAGTGTGGAGCAATAATATTTCATCAGCTGACTATTCGAGGAGAATTTGTTTGCCCAACCATCAGCTTAAATGTGATCTAGGCTTTACTCTTAATCTATAGCCAATACATGCATCTTCAGAGAAAACAGATTTGTCGATTGATCAGAGGTTTTGAATGTTAGTCAAGCTAGAAGCCTAATTCTGTAAGAAATTGGTCTTTCTGAGCATACAGATAAATATTATATTGACAAACTTACATCTTGACGAAAGTAAAAATAATCAGCGAAAAATGATTCTGCTTTTACAGCAATGGTCACAGTGATTTTGGTTGATTTAATTATTTTAAAAAATATAAGCTACACGTAAAAATTTTTGAAGTTTGACAGAGAAAGTTTCAATGATACACTGATATAATTTGTTGATGTTTGACAGAGAAAGTTCCAATGATACACTGATATAATTTGTTGATGTTTGATGGTGGCGCGTCCGGTAGAGGCTGACCCAGAGTATCAGCTGATTGTGGAAGCAAACAACATCACCGTAGAGATCGATAATGAAATAAGTGAGACACTGCTTGTTATTGTGTAAAACAAATCATCACTTTTGCAGACATGGTCTGACATTTAAATGTCTATTTTTGTTTTTATAGATGTGATTCACAAGTTTACAAGAGATCACTACTCTAAGAGGTTCCCTGAACTGGAATCACTCGTTCCCACACCACTAGAGTACATTAGGACTGTACATGTAAAAGGTTCTCTTCATTTCTATTGTGCACATTTCTTCTTGCTTAATTAGTGTAAATTTATCCCTGGTAATAATATTGCCAATTATACTTCATTTAATCATACATTAAAAGGGTGTGTATATTGATAGAAACTTGGCAACAACATCCTGGAGATCTCCAAGAGCAATGAAGTTTTACAGGAGATCTTGACCCCAGCTACCATAATGGTGGTCAGTGTCACAGCGTCCACTACACAGGGGTAAGTACCTCAGACATCCCCCACCCACCCACATACACCATAATGGTGGTCAGTGTCACAGCGTCCACTACACAGGGGTAAGTACCTCAGACATCCCCCACCCACCCACATACACCATAATGGTGGTCAGTGTCACAGCGTCCACTACACAGGGGTAAGTACCTCAGACATCCCCCACCCACCCACACACACCATAATGGTGGTCAGTGTCACAGCGTCCACTACACAGGGGTAAGTACCTCAGACATCCCCCACCCACCCACCCACATACACCATAATGGTGGTCAGTGTCACAGCGTCCACTACACAGGGATAAGTACCTCAGACATCCCCCACCCACACACACACACCATAATGGTGGTCAGTGTCACAGCGTCCACTACACAGGGGTAAGTACCTCAGACATCCCCCACCCACCCACCCACATACACCATAATGGTGGTCAGTGTCACAGCGTCCACTACACAGGGGTAAGTACCTCAGACATCCCCCACCCACCCACACACACCATAATGGTGGTCAGTGTCACAGCGTCCACTACACAGGGATAAGTACCTCAGACATCCCCCACCCACACACACACACCATAATGGTGGTCAATGTCACAGCGTCCACTACACAGGGGTAAGTACCTCAGACATCCCCCACCCACCCACACACACCATAATGGTGGTCAATGTCACAGCGTCCACTACACAGGGGTAAGTACCTCAGACATCCCCCACCCACCCACACACACCATAATGGTGGTCAGTGTCACAGCGTCCACTACACAGGGGTAAGTACCTCAGACATCCCCCACCCACACACACACACCATAATGGTGGTCAATGTCACAGCGTCCACTACACAGGGGTAAGTACCTCAGACATCCCCCACCCACACACACACACCATAATGGTGGTCAGTGTCACAGCGTCCACTACACAGGGGTAAGTACCTCAGACATCCCCCACCCACACACACACACCATAACGGTGGTCAGTGTCACAGCGTCCACTACACAGGGATAAGTACCTCAGACATCCCCCACCCACCCACACACACCATAATGGTGGTCAGTGTCACAGCGTCCACTACACAGGGATAAGTACCTCAGACATCCCCCACCCACACACACACACACCATAATGGTGGTCAGTGTCACAGCGTCCACTACACAGGGGTAAGTACCTCAGACATCCCCCACCCACACACACCATAACGGTGGTCAATGTCACAGCGTCCACTACACAGGGGTAAGTACCTCAGACATCCCCCACCCACCCACACACACCATAATGGTGGTCAGTGTCACATCGTCCACTACACAGGGGTAAGTACCTCAGATATCCCCCACCCACACACACCATAATGGTGGTCAGTGTCACAGCATCCACTACACAGGGGTAAGTACCTCAGACATCCCCCACCCACCCACACACACCATAATGGTGGTCAGTGTCACAGCATCCACTACACAGGGGTAAGTACCTCAGACATCCCCCACCCACACACACCATAATGGTGGTCAATGTCACAGCGTCCACTACACAGGGGTAAGTACCTCAGACATCCCCCACCCACCCACACACACCATAATGGTGGTCAGTGTCACAGCGTCCACTACACAGGGGTAAGTACCTCAGACATCCCCCACCCACACACACCATAATGGTGGTCAGTGTCACAGCATCCACTACACAGGGGTAAGTACCTCAGACATCCCCCACCCACCCACACACACCATAATGGTGGTCAGTGTCACAGCGTCCACTACACAGGGGTAAGTACCTCAGACATCCCCCACCCACACACACACACCATAACGGTGGTCAGTGTCACAGCGTCCACTACACAGGGGTAAGTACCTCAGACATCCCCCACCCACCCACACACACCATAATGGTGGTCAGTGTCACAGCATCCACTACACAGGGGTAAGTACCTCAGACATCCCCCACCCACACACACCATAATGGTGGTCAATGTCACAGCGTCCACTACACAGGGGTAAGTACCTCAGACATCCCCCACCCACCCACACACACCATAATGGTGGTCAGTGTCACAGCGTCCACTACACAGGGGTAAGTACCTCAGACATCCCCCACCCACACACACACACCATAACGGTGGTCAGTGTCACAGGGTCCACTACACAAGGGTAAGTAACTCAGACATCCCCCACCCACCCACACACACCATAACGGTGGTCAATGTCACAGCGTCCACTACACAGGGGTAAGTACCTCAGACATCCCCCACCCACCTACATGGGCACAAACACTATTATGGTGGTCAGTGAGATACATATGTTTTATGTAGTTTATAAACAAAAATAAGGAGCTCATTTGGGGCAAAAATTATGTTTTAAATTAAGGGTGTTTCGTTTCCATGACCCAAACTTATTTTTAAATATTTTTCATTTAGCGTCAGCCTGTTTAAATATGGTAACCGTAAAACATCATCATTTACATGACAGGAATTGAAATAGTCCTCAGAGACAGTTCTTGTATTGTGAATTTGTTTTTCTGATAGAAATTAGACAAGATCTGCTGTGTTGAAAACTTTCTTCATCTTGTAGGTCAGAGCTGACCCCCGAGGAACTGGCTGTTGTTAACGAAGCATGTAAAATGGTAAGCCTTAAGTTTCTGTAAAAAATAAGTCATGTGTATGTTGAAGGTAGTCTGTGTAAAACTGAGTTTAATTAAACAATTTGATCGATCATTAAAATTACATACAAATTCAATAGACTGAATGAAGTGACGAGTATATTCTGTTTATGTGGATTATTGTTTGTTTGTTTGTTACAGGCCGTCGACCTGACGGAGTGCAAGGCTAAGATCTTTGAGTATGTGGAGTCTCGTATGTCCTTCATCGCCCCCAATCTGTCCATCATCGTGGGAGCCTCCATAGCCGCCAAACTCATGGGTCAGTCACTACATTCAGCAAAACTACCTGTGTTGTTCATAAAATACTTATAAGTGGCCATAAACTTGGGTCATTCTTCACACAGAACAAAACAACTTGTATTGATAATTTGCAGTATTCTTGGATCTATAGAGTGAAACAATTCATCATTGATAACATTTGGAATGGAACGATTCATGGCTGGTTGTTAATTTACCAGCATAATCTACAGTATATCAGCCATAGTATTGTTGAATTTAACACATAAATATTTCATACATGTAATAACTATTTTAAAAACTGCTGATGATTTGACTAATTCATCTGTACTCTATAACATTGTTCTATATATACAAATGTATGTAATATTGTTAGGAACTGCTGGGGGCCTGACAAATTTATCCAAAATGCCGGCCTGTAACGTTCAAATACTTGGTGCACAGAAAAGAACCTTGTCTGGATTTTCAACAGCCGCCATTCTCCCCCACACAGGGCACGTGTATTACAGTGAAATCGCCCAGAAAACTCCGCCGGTAACTTCCTTAATATTTTCTAAGAATTTACAGTTGACACTTGCTTATGTTTAATTTATCGCAAACATAGAAAGTATTTACAGGGCTTACTTTGTGTTCATTATTTGTCAGATGTTGTTACAATTTTATCTTTTCAGCCTCTTCAAACACTACAGTATTAATTTTAACCAAATTCTATATGTAGCTAGTAATGATTAAGTAGGACAGTTACTGGACCTGGTTTTCTTGTTAATGCAGTAATAAAAAAAATCATGTTTTATGATCAGGACCTGAGGAAGAAAGCGGCCCGTCTAGTGGCTGCCAAGTGTACACTGGCTGCCCGGGTGGACAGCTTCCACGAGAGCGTGGACGGAGCCATCGGTGACAGCCTAAGGGCAGAGATCGAGCAGAAACTTGACAAGCTTCAGGAACCACCCCCCGTCAAAACGGTCAAACCACTGCCAGCCCCTATTGAGCAGTCCCGGAAAAAACGAGGAGGAAGAAGGTAGGTTATAGGGATAAAATAGAAACGGTGAGGGTACATGTAGGTTCTAGGGATAAACAATGGAGCAATCAATGAAACAACTAGAAAAGGTGAAGGTACATGTAGGTTCTAGGGATAAACAATGGAGCAATCAATGAAACAACTAGAAAAGGTGAAGGTACATGAAGGTTCTAGTGATAAACAATGGAGCAATCAATTAAACAACTAGAAAAGGTGAAGGTTCATGTAGGTTCTAGTGATGTATAAAGAGTAGTCCAGGAAAAATGTTTGAACGTAGTTTGTAGTGAAATAGAAGTCAGCCTTTATAGATCTGTGCAGGAAAAATCGAGGATGGTGAGAACGGGCTCTTATGATTTAGAAGGCAAGTTACAGAAGGCTTATCAACGATTTGATAATAAATGGATTCTGTGTTCATTAATCTAATTAATCTTCTCTTTTAATTTTTAAGGGCAAGAAAAATGAAAGAAAGATTAGGATTAACAGAAGTTAGAAAAGCGGCCAACAGAATGAACTTTGGAGAGGTAAAATAAACACATTAAGCATTACATCAGATGCATTTAAGTTAAATTAATGAAGATTTGATGGCCCTATCTATAAATGTTTAGATATAGTTGCTATTTAATTTTTGTGTTGATATATTGCATTCAGAGATAAATAATTAAGTTTAAAAGAGATTTATGACATATTGCCCATTAATCACATTTTATCTTTAGCAAAATGGTAATAAAAGAAGATATGTACTAATTATTTTGTAAGCAGAAATAATTGCTGGTCAAAATCTGATATTGAGTTTAAGCCAACGTAGTATCAGTTCAAACCAGGGTTGATGTTTACAGATTGAGGAAGATGCTTATCAAGATGATCTGGGATTTTCTCTCGGAGCTTTAGGCAAATCGCGGTCCGGAAAAATCCGTGGGCCAGTGGTGGACTCCAAAACCAAGGCCCGAATCTCTAAGACTCTACAGGTAAGGTGTGCTAGTTAAAGCCAATACAAGAAGAAACCATGGAGGTCTACATGTACACATATATATACTTGTGTCAGTACTGTATATGTACACTTGTATCACAGAATGATTCAGTAGTACTGTATACTTGTGTCAGTACTGTACATGTACACATATGTCACAGAATGATTCAGTAGTATCGTATACTTGTGTCAGTACTGTACATATACACATATGTCACAGAATGATTCAGTAGTATCGTATACTTGTGTCAGTACTGTACATGTACACATATATCACAGAATGATTCAGTAGTATTGTATACTTGTGTCAGTACTGTACATGTACACATATATCACAGAATGATTCAGTAGTACTGTATACTTGTGTCAGTACTGTACATGTACACATATATCACAGAATGATTCAGTAGTATCGTATACTTGTGTTAGTACTGTACATGTACACATATGTCACAGAATGATTCAGTAGTACCATACTTGTGTCAGTACTGTACATGTACACATATGTCACAGAATGATTCAGTAGTACCATACTTGTGTCAAAACTGTATAAACAGAATTTTTGTGGTAATCTACATGTAACTTGGTTTGTCTTGAAAGTTAGCCATTTGAAAATATACCATAATGATTTTGCCAGGGATTCAATTTTTTTTTATTAATATTGATAAATATTATAAATGTTTAGCAAAACAAACAATATTTGATCCGTTTTTGCCTACTTTTACCATGTACTGTTACAGTGATTTGTTCCTTACCGCCGTGAATATTGTTTTTGTTCTCCTGTCAACCAAGTTTTATACGCAACTTTTTACTTTCACAAATTAACAGTGTTAAAGTGGTTTACAGAAACATTGTTTTTATTATGAGAAAATAGCAAAGCAAATTGCATTTACATGCAGTGTTCTCAAAGAAAAAAAAGACCTACTTGAAAAATTTGAAATATTAGTACATGTACTGTGTTTGTTTTTTTCTTTATTGTACATGTACCATATAAGAGAGAGTAAGGTCATTTATAAAATGCTTGTGATTTAATTTTGTTTACAGCATAGTTATAATGACATTTATTAGATATGATTGTAATTTCTGATACCCATTTTGTTAAGGCTAAAGTTCAGAAACAGAACAATGTTTGGGGAGGAAGTACAACAGTGAAACGACAGATTGCTGGAACAGCGTCCAGTGTGGCATTTACACCCCTACAGGTATGTATAATAAAACAGTCCCCAGTGTGGCATTTACACCCCTACAGGTAGAACAGTCCTCAGTGTGGCATTTACACCCCTACAGGTATGTATAATAGGACAGTCCCCAGTGTGGCATTTACACCCCTACAGGTAGAACAGTCCTCAGTGTGGCATTTACACCCCTACAGGTATGTATAATAGAACAGTCCCCAGTGTGGCATTTACACCCCTACAGGTATGTATAATAGAACAGTCTCCAGTGTGGCATTTACACCCCTACAGGTATGTATAATAGAACAGTCTCCAGTGTGGCATTTACACCCCTATAGGTATGTATAATAGAACAGTCCCCAATGTGGCATTTACACCCCTACAGGTATGTATAATAGAACAGTCCCCAGTGTGGCATTTACACCCCTACAGGTATGTATAATAGAACAGCGTCCAGTGTGGCATTTACACCCCTACAGGTATGTATAATAGAACAGTCCCCAGTGCGGCATTTACACCCCTACAGGTATGTATAATAGAACAGTCTCCAGTGTGGCATTTACACCCCTACAGGTATGTATAATAGAACAGTCCCCAGTGTGGCATTTACACCCCTACAGGTATGTATAATAGAACAGTCTCCAGTGTGGCATTTACACCCCTACTGGTATGTACAGGGTGTCCCAGAATATCTGATACCATTTGAAATGCATGTAAATTAATTATTGCATGGCCAAAACTGGTTAACTTTGACTCAAATAAAATGTGAAATAGTTTAATTTTTCCCCATAAAAAAGTTTAGGAGAAAAATGTGCTTCTCATTGAATTATGATGTCACAAAATTGTATCATATTTCTTTGGTTGAATTGAATAAATGAATTGGACAACAGAGCAGGTATCTTCCATTTTAAAACTGTATTTTAAACACAGACGCCAGATATAGGTGTATGAATTACTAGTATTGAATAAGATTAGCCTATCGAAAAACAATTCAGCAGGCAACAGAGTCTTTTAATAGGTAGAAGATTTAAGAAGATGAGATTGGTACAGAGTAATTTTACTCTTCCAATTGACGTTGTCATTGATAAAAAAGGGATGTCATTTTGACGCAACCTCTTTTTTGTTGTTGTTTTTTTAAAACAATGCTTAATTTGTCGAAAAGTTATGAATGTTTGTAAAATTTGTTGAATGAAAATTTACATCATATACAGTTACGAAAATGACTTTGGTTTTCTGTTATTTAAATTAATCAAAAGTTATTCCAAGAGAAAATGGTATCAGATATTATGGGACACCCTGTATAATAGAACAGTTTCCAGTGCATATATTTAGACCTCTTCAGTTATGTATAATAGAACAGCCTTTAGTTTGGCTTTTGCACCCCTTTACAGGTATGTTAGACCCCTGTCCTTTGTGTTGCATGTACTGTACACCCTCCACAGTTTGTATAGTGCCTAGAATACCCTACAATGTAGTGATTAGTTCATAGAGCTCGAGATCTCAGTCTGGCCATGACATTTGTTCTACTATGTGGAGATGGTACATGTATATTCACAAATATATCTTATTTGACAGGGACTTGAGATCGTGAACCCCCAGGCTGCGGAACGTAAAGTACAAGCCGCCAATGCCAAGTACTTCTCCAGTACATCTGGGTTCCACAAAATCAAGAAGGGAGACACGTGACGGTGGCAGTGCCATTTTCTGGTTGGCTTACTGTGTGTGTGTCAGTAGAAAGCCTTGATGTATATCTTTCTACGTTTTTGATTATTTCAGCGAGATCAAATCTATATGTTACCGGTATGTTTATGGAATACCTGACATGGTTTTACAAAACTGTTGATCATTGTGATGTAATTGTCTCATGTCATCTTATGATATTGTTTTATATTAATCCAAACTGAAATATGTGGAATAAAGTCATTACAATGTACGTCTTGTATTGTCAAGTAATTTTATTACCGTCCTCTATGTCTTCATTACAAGGCTTTTTAACGAAGTGAAAATAATTCACCATTCATAGGATGTACACTTGAGATTGGTAGTAAAATAAATTGGTAAAGTAAAATTAGTTAAATGCAATATTCTCTATTATCAATTTAAAACATTTGTTCTCTTTTTTCTGTTTGTTTAATTTGTGATATGATGTGGTACATTAATGTTCTAAAGCTAAAAACAAAAGTTGCAAAAATTAAAATTAATGGTATTTACTTTGATTATAAAAGATACAAAACCTTGTGGTATCTGCTCCTGTACTGTTCTTGATGCTTGACCAACATGTGTAATGTTTTATACCATTACATTTTAAGGTCACCTTCGTGTCGGTTGACAATGGTTTTATTCGGGGTGTCAGTTTCAACTGTTATCCTTCCAAACAGGCACTATTAATTTTATTATACTCAATGTCTTTGTTTTAGAGAAATTTTACTGCTTTTGTATAGAAATGACGTGAATTCTATGGTGAACCTTACGTGCATAATTTACGCGCATGTAACAATTCGTTTTGTTATACTTTCATGTTAAATACTGAAATCTGATTGGTTAAGACGCAGTTAATAATATTTACTATTACCCTCAGCGTTAGCAACGCACTTGGCAACGGGTAACATTAAAAAATGTTACATGCGCGAAAATTGTGCGCGTACGGTTCGCTGTAGAATTCACGTTATTCCTATATAAAAGCAGTAAAATTTTCTTAAAAATTTTAAAAAAGACATTCAGTATAACAAAATAAATAGTGCCTGTTTGGGAGGATAACAGTTGAAATTGACACCCCTCGAAAACCATTGTCAACCTCCGCTTCGCGTCGGTTGACAATGGTTTTCTCGGGGTGTCAATTTCAACTGTTACCCTCCCAAACAGGCACTATTTATATAGTGTTACCCGTTGCCAAGTGTGTTGCTAATGCTGAGGGTAATAGGACGGATTATCAACTGCGTCTCAACCAATCAGATTTCAGTATTTAACATAAAAGTATAATAATATATAAATAATGCCTGTTTGGGAGGGTAACGAGAAAAGCATTGTCAGCTGATGCGAAGCGAATTTTTTTTCAAACAGGAACTAGGTATTCATTTTATTACACTGAATGTCTTCATTTGAGAGAAAATTTACTGCTTTTTCATTAAAATGACATGAATTCTACGGTGAACCGAACGTGCTTAGTTTACGATCATGTAACAATTCGTTGTGTTACCTAAGTGTGTTGCTAATGCTGAGGATAATAGAAGGGATTATCAACTGCGTCTATACAAATCGGATTTCAGTATTCAACATGAAAGTATTATAATATTCGTTGTCATGCATCGTCCGTTCACTATTTGACATTTTAAACTTTTTGAAAACTACATGGCCAGTTGTTATCTTATTTGGTATGAAGCATCCCAAGGACAAGAGGAATCTATAAAATCTTATATAAGAGTCGGAGTGGAAAATTGATTACCGGTATGTAAATATGTGTTGATTAAAAGTAAAAACATTCATACTTTATCTGTAGGGCATCAATATGAAGCTACACAGAGAGTTTGAAATCAATTCAAGGAAAAAAGTCTGGAAAACAAAGGGGACAAAATGACTGACAAACCAGATTAGATAAAGACTATATATCGCATAGCCCCCTAACTCCGTCACTACCCTAACTCCGTCACTTTCGGGAAACTCCTCGTCGTTTGAAATCAAGTACGATTATGACGCCATTTATTACATGTCAAAAATCTTTAATCAAATGTCAACAATTTGCAACGGTTAAATTTAAGAATGCGTCAAAATATAACAGAATTAAGCCTAGTTCATTTTATGCACCATTACTTGTGTGAAACCAGCTAATACTTTTTCACGGGTGCACTAAAATATCGATATTTCTGACATGCGGGCCCATTTGATCATTTACGGTTGTCAGCCATTTTTAGAGATGTCAAAATGAAACATTTCACATGTAATACATTTTTGATTAAGGTAATTAACACATTTTTTTCAGTCCGCAATAGCCTTTATGCACTACTCTTGATGATAACGTCAAATCGCTCATGCCGTAACTTTTGCCTTATACAGGGTATAGATATATACGGTATATCGCTATTTAGAATATGCTACATTTCTAAATATGCAATAAATAAATAATATAATAAGTAATATATTAATTAATGATATAAAATATTTGAAATAAGTAAGGACATAAATCAAACGGCATCCATACATTCTGAGAAGGCCGTTGTGATTGTTGTTACATGGACCCATTTTTTATTCTGGCGATCATTTCATTTCGATGAAATTAAATACAATTAAATTGTATGCACCATTTTTTCTTATTATAACTTGGCCTAGATGCAAATGGAATTTTAACTAAATTGTTAATGTGTCTTCATTCCCTGCCATATCATACAGCATGTGGGTGACGGAGTTAGGTTCATAAGTTATGATAGCACGTGTGATAAACGTCGTATTCAGAGGGCTTATTTGAATAAAAATAAAAATATTTTTGTTAATAATTTTATAAATAATATTGTTTCAGATTATATTTAGTGATTGCAAATGATAAAAACCACAAAAAATAATTTACAGAGAAACGCGGGAGGTTTTCTGCTTATGGTGACGGAGTTTGGGTACTCAGGGATATACCTGTAGCCCCCCCTTTCCTGCATGGCTTCACCAGTATGGGACTAGTAAACGCAGGGTAACAGTCAGAGGAGTCTATGAATTAGCGTTTTGATCCCAAAGTGAAGGTTAAAAATGCAAACATGAAACTTCCTTCCAGGTCCATCTACGGGATATGGCAATCGCAACTTCTCAGGCCTTTCCGGCAGGCTCGGAAAAACACCTCGAATATATTGACATTACCGGATGTTAGAATTTTATACAAAATGGAGTCGGTTTCCATTAAAATAAGTATCGGCTAGACAGCCTTGTAAGTTGCTTCTGTGTTATAGCGAGCGCAGCTCGCCGGCGCGCAGCGCCGGCGAGCGAAGCGAGCTCTAAGAACCAGTGTGCGCGGGAAAAAGAACGAGCTAAACCTACAGTTCATCAAACAAAATTTTTTGTCTACGTCCCATAATGCTCTCTAATGTTTTCACCCGTGGTGCTATGCCAAAAATGGCCGACTTTTAACTCGTAATTTATGGTGACTTAAAGTTTGAAGACACGTTTTGAGTACCGCATATGCTTTGGCGAGACTCAAAAGATTTGTTACATGCTTCCATACCTCCGTATTGAGTCGAGAAACGTAAACAAAGACGAACAAAGTCATGGATGACGTCACAGTGCACTCGCGCTATATTTCCCGCGATAAATTTAGAGGTGGATCAAACATCTGTAACGAGTGTACTGGCTTTTTCAGTATAGACTGCGATACCTGCCTCATTTACATATAATTTGTTTTTAATTTTTTTTAATATAGAGATTTTATGTATATATACTAGCAAGAGTCATACTTTACTGTCATATCGATCCATTTTTAAGCTAATTGTGCATGCATGTACAGTAGGCAGGTAAGTATACGAGTAGGGAGGAAATAAACAATAGGATATTTTGAACTAAATAAAAAGGAATAAAATGAAAAAATAAACATTTTAAAAAATTATGTAGATATTGCATATAGTCAGACCATCAAATTTAAAAGTGGGAAATTACACACCTACAAACAGGAACCGGGCTCTCTCTCTCTCTCTCTCTCTCTCTCTCTCTCTCTCTCTCTCTCTGGGTAGGGGGTTGCGCTGTATGTATCATAACCATTAAAATTAGTACCTTTGGCATACTTATTGTAAAGCAATACTCTCTCAAAAATTCTTTGACGTTCGTTGATACCTAAATAAAACTATAAGTTGACAATGATGCAAGGTATGTGTAATTCTTGCTGCGCTCGCCAGAACGGTAGCACCGTAAAACATATTAATTAACTTTAATAATCGAAGTCTAGCATACATCTTAACAGATCGTAAAAGTGTTGTATTTATATCAAGTTTCATAAAAAGGGGGGTTGTCATGGACGCCTAGGTAATACATTCGAGGTGTTTTTCCGAGCCTCTCGGAAAGGCCCGAGAAGACGCGATTGCGGGATATGGTACTGAGGTGACTGTCAAAGCCCGTGGGCCTCTTGTTGATTTGACCAAAATGTCTATTGCAGGATTTTTATTTGTAATAATGAGATTCGTTTTGCGAAAATTTTAAGTGTTTGTGCGAATAAACACTTCTTAGCCTCCATGAATTGTAATTTGATAGCGACAGATTTTCTTAAATGGTCGGGTTCGTTGTACGAAAGAAAAGCAAGACTGTCGTCTGAACTGAGCTGTGAGGAGGCCTTGCAAAGCTAAAATGTCGTCCTGTTGAACTTGTGAATTACAAAAACATTTCATGGTAGAGGCAAATGTTGTCTTGACAACCAAACATTGAATGCTGATCACTATGGCAGTCTTTGAGTTTGCTGGGATTATTCATGGTGATTTTCAATCAGACAAAAACACATGAACTGTATAAACGTTAGGTTGCAAAACACAGTTTTATATATGTAACGTGTTATAAGGACTTTTTTCGACGAAGGACAAGCCCTAAAACCTATCTATATATCAATAGAAAGTTAAAATTGTGAATTTTGTAAATATTTAAGAATAATGCACATGTAACTTAATGCTAGAATTTATTTGGCATTAAAAACATGAGGAAAATAGACAAAAGGATGCCTCTAAATGCAGTACACCCATGCATTTTAGGCTCCCCCTGAAAACATGAGAATGGAAAAAATCAGCCATTTTTATTTCTGTGCATTTTCAAGAGCATTTAGTCCTTATAGGCATCGTTTTATAGTATTTTCAGGGTACATTCGCCAGCTCTTTAAAGAGCTATATTACCTGGTAAAAAATTGATTAAATTCTGCACGTGTAAAATCCGGATGTTTTTGGAGTTACCTCCATTTATTTTGGAGTCTCACAAAATTAATTTTTAATAAATTTTTCTACATACTTGTTGCATGTATTTTGAAAGATAAACCTTTAGCTGTGATTTTGCATATGAGAATTTAAGAATTTAATTTTAATGTATACTGCATAAAAAAAACAGGAAAATCCCTACCTATCATATGCTCTTTCCAAGAGAAAATTTTAATTAGTAACCCCCTGGATTTTATACGAAACAGTGTTTAGCTACCATATATAGTGTGATTATATACTCTCCTTGACAAATATCTCAATGTAATTATGGAAAGCTGTATTCCATATTACACCATACCCCACATTAATTTTCTACAGTTATGGGTTTAAAACATGTTTGATGTCACTGACAGAATATTAATTATACACATTGAAGGGATTAGAACATGTTTGATGTCACTGACAAAATATTAATTATACACATTGAAGGGATTAAAACATGTTTGATGTCACTGACAGAATATTAATTATACACATTGAAGGGATTAGAACATGTTTGATGTCACTGACAGAATATTAATTATACACATTGAAGGGATTAGAACATGTTTGATGTCACTGACAGAATATTAATTATACACATTGAAGGGATTAAAACATGTTTGATGTCACTGACAGAAGAATATTACTTATACACATTGAAGGGATTAGAACATGTTTGATGTCACTGACAAAATATTAATTATACACATTGAAGGGATTAAAACATGTTTGATGTCACTGACAGAATATTAATTATACACATTGAAGGGATTAAAACATGTTTGATGTCACTGACAGAATATTAATTATACACATTGAAGGGATTAGAACATGTTTGATGTCACTGACAAAATATTAATTATACACATTGAAGGGATTAAAACATGTTTGATGTCACTGACAGAATATTAATTATGCACATTGAAGGGATTAAAACATGTTTGATGTCACTGACAGAATATTAATTATACACATTAAAGAGATTAAAACATGTTTGATGTCACTGACAGAATATTTCGCTCATATAAGCAGTTATGACATTACCATGCAGTGCTATTTATAAAAAGTTTATTTGAATTTTTGTACAGGTTTGTGCCCATTGAACAGTGGAAGGTCTTTTCTCTACCACCAGTGTCCATCATTTACTGTGACAGGTGTGATCCCAATCTGAAGACCTGCGAACAAGAAGAGAATAGAGCTGGTTTGATTTTAATCAAAAAGTAAAAGCTACTAGAAGAATGAAATTAATCACTATAAATTTTGTACTATAATGTGCAATTGAAAATAGTGGAATGTAGATTTAATTTATTTCCTTTGTATAGATACTTTAAATTTAAGACTTTAAACTAAAGTGGATTTTGTATAGACAAGTAAGGACCAGAAAGTAGAAATGGATCTAACTGTTTATGGTTTAAATCACATTCATTATCTAACTGTTTTATTTGTCAAGCATAGTTTTAAGCAAGTTCTATGGGTTTTCTTATTTTTATATAAAACCCATATTTTTACAGGAAGGAACATTAAATGTTGGTGATGCTGATCTCTTTTGATGTCTGCGAGTCCATTGATATGAACTGGATTTTAATTCAGGTGAGTCCGTGACATTTATAATTTTCAAGTTTAAATCCTGAATGAGATTATATATACTTAAAGCAAATATTGGTTGTATGTTGGTTATCGCGCTGATTGAATTTTGTTTCAAGACCAATAATAAGATTTAGTTGACAATTATTTTTATATTGCTGAGATCCTACTTACATCAATATCATTAACATTTTAAAACTGTTTAGGAAGATCCACTGTTAAGAGAATTAATACAATATAGGGTTTATTGCTTCATTTCTGCTGGTAAATGAAAAAATTCCTAATATGTAACATTTTTTAACAAGAATTAGGTATAAAGCCTCTTTATGTAATGTTGATATATGTGGGTTTTTTTTAACTGTTCACAGGACTAAAAGTGGGGTTCGGAATTCTTCAGTAGAATTTACATGGAAGAATCTTTTTAGGTGATTGAGTAATGAAGACTGTGGGCATTTTGTGTTGTTGCTCCCTGAAACCAATCTCTTTTTCTGACCATCAGGCTCCAAGCTATATCATTAACGGAGAATAGATTTTGGTAAAAAAAATGTATTTTGGATTTTTTGCTTTACATAATTGATCGATTCATGAATTGCAAACAGTTTCCCATCTGTGTATATTTTAGATATACAAACTGAGAGCAAAACTTGCATAAAATTATTTACATTACCGTAATTCTTCAAAAGATAAAAATTTAAAAAGATAGGCCCGTCAGATTTAAGCTTCCAAATTCAAGTCTATAAAGATAATTCAACAGCTTTCTCTTCCTTGAAGCCTAATGTTCAATGGTCAAATTACCTCAATTCTAAGAGCTTTTTTTTAATTAAATTGTAAATATTTACATTTGCAAATAAGTTTCCTCAGATGAATGAATCTAAAAGCTTAAATTCTTAAATTCTGTGTGAAATTTTTAATGACATTGCAATATGGTTACCGCATGCGCTTATCGTTTGACGGTTGCATTATTATAAACATAAAAACATATGGTTATGTAAAAAATTCTGAAGGATTTGCCTTTCTCCAAAGTAAATATAAGTAGGAAACAGCAATATTAAAATGTTCATCGGGATATGAACTTGGTTGGTCACATGATCAAGCTTCGTTATTTTTCTGGAAATTTCAGCCCTTTTGATCTTAGAATTTTGGCCCCATGTTGAATAGAGTAATGAACAGTTTGTAAGCAAAATTAACTCTTATAAACTGCTGCATGGAAGTAAATGAATGTTGATAGGAATTTAGGACACAATGTGTAGATGTGCATATTACCAGGAAATTCTGCTTCCATTGTTCTTCAGGAAATTCCATCCCTTTTGATCTTACCATTTTAAACCCATGTTGAATTGAGTAATGGAGTTTTTAAGCGCAACCTCTCTTAAACGGCTTCATGAAATTAAGTGAAACTTTGTAGGCATTTAGGACACAATATGCATTTTACCGGTTACTGATTCCTTTATTTTTCTTGAGATTTAGACCCTTTTGAACTTAGAATTTTTGTAGTTGTTAAAGACAAAGTAATAGATGTGCATATTTGCAGGAAGTTTTCTGCAAGTTATGCCCTATATCAAATTAGTTTGTGTATTTAATGCATACCTTGCCATTTATTATGTGTCATTGTCAGGTAATAGAACAGCGTCGGGTAAGTGAGCTTCCTCACTTTTTGTTTCATTCTTTGAATATTATAAGGTGATAAAATATGGTCAAGCGTGGTCAAATATATCATGAAGTCCGATAGGATATATTGGATTTGATCACCCTTACCATATTTATCAATTGATCACCTCATAATACCCAAAGAATGATTCCTTAAATCTAATCTTAAAAGCATAAAGCCAAAAAAACCCAAACCTCTTTGCCATGATTTGTTTACTACATGGGAAGCCTAGGATGTTTAGGATTGCTTATTAAAAAGAAACACTTCTAAACTCCATGTACCAGTAAGGAGTTTGGGAATGGGGATTTCATTTTTTAAATTGTTGTTAAAAATTATGTTTTTAAAACTATTTGACTCTATTGGCTAAGTTTTACAGTGTTGCTTGGGTTAGCGATGAGGCCCAAGGACCTCTTGTGTAATTACTCTCTCTTTTTCATATCTTGCACTATTTTCAGACACTTCAGGAGACAAATAAAATTAAAATATCCCGTGATACTGATGGAATTAAGAAATTCTACAAGGTAAGATAATCATTAATCTTCCAGGTAAGATAATCATTAATCTTCCAGGTAAGATAATCATTAATCTTCCAGGTAAGATAATCTAATAACATGTAAAACTCTGTAACATGGATTACCATTAATTGTCTTGTTTTATCTATTTGACAGCAAAGTGATATTCAATGTAAAATACAATATTTTTTTATTATTCATTCATCATGAAATACAGTTATTAATGAGAATAGAAGTACAATTTGTATATAAGTATTGTTTGTTTACATGGTACATGTAAATGCAATCAGTCTCTTAACATTAAAATAAATACAGTTTGTTAATATAAAGTACATTGCTATTTCTCTTGTCATCTGAATCTATTGAAGGATGAAGTGAAGAATTCAGTAGAACTTTCTGAAGGGTCAAGAGGTCAACTGACGGCTTGTCACATGGTGCATATAACCTGGTATGTATGACAGACAGTAAGTCATGATTTGGAATGATCTCTCATCTCAATGTAAATATGATAATATATTTTAATGTTAAAATGTTCTCTTGGATAAAGTTGGTTGGGACATGATGTAATCTTGTGAGAATTCCTTCAGACTTCACAGGATTTAATCATGTGACCAACAGGTTTATATCCCATAGAACTATTTAACATTTTTATTCTTTCTTAAATAATGAGAAATAAACAATATTATATACATGCAATATAATTATACACAATATACATAACAGTATGTTTACACACACACACACACACACACACACACAATACATGTACATATAAAATATACCTGTAATTTGTGCACAATCCACAGAAATGTTCCTCTATAGTATTTATACAGAGCCTGTTTAAGTGTTGTATTGACACATACATGTAGTTTGTATTTCATCTATCAATATGTAAACAATTCATATCAATGTATCACCCACAGTTTGTTTATATATGTAGATATACACACAGTTTGTTTATATATGTAGATATACACACAGTTTGTTTATATATGTAGGTATACACACAGGTTGTTTATATATGTAGATATACACACAGTTTGTTTATATATGTAGATATACACACAGTTTGTTTATATATGTAGATATACACACAGTTTGTTTTATATATGTAGATATACACACAGTTTGTTTATATATGTAGATATACACACAGTTTGTTTACATGTAATACTGGATTTTCTTCACTTTACCTGTGTCGTACTCAGCAACAAAGAGGTTGTCTCTGGTGTCCACACATAAACCCCATGGAGCCTGTAAATGACAGTTGTCAATGTAGCGGAGGAACTGTCCGTCCTGATCCAGGATGTGGATACACTGGTTGTTCATGTCTGCTGTCAGGATCCGACCCTGGCTGTCTGTTGTGATGCCGCATGGACTAAATGATCTCTTGGTAGTAGAGGGAGGACCAGTGTAGGTAAACCGGAGTTTCCCGGCCTGATTGACCACCACTACTGCACGGGCGTCATAGTCTGACACACAGATATCTAGGTTCCTGTTCTCACTGATGTATTTAGTGTATCTACCAGATGAATAGAGAGGTTTTCCTTTGTCGTCGTACTGAATACTTTGTTTCTCTGTGGAGCCAGAGTAACACACAACTTTTGATTGTTTTCTATCATCACTGTCCATGACAACCAGGAGGTCACCAGAGGAGGTACTACAGACACCGTGAGGACTCCACCCCCGTAGTCTGATCACTGCCTTTATCTTTTTATTCTTCACTATGTTCACAGTTCCATCATAGTAATCAGTATAAACTAGATCCCCACTCCTTGTTACTGCTATGTCCCATGGATCGCTCCCTGACTTGGTTTTGACTGACTTCACTAGTTTTCCCTTTAGGTTGTACAGTCTCATCTTGTTGTCCCGACCACGCGTCCATAGTTCTTCATCACTCAGACAGGACACACTGAATAATTCATTAGAGTCTCCATACTCGGTGTTTATCTGTGTGATGATCCGTGGTACATCAATGAGCGGTCTGTCCGGGGGAGAGGACTCAGCACCGGGGGAATCCATGGTGTAGACTTGTTCTTCTGTTTTAATAGATGACGCTGACAGAGAACCAAACTGTTGATAAAGCTGTTCTTTGTTAATCTTTTGAGGGGTAAAACTTGGTAAGGACACTGTGAGTTTAGGAGGCAATCTTCTGAATTCAGCAATCCTGGATTTGTAGGCAGAGACACGGCTGACATCATTGGAGTCCACTAACTTCTTCATTTCAGTAATGGTCTGTGTGATTTCAGAAATGGTGCGTGTAACTTCATCTTCCTGTGTGTTGAGGACGGCCAGGTGTTTGGTGTCCATTTCATTCAGATCAGATTTCTGTTTCTGTATAATGGTGTCTATTTCTGTGTGCAAGGCTTCTCCATGTTTGTCTATTGCTGATGTCAATTTCTGGTTATTTTTATTCAGAGCAGCTTTCTGAACTGGGATATTAGAGGCAATCTGTTGATATTTAGGAGAAATGGATTTCTCTAACTCTTGCATTTCTCTCTGTAAAAGTTCTTTTTTGCTTTCAATATGTTTAACAATGTCAACTGGTTTATGTCCTAAATGTAATTCTCCAGAAATACAGAGTGCACAAATAGGAATGTCACATTGTTCACAGTGAAGTTCACATTGTTTTGTGGAATGTTTAGGACACTTAGGGTAATTTTTAGTAGATCCCCGCTGTTCAAATGGCAGCACTTTGTGTTCTTTGGATTGATCGGAGAGATGTTCCCCCACACAGGCTTTACACAGATGTATGTGACAAATGTCACAGTACATAGGGGGTCCCGGGGTCTCACAGAGGCGACACCGTAACACATCCTGGGCCCAACGCTTGTCCATGGTCAGACAATGAACTTGCGTGAATTCTGAAAAAAAAATTTAATGATCATATCTTAATTTACACATGTAACCGCTTGTATCGTATTGTGTATAGATTTTGAATCCCTGGCGTACATTTTTTGTATATACATGAAATCGTTCACTTAAGCAGATGTTTAATTAAATATACAGTTCTGACCTCACCCATGCAAATATATGTTTCTATAATAAAATATCAAAACATTAAATATTAAAATATTTTAAAAAAAAAGCAAGCGAGGAAGACATCAGATATTTCAGACTACATCAGCTGTATAAAACATGCAACATTGCATACAACCAATATCTGAAAAATCTTCATGTACAACCTTCTAACCTTTAATGAATTTTTGATAACACTGGAAAATGCATATAGCAGCAACATTTACGATCTTAAACTGTACAAACCTTAAACTTCTATCATGGCGAATCCGGGGATTTACTCTTCCTGGTCTGGTGACCTATTTATCACGTGATTGATTGAATGACTCAAGAAAAATGATTTAATTTTGCTGAAAAGCTTCTTCTTTTTGTCGAAAAGTTTATCCCAATATCATTGTTTTTTTCTTCTTTTTAATTATGTACAGTTATTTGGGTAATGTCAAGTTCAATAACTCTGTTTGTTTTTGTAGATCATTAGTTGTCCCTCGTTGGATTACCAGGCGTACAGTGTGATATATTGACATCCGTGTTTCTAGCTTCTAGAGTCTTCATACTCAGGACCAGGCTAAAGTGGATTGTTCTTAGCTGACCTTTATCGACGGACATATCTGTACACCAAAACAAAGTGAATTTAAAAAGAAATTTAAAAATCTGATCTACTCCATAAATGAAAGGAAACCATCATCATCGGAACAAAAAAAATTTTCAGAGGAATATTAAAACAACGTGTTCCCATGACGATATTTTGCGTGTTTACGAAATACATGTATTACAGGTGACTGTGTAAATATATTATACCTGTCAAATGAGTCACGGATTGATTAAATGTGAAGAGTTTTCAATTTGTATTAACATTGGTGACCATATAAATGAATAAAAGTTATTTGCTTTAAAAATTGTGTTTATGTAAAATGTATGTCCTTTCCTCGTAGTTGAAGGTGGCGTTAAATGTATAGAATTAACTTTCGGACATCCAAATGAGATGTGATCTACCTCTACAAAGCTTAAGTTTATCACAAGGTCATAAGTGCATAGTTACGACGTTCACATAGCAAACAAATTAAAAAGAAATAGTTTTTAAAAATAATCTTTTCTTTAAAATTTCTATATATGCTTATTGTCATCGTCTCAAGCCACGGGTTTTGTGTCTATTCTATTGGAAATAGAAATAGAATGGACACAAAACCCGTGGCTTGAGACGATATGGCTTATTGTACTTTCATTACTTTGTTTGATTTCATAAATAGCAATTTTTTAAAAAAGTATATATGCATTGTATTTTACAAGAATGTGCAAAAGTATGCGTCATGAAAACCAAAGCCGACATTCTTAAAAACAAACTCGGAAAGGCTTACTAAGAAGAAAAACTACATTTAGAAATCACAAAACGACCAATATTATGATAGACCGTATGATGATGTTCTGTAAACATGAAGTCAGTCCACGACGGGCGGCCTACTGATTAACACACGGACAACGTGAAGTCATCTCTGAGAACGCAGATAAAAATATATTGATGTGTTAATTTGTAACCTTGTTCAAGAAAGTCTAAGCAGAGGGTGTTGAAGAAATAAACCATAACCATCTCACTCCCATCTGTCTTTATGTACACACAACACTTGGTGTATATTGAAAATTTTAAGGAGACTAAGGAAAAGAAATTAACCAACAATAAAACATACTGAGATGAGGTTAAAGAGAAAAAAAACAGACTTCTAAAATATTGAATTTTAGGCGATATTACAAAATTGTTGAACTATGAAAAAAGTTCGATGCTTGACGTATGAAGAGGGATAACTCTTAAAGTAATTTGATTAAAACTTCATGGGAAACTCGGGTTGACCGCAGTAGTAAAAATAATTAAAAATTGCGACAAAATGAATTTAAAAAAGAAGGGATATTTTTTTCTAGTAGGAATGGCGAATGTTTAAACTGTAACTCATAGTCATTACATTATTTAAGAGGTTGTATTTGCGACGTTCGAAGTCGATTTCATAGGTGGAGTTGATTTCATTTTCTTGAATTTCCATAGAATAAGGCCTATAAAAAATTGTGTGTTTGGGGTAACACTGATGAAAAAATTAGGTAGGTAGGAATTTATTTTTAAATTTTATCATATTTTTTTCTGTGTGAATCCTAAGAATGTTTGTTTGTGCCATATTTAAAAACGGATATTTTAATAGAAATACATGTAATATAAAATTCACAATTGCATAAAAACAGACATCTAAAAATGGTAGGATCGGGGCATTTTTGTAGGTTAGGTCGGGTTACCTTAAACACACAACTTTTTTTTTAGGCCTAATGAAGATGGCTACTTTTCTTTTTTTTACATACTTAATACATAATCAGTGCATGTCTGTCTATTGTTCTCCATTTAATTGTACATGTAGTTATATATTTATAAAAAGAGTGGCATATTTATTTCAAAAAATTAAAGTGCATTATGATTTCAAAGTCAGTGATCCCAATGCGAAACCCATGAAGCGTTTAAAGCTTTGACCTTATTTTCAAATTCTGATACCAATCTCTCCATCTGATATATGTCTTATTGGTGTTTTATTCTTTCTCCCCCCCCCCCCCCCCCCGATATAAGAATATAATTTTGTTTACTTGTTCAAGTATAGCCTGATTAGGGTTTTCAAGTATTGTTGCGAAATAAAGAAGCTTTGAGACAATTACTTGTAAGGAATTAATTATCTGGCATTTCATGAAATTCTTCTTTATTTTTATTTTGGCAATATATTTTCCTTTTAAAAAACCTGATTGATTGAATTCTATTTACCAATTTATCAATTACTTTTTGTAATCTCCTGGCAAATAGAAATGCAATTATTTTTTTTAGTCACAGCTAGTAGGACTTATTGGTCTGTAATTTTCTAACTTATCTATCCCCTTTTATGTATAAGAGAGAGGACTTAGCATTCTTGTGTTGGGGTTAATTAAGAAATGAGAAATCATTCTTACAGTATTATGATGTGATAATTTCGATAGGGGCGTGGTGAAATCTAATACCCTAGAAGGGCTTTATGATAGATTTGACCACGCCCCGAAATTATCATCTCATAATATTCAAAGAATGATTTCTTATTACTTATATTCATATCATATCCAATATCTACAGTTTTTAACAACATTTTAAAATCACAATTGTTTTCATGTAGCACATGCTATGTATTACTAAGCGGCACAGCCAATAACGTGTTTCGGTTATGCTATAAGACATGCCCATTTTGTGTCACTCATCTTTGATGAAATTATTGGGTTATAGGCTTCACAATTGATTCGTAATGTTAACACAGACAAAGACAGGTGAAAATGTAAATATTTCGTCTTCAGTATAATTTTGGAATATAATTTCATCTAAACAAATCTCTGATATTTTCCAAAACAAAATTAAACAGGTAATCCGTCTACTTCTGCAGGTGACTTATTATTTTTCATTCCATCTTCAGCTTTTGCGCATTCCTGTAATGTTGGGAAGTTTTCACATTATGTATATTATATAATTTTCTGACAACACAGAGGTTGTATTAATTTGGACAAGATATGATTGAATTTCATTTATCGGTATATCTTTTGATGAGTAATAATTTACAGAGAAATTGCACAGCCGATTTAAAATTTCACAAATTTTTTACATTGGTTGATCCCGCACTACTGACTCGATTGATAACATTTTTCCACTGATGTTTATTTTCGAGTCTTAAAAAGTACGATTAATGTTTTTTTCTCCTTCTTCTATCCATTTGGTTCTTGTCCTTTTTGTGCTCCTTTTAATTTAATTTCATATAAAGTGTCTAATTGATTATCTAAATCTTTTTCCGTACCATATTGATATTTGAATGATGTTGATTTTCTACTTGCTCTAATTCACTCTCAATAAGTTGTGTTTTTCGTTTCGTATTTTTGCTTTTTTCTATGCAATAACTGACACTTTAATTGTTCACTTTAAGTCACTTAAAGTTTGGCAAATTCCCACTTAATGTTTGGATTTATTTCTAGCTTAATACCATATAAACAAATCAATAAAAAATTCGTTAATAATTTTACAATATTGTGTATCAAAATGGACCGACGTTTTTAGCTTCCAATATTCCTTGTTATTGGGTTCAAATGTGACCAATCGCCCACTTTAAAGTAATCGGTTGGACTAGCTAGTGTTTTTAACGACTCTTCCACGTTTATTATTATACAAGCTGGCATCGTTATCTTTTTATAAACTTCACTCACATCGTCCCATTGAACTAGAATCTTTATAAACCGATTAATTTACAGCTATTCGTGAGAAAAAAAATACTGTAGTAGGAAATGTTTCTTATATTTCTGCAAGGCATAGTATTTTGATGGGATGACTACAGGTCTTAAATATACAAACCTCTAACAATTGTAAACAATTGTTTTACTTTAATGTAATAATACTCATAAGAAGAAACATCATGCACAAAAAGATAAATTTGAAGACTTCATTTACCCTACAAAATCCATAGAATCTAGGAGCCTCCAGAGGCTTCGCCCCAGGACCACCAGTGCCACCAAAGCTTTGCCCTGGATCCACTGGCGGCCCCATGGCGCCCCCCTCCTCCCGGCAGACCCCCTGCCTAAAACGAGCACCTCCACTGACTTCAAATCCTGGATCTGTCCTTGCAAACCTTTAAATGTAAACCTTTAAATTGTAAATATCGCAAAAGTCTAATTTTGAAAGCTTCATTTTAACCTCAACAAAATCTCTAGAATCCAAGAGCTTCCGGAGGCTTTGCCCCCCAGGACCCCTGCTTAAAACTGGATCCGCCCCTGTCTATGACATCATCAGCCTCCCCCTTTCACTGTGGGGTGTTATAAATAGTAACGAAGTTGCCGATTAGCTTGCACTCTTAAGCTGAATTAGTGTGACGAATTTTGTCTACAGCTACAAGGCTATCTGTACGGAAGTCAAAATGAGTGGTATTTTCAAGTATACTGTATTTACAGGTGCGATTCGATGTACACACAATAGACCGGTCTGGTGCACTGGGGCTCGGTTGTCAGAAACCGAAATGTATAACAATTTATTCCCGAATAAAAAATATACATAAATTGTCATTCAATATATGTTCTATGGTATCGAAAAAAATCCGCCGTTAAAATCGCCCTTTATCGTCGTTTTAAAAAATGTTTAACGGCGGATTTTATTTCGATACCATAGAACATATATTGAATGACCATTATGTATATTTTTTTTATTCGGGAATAAATTGTTATACATTTCAGTGTCTAACAACCGAGCCCCTGTGAAACAAGCCAGATTAAGAAATATTTACATTCTTATCCTAAAATGTACAAAAAATGGCCGCACATCCCCCTTAAAGAAAATTTCATAATACAAAAGTTAACTCTACGGACTATTTCTCGTTATATCAAAGGAAACAGGAAGCAATTTGGCGACTCGATTAAACACTAGTAAATAGTGAATGGAGTCCTTGTTCACGGGGAGAAGAGCTTCCGTATTTCTTGGTTCTAATGTCACGATGTCCCTCGTAGTGCGTTGTTCACCTACACACTAAATAATTTTCAGATAGATTTGCTCTTGATCATTTACACAGCAAAAGTTAGTGAATGGCTAAGCTCACTGGAGTAAACCTCAAGGATTATGGGATATCTAGTACTATGGGGTTTCTTCTCGACAAACCACTGGTATGTATACAACTATTAAAACTAAGGCGGACAACAGGGGACAAAAACTTATACCGATTGAAATATTCTAGGAACGACTGCCCGAGTACTTTGGGGAATGGAACTCTCTTGCAAAAGAGGCACCAAAGTTATCAAGCCAGGATAAAACTTTGCGGGAAAAAGTTCAAAAGGTAATCGATGATATTCTTTTTTAATTTTCATATATTCTTTTTTTCTAATTTTCATAGACCAATCAGCAAGTTTCACAAAATCAATTAAGGTAGCTCCATACTCGTAAAATTCTCTGAGGAAAGTTGAAAAACCGAACTGATTTCGACTTAATAGACTTAAATGTCATCAATTGTTAGAAAAAATATATATGTCATCACACTTTTTGGGATGCCAGATAAACATAAACTAAAGCATATTTTACCATTAGAAAAATGTATTTTATTCTGTTTAAAGTAAAATCTTGTAGGCAGAAATTTGTTTTTCTTGTTTAATTTTAATGTCAACTTTATCAGAAAACTAAAATTACAAAAATATTTCAAAATTAATCGTTGGAATAAGAAAAACTATAGCATTTAGACATACACCTGAGAGAAAAGTCAGAAAAAGAGTTATTTCCCTTTTGCATAGATAAAATATATAAAAATTTGGAAATTTAGTATAAAATTAAGTGCGAAAATATCTTGAACCTACCAATAATTCTAATTACATCCATGTGATTATATTCAAATAAAATAAATAAAACCATCTTGCACAATTTTAAAAGAATTCAAAGTTTTACAAAAAAGTATGACGTCACAGAACACTGGATCTACTTTAAATGTAAATTAATGTGAAGATAATAAATACTGCAGATACCTAAAGCTGTAAAGTCACTCAGTTAATTATGCTCGGACGATAGAATTTTAATTAGTTTCCGAAATCTCTCGTAAACCTGATGACTATTTACACACTGACCACTCGGTTTTTCTGTTTAGCTGCCATTACTTGATCACGAGCGCCTGACGTCGTACCGTGAACTTCGACTCGCTCATGTAGTGCTGGGTGCCATTGCCACTGGGTACATCTGGCAGGAAGGCGACCAAGGGGTTCCAAAGGTTCTCCATCTACCGACTTAATATTCTTGGAGAGTTGCATGGTGTATTGATGTATCATTGTATGATGTATTAGTTGCGGTCTAAGGTTTCTGTAAACGCTATTATATTGCATCAGTTTTTACCCTGGGCCCTTAAATACAGTGCCTAAAGTTTTCAAAAGTATATTCCTTATATATATTATACATTGTGTCAGATGTTTTACCAAGCCTTCTCATTGCCTTTTCCATTTCACATTCCTGATATATTGTTTTATTGTATCAGGTATTACCCCGGGCCCTGGCAGTGCCTTGGTGTGCGGTGTCTAAACGTCTTGGTCTCCAACCAGTTATTTGCCATCCCGCACTTTGTCTCGCTAACGTCAAAATCAAAGATCCAAACAGGTAAACTCACACCACAGTCTGTCATATGTTCCTTTACATTTTATGCGAAATGTCACACAAACAAAATGCCTGAAAGCTTATTAAACTCTCATTTTACAGGCCTGTGGATTTATCGTAAGTACCTTGCTTCATTTTAAAGTCTCTGAGATGATATCTTTTTAACACAAACCACAGTTCGTTTGTTATGTTGTTTGTGATCGGTGTACGTCTGTCTGTCCGTGTAACAGGAACCTCAGCTGTCTGTATCACGTCGTTCCGGGGGGTAGGCAGGCCGAATGGTTCATCATAGTCACCGCCATGATAGAATACAAATTCGCTCCTGCCATTACGGTTTGTTTGTTTGTATTTCTTTTGTTGCTTTAGGGAGAGAGTGCAGTTAATATTTTCATAATAATTAACAGGAATTTGATTTAATTTATTATGCATCAGTGTTCATATTGGTTCTTTAAAGCACATCATCAAAGCTATTTCCACTGCGTACAATGATGACGTCAAAGGATACCAGAATTCCATGGCGGAAATCAAAAATGTGATGACAATACTAAAGGAGACATTTTCTAGAATGCACGGTAATTATTCTTGTTTGATGTGCCATGTCTTTGTTTTGTCTTGTAACAAACGAGTATGGTATACCGGTAGATGTACTTCGTTTATTGTTGATATTATTATTATTATGGTGACGCTCCTACAAAACATAATACACATATAAACTTCACAATCATAAAGCATCACAATTGATTCAATTACTATAATGACACATATGTTCAATTACGAAATATTGTTTTTCTAATTATCTTATATTTAATAAATGATGGTCATAAAAAGAAATAACCCTATTACAATATTGAATATGCAATGTTGCAGATTAAAAATATACTCTGACAATATGTAAATGCCATAGTCAATAATTTCTCAAGTACACATGTACCTACCCTGAATAAGGGTGAAAGGAACTGTATTACATGTACTGGTAGATAATATCTGAAACAAACCATTTAGACATGTAACTATGCAAAATATGCATGTCTATAATTGTATAAAAATATATGTAAAATCAATATCACTGTACCCTTTTCAAACATTAGTCTGTATTCAAATCATGAGTACAATTCACTGTGAAACCTTTAAACTTTGTAAACTTTCTTGATAATTTCAACATATACTCTCATCTGTGATACAATGATTACTTTGATATAATTACTGATAAAAAAACTAACTTTACTTCAATACAATATAGTAGCAGTACAATTATTTTACTTACAAAAGTTTTCTCAACTCACAACTGGCCTCAGCAATGGTCACAAACAAAATGGCTATTGTCCGAAATTTATTATGAAAACCGATTTGGTTTGACTTTTCCTATAGCGTCACGATCATTTCTGTCAGCTACGTCATGCATAAATTATACACGCCGCCGGTGTGAAAACTATTTTTAGGCCGAGTTATCAGTATACGCTTATGCAATGCCAGAGCTGAAGGATTTCTCAGAAGTTTATTTCCCCCCAATATTATTCATTAAAAATCGACTATCCCGTATGTTTAAATTCTGTGCTAAACTCTCTCTCTCTCTCTCTCTCTCTCTCTCTCTCTCTGTGTAAACGGGCGTTAAACCATAGCCTCAAGCTACGGTCCAGAGTACGGCGTTATAAAAAATATAATATTTAAAAGTTGCATGTGCTAAGCGTTCATTTCATGTAAATACCGTAAATGTATAATGCACATGTATTACCTACTAACTTGCCAGTCAAAGTGATAGGTATGAATTCCTCGATTTCTACACCTTTCGATCGGCAATCGACAGTCAATAAAAGTATTGAACGATGGTGTGAAAGAACGAGACGGAAGTGGAGAGTGCAAGGAGGTTTGTACATGTGCGTCTTCATTAGGCAAGTGTCCGATTCGTTTCTCTTCTGTTGCCCTATCACTTTCGGTGTAAATATATATACTAAAATATCCACAAACCATTTACTGCAGATTTCTTTATTTTACCTGTCTCTGAACCCCCGATCACCCGCTCCATACATGAACACTGGTTTGTTTACATACATAAAAAATACAGTTCTTGATCCGCTTTCCGAGTACGGTTAAAGGTTGTTTAATAGGAGAAAGTTTGGGGCGGGTAAAGCTACAATTATTAACAGTAGTAAACTAAATGAAGAATTATTTAAAGGGATTATTTGCACAAAATGTGGTATGGTATGATGTAAATATTTTTTAAAAATAGTGTTATTTTTATACGCGGCAAATTGCCGTAAAGTTTTTTTGTACATGTAAGTATTGTATGCACTGTAGCTTTATATTTTCTAACCCAAAATTTATACACAGAGCTACAGCTATATATGTTATGTACCGTATGTATTGTTTAAAATAGCCCAATTTCGACAGTCACGAGTACCCATGTGAATTTTTCATTCTCTGATATGTTGTTGTTCTGTTCGTGCATAATTTAGTCTTAGTTAACCAGCAGCCAATCAGCGGTAAGCTGAATCCACCAATAAAAAAACTGTGGTTAAGGTGTGGGTATTGTTTATGTATGACGTAGCTGAAAAAGTTGAACGCGACGCGATCGGAAAAGTCAAACCAAATCGGTTTTAGTAATATAATCTCTATGATAATTGAAAATCTAACAAAATCAATTTCTTTATAAAATTGCTTTCAAAAAAAACTATTAATATCCATACACTATATGAAAAGTACCTTACATTATCATATTCAAAATAATACTAATTCACATATGTGTTCAAAATGTTCAAACCATTTTCCTATAGATTAACTAACAATAGTATGATGTAATAAAATAAAACACATCTTGTTACATAAGCATCCGTAGCCTACTGGATAAGACAGTGGTCATCACTTCCAGCGGCCAGGGTTCAATCCCCAGTTGAACCTCTATATTTTTTATTTGAATTTTTAAACTTATATATAAAATATGTATTAAAATAATATATAATATACAATTCTTCATCTCACAGTCTCATAAAGAAAAACAGTGTACCTAAAGTTAAGATGCTAGGTGTTCTATTAAGCCACATGATTTTGTACACGTCCATTAGGTGATCAAAGATTATTTACTTTGATTTGTTTTAGATGAGCTTGATGCAGATGTCTTTTACAATGTTTTGCGTCCCTATCTTAATGGGTAAGGAAATCTCCTTTTCAAAATACAATGTTAACTGAAGATAAATGCACGATGTTTATAGGTTATTTTGGAAAAAAGGGCATTAAGCTCACCTGAGCTGAAAGCTCAAGTAAGCTTTCTGATCACATTTTGTCTGTCGTCTGTCTGTCCGTCTATCTGTCTGTCCTTAAACTATTCAAATTTTCGACATCGTCTCAAGAACTACTGAGCCAATTTCAACCAAACATGGCACACAGCATCTTTAGGCAAAGAGGATTGATAGTGAAAATTAAAGACCACGCCCTATTTCAAGGGGAGTTACTTAGGAATTATTGAAAATTTTTAAGAAAATTTCGAAAATCTTCTTCTCAAGAACAATTTGGCCAGAAAAGCTGAATCTTGTGTGGATTTAAAGTTGTGAAAATTACGATCCCTGGGAGAAAGATGGGCCACAATGGAGGGGGGTCGAAGTTTTACATAAAAATTTATATTATCAATATTTAAAAATCTTCTTCTCAGGAACTAATTAGCCAGGAAAGCTGAAACTTGTGTGAAAGCATCCTCAGGTAATGTAAATTTGTTAAAATCATGACCCCGGATGTAGGATTGGGCCACAATTGGGGGGGGGGGGGTGTCGAAGTTTTACACATGATTAAATCTTTGAAAATATTCTTCTCAGAAACTTATCAGCCGGGTGATTCTTTTAAATTGTGTAGACTAAGGCCCGCGTGGACAATTCTTGAGCGTCAGAGTTTGATGTAGGTTTGTATCCCATATATACATAAAAATTGTTAAGGATCTTTTTGAGAAGCAATGGGATTTTTATTTATCCAGGATCTACATGCATTACACAACATTGTCCAGATAGTTTGTATTATGTTCCATTTAGCCGATATTATCATACCTATCGTTCCTCAGGTGAGCTATATGGCCCATGGGCCTCTTGTTAATATATTCCTTTTTTTAAATAATTTCCGGATCCAATATTTGAAGATGGGGCGGGAATGGATCTTCATTACCGGAAGGACTAATTTACGAAGGAGTATCGGAGAAACCTCAAAAGGTGTGTATACATCAGTGTCCAAACATATTAAAAGACAACACAATAGTATTATTTTGTGTGAAATAAAGATTCATGTTGCCATGGTTACAGATGATCGGAGGAAGCGCGGCACAGAGCAGCACGATGCAGTTGATGGATGCTGCACTAGGGGTCAAACACGATCAAGGTACTCCCCAAGACTCACTCTAAGTAACTCAATGGTGGACTTGTTCGAAACATTAATTCTTGTGGTGTATTGGTTCTGTTTTGTATTTTAGACATAGAAGACTTTTTAAACAAAATGCGGTCGTACATGCCTCCCAAACACGCCGCGTTTATCGAGCTGATTTCCCGGGAGACCAGTCTAAGGCAGTATGGTAAGGTCACCTCATAACCTCAAGTAATTAACTTAAAAGTTGTATTTTCAATTAATGATCACTTCAGAATTTCAGTCTGACACGGATTATGATTGCTAAACTCGTTCAAAATTCCCTCTTTGTAATATATATTTTTAGGCACTCTGGGTCTTAATTCCGTTTCTAACGCGCAATCTGATTGGCGGAAAAATATATAACAACAGTTGCCAACGTCACAGAAAACATATTAATCCGCATGACGTTTCTTTGAATTTTGTACAATATATAATATTACTTATTAGGTTTGACTGACTACGGGAAATTTGTCGGGTTAATCAATCTCATAGACGGCGGGTCGAAGACTGACTACGAAAATATATCGGATTGACCAATCTCATAGACGACAAGACGAAGCGAGCCGTCTATGAGATTGATCAACCCGATATACATCTGTAGTCAGTCTGTAACAAACCAAATAAGTGAATTTTCCCCCGAGGACTATCACGTGAGATACTTATTCACAAAAAGATCTTCGCAAATACATGTAAATATACTCTTTGAAAATCTTCGGTGCACTATTGTTCATTTTCAAAGTTTTGTTGCTATTTAATTTTAAGCGTTTTTTCTCTTTCCTCCGCAGAAGTTTGAGCAAATATCGACGCTGCCATTTTATTCTGCTTCAAAAACAACAATTTAACATCATTTTAAGGGCAACAACTCAATTTTTAAAGTAATTTTAAAAGGCAACCACTCCTAATTCAAAGACGTATACGAAACACGTTTTCTGTATTGAATAATATTAAATGTCGAGATAGATAGGCAAAGCCTCGGCCATATTGCATGATATTAATCCCACCAGTCGGACATAAAAATATATTCGGCAATCGCGTGCCATGTTTAAAACAATCAATCTGAGGCAAAACAATGAAAATGTCAATTTTATGTCAAATGACCGTTTTCTATAATTAATAGCAAAATATAATAAGGATTAAATTAAATTTAATTACTGTGTTGTCCAATTGATTAGCCCAGGCCTGTGAAGATGTGAAGACTTCCTATAACGAGGCAGTACAGTCACTGATAGACTTCCGTTCCTACCACATACAGATCGTCACAAAGTAAGCAGAGCAGATCATTTGCTTTGAAATTTCAGTTAATTTTAACAATGCATTTATGGCATACACTTAATGATTACGGTACCAAAACATTACAGGTACATGATACGATATTTTATGAATATTTACAGGTATATAATTATTACGTCCAACAACGAGGCGAGGAACAGAGACTTTGAGTCCGTGTCTAACAAGGGAACTGGTGGATCTAGTAAGTACTGGTTTAGGGACACGTCCAAATTTTCTTGTAAAATGGACATCTTCATATTCTCTTGTAAAATGGACATCTCCCTATTCTCTTGTAAAATGGACTTCTCCATATTCTCTTGTGAAATGGACATCTCCATATTCTCTTGTAAAATGGACATCTCCATATTCTCTTGTAAAATGGACATTTTGTTTACATTCTCTAGTAAAATGGACACGTCCACATTTTCTTGTAGAATGGACTTCTTCATATTCTCTTGTAAAATGGACTTCTTCATATTCTCTTGTAAAATGGACTTCTTCATATTCTCTTGTAAAATGGACATCTCCATATTCTCTTGAAAAATTGACTTCTCTATATTCTCTTGTAAAATGGACATCTCCATATTCTCTTGTAAAATGGACAGTTTGTTTACATTCTCTAGTAAAATGGACACGTCCACATTTTCTTGTAAAATGGACTTCTTCATATTCTCTCGTAAAATGCACTTCATATTCTCTTGTAAAATGGACATCTCCATATTCTCTTGTAAAATGGACTTCTCCATATTCTCTTGTATATGGATATCTTCATATTCTCTTGTAAAATGAACTTGTCCATATTCTCTTGTAAAATGGACTTCTCCATATTCTCTTGTACAAGGGACATCTCCATATTCTCTTGTAAAATGGACTTCTCCAAATTCTCTTGTAAAATGAACTTGTCCACATTCTCTTGTAAAATGGACTTCTCCATATTCTCTTGTACAAAGGACATCTCCATATTCTCTTGTAAAATGGACTTCTCCATATTCTCTTCCCATGATCATTACAATCAATGTCTCACCTTTCATTTTAGGTCTCGTTCCATTTTTGAAGAGTATACGTGACGCTACGAACAGAGCTCTCGTAGAATGACGTTATTTGATATTCATGACGTCAGCATCAAGACCATCATTCCAGTAGTTCATTTTGGTCGCTGTAGTCTGATAATAAGTCATTTCGCCAATCATATGTTTTGAACCCCGCCACTTTTCGAGATGAGCATTAATGTCAGTTGTGGTTTTTAACGTTATAGTTATTTTGTATGTTTATTACAATAAACAAAAAAACTGTAATTTTTATTTCATCTCTTGCTTGTTGTTAAAACATTGGAAATATAGTAGAACCTGTAACTATATTGAGAGCAAGGGATTGAACAATATTTCTACAATATTGATATATTGTGCAGACGATAAGCGTATTTTGTTCACATATTGATACACAACAAGGTAGTGCTACTTTGTTACGTTGGTCAGCAAATATAAAATAATACCCTTGAAAATGAATTTAGTGCCAAACGTTATACTTCCGCGTTCTGCTTCATTTTGTGAAACCGACCAGGGGCCCATTTCTCAAAAAGGCGTAAATCTGGGCCTAAGTTAGTCCGACTAACAAAGTTACGCCAATATTTAGTCGGGTCTAAGTTGCGTTTCTGAAAGAGGCGTAAGTTAGGGTTTAAATGTAGAAGAACTTAGACATCTCCGCTGAGTACTAAGCATGCGCATATCCTATTTTGTTTTGCTTTGAGGCTATGATTATATGTGGTGGATCAATTTTCCAATTCATATATATAATACATGTCCCGAAAGTACGCATGCTATTCTATACCACTGTGCATAGTTCAAGTCGCTCATAACAGTGTGTATTTATGAAAGTAGAACAAATGCCTATACACTTCTTAACATAATGAAATTTTAGAGAAAACAGTTGATATGAAAAAGGCATATGTAAGAGGATTCAGAAACCAAATATATGCATTGTAGATGATGTTGAGGCACAATCGTACATATTAATTGAACGAAACAATACATAGAAATTAACTCCAGTGTTCGTGTAAACTTCAAATATTTATAGAATACAGGGACAGGGTACAGTAGATATACCCGCATACATCTGCAGAATGATAAGTATGCTTCATGTAGATATTTAGACACTTTCAGATGCTGGGATAAGGCTTGATTCTTTTTTACCCTATCACTATATTATTTATAGAAAATAATATGTCCATAGGTTATAAACAGCAACCAACTGAAATAGAAAATATCTACTGTATAACTAACATTACATGAACCTTGTCCATGTCTACAAAAGGAAAAAAAGTTCCATCCTCTGTTCCAATAATGAGAGAATGTAGACAGTGACATGGAAAGGATTCTTGATTTTCTGCGATTCAAAGATAATAGTTTTGAAAGATATTGTCAACAATTAACAAGACAGAAATTATCAACATTTCAGACCGGGGTCTCCCCAATTCCCTTTCCTGTTTTTGGTTTAAATCGATCGATTGTTTTGTTTTGTTTTTTTCAAGCTATTAAAGAACACTGCTTAAAATGAAGCGGAAGAAGTGTATATTTCCCATTAATTAAGAATCAGTCATAAGTATTTGAACCCTTGGCCCCTGTATCCACACCTGGGGCCCGTTTCTCAAAAAGGCCTACGTCCAGGCGTAAGCTTAGTCCGGACTAAATCAGGGACTAAACCTCAAAACCAGACTAAGCTGCGTTTCACAAAAAGGCGGAAACTTAGTCGGGACTAAATTTGGGTTTAAATCTACGCCTGCTAATGGGTAGGCGTAAGTCCTTAATCTGTGCACAAAAATGGCGAGTGTTTTGTTTCTAAGGCAAAATATACAGATAATTTTATTTTTTGGTTTGTTTTATGTGTTATTTGTACATGTACGTATAACTTTAAGAGATACTTATTGTTCGATAACTGTTTCTATTTCTAAAATAATTAAGATTAAATCAATTTGATAAATAATGGGCTCACCTTATTAAACGTATATAATATATATTACTACTCGTAATGAAATTTACCTAAAGTGTGAAGAATGGGTATACCCCAATAAATGATATAAACACAATTATTAAAAAATGCTTTATTTCTAAATTAAACATTTAATCCCCAACAAGATAGATGTATATAAGTACGAATAGATTATTGATTTTTTTTTTTTATCAATTCTCAGTAAGCATGAACTAGAATTTAATGTTTCTAATCAAATTTGAACCTGTGAAACGAAACTGATTTCAAAATTATGAATAGGAGCAACTCAAAACGTTTACATTTGTAATTTGTCCTTGTGTGTGGTTGTTTGTTCCTTACATATACATGTATTACTGAAAACTTTACAACAGGTATGCATTGTCATTTTCATTTTTTTTTTTTGCTCCTAGTATCTTTACAAAACCGTATGAAAGCTACATGTATTTTGGAATGTTTATGAACTCGCATTTAGATACAATAAATTTTTGTTTGTTAAAATATTACTTAAAAATATGTTTTAGAAGCGTGCAGAGTGTGCATCAATTTTAGATCTGTTGACAAGCGTTTGTCAAGGTTATCGAATATTATAAAATTTCACATGCAAACCTTGAATTTTTAGTAATCAAAATCATTAATCTTATTAATTCTAGGATGAAGTGGTCAATTGCGTTCATATTTAACATCGATCGTAATTCTTTTAAAAAAAAAGTATGGGGCACATGTACTATCAATGATCCCCGTGCATATTCATATGCATTGTTTATTTGTACTCATTTAATTGAATTGATCTTTAATTACTTGAATTCATGATAGTTTTGTTTCATCATATTTAAGATCAATTCTATGTAAGAATCAACATTCGGTGGCCACGCATAGTCACGGATTTTCTTCATACTTGACAATTTGATAGACTTTGGTGAGTAATAAAGCCTTACACCATTTGTTTGTTGCTATGTGGTCCCGTTGCCATGGTAACCGAGGGTAAAGATGTAAATATGGCATTTTAATGCTTATTTGAGAACATATTGTGAGTAATGTGCAGAACTTGGGGTTTCCAGGGTAGAATGTATTATTAAAAATAGTTGTCATTTTTCAAATGAAACAAAAAAATTCATGTAGAAACGCATATTTTTAGAGCGTTTCCATGGTTACTAAACAGAAATTTTAAAATATGTTTTCTTCATCTAGTTTGAATAAATAGTGCAAATCTTGGATTTTTTGGTAAATACTATTATGATTGTGCAATTAAAAAAACCGCAGAAAACTGATTTCAAAAATTTGCAACGGTTTCCATGGTAATATTTTAAAAGTATTGGTTTCTCCATCAATTTTCTTATATAATTAAATAATTGAAAATAGGAAAAAGGCTGTTTTATGTCTTTGATAGTTTACATTAGTGGGCAAAACCTTCTAATATGGCTTCAAAGTAGGTATGTTTTGCTATTTTCCCATCTTTAGCCTCGATTACCATGGCAACGGTTACCCCTAGCAACCAACCTTTAGTGGTTTTTTGCGTTTTACACCTAGGTGTGTCCATGTATGAAATATAAGGAAAATTGGTGACTATGCGTGGCCAGACCCTTTTATAAATCATTGATTCTTACATAGAATTGATCTTAAGATGTACGTATATCAAGGGATTTTTCTTTATTTCGAAGTTGTCGACTTGAAATACAAAAGCGTTGTTTTAGCAGTTTTACAACAGTGTGCATTATTTACAAATTTAACTAGCTTGCATTTGTCATACTTATTATATAAACAATTGTATACACCCCCACCCCAATAACCCAAAGCAGATAGGGAAAAAAGTAAAACTCACATGCACTTGTTAAAACCGTAAAGATGCAAAATGTCTTATCCGGAAGGGGATAGGGGATTTTTTTTAGATGCCTTTTCCATTAAACTTGTAAAAACCTTTTATTTATAAAACTTTCTTTAAATAGGAAGAAAGTAAAACTCACATGCACTTGTTAAAACCACAAAGATGCAAAATGTCTTATCCGGAAGGGGATAGGTGATTTTTTAGATGCCTTTTCCATTAAACTTGTAAAAACTTTTTATTTATAAAACTTTCCTTCAATAGGAAGGGTGTTCTTAGATAACTGCTTTTATAACTTTATTTTAATCAAGATACTGTATACAGGGTTATTTTGGTCCCGTGTAGTTTCCGTCCTTCTACACTTGCAAACAGTTTCACTCGGTCGTGACTTCGCCAAGTCACAGCTGTTACTTAATATTAGATATTGAAAATCAACATAAATTTGCCCGCTGACAACGAGGGTGAAATTATTAAAAATTAGACAGGGCGAATTATTCCCTGTTTATGGTGTATATTACTTTCAACCTCCACCCCCCCCCCCCCCCCCCCCGGCCTAAAAAAACAAAACAAAACAATCCATCGATTAAACCAAAAACAGGAAAGGGAGTTGGGGAGACCCCGGCCTCAAATGTTGATAATTCCTGTCTTGTTAGTTGTTGACTATTAATATCTTTCAAAACTATTATCATTTGAATCGCAGAAAATCAAGAATCGTTTCCATGTCATTGTCTACATTCTTTCAATATTGGAACAGAGGATGGACAAGGTTCATGTGATATTATTTATACAGTAGATATTTTCGATTTCAGTTGGTTGCTGTTATACTCATGGTCATATTATTTTCTATAAATAATACAGTGAATTGATAAAAAAGAATCAAGCCTTATGTCATGTTGTAAATTTTGAATTTACTGGGTGGGTGTAAATACCCAGTAAATTCAAAATTTACAACATGACACTTATCCCAGCATCTGAAAATGTCTAAAGACCTACAGTGTCTATGAAGCATACTTCTCATTCTGCATGTATTCTAAAAATATTTGAAGTTTACACGAACATTGGAGTTAATTTCTATGTATTGTTTCGTTCAATCTATATGTAAGATTGTGCCTCAATATCATCTACAATGCATTTAATTGTCACATATTTGGTTTCTAAAACCTATTATATATGCCGCTTTCATATCATCTGTTTTTCTCTAAAATTTCATTATGTTAACAAGTGTATAGGCATTTGTTCTACTTTTATTAATATAAAATGTCATGAAAAGCTTGAACTATGCACATTCAGTGGTAAAGTACATGTATAACATGCGTACTTTCGGGTACTGCATGTACTATGAATTGGAAAATTGATCCACCACATATAATCATAGCCTCAAAGCAAAACAAAATACTCTTTCAGAAACGCAACTTAGACCCGACTAAATATTGGCGTAACTTTGTTAGTCGGACTAACTTAAGCCCAGATTTACGCCTTTTTGAGAAACGGGCCCCAGGTGTATAAGGATATAAATCCCAACCTAAATATAACATACATTCTGGCATTATCTCCCTAAATATAACACACATTCTGGCATTATCTCCAAAACTTTCCGTACTTTACAATGTAAATTCCTAATGACAGATTACCTAGTATGGCATGGAAAACCATTTCCAAGCCAGTCCTTTCTATTTGTCTTACGTGATGTACATATACAAATAATTTAGTAACTTTTGTATCCTCTTTACGATTAACTCAATATAATTGTTTAACAGAAAGATGTTAATATAAACACTAATAAAACACATTTTTTGATATTCTTATGGATCTAATGTGTTATTAAGATAGGCAATAGTTCAGTCTAGTGTCTGCAATAGGAAGGGTGGGGTGGGGTGGGGAAATGTGTTATTAAGATAGGCGATAGTTTAGCCTTGTGTCTGTGTTGGGATGGGGGGATGTGTTATTAAGATAGGCGATAGTTAAGTCTTGTCAAGTGTCTGTGTTGGGGAGGGCGGGGTGGGGAAATGTGTTATTAAGATAGGCGATAGTTTAGTCTTGTGTCTGTGTTGGGGAGGGCGGGGTGGGGAAATGTGTTATTATTTAAGATAGGCGATAGTTTAGTCTTGTGTCTGTGTTGGGGAGGGCGGGGTGGGATGTGGGGATGTGTTATCTGTTCTTTTAAGATATGCGGACATAAGAATGAATGCAGTTGAAGTGAGACAATAAGGTAGTCTACTGTTTGTTTTCCTATTTAGATGCCCCGGGGAGGGTTTCTGTTTGGTGCTTAGGCATTGGGGAGGGTTGTTTGGATATAAAAACATATAGACAAAAAGCTATCTTGACAGTGAAGAAATTAATGGGAAATCATTACCTATCATATGATTATTGCACCTTTTGAATATCCAGTGAGGCATTTTTATTATTCTAAAGTTTTTCAACATAATAATTTTATAGTCCTTGTTGCAAGATTTCAGGTAGGGGAGGGGACGTCCATTACAGGTAGGGGAGGGGACGGCCATTACCATATGTAAGATCTAGTAAATAAAAGGTGCCTACAGGTTCATGAAATTTAAGATATAATTCCTTTCAATGATGCCTCATAACAATAGCTTTGTTTGATATGGTGTAGCGGGGCTTAAATGTTTGGTACACACAATGAAAAATCATGTTTTAAACTGTCATTTTCAATAAAATATGAAGAAATTTCGGAGTTTTGTCCATTTTTGAATAATAAAATATATTGAGAATGCCTACAGTCTCCCCCAAACGGAAATAAACAAGCTTTTGACCTCCTCTCTAGAATGATGTCAAATTGACTATGGGTATCGGGATTACATCAAGAATATGTCGTCTGTAGGTTTGCTTTGCGATTGAACTGCCTGCTTCCATACAGATTGAATTTCGATCAACGGAATATTTTGTGTCGATATATCACGCTACAGTTATGTTCATTATTTTGTGGTATTGTTAAGTTTATGTTACCTATTTAATGTTTTCACTTTTGTCCGCTGTAGGATATGAAACGTGTCCGTTATTGATACCTTTGAATAGCAGGTAATGGCTTTTCATAGATGATAGATTTTTACACGTGCCGTACGGATCGATAAATATGTAGGTTATTTGGAAATATTTGGAATTTGAATTTTAAATCTATATATCCATATATCTTTTTAAAACCTTTATTCAGTCATTGAATTTCCCCCAACAAAGGAGAGATTTGGTATTTTAAATACCGATCTAGTATTACATTGTAACTCCTTCTCATAAACCGAAACTAACACATGATTTGCACCTATAAATAGAATACATGTATAGCTACTGTAAATTTCCGGGATTTTTTCCATAAGATTTTCATCGTCCATTTCATCAATTAAGACTTGTGAGAATAACAAGAAGGGAGGGGAGAAAGGTAAGGTACCCCTGTGGGTATTTCCATCTTAAACGTAATATTATCTATCAATGAACATACGAATTATTTGGGTATTAAATTATAAGTTGAAAATGTTGAATAAACAACCCCCGATGATAAGGGGGAAACAAAACGTCCAAGTAACGTCCAAGTAAATAAAACAATCATAAATCAATTGATTATCTTTGTGTTAATTCTTTGTCATTAAATTAAAATTAAACCTGTTATTTATCCATTCATTAAAATACGGTAAAATTTAAATGTTTTAGTGCACCTGAGAATCAGAGTATTAAAATGACTTTTTGGTCTATACGTTTTATTCCAGATGTAACTTAAAACAACGTCTGATTAGACTCTTGGTTGGTCTAAAATACAGACAATTATTTAAATACTTTCCACGATGGATCCTATTCCTCCGACTCCTATCATATCTATCTCACAACGATGCCGACCGCGCATGCCCAGGAAACAGGATCTTGAAGCTTTGAGGGAATTCTTGAAACACACTGACACCAGGACAGTTGCTTTAGCGTTGCAGATTACGGGGTGCCTGGATAGACGATTGGATGTGGGTGATATCACGTGGGGAGAACTATTTCGGACCCTGGTCTTCAGGGACTACAGTTTCGTGTCATCAGACGATCTTTGTAGACGTTTCTTTGACCACGGCTATCAGGAACTGGCCAGGAGTCTTTATATGCATTTTTTATACGCAGAATCACATTCTCAGTCGCTGGTCACTGTAAAACGGTCGGTTCCCATCAATAAAAAGTCGATACATTTGTATTTTAAGAATCTCAAACGTTTAGTTCATAATGCTCAGTTTAAAGATCCACGGAGTTTTTTCCGGAAACAGGCTCGTCTTTTGCAAAACCAGATTCAACACGAGAGAGCAGAATCTAAACGGCAGTTTCTCTCAGACAAATATATTGCTTTACTGGGAGCAGAAATTGACGCAATTGCTATTACTTATGATGTAACATTACCTGATCAAGACATTTTCACAGAACTAAAATCGCTTGCTGTAAACTCGACAGACGCCTCAATATCTGAAGTCGTTTTCTTCGGGAGAAAAGCTAATGCTTTGGCTATTGCTAAGAAGTTTTCAGAAGGGGAAGACATGGTTAAACAGGCCCATTGTTGCGCGAACTTCACCGGGCCGTGTCTAGAGATAGCAAACATGATCTACATTGACGTGTACTTCAAGCTGTGGCAGTTCGAACAGACGCCTACGACGGAATTGAAGGAATCGCTTCTTTACGAAGGCAGCAAAGGACTGTGGGCACTTAGCGAGGAGGAGGAAGAAATCAGGAATCTGTGGAAGAGGATGTTTCTCCTAAGGATGATATTTTGTCTGGTGGGATTAAGTAACAAGGGTCGTTGTATTCCGGGTTGCGTTATTTGCGAAGAGGACGTGGACAGGGCAGAAAAGTATATGAACGAGATCGATCTTAAAGACATCGAAGCAAGACGAGAAATGATGTACTACATTGCTAAGGCCAGGATAAAACAGCTCAGAAGAATGTTTGATGATGCTAACACGGAAATTGATAGGGCAGAAGCTATAGCACAGTCTGGAAACTTCAAGGAGATTGACTCGATAATGGAATATAGATCTTTCCTTAAAAAGTTGGGCTCAGAAACGGAGGTCAAAACAGTCCTCGATGAACAACACGAAGATTTAGCTGATGCACCATCTTTGTTGATCCCATCTCTTGAATCTCTAGGATTAACAGAGACTCGAGACTCCGAAGAGACTTCAGTGAAGGTGGAACCATATATGGTTGACAAAGTTGGTAACCAACCCCACAATGTCGACGGTGTTGTATTAGAACCAAGTCCGTATAACTCGTGGTCAGTGCTGGGGGGACAGTTTCCGTCCGCTTCGTCTTCGGAACAGTCCGATGATTCAGTGGAATATAGTATTATTTCCAAGGAACCGGTACAAGAGACTCACCGTCCCAGACTGTGTTTGGATTGCCCTAGGAACTCTATCGAACCAGTACAGAACATTCCACAAGATTTATACTCGGCGCTTGAAATTAAAGATGCTACAAAATTAGATTCTTTGATATTAAATTACAGAAATGACCCACATGTAAACCAAGTGGTCACTGAACAAGACAGAAATTGTTGGACTTTGTCTACTCACGAAATATTATCTGACGACGATAACAGACTCCGTCTCTCCTCTTTTGATAACGGCTAATATCTGTATATAAACAAAATAAGTAAACTCTCAGCCATTACAATGTCATTTATTAAGTTATTGTGATAATTCGATAACATCTTTGTAACTTATCTCTGTGTGTTAAGATGCTTGCACTTTGAAGCATAGTGAATTTGGAAAGAAATGTTATCTTACTTTGACCTATGTATGCATTTTTGTAAAGGTCAGTTTTTAAGCTGAACTATGTTGATGCATATGAATTCAAAGTAGTTGTTATAATATTTATTTACCAAATGCAGAAGAAAAAAGTTAAACATATCATCCTTATAAGGTGCAAATCATTGGTGTAGATTGAAACACAAAGCAGTTTTCCGTTGACTTTTTTATTCAGGGAAGGATATATTTTTGTTCTTAAGGCGTAAAGCATTCTCTTTTTGACAACCGTTCGCTCCACTAAATAAAACTAACGCAACATTTGGAAATGAGTAAATGTGTGAATTCTTGTGAATCAATTATAAATTTTGGTAAAAGCGAAGTTCCTCAAAAAGACACATCAAAGAACTTAATATATTGATGCTTGACATCCCGCTCTAACAAGGGACTCGAAAGCTTCTTCCGGAACCTATTTTAATGTTTAAGGTACATTCTAACATTTTGAATATCTACTGAACTATTTACCATAAATCAGTTTTGAATCCTATGTCAATTTAGCATTATTTAGCATAATTTTTTCAGACGTTGTTATATTTAAAGAAGAATTCAGATTTAAGGAAATCGGATATTTATACCCGCACTGTCTAAAGAAAGTTCGGGTATATTGTTGTTACCCTGTTCCGTCCGTCCGTCCGTCCGTCCGTCTGTCCGTCCGTCCGTCTGTCACGTTTTATTTTCTCAAACTGCTCTTACGTCTTATAAACCAGCAAACTGAACTCTTGGAGTTTGATTTGGGGTATCATGTTGTTTTGTAAAAAGGTTTTAAAAATTCTCTGTTAGTCCTGGGTGTCAAATAATTGGTAAAAAATGACGTATTTTCACAAAAAACCTTCTTTCTCGAACTCCTTCTACATTTTCAATAGTAGACAAATCATCTTTTGGAATATGTTTTAGGGTATCCTATAGATTCGCAATAAGGTTTCGGAATTTTCAATTTTGTCCTGGGAGTCATTTAATGGCTGAAAAATGACGGGTTTTTTTTTTTTGGGGTCAAAAACGTAATTTTTTTTGGCAGTAGCCAAATGATCTTCTAGAATATGATTGGTGGTGTCATATTGAGGTGTGATCAGGTTCCAGGATTTTTTTTTATTAAGGGGATCAGTGGGCAACAAAAAATGACGTTTTTTTGCAAAAAAAGTATGGTTCCCAGAACTCCTCTTGCAACTTTTGGAGTAACTACGTCATCTCTTGGGATATATTTGGGGCTGTCCTATAGATGTGCAATAAGGTTTTAAAAATTTAAATTTCATCCAGGGAGTCAAATAGTAGCAGAAAATTGACGTTTAAAAAAACCCCATAGATCCAAGAGCTCCTCTTACGATTTAATGCATAGACACATCATATCTTGGGATATGATAGGAACTGTTCTATAGATGTGCAGTGAGGTTTTAAAAAATTAAATTTCATCCAGGGAGTCAAAAAGTAGCTGAAAATTGACGTTTATCACTTAAAAAAACCCCATAGATCCTAGAACTCCTTTTATGATTTAATGGATAGACAAATCATATCTTGGGATATGATAGGAACTGTTCCATAGATGTGCATTATGGTTTTTAAAAATAAAATTTAACCCTGAGGCCCATCACCTACATACCTTTTGATGACCTTTAAGGATCAAGAATATATATGGGTAAGGTGTGGGGATCTCAACCGTTTTCGAGATATTCATGTACTTCCTGTTCGAGGGGGGTCATGACCACCCCCGGGGCCCATGACCTACGCACCGTTTGATGCCCCTTGACACAAGGAACAAGAATATATATGGTTTAAGGGTGGGGATCTCAACTGTTTTGAAGATATTAAGGGACTTGCTGTTTGAGGGGGCCAGGACCACCCACAGGGCCCATGACCTACATAACATTTGATGCCCCTTGACATCAGAAACATGAATATATGTGGTTTAGGGGTCATGATTATAACAGTTTCTGAGATATATGGTAATTTCAAATTCCTGGGGGTGGGAATGACCCCAGGAGTCAGATCTAATAAACCCTATATATACCAGTAACAGTCAATATATGATTATGAAAACCCTATATTATTTTCTTTGTCCGTTTTCAAGTTACCATTTACAATAGAGTCTACGATTCTTCCTACGAGGTTCAATGTTAGACCCCACACCCTTTTGACACCCCCGGAAAGTGGTTGTCTAACCCAAAATGAAAAAAATCAAACCAGGGTGCACAACTAGATATGCAGGCCTATCATATCCTAGAGTTTTGTACAATTCTGTTCAGCCATCTCTGAGAAACAAGTTCAGAGCGGGAAAGAAGAAAAAGAAGAAGACGAAGAATAATAATACATGTATTAAGAACCATACAAACACAATAAGTCTCCAAATTTCATTTGGGAGACTTAATGATAAAGATTAAATAGAGATAGGATCATCAAACATCAATAATTTAGATATAATTGACAATTTCTGATTCTAAGGGGGTCAGGATGACCCCTTAGGGTCATGACTTACATGCCATATTAAATGATCTGATGCGCCATGACCTAAGAAGGAATAATATCTTTGGATTAAGGTGGGGATCTCAATGGTTTTTATGATATTTGATAATTTCAGGAAGAGCACTTGGGATCATGACCTACATACCATCTGAAATGCCTTGAACAAAGAAACAATAATATAATATGTACATGATATATGATTCAATTTAAGAACCCAGATATAGATCAATCATCTATGTTTTGTAATACTACCTATGTATATATACATGTATTAGTTTGTGTTTTGTTCTATACTATTCATGTTCATGACTGTAGTATGGCTTAGTCCTATTTTAAATTACATTAAAAAATTGTCAAATATATGACTTGGAACCCCCCCCCCCCAAAAAAAAAAAAACCAAAAAACCCCTCAAATATAAACTGCCCCCCCCCCTTTAATTGTCAAATGATCTATTAAAATCAAAATATAATGTGGGTGTCTATAAAAACGTTTATAAACTGGTAAAAGATGTTATTCTTTAAAACAAATTAGATTACACCTTGCATAATTGACAAATGATCTATTGAGATATGATCAGAGGTCATATTTCTACCTTGGGATCAATAAGTAGTATTCATTGACAAGTTAAAATTAAAACAACAAGAATAGAATTCCTGGGTCCCCCGCCGGTCAATTATTATACTTACATATATCTCTGATGTCTTCAGATGTTAATAAACTAGCAATATTTTCGATGATGGGGCGGAGCGCGATATAACAGTATACAGATGGACAAACAGACGCACGTTTGTACGGACACACGGACGGACGGACGGACGCCCGGCATTTCTATGTCCCCGCTCCGTTCTTACATGTGTGCAGTAGCAAATTTTAAATCATTTCTTGATTGCTTTTTCTCTCCTGATGCACATTAACATTTTGAAAATTGCTTAATTCAATTTTTAAGATTTAAAAACAAAATGTTATATGCATGTGTATTCGCCTATTTGGGGCAATTGTAAAGTATCCTAAACAAAGCAGTGACATCATTAGGCTAGGAATTACCCACATGGATCAAACACTACATATGAATAAGATAAATTACTTTATTATTTCTAGTTCTAGAATGTCAGGGTGTCTCCAAGGGGGCATAATCTATATACAATTTTACGCGCAATGACACAAAGAGCAAGAATAAATTATATGGTTTAGGGATGAGGATCTCAGATCTCAGAAGTTAACAAAATAAACAGTGTATCATCATTTAAAAGACAACACCCGAGGGTCATTAATGTACTTTACACCATTTGATGCATCATAATGACATTAGAAGATATTTTGTATTTTCTTGTTTCGTGGGGTCAGAACAGTCCCATTATAATACATTAAGAATGAAATACTCCTTCCTTCCTATTATAACTCATACAAAAATGACTTAATCGGATTAAGTGTCTAGTACACTTACTTACATGTAATACAAAAATTTAATAAGAAATTGTTTATACAGGGTCAAGATGGGGTCAACTCAATAGTGCAAGTCTGACAAATGAAAAAAACAACTTTTGCAACTAAAATGCCAGAAACTTTACAAATGCGATAGGATAGGTAACGATGATAAGATTATTTAAATATTAAAAGATGATGATACAGTATGCTGTCAAAGGGAGATCGATCACATTTAGAAAGTGAAAGTAGAACTTATGTATGTCAACATCATAATGATAATCCATTTAAAACTGGACCCCTCACTCCCACCCCTTTTCTAAATCTGTGCACACGATGATGTACATGTAGGCACACAAAAGCAAATCTAAAACCGGCAACCGCCACGGGGAGGGGGCATCATTTAATTTTTAATTTTGTTTGTAATAATTATATAGACCGTTATACTTTCTATGACATGAAATGTTAAGATTATTGATTAACTGAAAATTCACAGCAAACAGTTCAACCCCAAATTGCACATAAAGTGCTGCTCATGTGTATTATCATATGGGAAGGGATCTCATCCTTCAGTTATGAAAATTATAATTTTTAAATCATATGTATTACCGGAGTTTGCATGTGACTTTCATTTTTAATTAAACTGATACAAAACAGTTATTTAGGGGCAAACACTTGGTGCGGGTATTACTGTCTTTTATGATCGCTACCTTCATAACCTGCATGAGAATTGAAGAAAACATGTCACTGTTTATTTTATCCACCCCCCTTCGAATTCTTTCATCAATTATCCTCCAATCATCATTTTTACCGACCAGTGCGAAGCTAAGGAAGAACAGAGAATGTTTCCAATACAAGGTTATTACACAAGCTATTAGAACGTATTACTTACTCTATGGCGTCTGTGTTCCTTATACAGCGAGAGTTTCGATTACGAAATATTCCACAGAAAAGTGTAAAATAAGACACCTTCTCGGTTTTATATCGGTTTTAACAGTGTCAGTAGTTATTAGTCCCCTACCGGTTTCACCGGAGGGGACTATAGCTTTCCTCTGCGTCCGTCCGTCTGTCCGTCCGTCCGTCTGTCTGTCTGTCCCACTTAAGTTTTCCACTGTTTTTTTCTTTATGCGTTGGACGAATGATATGAAACTTGCTGAGCAGCTTCAAAATATCAAACTACAGATCAAGTTTACACTTTTGTAGCGTCTGGTTGACATATTTTCAAGAAAATTAATTTTTTATATTCCAATTTTTTAATTTCGGGTTCGTTATCGGGCTCGGTGTGTATCAAATAAACGAGGAAAGTATGTTGTCAGCAATAATATCGTGCATTACTTGGACCATTCCTTTTATTGTTTCTAACAAACAAATAAGTTCTGTAAAATAGTATCAAGCATTGTGTTGTAAATTTAATCGACAGGTTTTTTTTTGTATTATTACAATCGGGTTCGTTATCGGGTTGGTCTGTTAAGACGGTAAGAAATGATATTCTGCATAACAGTGCATTGTTTTCACAAATTTCTACAAACCGGTAGGGGACGTGTATTGCTTATGCAATACTCTCAGAATGCTTGTTTAAAAAGTGTTTTACATGCAGGTATGTAGCATCAGTGGGCCGGGTGCCTTTTTGTCAAGATTTGTTGGATGAGAGGCTGGCCTCCCACTTTCCAAAACGATGCTACGTGCCTGCTACGTGACGTGAACACTGTCCATTGTTATGGCAAACTGCTCAAGTCTTGCCGTAGGACTTGCTAAAAATGCAAATGGCAGGTATGTACGGGGTTATCACGGTATTCCTGTTAAGAATTATGTATGGGCAATACGAAATCTTTTTAGAGGAGTGGTGAATTAAATATAAAATATCATACATGTACACAACAAAAATTTTAAGCTCTGTATTTCGCTTATAGTTTTACATTTTTGCTTGCCATTGGAAATGCTCAAGTTGAGCATTGTAATCAAGTTGAAAAAAAGAAACAATGTCCCTTTCATTTGATGAGGCAACAGTGATCTTAGTTATCTGCAAATAAATATAAATATATAAGTTGACAAATTTGAAAGTCTTGGTTGGTCGACAAACCACTCTGCCTATAAATGAGTATCTTTATTTTATCCCACATCTACACTTGTTTTAATATGCATAAGAAATTCGTTGAGTATTTTTCTTAAAAAATATACAAAAAAAAAAAAATAAAAAAAAAAAATACAAAAACAGATGTCACTCAAAATAGGAGTATGTATGGATTTTTTTTTCAATTGAGCAATCGTATCCTTTATATGGTATGTTCGGCAATACACCGCAAACCATTTCGAATGTACAAATATAACCTTTTGGAAAATATGTTCATTGAAGCCAATTCAATAATTAGCTAGATCTAGAGAGTTAGTTATAGAGTCTTTCAAGAGTTCATAAATATAGCTCATTATTCACACACATACACACAGTGTCTTTAACAATCTACTTCACTAGAATGTATTTTTTCCCAAAGGTAAAACATGTACTTAAAGCTGACTTTAGTAGCAGAAATCCTGTTGTCATTCACAAAATCACAGTAATTCGGCTTATAGTCCAACCAAAAGGTAAAACCCGACACGAACACGAGGCGGGCGTCTATTACCTTGGCCAGTATCCCCGTGATGTAAGCGTCCTCTATCGGAATATACGGCATATACTCCGACGCACTAAATATCCGGCCCGCAATATTAGCGGATATGACGTAGGTGTTTCCGTATGCATACGGTGGAAAATGGGGAAAAGGGTAATCGATTTCATTGACCTTCCACATCCCTCGGCGTCTGACCTTGGCGTCGCCATTGATGTTTCCAAATATAGCTCCGTTTCTGTCCACCTTGTGGTAGTACCCCTCCAGCGTGGCTACGAGTAGCGGCAGATTGACAAACGTGTCGTCGTCCGCTTTCAAAATATACTTAACATCGGGACATTTCAAGTATGTCCATCGAATTCCGGACAATATTTTGAGGGACAGATTTTGGTATGTGTCTAGAAAATTACACTGCACGATATCGTTGTGTTCATTGACTTCGTCCTGTATCTTCTGAAGGGTGGTGATGTTTTCGGTTATTCCTAACAAAAACACGAGCTTAGCTTTACCTTTGATATTTTGTAACGGCCATTTCTCTCCGTGAGATACGCTTCCCCACGTGGATCGAATAGCTTTCCGCTCTTCTATGTGGGAAGGAGAGGAAGGTACTATAATGATTAAAACCGGGGGAGACATCGGGTCGCACGTGTCTGTTGGCTGATTTATGAACCGATACACAAATTCATTCACTTTAGTTTTTCTAGGTTGGAAATACAAAGCATATTTCATTCCAGCAGATGTATCGTTTGATAAGATGCACGTGCTGCCGACGCATGTCTCCAATGGTACCAAATCTATAGGACGCCATGTTTTCCCAGAATTCCGAAAGTGGAAATATTTCGTATAGATTATACCAACGATTAAAATCACACAAACCAACACGGCCAGAGTTCTGTAATTAATTCGACAGTTTCGTATCGTCTTCATAGAGGACCCATCCTGAAAACGATGCAAGAATTGTCACTTAAAAATTACACAAAATCTTACCAGAGGTTGCAAATATTTTTAACACTGAATCCGAGGTTTTGCATGCGTTTGTAAATTAGGCCAATTTCACTCGGAGCTTTCAAACGTACAACAGCGAGGGCAGTGTTTACAAACAGACTCGTTGGACCACTTACCCGGTGCGTGAATGGATAGACGTCATCTGGCGAGTACGACACCTAATTAGCAATTGTCTTCTTACCGCACCACATTATACGTGATAATCCCGTAAATCGAACACACCGCTATCAATGTACACGACTGGTGGGGAAACTACAATCAGTTCGTCTCTATCTTGTCTGGCTTTGTGGTGCACACTGTCCACATAGTTTTTATATTACACACTAACAAAAGCTGGTTAACAGCAAGATATTTATTTCATGCTAAGACCCCCCCCCCACCCCCCCCCCGAAATTTCCAACCCTTTTCTTGAGACTTAACCGACAAGTGTAATAAAAATAACTACATTTATGGCTGTTTTTGATTACAAAATTATTTAAATGTACACCCCCCCCCCCCGAAAAGAACATTGGATCTCGATAGTAAATCGATTTTAATACATCAAAATCTAAATAACCATAGTAAGAGTAAATAAGGAAGAACATGTAGGCAAGGTGCTCCCCATCTACACAACACCAGTTTATAAAAAAAATATCCATTTTTTAAACTTTAGGGAAGCATAGTTTATTTCATATCATTAAGACAGGTTCGTGTGTGTGCAGTTCAAAAGAAGGGGTGGTCGGGAGAGGGGGATAATTGTTAATATAAAACAATTAACAGACAGCCTGTCCCCACCCACTTCATGTAATGTACATTGTACAGTCCAGCAGGTTATAGTGACGGCAACATGTACAGTGTAAACAACCGAACGAATCCTAATCCATGTACTGTACTTCTAAATCACCCAGGCAGAGGAGGTCAGGGGAAAAATTGGTTTTTAAATTGATGATCTCATTGTAATTTGGAAGAAAAAACATTACAAGTACAGCTCGTATAGTCTCAAATGGCGGATTGTTTTACTGGATTAAGAGAGATAAATAAACAGTAAATACGTTTTTGGTCACACTGGGGGGTAGGCGATCGGAACCTGGTGGGGGTGGGGGGCGTCTGTAACCTCTCTGATAATGAGATGGACTAATCCAAAGACAAAAACCAAACCCTAAACACTAAGTTATTTAAACATCGTGCGTTTCCTGTTTAAAAACACAGTTAAATACATGTTCAGTCTTTTAATATTTATAGTAAAACCTTCATTTGTTGGTTATATTTATAGTGACACATGCACGTGTGATGACAGAACAAAACTGTGTATGTAAACAAAGGGCCCCGCCACAGATTCCCAGACATTTATGTGAGTAAGATATGATGTTTTCATTTCTCAATCATTACCGTCCGCTTACCATAATGGTTGTTGCCTTCCGTGTCACCGACGGGAACTCGGGGTGGTTCAGTTATTTAGCAGCTAGGGAGCGGCCATTGATGCCGAGGGACGGTTCCTTTACACAGACAGATCTCCACACCCTGCAATCAGCTCTTATCTTCTTGGGATTCCGCATCAGAGAAAATCACGTGTACATACGTGCAATGATTAGGGGCTATATCAAAAGTTAAAATGTGATGCAGTCAACATGCATTAAGCTTCAACAAATAAAGCTGTGCGACTATTCACAATCGTTTACTTGTCTGGATTATTCAAACCTTTGAAGAGTATCTATATTCCATCCGTGTTTTGCTCCATACTACAAGCGCACTATGTTAAAATAAAAAAAAATTCCTATACTGCCATCGGAACTTAACTATCGTATAAATTGTATTAAACCCCCATTCATATATTAATACTGAATGAAATATCATGTGTTGATTTAATTACCACTGTAGACTCCGCAAATTTTAATGACAACGATTTATTTAAAACATTACTTTGATTCCAACTTAAAGCTTTAAGGACAAGACAAACCAAACTTTCACGCTGACCTTTATATTGTATTACAGATTTACCAGTACTAGTGACATATAGGTCCGATGGGCCGGGTGTGATAATTACATTGTATATTACAATCAGTAAATTTTCAATAGAAACACGTCACACATCTACTCAACTCATGCGGGTTGTCTTATATATGGGAAAATCAAACACTATGTAGTTATATTGTCTTAATATGTCCACTCACTTACTGCACATTGCACATTTGTATATAATTTTATATGTATTATAATTTGTATTCCGATGAGTTGTAAAGCTAAAGGATAATAAATTGAATTGAAAATACCTGGTTATAGTTAAATAGTTAATAGTTAAAGAAATATTACAAAATCAATTTATACAAGATTGGAGAATTATAGTAGATAAATCAACAAAATGTACGTATCAATTATAGAATTTTAAAAATAAATTTAAATTTAGAAAAGTACTTGTTGATTTTACCTGCAGATCAACGGATCGCGTTTACAAAATAACGAACATGTAATCATCGATTCCCAATAGAAACATGTAGATGGTACACTACATGTATTGATAAAAATTTAAGAAAATGTACAATGTGTGACTCTAATAGCATTGTGGATGAATTTCATTATATTTAAGAATATTTTGTAAACGATAGAAAAATGATTTTGTCCAAGAGATATTATGAAAATCCAAATATTATAAAATCTAACGAGCGAATGAATACTTGTAATGTAGAAAAACTAAAAAACTTGTCAATATTTATTAAAAAAAATTTCAAAGTCTGTTCTTCCAGAAATATACTTTAAAAACCCTACTGTATTGTAAACTTATCTTTTCTTTTTTAATAATTATTACTTTTTTTGTACATGTGACGTCGACCCTTGACTGTTTTTGTGTACATTTGTATATTCTTATTTCGAACCTCAAATATCAGTGAACTGGTCTTGAGTGAATAAAGAATTGATCACTTTGATAAATGATTTACTTACTTAATTATGCCATTAAACAATTAAAAGCTTCCATTCCTGGATCGTGAAGGTGACAATATTGTAGAATTATGCAATGGTCGCTATCTTCATATCAGACATTCCACAGGAATTAAGCTTCAAAGAACAATTTCTACAACTCTTTTTTGATTTTCCCTATTTTTTTTTTGGGGGGGGGAGGGGGTGAGAAAGTTTTGCTCATCCCGTTACAAAGGAGTTAAATAGATGTACATGCGTGGATCTGGTGTCGAGGTTGGAGAATTAAAATTTCTTAAATTTACACAGTAGAATTACCGCGAATATACTGGGTAGACACATACATGTATTTTATATGTATAAAATGCACAATCTGGCAATTGTCATATTTTGTAATTATACCCACCCACTTGCCAGTAAATATAAGAATTACAATATACATATAATAGCAGTTACTCTGTGGAGCTTCGTGAGGCGTGGATCTGTGACATACCCTGGGTGTGAGTATACAATGATCCCTCGGTGAAGCTAGGTTTAGGTTGGGCCTGTGACATACCCTGGGTGTGAGTACAATGATCCCTCGGTGAAGCTTGGTTTTGGTTGGGTCTGTGACATACCCTGGGTGTGAGTATACAATGATCCATCGGTGAAGCTAGGTTTAGGTTGGGCCTGTGTCGGTGATGCCTGGATGAGTGCAATGTTCCGATCACCTCCCTCGGTGACTTTTCTTTATTCTACACGCTTGTAACAGACCATGCGGGCAAATATACTTCAACATCGCATTCTTGAAGTCCTTCATTTAATAACAAATTTATCCCCTTAAATATAATTAAATCAAAACTAAATCTTTCCATCAAAATTCAATATAAGATACCGTGTTTTATGCATAAATTAGGCAAATGTATTTATGCAAACATTTTTTTTATTGTCGTGAGAATAATAACTGATATACACGTATGGTTAACATGATTATGAAGTGTCTCATATTACAACAGTTAAATTTGCTGATGACGAAATCCCAAACATGGACGATTACATGGACACAAACTGTCTGATTCACTCTCACTCAATAAATCAAGGTATGGAGGATGAATCAAACTCGACAGTCTGATAATGTCCTCATGAACTGTAACCATAATTCCTCATAAACAGCAAAGGCAATAGATGGATTGTTAAAGCAGTTGACACAGACAGACGGACAATCACATTCTGTTACACAAACACACGACCAAAAGGCTACCAGTTCGTGTCACTGTTTGTATAGTACAGACAGATTGATTCAGCCCGCCCCCGGTCAGTCTGGGTGTCACAGACACACGGACAACCAGACACACGGACACTCAGACACACGGACAACCAGACACACGGACACTCAGACCAGTCCGTGCCACTGGGTCACTTGATCCCTTTGATTGGCCACCATCTCGTTCCAATGATCCAACTCTTTACCTCTGGCAAACATGAAAGACCCCAAAATCACTCTGCCTATTATTTTATCTGAAAAGGAAAACCAACAAATTTCAAATAAAATTTGATAGAAACAAAAAAAAAGAGAACTTTTGTAGATATTTCAGCTCACTTTTAAACTCCGTTGGTTTTTTTTTTCACCACAAATAGACTGACCTTTATGACCGCTGGAATGTTGCATGATGGTTAGACTTAGACTGGCGGCGTCCAAGCTGGTTACCGGAAGTTTCAACGTAAACGATTCATTATAGTTTGGACTGTCTGTTTTCTTCAGAACTTCCGTCTTCTTGGTTTTTAACACTTTGTTTTGAACAAGAACACACACTTTTACATAGGTATCTGTAAATAGAAAGACGTCAATTTGTTTAACAGACATGCATTGATTGTCCTAAATCTTTGTTATAGAAAATGTCCGTTCACAAGTGAGATTGGACAACTTGTATTCTTAAGGATACCCGTGCGTCTGCTGTCTTCCAACCGTAGACTCTGTTAATCAGTTTGTGTGAGACACGACAAGGTTTATCCTCCCTAACATTCTCATTCTGATCATAAGAAGCATAATGTCAAGATTGTGGGTCGAACCAGTTAACATCAAAAGAACGCTGTCACACATGTATCGCATGGACATGTCTATCATAAGATTTTGAATCTTGCTAAGTATCTCCTTGTCCAATTTCAATTTTGTGCTAACCCCTTGTACTTACAGGTCCGTCCCTCGGTAACTGTCCATTCATAGGACACAGTGCAACAAACTCAAACAGGTGTATGTTGAACGAGTTCACATTGAATTGAAAAGTACAAGAGTGCACTCTTAAAATGTTTGTTACATATGGCTATAAAGTGTGGGCCCTCAACAATTAAAACAAATATTATTTCAAATCTTTTTCGCTGCTTTGTAAACCCTTTTGTAGACGCGAGTTACTCGTCTGAAATTGAGGAATGCTGTTTGGAGTAATATTATCAGAACTCTCTATGATCAGTGGGACCACACAACTAACGTGCCTCAATAAATATATTAACCAGCTAATTGTGTTAAATCCCAAGTTAGTCACTGATCTGCTTTCGCTGACAGTACGCGCGTGTCCTCCGGGAAAGAAACACCTACATGCAACCCATATCTTTATGTTATTAAGGCATCATCTGGAGGAAGATTTAAATAACGATACTTAACTTGATCGATATCGTGAGGTTTGTCGGTAACAATTTTACAGAAAGCATATTTCTCAATTTCGTTTTTATGGCGTGATCGTGATACATTATACAACCATTACGGAGTTAGCTCCCCTGATTCCGAGCGACCTGATGAGTTGCTAGCATTTCTAGTTTATGAGTCTTTGATGTTGGTGCAAGTATGAGATTTGAATTTCGCTTTTTTTTACTCTGTTTCAATTTGCAGACTAATTGATTTTGTGTTGTGTCCCCACTTAAACCTTGTAGCTGTGCTGCTAATTCAAACATTTATTACACCTTTTTCAAAAAGTCACCGTTTAATATAAATTTACAATCTTTGACACAAAAATTGCAAGTTTTAACCAGTCATAGCCAATCGGCATAAAACTGCAAAATAAAGAAAATTCGGAAAAAGAAAATAATACGATTTAATTTTGATTTTAAATTTTGTTTGAAATTGAGGCTGACCTAGTCCTCTTTGAGGATTACGTTCACTCAGATAGTAAAACATTTTGTAATAGGAATGAATAACCGTTAATGGTATATTGTAGACCCATCACAGTGTAAAGCTTCAACTTCGAATCAATAGGTTAATGGCCTGTTGTCTTTTAAAAATATCTCTCATTTTTCCTTTTTGTTCAAAAATTTCATTATAATGAAATTATTAGTATCGCAAATTATGACACTATTTAGAGAATGAATTACAGTTAAAACAGGGCAGTTTACGAATAACGATAAAGATTTGGTTCATATCTTGAGTTTAATGTCTTGTTTTTAGGGATGCATGGGTGAAAAGTCAACAGGAAGTGGCCGACTTACCACTGGGTTGGTTTTCGTATTTGAGGTCCCTGGCCTCCAGTACCCCCACCGTCAGGCGCTCCAGATGATTGTTGTAACACAGAGCCACCAGAAGCTCGCCTTTGTCGGCCGTCGACTGTACAATAAACGATTGAAATCATCACAGAACAACGTCTTACAGGAAGAGAACTCTTTTGTATTAATTCCTCCAAAGAGGCGGGGATGTCACTTATGTCACCCGAGAATATTTGGGCAACAATTAATATGGTTGAAAACGTACAGTGTACATTCATGTACCTCGGTTATAACAGTCATAGTGCAGAGACTCTTACGTTTCTAATATCAAATGGCAGAAAACTATTTTAACCTATAAACCAACTATTATTCGCGTGCGAGAAATTATCGCGCGAGCCTATTCGTCATGATAATTTTCGCCACAAACCAGTCTTCAGTTGCTTCTGCTATGGTATTTTCCAGACAATCTACATTTATGCCGCAAAAATTAGTCGCCGAACTTGTCTACTTGGTAAATAAAGTCGTTGTGAGTAAAATCTGATTTCGAGTTATTATATATGTACATTAAACACGTTGATTCCTTCTAATAATATGTAACTTGAATGACCAACAGACAACTTAACATACCACTTACACATCTCGGTAACAAATCTTCCCCTAGTTTATACTGACCTCAGTTACTTCCCTTTCGAGGTCCCTCCAGATGACGAGTCGCTCGTTACTCTCGGCGCCGTGGTCCTTGAGCGGGTAGAGGGCGTGGCCTATCACATTATGACGTCGGTGACGGTCCACGTCATAAACTGTGATCTTCAGGACTCGGTCCTGTAACGACCTGTAAGACACCTGCAAGCAGCAACAAAAGATCAATGAAAATTCTCCAAAATACATCTCTAGCAATAACACTACATGTCACAATAGCCAGGTTGAAAGAAAATATAGGCAAATCACTACATTATTCTAAATCATGTGTTTGGTGATGTTGTTGTTTACATCAACATGTAAAAACATGAAAAATCAAATATAATCAAATATACGTTTTATCGTGGTTTTTTTGGCTGTGTGATTTCTCGATTCTAAATAGGTTAATAACAACAGATACAAAAAACAATAAAATCAGTTAGGAAAATCAAAATTTATTTGCTTTTCTATTAATTAAGTTCCACTGTTCGCTTTATCCAATCTTTTTTGAAAGATAACTTAGCATGATTAAATAATTTGAGAGTAAGATTGAAGGGCCTTACTATAACAAAATAATAAATTCCTTTAAATTATTGCATGGATGTTCTGATAATAAAGTCAGATGATCTATTATTATTTTTGATTTCAAATAAAACCTCTCCTTTGAAGATCTTTCCACAAGTAATATATATATTTATTTCTTTATATAATAATTGTAATTGCCAGAATTAATGTCGTGTTTTCCCCCTTACCTGAAATACAAAACTTTCTTCAAACTTGGGATTACAGGTCTTCTTTTTGAATTTGGATTGTAAATACCGGCGCTCATCCGGCATTAGGTACAATCTGAAAAACGTTCAGAGGAACATGTACGTTGATTGACGTCATAAGTACATGTTAGCTGACAGTTAATTGACGTCATAAGTACATGTTAGCTGACAGGTAATTGGCGTTATAATTACATTGGGTCGGGGACATCGACGTTGGTAAATTTTTGGAAAAAGGTTGAATAACAAGTTCAAGTTCAGTTTATTCGCTCAAACCAAATAATTTGGTACAAGAGGAACATATGTATAATACACTTGTACCATAGCTTGGCGAGTTCTATATTGACAAAATTATGGTTCTGCCAGACATATTGTAGCCCGCACATGTTCAAAATTAACAAAAGAGTTCAGAACTTCAGGTTTTGTTATCCATTTGATAAATAATTGATAAGAGAAAACATAGCATATGTATCTACAAAAATGTGTACCGAGCACATCTGTTGAATTATTAAATAATTGCTTTGTCCATTAAAATACTTGTGATAATGGCTTGATTTCGATTTCCCTGCCATTTTCAGCGTTCAAGCTTCAAGCTGCGTGTGGCTAACGGTTTTTAAGCCAGCTCTATGGAAACTTGTTACTTTTTAATGACTACATTGCATTTATTTTTCATTTTACAGTTATGTAGGTTTCTAGCAGAAATTCACGCTGAAAACGGACCTTTTTTTACGTAAAATCTTTTTGTTTTCCTGAATACACAAGAAATGGCGCTGCATTTTATATAATTTGGGCTTTCTGTGATCTGCATTCGATATAGTCTTCTGTTTTAGATACTGAACCTATTTTATATAGTTTGGCTTTCTGGAAGCAGTACTTAATATAACTGCTATGTTTTAGACACACAGCAGCCCATTAAGCAGATGGTGTTGCATTTCTAGGAAATGTGAATGGTGTCATAATTCATCGTAAGTTTTGTTTGCGATTTCATTTATAAGATCTGTACGAGTCATAAACATTCCCCTTAATGTCGGCCTCGAACAATCTGAAGGGCTCAGCATATATAGCCGCGGATAAAATCACCGCAAATATTGTGCAATTTCAAAATGTCAGACTAGTTTTATTTCCCAAAGAAGCTGTAAATTTGTCAGATTCGTGGCTTTAGTTCAGAAATACTCCAATAAAAACATTAATAATCATTATGTTACTCTTGCAATATTTCTCCGACGATGAAAATGCGTTAATTTTCTGCTGTTGCAGAAGATTTTTATGAGGAATATGTTAACAGTAACATAACGCAGGCTTATTAAAATCAATATTGGCATGCTTTCTTTTTAATCTCAAATTCGAATAGCTTTTATTGTTTCGTGGTGTAGTATACGTAACAATCTTACTCATATGAAGTACGGCTTAACTCCTCCCTCGACCGCTTCAAGAATTTTAACTTCCACCGGTCTTTCGGAATACTTTAACGTAATGCTGATTAATCCTATACTTTCTCAATAAATCAATAAAACAAACTATGGTCATGACAGAATTCCATAAATCGTTTAAAAATATGACGGCAATTGGTCGAAAGATTTTCAATCAAAGAATAATTCTGTCACACTTTCACGTACAGACATAGGGCCAGGGCAGCACCACGAAGCACAGCTCAGTACAGAGGTACCTGGCTGTGTTTCCCTACGACATTTAATTGGTACAGATCAAACAGTCTTTTCTTCTGGTTTGTGAACTGATCCCTGATGAACAATAAACCGGCCATATGCTACCCTCAGAGAGGCTTGATTTGCCACGGGGGTCAAGTAAGGGAACACGTTCAAGTTTGTGGTATATATGACCTTGACCTTTTATTGATCGTGTCAACACTTGGAAGAGCTGATGTTGGTACAGACGCCTCAATGGCAGAAGTAAGGGCTATCTCATTGCTTCTATCAATACACCATGGTGCCTTGTCCAAACAAACTGGTACTTTGATCTGAGCGGGTATGCGCTTTAGACTGACAAAAGAACCAGGCATAGGTACCTCAGAGATACCAGGAACCCCAGTGGAATCAATAGCTTCATAATTCCTTTACTGCATCACCGACTATATCATTAGATCTGTTAAGCCTGAACCTTAACTATGTTCAAGAAATTTGAAGATGGGTGGATAAGGCGTGTAAAATGCCCATACGCGGTCGGACAGGCTACTGAAAAATTAAAGTATCAATAAATCTGATGGTTTTTTTTTAATAATTCAAAACAATATATCTTTAACGAATCATTGATTTTTAACCTAAAGGTATGTTCAATACTTGGAATATGTTGACTCAAACAGGCGTATACGTATCAAAACCTGCAAATACTGTTATTTTTTAAAACTTCAAGGCATTTTCTTTTATAGAGTGGGTCTGTGCTCCATATTTTTCTCATAGTCTAATTAAGGTCTATTGGAAAACAAACCGATTTCAATCAACAAAAACGTGGAGAGATGACCCATTATACTAAAAAAATATCATTTTGTATCCCAACAATTAAACGTTTTGAAAAAATAATTCAAGTCCGGTAGTTCGTGGCCTTAGTCACACATAATATTTAAAAAGCCAACTTGTGTCTGAAATGGCTCAGTGGTTAAAGTACCTGGCATAAGATAACCGTATATATCTAGGGTTTTTATGTTACGGGTTCGATACCACCAAAATTTCCGACAACATTTTTCTTCTTATTTATAATTATTCTTGTTGAATATATTAAAAACTGACTATAGTTAGAAATTTTGCTTTTGCAAAGTTGTATTATAATATATTTGAAAAGATTTAATTGGGGAAAAATAAATTCAAAATTGTATTTCACTACTAAACCGAATGGGCATTTGCGCCATCTTATTACCCCATCTTCAAATTTGTTATGTAATGACGTCATAGTTGTATGTCTTAATTACAAGGTTATAACCTTTGTATATCATAATATTTAACGTAATTAAGCACTAGCATCAACCACAAGTACATGTACATGTACATACTGTATGACATATGTACAAATATATTAAAAACAGAGGACGTCTAAATCATCACAAGGCCATAGCAATGGTCAGTAAACAGAACAATATACAGTTCTAATTACAGGACTAATTAACATGGGGAAATAATAGGGACCACCTAGCCTCCTTATTTCCCATCGTCTATATATATATATATATATATATATATATATATATATATATATATATATATATATATATATATATATATATATATATATATATATATATATCCTGAAAAAATAAAACTTAGTAATTCGAACTAGATAATTTATATAATGATTTAGCAGTAGTAATAGTAGTAGTAGTAGTAGTAGTAGTAGAGGGCTGTGAATTGTGATATTTAAGCAAATTCAGTAAGTTTAAAGATGACTGCATTTGACCACTGCTCACCACCTAACGTTCTTAAGAATTAGCCACCTTGATTGCCCTCACCTGATGAAGGGGTCACAGCTGCTGTTGTTGCCGTACTGTCGTGTGGGGAGGTTCTTTGCCTTCATTAGTGTCACTAGCAGTTTCTCTGTCTCCCGCTCGTACTCCACGGCGAACCACACCCTGCCGATGTGATCCAGGGGGATCTCGTAGTCGTCGTCCTCGTCCACTATCTTGTAGAGGCTGGGGTCGATGGAGCCCAGGGCGTAGGCCCCTACAATCAATTAAAGTACTCATGAATTACCACCAATTCGAATGAAATGGAAAAAGTATCGCTAGCAATCAAAGTACTGACAAAGTACCAGCAATCAAAGCACTAATGAAAACCTGCCAATTCAAAGAGCTGAAAAAGTACCGCTGGCAAATAAAGTACTTATAAAGTACCAACAATCAAAATACTGACCAAGTACTGGCATTTAAAGTACTGACAAGGAACCAGCAATTTAGTACTGACAAAGTACCGATAATAAATTAACTTACAAAGTACCAGCAATAAAAGTAATGACAAAATAAACTACTGACAATGTACTCACAAAAAACCAACAATCCAAGTACTGTAAGTACTGTAGGGGGTAAAAGGACAAACTTTTATTAATACACATAAAAGTACGTCATACATGTAATTAAAATTTTCTAAAAATCAGCGGTTAGATTTTAATCTTGTACATTATTTATTGAAGCCCTGGTGAGTTTTGACCAGTGACTTGCAGAGTACTGCCATACAGAGCAGTACCAGACCTAAAACGATTACATAGGCTTCTTACATAATCTGAATTTTCGGTTCAGTTGGTATATGTTCATGTATAACAAAATTAGGTATCAAATGACACAACTAGATAGATAGCGAGTCCGAGAATGTCAAGTAGTTGTGGAGATTGAGACGACTAGATAGATAGTGAGTCCGAGAATGTCAAGTAGTTGTAGAGATTGACACAACTAGATGGATAGTGAGTCCGAGAATGTCAAGTAGTTGTAGAGTTTGACACAACTAGATGGATAGTGAGTCCGAGAATGTCAAGTAGTTGTAGAGATTGAGACAACTAGATAGATAGCGAGTCCGAGAATGTCAAGTAGTTGTAGAGATTGACACAACTAGATAGATAGCGAGTCCGAGAATGTCAAGTAGTTGTAGAGATTGACACAACTAGATGGATAGTGAGTCCGAGAATGTCAAGTAGTTGTAGAGATTGACACAACTAGATAGATAGTGAGTCTGAGAATGTCAAGTAGTTGTAGAGATTGACACAACTAGATAGATAGTGAGTCCGAGAATGTCAAGTAGTTGTAGAGATTGACACAACTAGATGGATAGTGAGTCCGAGAATGTCAAGTAGTTGTAGAGATTGACACAACTAGATGGATAGTGAGTCCGAGAATGTCAAGTAGTTGTAGAGATTGACACAACTAGATAGATAGTGAGTCCGAGAATGTCAAGTAGTTGTAGAGATTGACACAACTAGATGGATAGTGAGTCCGAGAATGTCAAGTAGTTGTAGAGATTGACACAACTAGATAGATAGTGAGTCCGAGAATGTCAAGTAGTTGTAGAGATTGACACAACTAGATAGATAGTGAGTCCAAGAATGTCAAGTAGTTGTAGAGATTGAGACAACTAGATAGATAGAGAGTCCGAGAATGTCAAGTAGTTGTAGAGATTGACACAACTAGATGGATAGTGAGTCCGAGAATGTCAAGTAGTTGTAGAGATTGACACAACTAGATGGATAGTGAGTCCGAGAATGTCAAGTAGTTGTAGAGATTGAGACGACTAGATAGATAGTGAGTCCGAGAATGTCAAGTAGTTGTAGAGATTGAGACGACTAGATAGATAGTGAGTCCGAGAATGTCAAGTAGTTGTAGAGATTGACACAACTAGATGGATAGTGAGTCCGAGAATGTCAAGTAGTTGTAGAGATTGAGACAACTAGATAGATAGCGAGTCCGAGAATGTCAAGTAGTTGTAGAGATTGACACAACTAGATGGATAGCGAGTCCGAGAATGTCAAGTAGTTGTAGAAATTGACACAACTAGATGGATAGTGAGTCCGAGAATGTCAAGTAGTTGTAGAGATTGACACAACTAGATAGATAGTGAGTCCGAGAATGTCAAGTAGTTGTAGAGATTGACACAACTAGATGGATAGTGAGTCCGAGAATGTCAAGTAGTTGTAGAGTTTGACACAACTAGATAGATAGTGAGTCCGAGAATGTCAAGTAGTTGTAGAGATTGAGACGACTAGATAGATAGTGTGAGTCCGAAAATGTCAAGTAGTTGTAGAGATTGACACAACTAGATAGATAGTGAGTCCGAGAATGTCAAGTAGTTGTAGAGATTGAGACGACTAGATAGATAGTGAGTCCGAGAATGTCAAGTAGTTGTAGAGATTGACACAACTAGATAGATAGTGAGTCCGAGAATGTCAAGTAGTTGTAGAGATTGACACAACTAGATAGATAGTGAGTCCGAGAATGTCAAGTAGTTGTAGAGATTGAGACGACTAGATAGATAGCGAGTCCGAGAATGTCAAGTAGTTGTAGAGATTGAGACAACTAGATGGATAGTGAGTCCGAGAATGTCAAGTAGTTGTAGAGATTGAGACGACTAGATAGATAGCGAGTCCGAGAATGTCAAGTAGTTGTAGAGATTGACACAACTAGATAGATAGTGAGTCCGAGAATGTCAAGTAGTTGTAGAGTTTGAGACGACTAGATTGATAGTGAGTCCGAGAATGTCATGTAGTTGTAGAGTTTGACACGACTAGATATATAGTAATCCGAGAATGTCAAGTAGTTGTAGAGTTTGAGACGACTAGATAGATAGTGTGTCCGAGAATGTCAAGTAGTTGTAGAGATTGACACAACTAGATAGATAGTGAGTCCGAGAATGTCAAGTAGTTGTAGAGATTGAGACGACTAGATAGATAGTGAGTCCGAGAATGTCAAGTAGTTGTAGAGATTGACACAACTAGATAGATAGTGAGTCCGAGAATGTCAAGTAGTTGTAGAGATTGACACAACTAGATAGATAGAGAGTCCGAGAATGTCAAGTAGTTGTAGAGATTGACACAACTAGATAGATAGTGAGTCCGAGAATGTCAAGTAGTTGTAGAGATTGACACAACTAGATAGATAGAGAGTCCGAGAATGTCAAGTAGTTGTAGAGATTGACACAACTAGATAGATATTGAGTCCGAGAATGTCAAGTAGTTGTAGAGATTGACACAACTAGATAGATAGTGAGTCCGAGAATGTCAAGTAGTTGTAGAGATTGAGACGACTAGATAGATAGTGAGTCCGAGAATGTCAAGTAGTTGTAGAGTTTGACACAACTAGATAGATAGTGAGTCCGAGAATGTCAAGTAGTTGTAGAGTTTGACACAACTAGATAGATAGTGAGTCCGAGAATGTCAAGTAGTTGTAGAGTTTGACACAACTAGATAGATAGTGAGTCCGAGAATGTCAAGTAGTTGTAGAGATTGACACAACTAGATAGATAGTGAGTCCGAGAATGTCAAGTAGTTGTAGAGTTTGACACAACTAGATAGATAGTGAGTCCGAGAATGTCAAGTAGTTGTAGAGTTTGACACAACTCAGAGGCGGATCCAGCAATTTGGAAAAGGGGGGGTTCCATTTGATGAAAATTAATATGTGCAAAATTCATCATTTGTCAATAAACAAGGACTTTTTGAACGTTTTCCGTGCGTATACAACTGTATTTAATAAACATTTATCTCATCACTATCTATTTCACATCTATATCAACATTAGAGTGCACTGCATTATTGAGTGTTTTGCCTTTTTGGTTTAGGTAAGGAATATTTGCATTATATCTAGCCTTAAGAAACCCAACTTTCCAGCAATGATAAATTCAGTGCGTCTTTGCTTGATAGAAAAGAAACACTAAGAAACAAAACACAACTCGGACTAATTATGACAAACTATTAATAAATGGATATTTTGGTAATGTTTTTTATGTCTTTGATGTTTTTAAATTCTGAACTATTTATCGATTTTGATTTCTATTGATTGCCTTCTTAAATAAAGGTCTAAATGACATGATATGACAAAAGAATGGGGATAATTTATCTGCTGAAAAGATGGTACGTGTGTAATACAATGGTAAAAGCAATTGTCGTCCCAGGGAACTTGATGTGACCTCTGTAATGGGTGCGATGCATCATTCGGACTGGTACAGACGCGAGCATTTTAAAAAAGAAAAGTTTGAAAAGTTGTGCATTTTCATAATGGTTTACATATAAACCCTTTACAAGGTATGTTTGTAACAGAATTTCCGATCCTTGGAAACAAAACAAAAAAGGCTTTCTTTTGTGTTTAAAAGTGGGTAAGAAGGTAGCTAGCATTCCAGAAAAATAGCATAACCCGCATAAGCGGGTCATGTAGTTTTCTTTGTATTTTTCGTATGAAACGAAGTAAAACTCATCTATTATAATTATTTAGGTTAATTAACTAAACAATACATTTGAAAGCGGCTTTTTAAAGTAAAACGAATGCGTGTACTCGTATTTTAACCGTTAAGTCGTTTTACTCGATGGCTTGTCAGTTCAAAACTGTACGAACTATATTCGATTTAAAAAAAAAGAAATAGAGTAGAAAATACATTGTAAATGTTATTATAAATCTATGATACTGCTTAATTTTATGTATTTTTTCTTTAATTTTCCACATGTTTACTCAGTGTAGTAAACACCGGATGCTAAAGGGGAGTACAATGTACTTTATTTCGATAAAAAATCGATAGGGTTTTTTTTTTTTTTATATAAGAAAAAAATTATGTGACGTAATACGAAATTATTTAAATAAGCAATTTTAAAAGCATTTATTTGAGATAATTACAGTATTTCTATTATAAATGGGGAAAATTGTCTTTAAATAGGCATTAAACGTTTTCAAAAAAATTCATATGTCCCAGAGAAAGGGGGGGTTCCGACCCCCGGAACCCCCCCTCTGGATCCGCCAATGCAACTAGATAGATAGTGAGTCCGAGAATGTCAAGTAGTTGTAGAGTTTGATACGACACAAGCAGACAAATAATTCCACTAATGTTTTATGTTTGATTTAGATTCTTTTGAATTTCTGTGGTATAAATAATATGATCGAAAATAAAATCATATTGTCCAAAAAGTCTCGCTCGATCATCTATAACTATAGGAAGATCCTTTGCCATTTTAACTATGTAAATGAGGCACAAAAAGCTTAGGCCGTAAAATAAACTATCTAAAAGCTTAACTTATTTAAGAACTTTTAAATCAATAGATGGTAAAATTAAAATTTTTATATGACTTCAACATATCATTGTATCGCTGTACGGTCAATTTTATAAAAAGCAGACATTAGGGAAATAACTAGATCTTAAATTTTAGAAGTATTGTTAAAATGTGATTCACTGAATATAACAGAAAGGGTTTTAATTCGATTTGGCGACTGACAAACTCAAGTTTCGCAAAATTACACAGACAAAGTCTGAGTATAAATTATCCCTTTAATCAAAGTAATGAAAGTACTCGTGGATGTAAGTAATAAAATGCTCATTTCTGTGCAGATTCTTCTATTATCTTAAGTTTGATGTAGGCAAAAAGTTTAAGCCACATTATATATTTATAGTAACAAAATTTTAAAAAGTTAAGTATTCATGGATTCTCTTTGTCAATTAATGATTATAAACCGTATAATGAGCATCACTTTAGTCTTCAAAGAAACATTACATAGACGAATATTAAACGAGTATAAAACATATGGCATAAAACAATGGCGTTTACTGTCGCCAATTATTGGATCAAGCAAACTGCTATAGCAAATCAATAACAGACTGATTTTAAATCATTCTTCTGAAATTTGGGTGTGGTCTTATAAATACAATAGTTAACTAAGTAATATTGGGTTGACAAATGAGAGTTGAATGGTTCAAAAAGGATGTAAACAACAAACATTGAAAAAGAAATCAAGATATGTAACGTAACCAATGATAACCGTGTGAATCACGCGCAATGACGGGCAGAGGGAGTTGTAGGAGTGTCTAACTGAGGACAATTTGTTATCGTTTGCACTCAATAATGACGTAAATAACATAGTAACTGCGTGCTGGAGGAGTCAGTCGTTATACTGTTTGATTCAGCTGCACTCGCATATCTGTCTGATGGATCAGTCCTTGGAACCTTGTCATCGGCAAACTTATATTGCAAAACCAGACCATTCATAACAACAGAACAGAGGGGAAGCTCGGTGTTTTCGTGAATCATACCGATGCCGTGACGTGTTGTGCAGAGGATGAAGTATTCGTACAGAGGCTGCCAAGGCGCACGTCCCATCCATCAGACACCAGCGCCGCGTCGTTAGCCCCAGGACCCGAGACTTCGTGTTAAGAAACAATTTAACTATCTGTTCCCAGAGATCGTGCAACTCCACAGGAACCGGAACCTCGGAACATGCCGGGGAACTTAACTAACTTAGGGAGATTTTTGGTCTTTTGGGGGATGACTGGGTACAGACTCGGAAACAGGAAATGTAAAACAACCAAACCATCAAGTGTTCTTATTGTTAAAACAGCGGGCCTGCTCATGCACTGTTAGATATGGTACTCAATCAATAGGAAAATCATACATATCTGATTGATTATTTGCCGCTCTGCGAAATAATTTGATAATTATGGAACATGAGATGGCACATCTTTTCGCCAAGGGCTTACAGTCTTTTTACTGTATTTTTGCATGGTAACTGTTCGGCTTCATCTGTAACTGACAAGTATTTACTGTAACTGACGAGTATTTAATACATGTACCTGTACCTGTTAATACCTGTACATAATTGTGACAGATAATGATAAAATCAAGAGTCCCGCCCTGTACAAACGCTGATAACATTAATGAACAGGCCCGATGATCATCCTGGCCAGTGAGTGTACATTGTGCATAAGGTACATACATTCACCTGATCTGTAGATGATCATCCTGGCCAGTGAGTGTACATTGTGTATCAGGTACAGACATTCACCTGATCTGTACAACAGGTATTCATCATCGGTGGAAGTCTTAATCATAATTCATTTAATACATACAGACGTATGTACACACTAAAAAGTTAAAAATCAGCTGACCTTTTATTATCCACTGATTTCTATCAAACCACTGTATATGAAAATACTAATTTATTGGATCAAATGACAAGTTCCTGGTCTTTGTCTAAAAAGGGGATTTTATCTTTGAAGTTTGTATACTAATTGTTGATAAAATCAGGTATGTTGTTCATTGACTCAGAAATAATTTGTGAAAAGATGTGTCGGAAATATGATGTCTTACTTGAATATTACAGATAAATACATAGAAAAAATTTAAGAGTATTGTTCTTCACATATAAAAAAATAATTGAAACGGGTGAAATAGTTTGCATAAGCATAATTATACTAACTGAAACGCTGAATTGACTTTCCTGCTATCTGAGCTTACTGTGTTGAAAGGTTCTTTAAAAATCATCCAGAAACAATTGGAGAAAAGTGGATCTGAGTTAATGAGAGGACGCAGAGAATGTATCATTCTGTCGGCTCCGATAAACGCTCAAAAGATGAAGATTAGTGAGGAATTCTAGGAACCGCCGAAGTCTTATTTGTGTCAGGGGAATTCCTTATTACTTCAAGTCAAGAGTGGTTATAAAGGGAAAGACTTTTTGAGATCACTATTATTTAGGCAAAGATTCGTAGAGAGGTTTTTCTGATCATTAAGTCTGGAATTAAAACTTAGATTTACTTGAAAGTCATTAAACTAACCAAATAAATAAGTGATACATATTGAAAAAACAATTATTATCAGACCAACCAAAAAAATATATAGCAAAAATGTATGATGGCGACAGACAAAGATACTTGATATATAAAAATATTACATAGATAAGACTTCCAACAGAAAATCAACTGAAATCCAAATTTTCATTCAATGCGAGTTTTTTCTTCTAGAAAACGTTTTAGCATGAGCGTAAAATATCAGAGACAAAACTTTTCAGAAATCATATAGATATGCTGAAAATGTCTTGTTTCAAATTAATTATAAAATCAGTCCGAAATATCGATGAAAGACTGCGCCAAGTTCAGTTTATTCGGTTGTAGCTACTAATACTTTACATGTATAATAAAAGCTGCGATTCGTTATGAATTTTAATAGGAACAAGAAACTAAAATCATGAATTTGTTGTAAAGAAAAGTTATAATATAAAAAATTATTTCACGTAACCTATTTACACTAAGACAAGATAACATTCGGCATAATTTCTTAAATAAATACGCATTAAAATAATTTCAAATAATTATACTTTTAAAAGATAGTACCAAGCCCCGTTTTTACATCAAACATATCAATACTTTCATTATTTCACAGAAACGCGTGTATAATGACCGAGAGATCCCGATTTTGTACGCCATTCAATGATAGGTACTGTCGTACACCGAACTCAGATCTTCAAAAATGTCCACCTTGTTTAGCATTACAGAAATCAGTCATACAACCACACAAGATGTATACGTGTAGCTCCTTGTGATCAACTTGTGGTAATTATTTTATAATGACTTGAATCCCCGTCTATTCAGGCGCACAACATAACGAGTCAGAGAACCGGAAGTGGCTCCTGAGGATATACCAATCCCGATTTTTCTCCGAGAGTAACCTCTTACGCACGCGCTGTGGCGGAAATACACAGATTTGTTACGGTGGTGACGAAGGTATTCCCATCGGACAATAGTGAGGCGGAATGGGGATTTACCGGGCATTTCCTGGTCCTACCAAACTCTCAAAGACGACGATTTTCACTGAACTGAGGCTCACTGCATGGCGCCATGGATACCAGATTCAATTGATCACGTCGTGTATTTTCACATAAAAAACATAATGGAATAAAGTTTATTGATTAAATATGAATTTAGACTTCCTTTTAAAGTTATTTGTTATCCAGACTGAAACTTTTAAACCATAAATAATTCAAGGAGGACAGACATCGGCATGATGAGAACTGAGAGATAGACGGTGTACTGTTCCAGAAAACAAACTAAACGATGTATTGTCACGTGGCTGACGACCAATAACTTTAAAAACAAAACTGCTAATAAGCATCGCCATTGACTTTGCCGGAAAAACAACACCAGAAAATATCCATCCATCTTTTCTGTCATAAGTTGTACAGTAGTACGAACAGGAATACAGATGTCATGTTTCAAAGGGATTTTTAGGACTTTCTCTAGCTCTCATAAAATTAAACGTAATTATTGGTTTTGCAAAATTAATTTAGCTACAGCAACAGTTACTTTTCTTTTGTATATTTACATTTTCCAGTGTCTCTGCCTGTGATAACACTACGTATGGATTTTGTACTATATAACTCATAAAGCCAAATTGAGGCGCCAGCGGGGTTTGCTTATTCATATTTAAACATTTAATCGTACGATGGTTTAAAATTATATAAATATAAGTAATAAGGAATCATTCTTTGAATATTATGTTATGAGGTGATAATTTCGGTCGGGGCGTGATCATATCTATCATAAAGCCCTTCGGGCTTTATTGGATTTGATTATGATGAAAGCATTTATTCCATTAAGAAAGACTCAATCAAATCTGATTTATTTGTAAAACAACCCCTCTGTTTTGCCTTTGTTTGTTGAACATCTAGATGAATGAAGAGGTTTATTTGGTTATTATGGCTGCAATCATAAATCCATGATAGCGGCACTTGTTGTTTGAAATCATTCTAAAATGGTTTCATCTAGATTTCATTTCATTGTGTTGTTTAACTTTGTGTTACACACATATCGTGTATCCCACCAAGGGAACACCAACATGTATATGGGCCCTTTGAAGTGATTGTTCTGCAGACGGGCGATTTGTTTTACATACGTACTGTTTGTATTATTTAGTCTAATTGATATTTACAATCATAAAACTTTTCTAAAATGGAAAAATGATATTTTTCAGTGTATTAGATGAAGCTCGTAAAACATAAGTTACAACTCCTACTAAAAACTCCTGATGAATCTATAACAGTATAATGCACACATGCCCGTCCCGAGATTGCAGTTATACCTCCTTCATGTGAATAATTTCAAATTCATCATATTTAAGAAATATATTAAGAGAGAGAGAGAGAGAGAGAGAGAGAGAGAGAGAGAGAGAGAGAGAGAGAGAGAGAGAGAGAGATTGTTTATTACCTGGGATCTCCACTGACGGTCGTTTGACGTTGAGGGGTGAGGTAGGCTCTGACAACCCCCCACTCTGGGACCGGAACTCCTCCGAGGAGCCCCTCTCCATCCTCCTGGTCAGAGTAGCCTGGGTGGGGACTGTGAAGGGAATCTGTTTCATACTACAAGGAAGAAGAATCATAGAATGATAACGCTTCATCGCTGAGTCCTCGAATAGTCCGCACATGTCACTATGGAATCCTCCAACCACACAAAGTCAGGAAATATTGATGTCAAGTCGTCTTAAGTCTTATTCTTCCTATCTAGTTTAAATTCTTATTCATGTGTTCCTCTGAATCAATACAAGAGTAATCCCGTTTTAATATGCTTTAGAATTCTAGAATTCCAAACCGTGCATTAACTAGAGGAGGCTGAAGCGCGCAGCTGCTCGCGAGGTTTCTGTCACAGTGATCTCAATCGAACGCACCGCGGACACCAGGGAGGCGCACTCGGCTCTGTATCTTAATTCTCCACCCTCCCAACCCGATTGCGTTCTGAGAGAGCTTGATCCAAGGATTGTGTTATACCAATACTGCAAAGCTTCATTTTAGACAAATAATGTAATTGGTGACAGATTTCGATCGCTCTCTTGGTTATTTTTTCGATTAATAGAATTCGACCGTAATGTTACAGACCATGACGAAAATGTTGTTTGCAAAGCAATAAGCACACACTAAATAGCAAACATGTTGCTGTTTCCGAAGAACAAGATTTGGCGTAACTGGAGGATCTACCGTGAACCAACGTTTTATTAATACATTTTATTAACCAAACATCGTGTTCGGTTGCCCGGATGGACGATTCGGTCGTCAATCACGCCGTCGTGTCACAAGTCGCGTACTTTCGGATTACTCTCTCGTTACCCGGTATTGAGTTACTGACAGTGCGTGCTACATAACGCAGAAATCAGCGTCATTTATCAACACGCGTTAAAGATTTTCCCACTTTGGTTTCAATCAAACAGATAAATAGTATAAAAATGTTTTCATTACATTATTTAAACCTTGATTTTAAAGTACCGTTCTTTATCTTAAATGATAAAAAAATTGAAACGATATTTATCCATAGCGCTTGTTACAGTACAACACAATGGCGCACAAAAATTGCCAAAGAATTGATTAAGGTAGAAAAAAATTGAAATCAAACCCAAAAAAGGACTAAAAGCACTGTTTTTTAATTTAAATAATTGCAAGATTACAGTAAAACGTTGTTTCAGTTATCAGACTCATTAGGGGTTTTCGCTTAAAACAAGTCAGTTAGCTTAAACATGCACACCATTAAGAACTTATCAGTTATGGTGAAATACGTTTTAAACGAGTCATTATTTTAATTCCTGATTTTTGATCTTAAGCAAAGTGAACTGCATTCCGAATAGTGCTGTTGTAACAAGTGATAATACCCCAGTTACAACCACTTTGAAACAAACTAACGTAGAATTAAAGACTTTTGAATTTTTCTTTATTTTTTTTGCAGTTGCGTTTCATATCTAGTGTGTATTTAGGGGGATAAAGAGAATTGTCATTTAATGTAAAATAGAAAAAAAAGCAATCTGCAATGTATTTCATAAAAAAATTGAAATCAAATCAATTATTCCGAACGTTTCAATTACTTTATAAGACAAGGATAAAGTAATTGAAAATTTAATGTGCATGAACTTTCCGACGGAGTAGGATTTTATTGATTGTATTTTTCCTTGGTTAAATAACACGTACCATTTATTAGTAAGTCACGTGATTAAACTCAAAATGTCCATTCTTTGTTTGATAATAATTTTCAAGAAAAAATGATAGGGTCCTCGATATCAAATTAAGCACCGTTTTGAGGACGTGACAGAACAGTGGACAGTGAGTGAGTATATTACGTCATCAGTGACCAGTAAGAGTGTAAATGACAGGTGAACACTTGGGGATTTTTTGATCTACCAAGCCTACAAGAGCAGCACATCGTCGGGAGCAGAGTGTCTGCCACTGACAAGTACCGCCTTCCAGGTAACAGTCTATGACGTCATAGATGACCTGTAATTTCCCAAAGTACCCAGAGTCCGCTGCGTCTCCGCACCAACTCTGGCGGAAGATTTGTTTATTGTAATTTCCTGCACATATCACTGCAAAAGAGTGCATACACTATAAAATCAACATATTGTCTTTCATCTCTTATCAGGTATGAAATATAAATAACTGTGCCACATACTGTCTTGAATAATATGACTAGTTATCACATGGTTAAATTTATTTTTCCGATTCTTTCAAACTACATGCATTTTGCTACTGTAACGGTTTTTGCTCATTTCTCACTATGCCAAAGAGATCAGCCAACCCCTCCTTACAGCTTGATGCAATAATGCACATATACGTACATAGTAGCTGGATAGAATGTTTTTAGGATGAAATTTAATTTTCTCCAGAGAACGGATTAAAATCCAATTTCGTTAAAAATTCATAAAGCCGTATCGTGACATTTCCTCGCAGTGGTTATAAGATATGCACCAAAAACCTAATGGAAATCAACTATTACATAATGACTGCAGGAAACAAACCCCCAATTGTAACAACGACTCTTAAATTACACCCGAGTTTTACCATTTACCAAAAACTGGAACAAAATGGCGACGATAAGTCGCAGAGGCCATATAACTGATGCGGAGGAGGCAGGGGGTCAGAGCAGCCATTGTCACCTTGGAAACAGCGTTAAACAATCAGCTCGACTCAAGTACTACACCTGTGGGTACAACAAAGATGGCGCTGGTAATCAACACTAGGCAGATATCCTCAAGAGATATGAGTACAACTTCAAAAACAACAATGCAGTAAACATCTGTTTTTTACGAACATGAAACAAGATACAGTGATCGAGACATTCAAACAAGTAAGGCCAAGTATACAGTATATATGTATCCTGTACGAACGACCTCTAATAATTACAAGGTTGTCAAAGATAAAGATGCTTTCTAGGTAGTGAAAACCCACATCCGATTAGTGTTTACTCTCTCTCTCTCTCTCTCTCTCTCTCTCTCTCTCTCTCTCTCTCTCTCTCTCTCTCTCTCTCTCTCTCTCTCTCTCTCTCTCTCTCTCTCTCTCTCTTGCACAAGAGGACCAAAGTATATCAAAGATTCTGTCCGTATACAGGATAAACCTCATGATGATAACACGTCCGACTATTATTGGACGATTATGCTCATTTGTTACGCCAAGGAAATAAAGATTTTAATTACAATCATAATTTTTCGTATTTTCAATTTTTTTCATCTTTAATTGTTTTACAACAATGTTTCAACAGTTGTTGATTAACAATGCATTCAAAGGAATTCCTTTGGACATTAGAGAATACTAAATCTTCCCTGTCATCAAATGCAAACCTATCAAATCAGGATTGTGTGAAATATTTCCTCCCAACAATTAGTCTAACCAACATTATAGTGAGTCATTATGTGATTAACAAGCTGTGTTTTCGGTACAGAGCCGACTGGCGGAGGTGCGCAATAATCTCCCCTTACTGACTTCAGTATTGGAGACATGGGTCAGAAATGAAGGCTCCGAAACGATTAAGTCATATCGCGGTGGGCGACAGCAGAAATCTTTATTTGATTACCTGCCTTTGGTCGGGTAAATGTTCGCTGGCATTGACTAAAAAGAATTTGCTTTTAGAGAGATGTACTTGGATATCGCTCTGACATCAAAGCATCGCGGTAATCTGTAAAATAAGAGGGAAATTACAAAGAAAAAATCCTACACACAAAAGGTTCCTTGTAACAAGTGCTTGATCTTTATAAACCTGAATCACCTGTGCTTTTATAACATTTCTCGCTTTAAACGCACAATAAACTGAAGGGATTTAATATTTCAAAAAAAAACCCAACAACACAACAAAAATAATGATTTTGTAAATTTCAAATTATTCACTTTTTAGTGCATCGAATGCGGAACAAGAAATCAATTATCGGATTAAGAAATCAGTAAAGTACACTATTACCAATCAACCGTGAAGAAAGTCAAAAGTATGCAAAAATCTAAAACTCATGGTGCTTTTCCGGCTATACATAATATATAAAGAGAAAATTCCCTATTACATTAAAACATCCTGTTCACACCAAACCAATAAAATATTCATTGTTTGGTCAGTACAAGCGACGAAATGGGTATAACCGGCATCTAGATGTTTGTAGAAACATCGGAAATTCATTAAAGCGGAGGTTAATTAAATAGCTAGTTTACAAAACCAAATCAGGAAGCTTGACTCCTAGACGCTTTAGACGTTAATGAAGATTCCCTCTCACGAGCCGTCACTGCACTTGTAAGAGCCGTGTTTTGTATTTCGTTCAACCGAGTATGCTACTGTCCTCCTTGTAGAAACATGTACTTTTATCCATTAAATCCAGATTTTCAGCTAAAACTTAGTCAACAACATTCAATGTATAATGTATGTTATAGATATCCTACCTTTCTACCACCCGATGCATTGTTAATCCGCACCCCTAAGATTGAACATTGACCATCTACCTAACCATCGGGTAGATCACTATATTAAATATTATTCAAGTGGCGGAGTGAGACTTTGACAATTCACTACAAAGCAGATTCTCTCGGGGGAGAGCTCTTCGGTAATCCCAGGGCCAAGAATCGGGGTCTCCAAGAATCGGAGACTCTACCTGAAAGAGCGATCACGCCACGTCCTTGGAGGACCGACATACGCTCTGCTTGGTAAACACCAGTAACTAGTGGCGAATTTAAAATGATTGGTGTGTTTTATATTAATTCAATAATCCAAAGTGCAGTGAAGCTGGTGTTTCTTTTCTGATGCAATTCCCAGAAAAAGGATTTTAATCTCTGTCATAAAATGCCCTTTTTATAACAAGAAAGTCATCCTTGTAACAAAATGAGATGTGACATCGCTAGTATGAACATCGGGCCCACCCTGTTATGTATACATCTTTGTCACATCTCCGTAAGATTACCACAACTCCTCTTATTTCACCAATTCAGCAATTGGAGACCAGTGGTTACACCTGAGACCTATGTAGAAAACATGCATTCCTTCATCGACGCTGACCCAATTAATTGTCGCAGACTATATATATATTTCGTTTCAAGACATTTTTTATGTATTTAATTATATTTAGTTTAACTTTCTATGAAACTTTTTATTAAAACCAAACTTTTCTTCAGTCGAATGTTCGATTTATTCATAAGTCTGATAAAAATCATTTGCCAACCTACATGTCCTAACCAAACTACAAAATTTAGTGTAAGGTTGTGGAAACAGATATTGGCAAGAATGGCATGGTTTAAAATGTCCTATACAAATGTAAAAATGTAAAAATTGTTATTTAAGTGAATTTATAAATTTTTGGGGATCTTTCGCCAGTCTCTCAGAATTTTAGTTATAACAATTCTCTGAAGGACAGTCGCCACTTTTTAAGCACCCAAGGTCCGCTCTTCGACTTGGTTGCAAACTCCCACTTTTTATCTCGTGCACGATAATCTTATTGAAATTTTATTAATAAAAAAAGAACTTATATCCTGCAAGTCCTAGTGATTTTCTCTTGTGCTATACCGGAGAAAAGTTACAACGTGATGATGGCGCAATAATAAATCACCTGGTATTGGCGTCGAAACGTGGGCCATTTGTAGTTACCATTCGTAATCGGAGAAATTACACCATAGAACTAAAGATATCAAAGAAACATGAAGACCGACGAATCTCTGCGCCGGTCTCAGATATCAAAGGCACACCTCGCCGATCCCATCACAGGTATACGGACTATTTTCTTGCGTCTGACACACGGTGAACAAAAGGTGTTGTCACTGTTCCAACTCGATGTTTTGTTTTGTTGGTTTTTTTTTTTGTATTTTTTTAAAGCAAATATCGCTTCTTGTTAAATTATCGATGAAAGCATTGATCTTTGTGTATTTTTTTATTACTACATTCCTACTTAATGAAATCTTCAGTTGTTTTTCAATCTTTTTGTTCATTGATAATAGGAAAATAAGACCCTATGCGCCGCCAGTTCAAGGTCAGATATCCCCCCAAACTTTAATGTAATTGATCAAAGGCTAAATTAACAGCCAACGCAGGAATAACAAGAGACCAATGGGCCACATTGTTCACCTGAAAAAGAGTTCTATTGTATAATTCTATTGCAGGTTTTAAATATTTTCCCCAATATATGTCCAAGTTAATGCAATATGAGCTGCAATTGTCATGTTTAATTTTTTTTTTTACGAAAATGTTATTTTCTACTCAAATGACAAAAATACCATGGTTTTTAAATTTCTTTTAGCCATATTGTTGTGGAAAAGGCCGTTAAGAAGCCTTAATAGAAGCAAAATTGAATTTTTGTGTTGCTGTACAAAAATTGATCTGCTATATATTTCATAGAAGAGAAATCTTTAATCTCTAATCTTTTAATGATTTTTTCAAATCTTGTCGATCATAAAAGTTTAAGTTACATGTAGACTTATCATACTAGCAGGATTTTGGCAGCAAAATAAAATTCTAAAAAATACAGTTCATATTGCTTTAAACTTTGAACCCCTTTTGGGGTCTAAGTATTAGTCTGGCTGTCACGATTGTCACAAATAAAAATCTAAATTATTTGAGGATGTCTGCAAAGTAATCTTAAAAATTGTAGCATTGTAGTTTTTAAAGTGGCACGGTGACTCAAAATAGATGTTTTACTTTTTGAATACTGAAAACCAACTTTTATTCGCGTGCGAGAAATTTTCGCGAGGATCGCGAGAGCCTCGTCGTCGCGAATATTTCTCGTTACGAACAAGTCTTTATCGTATGGTTGTTATAACGAAATACGGGTCTGGATAAGGCTTGGTCACGAACATTAGTCATCGCAAATTAGATTATTGGAAGTAAATAGCGAAATTAAGTCGCCGCGAATAAATGTTGGTTTACAGTATGACAACGGAAACTAAAAGAGCTATTCGAAATGTCTTCATACGGAAGGTTTCACGCATCATAAGATATTACCTATCAATTTACAGGTCATTAAAACTCATCCTGAAATAGCACATGTAAACGAGTTGTTTCGGACATTGGTTTAGTGTCACGTGGTTAAAATTTCTGTCTAAATATAGTTACAATGGGATTGCCACTCTGAAAAAAAAATTGAATTTGAAGCTAATCGATGTCTGTGGTAAGATATATGCATTAATAGAGAATGCATCTTCATAAATATATAGGTACTTAAAGACATCATGTTTTAATGAAAGGCTCCTTGCTCATGATGTATGCCACGCTGCAGTACTTACCGGTATATCCCCCTGCGCTTGCGTGTCTATGAAGCGGAAGAAAAGCTCAATACTTTGTGGTGGTCCAACGTGTAATTCCATTTTTCTTTTTTTTTGATTTGATTTATTTACTTTGGAACACCGTAATTTTTCAAAAGTTCATATTTTCATATGATATATAAAATTGGGGAAATCGTGTAAAAATTTGATATTTGCTGAATCATGGGTTTGTGCGTCACCATGTCCCTTTAAGAAAATTTGTAAATATTTCCCTATATATATTTCTAGATTAAACTATAAACCCCTCTTGAGGCCCCATTATTAGTACATGGCTCACGATTTCAACAATTATGAGTCTACATTATTTGAGGATGCTTGCAAAGTAATCTGCCAAATTGTAGCATTGAAGCTTTTGATAAGAAGATTTTTAAATATTTTCCTTATATATTTCTATTTATTTCTATGTCAAACTTGGAACTCCTCTGGTGGACCCATTATTAGTCCAGGCGTCACAATTTTATTCATTTAAAATTTTCACTGTATATACAAGCTTTGGTGTGTAAGTATTGGCATTTTTGGTGCAGTATTTCTTGACTAAATGATTTTTAAAGACACCAAGCTAGTTTTACTGTTTTGCAATTATCCGTCTTTTAAAACAGGATTTGCCCTTTATTTTAAAAAAATTAGAATCTCCTTCCCATTAAGATGCTATGTATCAAAGTTGGTTAAATTAGACTAAGGGGTTCAAAAGAAGAAGTCAAAAATGTGAAAAGTTTAGAGACAGAGGACAGACAGATGGACGACGGACAACAGGTGATCAGAAAAGGCTGACTTAGACCGTCGGTTCATGTTAGCTAAAAACAGAAAAAGTAAAATTAGTTAACAAAGTTTTTATTTTACATAGAGTTTCCATACAAATTATTTTGTTTTTAAGTCGTACGAGTTAACAACCGTAAAATGGATAGTCTACTGCTTATTTTAAGTATGTTAAAAATCTTTTTTTTTTAATTTTACATTTATCTATTTAAAAAAATAATCCTGGGTATTATGACTTACAAAAAGAGTTTTTTTTTTCGTAATAATGTTCCAAAAATTAATAACATGGCCTAAGTGTGATATGGAGTGCAATCTGACCAACGTACGAATTACTAAGGATACAAGTTCATGTTTCCTAGAATTCCCGGCCATGAATCTGGGCAAGCGTTTTTCCATCCACAAAAATAGCATAAATTACTCTCGGTTTGACATATTAAAAAAATCACAAAAGCTCTTTTGTTCAACTTCGTTTCAATCACCTCTTTACCCATACCCATTCTAAATCACCCGAAGCAGTGTTCCGTTATACTGCTATGAAACCATGATAGAACGTTGCCACAATATTTAAAACAATATCCGTCGAGATACCTACAACAAACCACTTATAGCGGTGCTTACTGGTTGATTATACATGTAATGCTGTATAACTTTATTATAACAACTCAAGTTCCCTAACTACACACCTATCGAACTGCCTAAAGAAGTGCTCGATTAGATTGCTGTTTGTCCAGTGTTATAACAAGCTTTCAACCAGCACCTACACCAAATTTTATTTTCAAAAGTACTCGATTAAAACACTATTATTATTTCTACCGATACCCAAACAAGAGGATCGAACTGATGATCTTTTAATAATATTACTGTAAAAACCCATTTCGTCGTTGAACAATTTTTCCCTTTTTACCAGTGAACTGATATCTCAAAGGTAGGTTTGTCAATCAAATTGTACGTTATTCTTCCATGCAAACTCTGGGTTGTTACATAAAATAATCGTTTGGTATTTCGAAATCAGAAAAACAATACCCTTGAAGAAACTTTACACATAATCATACAACAGGTTCAGATTAAGTTTAGCGGTATTTAATGCAATGGGACAACGAAGATCTTGATTATTCCAAATCTAATTATCCATTTTTGAAAAAATGTAATGAACATGCACTATTTGTGTTATTAGCATTACTAACTCGTGTATAATATTTTTTCCTCCATTTAATTAAACAAATGACACTGCTAAATAATACCTACTTATACATGTACACACACACACACGCACAGAGAGAGAGAGAGAGAGAGAGTTCATTTTTGTGAAGACAATCGAATGAAACAGCTATTTTTTGGTATAAAGATCTGTTATCCATTCTGTATAAACAAAATTTGATAGGTTTAATGTCAACGGCTTTTGATAAAAAAAGGGAAGGATCAAATAGCGACTAGATTAATACGGAGACAGTCCGCCGCGCACCTACTAACGCGCACCTACTATACTTTAGAGCCAGGTACGTCAGAACCCCGCATCGACATTATACGTCTAATTGGTAAGGAAGATGAATAAACAGTTTCTCCAAACCGATATCTGATTCCATTTCATACGGGTTTTGTTCCAAATGAAATGCTTGTATAGAGCACATCATGTTTATGTCTGTGATTAAGATACGGTTATTTACTGAAATTCTTATTTGTTGGTGAAATCAGATTTTCTATTTGGCATAATCTAATTCTTATAACTAATTCCTCAAATCTATAATTTGTGTATCAAATTAACTAAAGTCTATCCTTTTGTACCATCCAAAAACCTTATCCGGAAGTGAATCATTCTCCCTTCCGCTATACATATTCATGTAACAGTTTGTTGCTTGAAAGATTTCAGTAAAAAGTTCAGACTATTCTTTAATCTAACGAGGCCGGGTCTAATTTGTTCTGCCCTAGATTTTTTAATGAAATTTTTTACATGAATTTCTACTAATAATATGTTTTACGGTGCGACCGTTGGGGCGAGCACAGCATGTGATCAAACAATGAATTATAATAAATTAATAAAATAAAATTAACAACGTGAAATTTGAATGCCAAAAAATAAAACATACCTATTTTTCAGTAAATTTTCATTATTCATAGTTTATAAGATTTCTTATAATTTATTTATTTATATGTAGAACAATAGTTTAATCTCAGATACAATGTTGTTAAATAATAAAGATTTTAATATATAAATATTCATTGCACTGCATCTCCTCTTTTAAAGTGATTGTGATTATGATTGATTGATTGATTTCCCCCTTTTTTTTTTTTTGCAGTAGACATTTTTTCTTAAACTTACATATAAAACTTGACTCATCATAGAGCTCCCCCCATGCTAAAAATTTTTTCATTTTTGTCAATTTATACATAGAAAATCGACTTACCATGGATTTGCCCCTCCACTTAAAAAAAATAATTAATGTTTAATTTTATTTTTAGTTTACGCTTTAAAATATTTGCTTATCATGTTAAAAGAACATGGTGTTGTCCCCCCCCCCCCCCCCCCCCCCCCCCCCCCGCATGTAATAAATGGAAGTGAAAATAAAGAAACCATTGAACTGCTAAAGAGCTGAAGGATTAGAATTTTCATGATTTATTTTTCTTTTTGCTTGCAAAGATTTTTTGGATGAGGCTGCCATCCACCCACCCACCCCTTTAAAAAAAGGCGCTGCTACGTATAACGTTACGTTTCAGGAAATTACCGTAATTATAGTGAATAAAATATTTGTGAGCATTCATCCAAATAAGTGCAATTTACAACTGTTTCCTGTATCTGAAGAAATGTCCTTATTCGTCAGCTGTTCTTTATCTTAGCCTTTGCAAGATTTTGAGAGGATTTTGGTCATTTCAGCAGATTTACAATAACTTCAATTAGAGTAATTTCCCCTTATCAGTGCTTATTGTGACGTCAAAGCTGACGTTGGTTAAGTGTCGTCTTACTCTTTAAAATTCCCTTGAGAAATAAAAGTATGCGAAGTATACTGTTTTATTTACTTAAAAAGCATGATGTTCTTAAAATTACACATCTTATAAGCTTTTCAAAGGTTTTACTTTGATTCTCGGGAGAACGTGATGTTGGAACGTGAGGTTGGAAACCATTGGTACTATGAATTGTGGGTCAAAATTTACTGACTCCGAAAAAATATATCAATGTGTAAACGTTTGTGACGTCACACGATTATTTTTGATTGAAAGTGTACTGAGGTGAACTTTAGAGGTAACATTGACTGTATGTCGCTTACATCGTTATTGTTTTTACTGTCTAAATTTGTCTTGCTGATTCTCGTGAGAGTGTGAAGTGATAAAAATTGCCATGATTACAGGGAACTACTGGGACGATTAAAACGATGCATTACTGGTCCGATTTACTGACGCCAAAAAAATCCGTTGAATGAATGTGCAAATAGTCCGAATTTTCTATTCACACACGCCTTGCCGGTAGAGCTCGCTTCGCGCCGGCGCTGCGCGCCGGCGAGCTGCGCTCGCTATAATTATTATTTTAAGATAAAAAAAATAAGACATTTACCACACCGTTTGTTTAAGGGGTCATCTCAAAGTTTGTTAATTTTTAACATAGGACCCTATGGGATTTTGTTTGAAATTTTTAAAAACTTCTGCCCTAAGGATTTTTTTCTGTTCTACATATTAAAATTATTGCTAAAAGGCATCAAATGGTAAAAAAACCCTTTTACCTCCTGGTTTGTTCCAGGGATCTTTTTAAAGTTGTTTTTTGTATGCCCGATTTCCCAGATTTTCAGATAATGGCTATTCTTTATTTGACAAAGCCGGAAATGGTGATCTTTATAGTATTATTAAGACATTCAGACATATTTAAGAAATAAATAAATATATAACATCACTTATTAGGGGCAATTGTATAAAATACATGGTTACTGTCTTGAAATATATGAATTAAGCTATATTTAGGCGGGTTAATTAAGAACACGTGACAGAGGGCTAGGCTTGCTGAACCCTCTTTACGTTTTCGACCCGAGCCCAAATATAGCTTATACTTCGAGACATTTATGTTTATTCCACAATATTATATCAATTTTACGCATCAAACGAGCTATTTTCAAAAAATTTTGTTGAATGTCTGCAGTTGAAACTATCACGCCATGGCGTCAACCAAGCAAAAAGATGACGTCACAATACAAATGAAACGCTTCGCGAAAGCGTGCGTACTCGATCTGTACTCGGCCTCGTTAAAAAAAAATCTTAATGATTGCCTTTAATTTTCACTTTCATTAATACGTTGCATGTAAAATCATCCTAACATCCGTCATTTTTTAAAATTAAAACTTTCTATCATAATTACAAGAAAATCCATTCACGACAAAGCATTGTGGTACAAAAGACCAGCACAAGATGGCAGGCTGACTTCCGGTAGGTTGGTTACTTACCGATTCATAGCAGCCCCTATGTCCCTGAAGCGCGGAAATGTTCGTCAGACTCACAGGTGAAACTTGTCAATGACACTTAACAGCGTTCACTCACAAAAAAAAACACCTTTAAAACCTTCCAGACGAAGCAAAGTCAACTCTCTCAAAACCCGGCTCTGCAACTTAACGCTTTGAGAACTTCTGGAATTAAACACATTAAAGGGCGAATATTGGCAGTTGTTCTCGCGAGATTAGATAATAATGACATTAGAAGTAATTAGCGACAAAACGAGAGTAACTTGATGGCGTTTACGGTCTCTACTGGGCAGAACCGATCGGCAATCCTCAGACTTTTTCTGCCCCGGCAACGAACCGCTGTACATGAAGTGGATATAACTAGGTTAAGAAACAAAATAAGACAGGTAATGGCCCCGTTGCAACAATACAGGAGATATGGCTCTGTGCAAACCAGAGCGGAGGTTTTAGTGTAGGGACAGACCAATAAGTGACGTCATATCCTCTGGGTGGATGATAATGAAGCCCAAATTGACTTACAGTGGTCCCAAAAACAATGAATTGGTCTGTTGTTTTGCCAGCAATTTAAGAAAAGAAATAAAGTTTCTTAATAGTACTCACATGAAGGAAATGGGATAATATGAGATATATAGTCGTATTCCGGAGACATACGTCTAAATTATACCGATTAATTATTCAAGACCCGGTTTGCATTGGGTTCTAACTTGTATATGATTTCCAGAAGACTCCTGTATCATCCAAAGGATCTCGACCTTATTAAGTATTAAACTTTTCCATAGCAGAACACCTAATTTCTTCATTAACTTTGCAAAGTGTTTTTATTTCCCAAATAAACATACTAGAGAGACAAGTATATTGTATATTGCTATAGAATAACTTAGATTAAAAATACACAGGGTATTTTTTGTTTCTTAATTTTTTAAAACACCGATTGATATATCAAAAAATAAACTGTTAGGATTTTAAAATCCGGTTTATAAACCAAGTTGTCCTTGTTTAAAAGTACACATTCCATAAATGGCTTTCTAAGAATTTTTTGGATACATTTTCTTCTTTGTTCTTCAATGTCAAACATTAACCAACCTTAATCGATACACTTAGCAAGCATTAATTCAAACGCAGATATCACGTATTGACGCCAGAATTGCCCACATTTGCACAGAATTGACTCGTCCTTCTATGTAGCGTAATGATCTTACTAACTGTATACGATTGAAAGTCAAAGAGAGAAAAGAGAAATAAATATAATCAAAACATTTTTGTTCCTTTACCGGGATACAAATGACATAACCCTCTGACGAGGGTCAGGCATTTCTCTATCTGTAATGACCGAAGCCCTCATACCCGCATGAACCAACACGCATTGAGAATTTTATTGTATGCTAGTAAATTAATTTTTCTCCCAACAAACTACTCTACGAAATGATCTTAGTTGAAAACCACGCCCAAACTATACATAAATACCAAATCAAAGAATCGAGAGTACTGACAGGTCTGATTGATTGGAAACTGAAGAATTTAAATCACCATTTTTACTATATGGCCCGGGCTTTTATTCTGCAGTTATGAATGTAATAAGTAGTGGTTATATCAAAATCTCAAATAAAAGATCAGAGGAGTTTGATTCTAGTATATAAAAATTATTTCCGTGGTACATGTATGTAAAATATGAATAATATGACTGTTTACATTATGATTGTGAAATTGATGACTTCACTTTAACTTATTTCCAACGATTTATACAAAATCCTACAAGTTAATTCTATTTGAAACAATGCCAGACGCGGTTTTTTTCTAGTTTCAATTGGATCTAGAAAGGCAATTATTAAGATATTGGACATATATCTTACAGAAATGATGTTTTATGTAATTATAATTCTCCTGTTTTTCGCAAATCACGACAGACTGTGCGAGTCGTTCACATAGCCAACAAATGACATTAAGTTGTAAATAGTCGCTCCACAAGACATTTGGAATTATTAAAGAGAATTCCCCCTGGCTTCCCGCAGATAAAGAGTCTGATTTTTGAATACATTACCCTTGCACTTGCTAGCGTGCTTTTCACTTAACGTTAGCTATAATTTCTATCGCAAATGACAATTTCCATAAACAGAAACTCGTGTCTCGTAAAACAAATGTTGACCAAAAAGTTGCCAGTAGAACTCTCTATTGATTGTAATTTTTGTTTTGCGTCGTGAAATTGCCATGTATTCTATTTCGAATTTTGTTGAGGTTTGTGTTCTTTTTAAAAACAGCTTTTAGTATAGAAATCGAAGTGAAAGCGGAAATTAAGCAACATTCATTGCTCATGGTTTGAAATGATAGTGTTTGCTAATGGTGTTTGCTTTCAAACGTGACCAAAACGCTATTTCATTCAGTGATTTTAGTATTTTATTTTAATTTAACCTTTCAAGTCTATTTAATATCTTCTCAAAACATTCAAACATTAATATTTGATCGCGTTCGCGCATTTCCTTACTTTACGAATTTGAGCAATTGAACTACTTTGTTAAAGAGCAACTGTTAATGTGTGAAACCTTTCGGTCAAATTTTAATCTACTGACGAATCATCGAAACTACAAGGTAGGAACGTGAATTCTACTGACACAAAAAAATAATAAATTGCCCGTTACATTGTGGACTGATAAGGACCCCCTATATGGACCCCCCTACCACTTTTTACCGTTAGACAGTAACTAGACCTATACGGTCTTAAATGGTCTCATTGTTTAGATGGCCCCCAACACGATACTTGTTCCTAATACAGTTCTAAATCATCAGATGGAGTTTTATTTCATTTTCTTCCATCTGTCTGTAAAATTAAAGAGAAAATTATTCCGTTCTCTATTTGTTTCCCGTCGGTATCTCTATGGCCCCGAGAAAGCACAGTGCAAATTGCAATTTCCTCCATAATAAGCCGAATGATTACGGACGGATTGACATGCCGGCTCTGTTCCTCTGCTAAAAAGGATTGGTAAAAAAGCTCTATGTTTGTGTGTCATTGCAAAACCTAACTCGATACGGGCCATGCATAATATTGGAGTGGTAGACGTCGCAATGACCCAACCGTAATACGGTGACGTCATGCTTTAACTATATTCTTTCATCATGCAATTTGCCGTCGATTTTAAGTTATATAACCTGTATCAAACATTTAACAGACATCTTTTTATCTCCTAAAAGCCAGTATAAAAACAAATGCCATCAGGATTTTCTTTTGATAGAGGATCATATAATTGGAATAAAATTTTCAAATTACATGTACGTATCATGCAAATATATGTATAATGGATGTATGCCGAAAAAAATTCTGTATGAAAATAAATATCAGAGAGTTTCTAGGCCCGTATTTTTCATACAGAAGTGTTTGAGGCATATATGATACTTAAATCGGTGCCATTGAATTTCATTGTTGATTTACCTGAGACAGTGCGATTGTGAAGGATATCAGTACTATAACCTCTGGTGATGGTCTGCTATTTAGAAGCTTTTCAGACTATCACTGGTTAAATGTTATACTGCTGGAACAAAGGAATGACACCACAGCAGTGTTTTAATATAAGGTTTTGGTCTATTGAGCTCATTGGTTCTGGCCATAAGGTAAGGAATCCCATTGCCCTTTAATGATAAGAATCTACTACACTCCCCCCCTCACACTCGGCTCACTGAATAAAAGACGCTATTCAACGATGGTCTTTTGTAAGAGATTTGACAGCCCTAATTGTTTAATTATGATTACATAATTAACTGTTTATTTCTTGTCAATATGACAATAGTAAAATCGATTCTTCTAGACAGGTCTTATTTGTAATCGAGGCTGAATAAATAGGAATGATTGAATTTTATGAGTGTATTTAATGAGGACTGTCATTAATCACCATTTGACAAAGGGCACATTGATTAATTATCCTCGATCTAAACTCGGACCGAGTGGTAGTCTGATATCTAGTTTTCCTATAATTTCCTATGGCACTGGTTAATGGTATATAGTAGGTTTTTTTTATTTATCATGCAGTAACTCGACTATTAATTAATTTTTGTATTTAACGTAAAGGACGTTTACGTTCGGCGTTCGCATATACCTTATTTTACATTAATCTTAGTGCCTTCCGTTAAGTAAACGAGTGGTAAATCTAAAATGTGAGAAACCCTGGATGATTTCAACAAAGTCGCACATACAATTTTATGGATATTTGATTATGTGAGCATTAAAACAAGAATTTAGTGATTAAATTAAAATTTCAGAAAAACCGCGCATACTGATGAAAAACCGTGAAACCTCCCGAATGAAAAGTCGTACATACCACACATCAACTAATTTTTCAGAATTTTCTCAAATCTTCTGACAAACATTATTTTTAAAAAACCTCTTGAATGTCAATTCTTTTTTTCATTTCCCAAGAAAGTACAGAATTCTGACTTTTTGTCTAACGTCTAAAATGGCCTTATCCGATCTACCTACATTGGACATTTTGGAGCCCATATTCTGCAATATTTAACTTTTTTTTATCTTTAAGCCTCTAAAATATTTGATTATTATCTTTGACATTTTGGAGACCATATTTTAGTCTATTTTACTTTTTTCACCTTTAAGCCTCCAAAATATTTGATTTTTATCTGCATTAGACCCTATTTGCTTTTCCCATGCTACTAATAATAGCAATATCTGAATAAGTACATGAAATGTAAAGCAACTTTTGTTTGCGGTGACTTTTTTTCGACATGTCACCAATTTACATTTTCGCGATGACAATTTTTTTGGATATTACTCGACTTATCAAATTTCGTAACAAATTTTAACACGTACGTACTGGTTTGCGCTGATAATTACACGAAAATACAAGTTCTGGCTAACCATGCCAAATTTTTCTTGCCCGGTAATAAAAGTTGTTTTACAGTTATTCAGTTATTTTACTTAGTTTTGAGCAAAGCCTTTATATTAAAACTGCTTGAAACGTAACTTTAAACGATTCAGATTTTAATGATGGATATTTGATTTTCTCACAATTTTATTGAGTATTAGAACAAATCATGAAAGTTGCAAGAACTTGTTTCCAATTGTCTTGTGTAATTACACAATAAAATATGTTCAAATCATTAGAATAAAAGGGAAAAAAATTGCATCATATTGAATAATAGAACGTTTTCATAAAATTGCTGGCGTTGGTATAAAATATACACAGTTAATACAATTACTTTGAAAACACACAAACAAATAAAGCAACAAACAAACAAGTATGGAAGTATTCGATATACGAGTATAATAGTAAATTGCCTTAAGTTTGTTTGGTTGAGACGGCGCGCAGTTAATTAAGTTCATTGGCGTACTATCTAGTGTTGTTTTAATGATAGAATCCGCAGAACCGCGTATAATTCAGAGAAATCATTCTTGAATATTTGAGGTGAAATTCATTATATTACGAACTACACGACTTATTTTATTACTTATGTATGAACCGTAAAAAGACAAGCGTGTTCTGTATTCAATGACGTTGTCTAACGTCCCGTAACGACAAGTCATGTGATACAATGCACAATGGCGCCCTCCTCAAAGTTTCTCCCGTTATCATTGTACTGCAATCCAACATCTAACGAAATCATCATTTACAATGTTCGTGTTGTACAATGAGACCGATCGTGAATTGTCTTTCAGGAATTCTATACTAACAACAAAAAAGGAGAAATGAACAAAACCGATTGATTCATCTGATGTGTCGGAGGGAGGTTTAAAGGGGGGTCGGGGGAATAAGATCGTATTCCAAACAAATAGACCTAACTTATCTCCGCACAGAGATGTTGTGCGGCCACAGTCTACCATTCACCAACATTTACATAAATCTATCGTAGCACGGAATTCAAATGATGATATGCAGATCGCTTTCTTTATCAAAACTCCAGAGACAATATGAAAGTCCATTACATAAGGGGGGCATTGATGCCGGCGGTTATTGGGTTATGTAGTCTACTGATGGGCTTACCATCATTAAGCAGAGCTGGGCCGATTGACACAGATATAGCAGTTTGAATGCATGAAGCGATTCTGGTGCCAAACGATAATAGAGCTGATGGACTACCGGAAGTCAAAAGCCGCATTGTCCAACAGGAAGGAACGTAATGCTGGAGATCACGAGGGGTCGGTCACGTGATTTGACTTTATTCAGTGTTCGAATCAATCTAGTTATATTTCATAATTCTATATTTAACTGCAAAATAAACCATCAATCAAACTGTCTGTATGATAAAGCCTAGATCAGTAAAGGCACTTTTTTCATTGGCATATGCTATATAAAATACATGTACACCTACAATTTAAAGTAAGCATATACGGTTATCACTATATCTATACACTAGGCGCCGGCGTCTTAAACCAGTCTTAGACTTAGTACAAGTAAATGGGCAAGGTCACGATATCAGACCACAAAAAAATTTGATTTTCAACTTATATTCATTGTTTAGATTGCTTAAATAAGGTAATTCTTATGGTCAACTAAAATTTGAATGTTAGGTGACAAGTAAAAAAAACAAAGCGATATGCAGAGAGTGTCAGGTATGGAAGGTTTATACCAATGGCATGGTAAAAAAAATATATATTCCATAAGAAATCATTTTTGTGTGCTTGTTTGTAACACATTATCCACATTCTACTTAAAAATGATTGAAATTCTAGACCTAAAACTTCAAAATGTTTCAAAGGGAATCATACCCAAAATAATATAATCGCTTTTTAAATTTTAAAAACAAAACAATAAACATAGGTAATCTTAGATTACTAAGCTCACCGAGACGGAGCATCACCCTTATGAAGCATCACCTTCATAAGACCAATACCAAGATAAATTTTTTTATGATAATCATATGTTCATATGTTAATCAATACAATGATATAAAATTAAATATTGCATCATGTCATATTTCTAATATAATATATATCATATAATAAATGAAATACCGTAATAAACAATAATGAGATTTGATATTGTAACGTATGATATGACATTGTATTGTGTTATACCTTATTGTATTTGATCACATAATACAATATCATAAAATATAATACAATATAGTATCATATTACAATATCATATTACATAATACATCATAACACTGAAACATGATATTATATTATATAAATAGTGCCTGTTTGGGAGGGTAACAGTTGAAATTGACACCCCGAGAAAACCATTGTCAACCGACGCGAAGCGGAGGTTGACAATGGTTTTCGAGGGGTGTCAATTTCAACTGTTATCCTCCCAAACAGGCACTATTTATTTTGTTATACTGAATGTCTTTTTTAAAATTTTTAAGAAAATTTTACTGCTTTTATATAGGAATAACGTGAATTCTACAGCGAACCGTACGCGCATAATTTTCGCGCATGTAACATTTTTTAATGTTACCCGTTGCCAAGTGCGTTGCTAACTCTGAGGGTAATAGTAAATATTATTAACTGCGTCTTAACCAATCAGATTTCAGTATTTAACATGAAAGTATAACAATGTATAAAATAGAATGATATTGTATTGAATGACACTGAAACATATTTGATACATTATATGATATTATATCATATAATACAATATAATTTGATTCCAACATTGTATCTTATCAAATGATACAATATTATGTGATATGGTAAAATATTATAAAATACATTATTATATTATACATATTGCATCATATGACACAATAAAATATATTACAATATCATATAATACAATTTCATGTGATATGATAATATATCATATAAACCAATATCATATCATACAATATCGTATGATACAATATTATATAATATTACAATATCATATAATACAATTTCATGTGATATAATTCTATATTACTGAAACCAATATCATATTATACAATATCGTATGATACAATATTATAGAATATACAATATTGTATCATAGGATACAATATAATATTTTGCAATGTCTTATGTAATTGTATCATGTGATAAAATAATAAATTAAAGATACAATATAATATTATACAATATTGTATCATAATATACAATACTATACATTACAATATCATGATTCATAATCATATCATAAAATATCAAAAAAATTGATACAATATCATATCGTATCGTATAACTTTTTATAATATAACATATGATATCATATTGTATCATATCAAACAATATTGTTTCATATCATACAATACTTTATCATAGGAATCATGTTATATCATTTATCAACAAACACATCTATCTATCGAGCTGGTTTGAGTGAGGTAGGAGATTTCTTTAGCATTCTTGATAATGGAGATCAGGCTCTGCTTCTGAAGCAACCTCTGCATTTAATTTATAATAAAGTTAAATCAACTATGCAAGCTATCATCTATAAAACATGTGACCTGTTCCAAAAACCTAAACCTCATCCAGCATCCGAAACCTATGGCTCAGATTCAGCATTCAAGCCCATCAGGTGCATTTGTATCATAAGACGCATCATCCATGCAATTTTGGTGAAGTTTGGACCAGTAATAACTAAGATATCATCATCAGAGGGCACTAGCAATTAAAACCTTAACTTCCTCCAGCATCCGCAACCTATGGCTCAGATTCAGCATCCATGCCTGTCAGGTGCATCTGTATCATAAGACACACCATCCATTCAAGTTTGGTGAAGTTAGGACCAGTAATAACTAAGATTTATTTTTTAGCATCCTTGATAATGGAGATCAAGCTCTGCATCTGAAACTACCTCTGCGATTCATTCATATTACAGTTAAATCAACTATGCAAGTTTGAAATAGTACTATCATCTATTAAACATGTGACCTGTTCCTAAAAACTTAACTTTATCCAGCATCCGAAACCAGACTATGCATTCAAGCCTGTCAAGTGCATCAGTATCATAAGACACACCATCCATGGAAGTCTGGTGAAGTAAGGACAAGTAATAACTAAGATAACATCATCAGAGGGCACCTGTTTCAAAAACTTTATCTAACCAGCTCTTAAAACCTTAACCTCCTCCAGCATCCGAAACCTATTGCTCAGATTCAGCATTCAAGCTTGTCAGGTGCATCAGTATCATAAGACGCACCATCCATACAAGTTTGGTGAAGTTAGGACCAGTAGTAACTAAGATATAATCATCAGAGGGCACCTGCAACAAAAACTTAACCAGCTCTAAAAACCTTAACCTCTTCCAGCATCCGAAACCTATTGCTCAGATTCAGCATTCAAGCTTGTCAGGTGCATCAGTATCATAAGACGCACCATCCATACAAGTTTGGTGAAGTTAGGACCAGTAGTAACTAAGATTACTCATCAGAGGGCACCTGCAACAAAAACTTTAACCAGCTCTAAAAACCTTAACCTCTTCCAGCATCCGAAACCTATTGCTCAGATTCAGCATTCAAGCTTGTCAGGTGCATCAGTATCATAAGACGCATCATCCATACAAGTTTGGTGAAGTTAGGACCAGTAGTAACTTAGATATTGCTATCAATGGGTACCCGCAACAAAAACTTTAACCTGGTCCAACAACCTTAACCTCCTCCAGCATCTGACATTTAGGACCCAGATTCAGCATCCAAGTCTTTCAAGTCCATAGGTAGGTCCAGATGCATCATCCATGCAAGTTTGGTGAAGATAGGACAAGTAATAGCTTAGATACAGGACCTGCAACAAAAACTTTAACCAGGTCAGGACGCCGACGCCGACGCCACCGCCGACGCCGAGGGTATAGCATAAGCTCTCCTTGACTTCGTCTCGGTGAGCTAAAAACTATGAAATTTTGCATATTGAAATTTTTTCAAAAGAATTTTTAAATCCCTCCAGCCTGTTTCGATCTATTGAATTTCAGAACTGAAGGTGGCGTTATAATATATATTGCGCTGTTGGACAACATTACCGAAGGATGACACAGAAATAAAGCTGTAGTTAATCTTAATTGCTTATTTCAGATGACAGTAGTCACCAAACAGAGGTGTCCAGTTTATCATAAAACTTGAGACATTGGTGTCACAGTTTGTCTCTCTACGGGAAAATTCGGGTTGACAGACCGTACAACTATTAATATACAACCAAACAACTGGAGTTAAAAGTGCACAAAAAGTTAGCTAGTTTCTGGTTTATGTTCTTTTATTTCCTATCACATTCAGTGCAAATATGCAATACCAAAAAAAAATTAAGACGTTTTACTCTTGATGTTATCACACATATGTACTTAAGTGTCTTCAGAAATTCCTTTAAACATTTTTATCAGCGTCATACAATGGCGTAGAGTGGTTTTCTTTATTGCTAAAAATCACTGTTGTTGATCAGCGCTTGAATTCAACAAAAGGTTGATTAGGAATAAAACGCCTTGAAGTTGTTCGTATTAGATACTTCCACAAATTATGTAAGGGAAGATGAAAAAAAATGGTACAAAGTTGGCAGATATTTTTATGTGCAATAGATTGCCAGATTTTTGTACAACTTTCAGTCACTGGGGACTGAAGGTATCAGAGTCAGCTCAGTGGCGTCGGAAGCACATTGTCAGTGGAAAGGGGGGGGGGGGGCTAGACTCATAAAAAATCTTGGCAAGCAAAACAGAAAAAGAGCCTTAAATATGGTTATGTGTAACTTTGCAAAAAAGGGGCTACCCCCCCCCCCCCCAGCTCCCCCCTTCCCCTGTTCCGACGCCTATGCAGTTACTACGGGTCATATACTACCACGACTTGTAAACATAAGACTGTATCGATGACAATATAGATCGTGTTTAAGAGACCTGGTTCTTTATGTAAACCGTGAACCCTCATTTTCCCGTAGAGCTTCTGTAAACTTGTACCACACACCTTGCTTCCAGAACACAGAGCAGCAGACCCCGAGTTACGATTAGGTACTATGGTATCAAACGGTCAGTAGGAGTTAGGCGATATAATTACGCTAGAGTTGTCCCTCTTGACTGAGTAGTTCACAGTCAAATAGAACATATCTGGTGGGATTAACAAGAATTATTTCTCTTCAGTTTATTGAATGCATTAATTGTTTTTATATTACTGGCCCATAAATGCAGGAAAATGAAAACAGCTAGCATTATACATCCAGAAATTGGAAAATCCGAGGGATAATTTTCTTGACCGGAAAAGGGATGAGGGAGAGTGGAGCCCCCCCCCCCCCCCCCCATACCAGATCAGCGCACTAGCTGTAGCAATGAAGTATCTTGTAACAGTGATTCAGAAATTAAGATGTTACCTACTTGACCACTAGAGTTCCGTTCTCTATGTGCATGTTCTGTTTGCCGTCCGGAAGTATCTGTTCATAGCTTGACTGTCGTTTCCGCTTCCGGTTACAGTACATCCATATCAAGACCACGACCACCGAGGCTGTGACGACGCCACACACCACCCCCACAATGACCACATCGTACGACACTGTCCAATAAAAGAAAGGAGGTCAAAACAGATGAATATATTCATTATATACCCATCAATTTTCCCTTCTAGGTACTGTCAATTTTACAGAGTGTGATCGGATTTTCCGGATCACCACACTTTGGTTTTCCGATTTTGTACCATCACTCTCTGATGTACGCATTGAATAAAAGTAAACGTCTTACAGAAGATTTTAAAAACCAAGTTTTGTAAATAAAACTTTGAAATAGACAAGGGTATATAATAATTTATCATTATAACAGTATCTTCGTCCAAAGAGCCGGATCACGTCTCGTTGCCAGGCGCAGATCATCAGATCAAACTCGACGATTCCCGTCTCGTTTGATCTTATGATTCGCGCCTGGAAACTCGATATGATCCGGGCATTGGATCAAGTTACTGTTGTAATAATATATACGATCATATTCACAAAACTCGAGGTAATAAAAGGTGTCCCGACAATTTAGCAGGCAGTCTTATATTAGTTTTTCTTTTTTGTCATGCAACAACAGACTTCCCACACTGTCTAGATTTATATGATTTTAATTATTTTCGAAACAAGAGAACATGACTATCTGGTAGAGAGGTGATTTGTAAAATTAGGGGTCGGAGAAAAATTATCACAGCTTCATTAAACTGCTTCAATAAACAAAACAAATACGTCAGTATGGAAGGCCTAATAAATATACCTACTTGTGGACCAGTGTGTGAATTGAGCACGGACTCACCTCTGCTGTCCGATCGTGAATATTAATCGGGTGAGTAAAGATCAATTCAGTGAAGTTAGTGGAAGAGAGATAACTCTCGCGTGGTGATCGAGAGAGAGAGAGAGAGAGAGAGAGAGAGGGGTAATCTACCTTGTGTCTGTACACGTACATCCAATTCTTTAACCCCCTTCAGTTAACGAGTTTCATAAGCCAGCAAGTTAATAACTTATAGATAATTAAGATTTAGTGTCTAAATTACGTCCGTTATTTACTTTGGCTTTTGATTTTATTTGTTATCGGTTCTAATAATCGTAGAATGAGGTGATCTGGACTACAAACAGAGCACGCCCTAGTGACGCCGCTCCGGCCAATGACAAAGGCAATGAACATTATTCTCAATAAACTGTGTTTACAGTGTAGAGAAAATACATACAATTACTGTAGTGTGAACAAGGATTAGTACATTAACCAAGAGAGCTAACTCTCTCAATAATTGTATTGATAAATTTACAAATCTTGATAAGTTGTTTTTTGTTTGATACATTAAAAAATGCTTCAAGTTTTAAAACATTTAGGTATGATATAATACATGTTTCTAGCATCAGTTATACAAAAATCAGAACAGTTAAACAAATAGTGGGATATATTATATCTTCTGATGTGGTGGTTTTGTTGCGCAAATCGATGATAAAAATGCATGTCCAATAAATTAGGAACTGGCTATTCTTTATTTGATGAGGGATACTGCGTAGTTTCATGTCTTATTTATTCTTTTTAGACAAAAAACAGACAAGTTTTATTGCAGTTTAAGGGTCCATTGAGTATAATACTGTACATATCTGTATACATGTACAGTGGTGGTAGTTGACAAAGAATGGTAACTCGATCCAAGAGATCAGAGAATCGATCTCAAAGACATATCATGTAGAATAAACTTCCCTATTCACCAACAATAAGTACACATCATAGGCGTCGGAACCGGGGGGGGGGGGGGCTAGTGGGGGCTTAGCCCCCCCCCCCCCCCCCCACTTTTTTTGCAAAGTTATACCTAACCATGATAAACATAGCATTATAGAGGGTTCAGCCCCCCACTTTTTCTAGCAGGAAAGATTATTGTTCCTAAATTTACCTTGAAAGATTGAGAAGTTGGATTCAGAAGCATACTAGCCCCCCCCCCCCCCCCCCCGGATTAGGGAATTTCATGATTTTGAAATAAAAATTAGGGTAAAAAGTAAGTTTTTTATATTTTGGAAGTATAGGTATACCCCCCCCCCCCCCCCCCCACGGATTAGGATTTCCATGATTTTGGGAATTACTTTTTTCTCAATATTTCTGAGGATTATTCTAGCCCCCCCCCCACTTTCAAATTGCTTCCGACGCCAGTGCACATTATTAATAGTATTCTGTCCTCTCAAATTTGCCTCAATTTATATAACAAAAACCATCCGAAGGAAATTAAAAGATAAAGCTTCAAACCGCCAGGGTCTCCTGCTTTTATGGCTAAATTTTCAGGGTGGGGTAAACTGAGCCCAAATCAGCCCTTTCGATAATGGCAATGATGCCACCAATAGTTCATACTAGACAATTCCAAATCTATCTATCATTGTGATAACGATTTTATAATTGTAATGATGAACAAGAGAAAAGCTGCCAATGTGACAGTAAACAGGGTTTTTTGTGTGTGAACAGTATTCACAATCAATTTGTCAACCCTGAATCGATAAACACAACCCATCTAGAGATAAGGGGTACCCTATAGGCAATAATCTGCGTGAAAATGACTAAATTCAACAGCTGTTTTTTTTCAAAAATTACCAAAAATCAAAATCCATGTAATATGCACACCTCTGATATATGTACAACTGATCTGCAAAAGAACAACTTTCTATCACAATTCCAATATTCGGATTTTTTTCTACGGAAAACCAATTAAAAAATTAAAAGGGTAATACATAAAGCTAAAACACAGTAAAGTCCGTCACCCCGGGAGCATCAATTATCCGGGTCAGCTACTATTGGTCTGCTACAATATACTGTGAAAATTTGACGACTATTTGCGCGACCTGGGTCATTCTGTGAATACACTTTACTACATGTATATCTGAATTGAGGCCAAAGGCTGAGAAATATCGAAGTCCATTACCCCAGGGAATGAAATTTTCAGGGTTAGCTACTTGTGGTAAACGATTTTGGTCCTTCCATAAGTTAGTTTGAATTTCGTAAAATTAATTAAAACCTAGAGTTCCGTTAATTCAAAGTCTATTACTCATGGCCTGAAATTCCTATAGCCTGCCACTCTTGTTCAACTTCTACCAGAATTTGTAAAAATATTTTACTGATATCATCTCTTTTTTAAGAAACCAGGACCTTTCTATACACATAATAAACGGGAAATTTTAACACTTGACTTGGAATTATCGAATTCCCTAACCGTAGGGGCTAAAATTCCCAGGGTCAAGTGCTAGGGGTCAATCGCTACCACGTTTATGCATTCTAAGGTGCGGATGTAGACAGAGACGTACTGACTTTTACACCCCTCAGACGTTTGTCAGTCAGTTTGTCCGTCTGTCTGTTCGTCCGTCAGTTTGTCCGTCCGTCTGTTCGTCCGTCAGTTTGTCCGTCCGTCTGTTCGTCCGTCAGTTTGTCCGTCCGTCTGTTTGTCCGTCTGTTTGTCTGTCTGTCCATATATCTGTATGTTTATCTTTGATGAAACTAAACGTGTGTATGCAATACCCCTGTCTCTGAGGTGAATAAGTTTTTATAACAACTGACATGCTATTCATATTTTGTACTGACAATTTTTTATAGATCATACGGTTGACTCCTACATGTACCATGCCTTAACATCTTAATGATCTTACTGAAAAAACCCATTCCCCTTATATATGGTTTTATTGCTTTGATTTGCTACTAAATTATTAGAGTTTTCCCTGTATTTCGAATTTTACATACACAAGAGGACCGAGGCCCTATCATCGTCATTCATAATAAATAATTGTGTCAGATAATAATTTGATCACAACGATGGTTTCCTGCGATTGAGCTGAGGGTTACGGTGTGTCCCTCCTACTCGGGTCCATGGGAACGCATCGTCAATATCAATAATATATACTAACAACCATCACGGTGTCTGCGCGGATAAACTCAGCAGCCACGGAGAAATGCTAAATCACCTTAAATCGGTTACAGGTGTGAAACGGCATATCCCTTAATTAACTAAGAAAGTAGTGAAATAAATCACGGGTGCACGGTATTCCTGCACGAGATGCGAGCATGCTGCCGTGTCACCTGTAAACAATAAATCAAGGAATTATTCTATAATACCAACTAAAGGCATTCTGTGACCCTGGAGCGGACTTTGATCTCATACACAGAGAGAGAGAGAGAGAGAGAGAGAGAGAGAGAGAGAGAGAGAGAGAGAGAGAGAGAGAGAGAGAGAGAGAGAGAGAGAGAGAGCTTCAAAAGTATGCAAAAAAATAAGATTCATGGTGCTCTCCCGACCATACATAATAAATAAAGAGAAAATTCCCTATTACATTAAAAACATCTTGTTCACACCAAACCAATAAAATATTCACTTAGAAGCCTACAGTAATGTTTTCTACTATTCAAATTAAGCAAAAGTGATATTCAAATGTCAAAATTTTCTAATTTGGCTAACTTGAAAAAAAAAAACAGTTAAAAATTATTCATACAGGTATTTAGAGAAATGGAAAAGACCACTTTTAACAAAGAAAAGACAACCAATTGTTGTATTTTGTATTCATCCATCATCTACAAATATAACCATGCATGTCAAAGAACTATATATTATTGATAATATTTTGTACGAAAATGAAGTGCAGTAAAACCCGTATCAATCAATTTAATTATCGTTTCATCGTTAGGGAAGTTCTTTTGCAGGAGTTGACGAGGCACTGGTCCTGTAGACCAAATTTAATTCGCGACGACTTTATTTCGCGAACAACCTGAGAGAAACTCGGTCGCTGCGACTAACTGTTGCGATCAAGCCTTTGAAACCATGTTTTATTACACCCATAGGCAAGTACCGGTTCGCGACGAGAAAAATTCGCGACAAAGAGGCTTTCGCAAACCTCGCGAAAATTTCAAGCACGCGAATAAAAGTTGGTTTTTATAGTATTTAGGAGTCTATGGTCATTGTCGTATCAAATAACAAAAAGATCGGCAGTTTAGAATCATCGTTGTAATATAAATTAAATATGACGTATAAACAAAAATAATGTAACAGAATATTGGCAGAGAAAATGTAAAAAAAAGGAATCACAACTAGTGAATGAGGAAATGCCTACTAAATGTTCATGACTTTTTTTAAGTCAAGAGTACACATGCATGGTTTTTCATATAGGCCCATTTGCTCTCTGTAAACTTTTAAAATTATCTACATTTTTTATTAGAAATTTACCTGCACTATTTGTATTATGAAGAATAATATCGTGACGAAAATTTTCGATTTGCCACAACTTTATAAATTGAATGTTTATCCTCCTTAATCACTGGCGGATTTAAGGGGGGGCGTGGAGGGCGCACGCCCCCCCTAAAATTTTCAAAGTATGCATGACTGTAGATGATTTGATAAATTTTACATAGAAAAGTTAGCATTTTGTGTTTCACTTTATTTATAATTATGCCTGACTCAATGGTACACCTCATTGATACACTAACTGTGCTATGCTGACTGTAATTCTGCTGCTCTATAAACATCTGATCCTAATGCATGTTGACAGGTTCTGATAACAAACCAATTTATTAAACTGTGTTTAAAACAATTAAGCAGTGTTGGTCATTTCATTATGGTGGCTGCATCAAATTCCCCAGAGCCCTGAACTTGGGGCTTCGACCAAGAATCGACTGGAAATCCCAGCAGTTTTGTTTCATGTGTAGACTGCGCTGTCATTTCCCTATTGCGATGCAAGCAAAAATTTCTGAATATTTAAAAGCTGGTCGAAGGTATAAATATATAATTGCATTTAAAACCAGATGGTCTTTGTGCAATCATTAATTAATTACTGTATATTTTTTGAATTTTTTCTAGGTAAATAGACTATTTAATTTTAATATAAGAATACTGAAGATTTGATGCATCAGATATTTCTAACAGCTAATAGGGGGTCGGATACCGTAACGTCATTAGAATGTTGTAACTTTGATAAACTGGTTAATTTTGGGACTTCATAAATGCCTAAATATTTTGTTTTTAATCCAATACATGTATTATAGGTATAAATAACAATATGTGTCAAATTGTTATAAATGTGTTATAGGCTTTTGTGTAAAGGAAGTAAACACCAAGGGGAAATAGTAGATGGCGGAAGTCAGTGCTGCTGTATTGCCTTGACATATCTGTCTTCGGACATACCTAAATCATCGGCCGATGTTGATCATATTTTAGAACTGGGGACATCACTTTATCGCCAACGTTGTCAACATGGAGGGTATATGCTTATTCAAGAGTTGGAGGGAGAAATGGAGATCAGAGGTAGAAAGCTGCTGGTATCTGTGGGAAACCCTAAGTGTGGCACTATTATGCAGACACAAGACAACAATGATGCGCTTGCTTTCACATTGGAAACAGCCCTAGAGCATATTAAAGAGGAATCAAGCACATTCTTTTTAACCATCGGAAATGCACCAGGATCAACAATTGGGGTAAAACATCAGATGTCAAATTTTATCGTTATGGATTCACATAGCAGAGATGATAGAGGAATGTGTTGCCCCAATGGAAAATCCGTCGTAATGAAGTTTGAACATATATCAAACTTCATTAAATATGTCCGTGAGATGGCGCAATCTTTGTCCTCAAATGATGTGCAATTTGAAATAACGGGTTTATCATTACACAACAGTCCTAATGATCCGCCCGTTCAATCCAGTCAACAGCAGTCAAACCTACCTGTGGATGATCAGCATCAAGAATCAAACGAACAGAATCCGCCCGTTCAACCCAGTCAACAGCATTCATCGAGTACAACAAACCTACCTGTGGATGATCAGCATCAAGAATCAAACGAACAGAATCCGCCCGTTCAACCCAGTCAACAGCATTCATCGAGTACAACAAACCTACCTGTGGATGATCAGCATCAAGAATCAAACGAACAGAATCCGCCCGTTCAACCCAGTCAACAGTATTCATCGAGTACAACAAACCTACCTGTGGATGATCAGCATCAAGAATCAAACGAACAGAATCCGCCCGTTCAACCCAGTAAACAGCTTTCATCGAGTACAACAAACCTACCTGTGGATGATCAGCATCAAGAATTATACGAACAAAATCCGCCCGTTCAAAATTGTTCTGCTACCGACATTTCAAGATATTTGAACAATTCAGATTTACTTACCGATGAAATAAAGTATTCCCTCATACAAAACAGAAAACCGGTGGCTGATTTCACATTTCCATCGCGCATCTATAAGGATAAACGTAGACGGTGTGGCATCATTCACAGACGATGTACCATGCAGCTCTTTGATACGTTTGATTTCATTACATATTCTGAATCAAAAGATGGGTTGTTTTGTCTTGGTTGCGTGCTTTTCCCAAACATGTCTCATAGACGACCAAAGAAACTGATCACAGAACCATATTTTAACTGGAAGGATGCACGTGAAGATTTAAAACAACATAATGTTTTTGAATATCATGTATCCTCCATGGCCCAATTACATGCGTTTGTGAAAACACACACTGAACCAGGGAACAGAATTGACATGACAATTCGATCTACTGGAACAGAGAGAATAGCAAAAAACAGAAAAATATTATCGTCTATCATAGAGTCACTCATATTTTGTGGCCGTCAGGGCATATCTTTACGTGGTCACCGAGATGATGAAACTTGCAGAGAAGATAATTTAAACATGGGGAATTTCAAAGAGCTTCTCGCTTTTCGAGCATCTTGTGGTGACAACCTGTTGGACGATCATTTGAGATCCTGTAAAAAAAATGCGACATACGTATCAAAAACATCACAAAATGAACTGCTTTTATGTATTAAGAAGTTCATACAAGATACAATTGTGCAGGAGGTTCGAGATCAGCCGATAGGTCCATACTTTGGCTATCAGTGTGATGAGGTGACTGACGCCAGTAACTGGGAACAGCTCGGTGTTGTAATTCGGTATGTTGTCAATGGGAAGCCTATTGAACGGCTTATAGAATTTATAGAGTGTGAGGAAATCACTGGAATGGCAATATGTGAATCCATTATCTCGTGTATGAATGAAGTTGGTCTGGATCCGAACTACTGTCGTTCCCAAACAATGGATGGTGCTGGAAATATGTCTGGAAAACATTCAGGGTGTGCAGCACGATTTAAAGACCAATATCCTAAAGCTGTATATCATTATTGTAGCTGTCATGATCTGAACCTTGCCATCAGTAAAAGCTGTTCATTGAAAGAAGTGCAAATATGTTTAGACACATTAAAGAAGCTGGGTATATTCTTTAAATATTCACCAAAGCGCACGCGAAGGCTGGAAAGGGCTGTTGATGAAATCAACGATGAAAGAACTGAAAACAAAATTGACAAGAAGAAGTTTAAGGTGTTTTCAGAGACCAGATGGGTAGAGAAACACATCACCCTGCAAACATTTCAAGAGATGTATCAGCCAATTTTGCTCTGTTTAGAAGCAATTTCGTTAAGAGAAAGAAACTGGGATGCAAAGGCGGTTGTGGAAGCAAATGGTCTCTTAGCAAAATTGTCAGATTCACAATTTATTGCCTCCTTTCAAACCATCCGGAATTTCTTTGGATACATGTCTGGACTTAGTAAGAAATTACAAGGAAGCAGCTTGGATGTATTGGACGGATACAGAATGGTCGCACATGTGCGCGAGGTTATATCAGGGTTGAGGTCAGATGATAATGAATATGACAGTGTCTTCCATCGCATGGAGGAGATGGCTCAATTAACAGACGGTGTCATGACTGTCCCTCGTCAGTGCTCAAGGCAATCTCAAAGAAGCAATGTTCCTGCGTCATCAGCAAAAGAGTACTTCAAGCGAAATACCTACCTTCCATATTTGGATTCTTTAATACAACAACTCGACTTTCGGTTTTCAACCTTGGCTCAACAAAGTGCTCAAGCATTGTGTCTGGTGCCCTCAAATCTCTCTCGTTTGAACCAGGAAGTTTTACATGCTATAGAAACCAGCTTTGGGTCAGACATGCCAGACCAATCTTCATTTCTGCAAGAGTTGAACTTATGGAAGCAAATGTGGAGTCATCAAACAGATCAGCCAGACACACTTTCAAAGACACTTCTGGACGATAGAACATGCCGAACCATGTTTCCAAACATCACCAAAGTTATTCATTTACTACTTTTAACATCAGTAACATCCAGTTCTGTGGAGCGGGCCAATTCATCTTTAAGATTTATTAAGAGTTATCTGCGCTCTACGATGGGAGGAGAGCGATTTAATTCCCCTTATGCTTTTATTTATTCATAAAGACATCAAGGTAGATGTCAGTAAAATCATTGACATTTTTATTTCCAGAAATCCAAGACGGATGTTGCTTGAAAATCCAACTGGTGATTAAAAGAAATGAAAACTTTATCTTGTTTGTTTATTTTCATTGCTTATTTCATCTTTTAAAAGTGTACATAACTAAAAAAAATGCCACTATTTTGAGCCTGGTTTTACCTTCAAAATACACGAAAACCCAGGAGCTTCCAGGGGGCTTCGCCCCCTGGGCCCCCACCAGGGCTTTGCCCTGGACCCACAGGGGGCCTCAAGGCGGCCCCCAGACCCCCTGCCTCAATAATTTTATCCACGCCCCCCCTAACTACAAATCCTGTATCCGCCCCTGTTAATGGACAATATTTAGAAACCGGGCCGAAAGTGTACACCTTTTACTGTGAAACAGAGACATGTAGAAGCGTCCATATCTCCGCTGTGGGGTATTGACGGGTATCGGGGGCTCAGACAAAAGACCACTTCAGCGTTCTGGGGGTGACAGATCGCGGCGTGAGGACAAGAACGCGGCGAATGATGACTACTTAAGACAGAGATCTGGACCCACAGTCTGTCTACACAGGAATGGCAAGCACGTGGACCGGATCATACGGGAACAGACTGAGTGGATTCATCTCAAAGATAGATACTCGTATTGCTTTCTCCTATAAAGTAGATCTTGCAGCAACGTTTTGCCTCTGCTTCCTTGAACCAACAATTTGTCTCTCTCGCTTTCTCTCAGTCTGTCTCTCTGTCTGTCTGTCTGTCTCTCTGTCTGTCTGTCTGTCTCTCTCTCTCTCTCTCTCTCATATTTGTTATTCCATAAATTTCGAGCCTTTCTTCCATCAATATCCAAGGTTTATCTAATACAATTTGACACACTACGACATTTGAAATATAGAAATGCAGACATCAAAGGATAGCGCCAGCACTGTGGCTGTAGTGGCCGCGGGGATTGATACCTTATTAATCCGATACAGAGAGCGCAGATCAATGGCTCAAAGAGAAGCACCTATCTGGACAACCTCTGCATGCACCAGATTGGATTTCTTACAATGAAAACGAATTTTTATATAATATGTAATATTGCAAGATGCTTGAAACTTCAAAAAGACCTATTATGTTACAAAGGGGAGCTCTCGAGGAGGACACGCTAAACTCAGTATCTTAGCAGAGAACTTAATGTTCGAGCTAAGTCAAAGACATGACTTTTTGCATCATGTCTTGTTTTCTTCAAAAGGCAGAAAACAATTAAAGGAAAAACAGATTACTGCATGACGAAATGCAAAAGCACTCCACGTGACCCTGGACTTCCGGTCCATTCCCATAAATCTCTGTTTTCACAGAGATTCGACATCATAAACATCCTCATCATATCTGTTTCCGACTCCCGGACCCAATGATATTCATTCGAGAAACAAGTTTATTGGAGACAGTTTTCTTCCAGCAAGTACTCAACAGAATATTAAGTTTTAAAAGATATTGGAAAGGCAAACGACGCCTTCATTCCACAGAGTGATTCAAAACTAAATCAAGTCTGAAAGCAGGGTAAAAAAAGAACGAGCTTTTGAAGAAAATGAGGTGGAAAGAAACCAGGTAACTTGGACGTCTGTACGATCTATTGAAACTTATTGCAATTTGGTTTTCAAATAACTTGAGGGATTGTTCAAAGGATGGATATATTGGATATTCTTTCTTGTATATTGTAAAAATAAAGCAACACCTATATGGAACACCTTGAAAAAATCGATGCGAAATGTCATCATTATCATCATCGCCAAGCCATCAAACAAAACAATGATACTCTGGAGAAAATGAAACAAAAACTGAAAATGCATTTTTTTTTAAACTGGCCATTTATGATTTTTCAATGTACAGCAAATGACACAACGACATAAACTCTATTCCTTAACTGAGACATGTACATGTGTATACACTTTGTTTGTTGCGGCTTGACTTTTTGCCACGCGAGTTTCCATCTGATACAGTACAAATATTTCTGTCCTTAAGTAATGTTAACAATTTATGAGTGGATAATTTGAGTACACCGAACTCAACAAATCTTCCAACAACTGAGTTAATCGGCGGCCGATTAATGTAGAGAATAGCCCGTTTTTTAAGACGACGGATGAGAAGTTAATTACGAGGACAATGTCTACCTAGATCGATACAGTAACACGCTGGTCTGAACACGATTCCAACGCTGTTCAGGGGATTGAGTAGAGCTAAATCCCCGAACTCTTCCAGGAGCGATGTGTCGTAATTTAACAAGTGGCATGGTGAAGTGATAAATTTTAAGATAAACTTCTATATACTCAGGTGATTAAGCGTCAAAGACATACTTCATTATTACATAGATCAATATGCTATCTTTGCTGTGTTATTTTTTGTTTTGTTTTTAAATTTAAAGAGTCTGGTAGCATTTAACTATTTATGTTAAAGGCTTTTATTATTCTCTTAGTCATTAATATGAAACCTAACATCTAAACAAAATAAAAAAGAAAGAACCTAGAGTACCCCTTCCCCCGGCCACCCTGATTCATCTTCTTACCTGACATAGGTAACGGCTCCAGTTGGCTACACGGACAGACGATAAGTTTCAGTACAGGTGTTGTGCATTATTACAGTTCCACTGTTAGCACCGCTCTGAGGACACACCTGACTGGGAATCTACAGGTGTTTAACAATAACTCCTATATCACCGAGGTCACACGGCGGGGCTATAAAGCTCTCAACGTATGCTCAATACAGCCTCCTAACTCCGACCAGACTGCTGCTGCCAGGGGTGCACACAACAGAACGAGCAAACAGAGTTTTGTCTTAACATTGAATCATTATTATATCAAAATATTAAAAAAAAAAAAAATTCAATTAAAAAATGACTTTTAGATTTAACTTTTTTTTCTCAGATACATCAGCGCATGATGCCACCATCACCAGCGATTTTATTCTGTGATTGTTAAAGAATTATTTTTGTTCAAACAAATCCTAAAGGTCACCAGCGGAAGTAAAAGCTGCGCATGCACCCGTATATTTTCTCAAGGTGTATCTGTTTCTCAGATCAAAGCCAAACGAATACACAAAGGAAGCGAATTACGTACATGTTGTTCAGAAATCGTGATTTACCGACCGCTCTCATTAAGCATATGTCCATTTGAGTAAAAAAATCCGCCGATTTTCAACACTATGTTTTTGTCTATTTTAAACCAAATTAGGTGTTCACGCTCAGGGTAAATAAACTGATTCCTTATCAAGCTATTTTTGGGGTTGGATAGGTAACTGTATTAAGTATATTAAACACTATACAGCGTTAGGTTGGGATCACTGATTAGCAGCCCAAGCCGGAGTGGGCGTGTGGTGTATAAACCACCAGTAAACTAAGCCGATAGACTCTTGGAAATCGTTGTTCAGTTTAAGATTCCCCTAGTGTACTTTTCCACTTTAATTGATTCCTAATTTCCAAATTGTATCCGTCATAACGTACCATAAAAATAGACAAGCCTTCAAAATGTGATCTGTGTGGCACCAGAAATTGTTATCAGAAAGACTGAAGTAATCAATGATAGCTTTTTATTCGAACACCCGTTTCGATTTTTGTATTTTATATTTTATGCACCGTCATTACAGATATTTACACATCTACTGAGAAGCTAAGAAACCTGATAAAACCGGAGATAGGAATAGAGACGGAGAGATGGTAGAAATGATAACTGAAATACTGTAAATAAAAACAGAGTTATTTAAAGGTGGATGCTATTGCACATTCCCGTAAAATACCATATATTTACACATTTCATACATTGCTTTGATAATTGTTAATGAAATTTAAAAAAAATAAACAAAATCACCAAAAAAACTGTAAGTTGTGGATTTTTCAAGTAAATTTAAAATCTTATTTTTTATCCGATTTTCCTATTATATCATTCGTTGGGTAAAAGTTTCCATGATGCTTATATGACGTTATGATAAAATGAAGCTTTGAAGGAGTACGCTATAGGATTGACAGAAGTAAAAAGCTTAGGAGATTTTAAAAACATAAATATTCTATCTTCATGCTTATTTTTTTTCAAATTTTATTTTATTGAATTCATTATATTGATCCACTTTGTTATACTCCAAATAGATAGCAAAATTTGGTGCATTTTATATCTAGAGATGGCCCATTTTAAATACATATACCAGAAGTTAGAATTTAAAATGGGACAAATTTTCACGCTGCTATGATTTATTTGGAGAAGAGTTTAGTGTTTCTTACTTAAAAGTTAGAAAATAATGTATCTTATCACATATTACAATTTGCGGAAAATGTCTTTTGTAGTATTTTGATAACAAATCCGTATGATTTTGTTCCTACTCACGGACCCGCGCTGAAGTCTGCCTCCTGTTGAGCAAAATGGGGTATTCTATGGATAAAATTAAAATATCTTTCCGCTTCCATATTTTTTTATTTTTAGAAATGATAACATCGTTTATTTTGGAATTTCTCCAACTGCAGCTGACCAACAGACAGACGGGTAAACCACGGATGACGTGTGACCTACAAAGCTCGTTTGAATTTCCGGTTCAGATGAGCTGCATTTTGTATAATAAAAATTACCATGGATATCGTAACCCTCGGACTGATATTGGCACCTTTAGTAGATTTCGAAAGAAAGAAGTGTAGATTATCATTGTTCATTTATAAACGCTAACTACTAGTAATCTCCAAGAAATTCATCATGGATGGCGACGCGCTCTTTTCTGCAATTAATTTGTGATACTTTACGACCAAGCGGCATCGCCAAATGAATAGAGGCACTGTGTGGCACTGCGGTACGCAGAAATCAGGATAAAACACAAAAAAAAACCCGAATTCATCGAACTCTCGGGAAATGATGCGATAAAGATCTAAGTATACCGGAATTTCAACAAAAAATTAATTATTTTTGCAGCATAACGGATTTACTGATTTCAAAGAAAATCCCACGGTGTCTTAAGATTTAATTACTGCATATATGTGTAATTATAATTTTAAAGACAGCACGAAGAACTTTGACATTTTTTAAATTTGAGAGAGAGAGAGAGAGAGAGAGAGAGAGAGAGAGAGAGAGAGAGAGAGATGTTCTTGTTTAAATCGCGAAAACGGAACTAAATGTATATATATATATATATATATATGAATAAGGAGCCCGCATTATTATCAAAGATGCAAACAGAACAATTACGACTGATGGTGCCGTGTTCACTTAAAACACGTTGTTTAACTGATACTAGTATACAAATTTATCTTGAGACATACTGGATGTCATATCATTTAACTTAGAGAAATTCACACTTCTCATCGGGACTTTGGTCCAATGGTAGGTATTGGAGCTCTACATGGTATTATGAAATAATGTTTTTTCTCTAAACATTTTAGGATGAAGACATCGATATTTCCGTTATATCATAAAAATTTACCACTACGAACACAGCGCACTGATTAACATCCGATGTTAATTTAGGTAATTACAGGTATTAATATAACAAGGAGTGCACACCTTTTACAGAGTTTTCTATAGCGAATCCAGGTGTATCGTTGTTTATGTTAGTATACAGTCATTCACTGATATACCGCCCCCGTACTTCACAATCCTTGTTAACAAAATTCCGGGGAATGAACAATGGTCAAATGGCCATCAACGAAAACATCGCCTACCTCATCTCATTGAGAGGATCACCAATGAAGCTAGTGCCAAAACACAAACGCAATGATGATTAAAAATTTTAATGGCATTTAATCTTCAACATTTTGCTATGAACTAAAAACATTTTATTTTCTACTTGACCGATGAGTGTTCGAAGAAGGTAGGCGAGCGTAAGGTCGCGTGTCTGCTGGCTTTAAGGTGTATGGGTGGTTAGAATTGGTCTAAAACCATTATCTCTAGACTTCATGCATTGACAACTTACCAACTTCATCTCGACAGACATCCCAGCTCAGAACAACCCACTTGCTTTCAGTTAAATTATTGATGTAGTTTTACACTTAAAATCCTATTGTCAACATAACTGCATGCACGCGTGTATTTCAGCATGCAAAAAACATGGAAAAATTCCGAATAATAACAACTTATTTACATAATCGATTATGGTTGATATATGACATCAAACATGCAACCTGCACCTTATTTTTGTTCATTTTATTGACATGCAAATTGCGAGAAGCACAATGATTGCTAAAAGAAAGAGGAACCCTTGTCATCTCGTCTGCCTACACATGGGTGAGTTGCATGTCTATATGCATAATTATTTGGGAGTCAACGTGAATAAGTTTAAAGAGGTTGCCTTATAATTCCCGTATGTTCGCTATCACGTGTTAGCGATACTTTTATATCTTTTGGTTCTAGGGTTGTTGTTTTTTTTAAAAATAAATCAATCGTTTTCAACTGAAAAATAAATTCCCCTTACCTCAGCAGGAGAAATCTATTATAGATAATACTTTCTTGGAAAGAAAGCAAATGAAAATTTAATTGCAAATCAAACAAAGAAAAACTGCATTGCAAATACGGATAAGATGATGTATCGTAAAATTAAGGTAGACATGGAACATGTTCCCACAAACCTTTTGGCATGATAAGAAAACCCATGCTCTGAAATGTTGGAGTTTGGCGTGTTGATGCGGTATGTCACAACCACTAATTATAATTAAGATTAATGGATTAAGCCTTTATAATTCCTGATCACTACACATTCGTAAACGCCAATACTAGTATTGGTGAAAAAAATTCAAGTAAAACTATTAAAAACTTAATAAAATTTATAGTTTATCTAAATCTTAATGACCCACAATTATTGGTGATTTATTTAAATTATCTTCCATAGGTACTCATCAAAAAATTATCTAAATTTACCCAAGTTACATCACAGGAATAACAAAAGGATTACCAAAAGGAGAAGACAAGGGAATTTAACACTAAAATAAATCAAGTGATTCAAAGAAAGAGATCGGAGTCTAAAATTTTGCTATTCAACAAGAGGAGTGAGCGGACTTAGCACCACATTGGGCAAACTATTCAACAGAAGAAGAGAAACTACTAAACACAACACAACAAAAAAGCTAGCTGGTAAAAAACAGAAAAGTAAACTTTCCACCAAAAAGGAAACTATTCAACAGAGCAAAAAGAGAATCAAACTTAACACTACAGGATTAGAGGATCAAGTTATTCAATGGGATGGGAACCCCATCGTCGATGACCCCCGTGTGATTCACATCGATTCCCTCCATCATCACGCGGTTTGAGGAAACTTGTGAATTAAAAACCTTGGTTTGCGACGATGGGAGACCCGGAAAGCTATCATTGCCATGAAAGACAAATAATCCAAGTTTGTCTATTCAAATTTGTCATTGCCTTGGTACTTTTATATAAGTTATGAACAAGGTTATACGTTACGGTGATTAGTAATGAACATTCCATTACGATACGTCTCTGTTTTCTCTGTAATATCATTGTGCCTAAAATCAATTGAGCACGGACTTATGTGGTGGCGCCCCTGATACAAAAACTCAGTGCATTTTGTATTAGATTTGTGATCAAAATTGCACTAAAATATTGAATCTTTTTTTAAAGTAAATTAATTAGAGATCCTTTTTAGTTCATTCAAACACTGTAATAGTTTAGTATAGAATGTATTTGGAGAAAATTGATACTTAGAAATAACGGGCAATGTGCTGCCAGTAACAACACAGGGAGCAAACTCGTAAAGCTTCATTCTATCTGATTCCTTTGTCCATTTCTATTCATGTTACAGTTCTCGTTAAATGCCAATTTCTTCTTTGAATTAAAATCAGACCAGAACTGTGTCGTTTCGAAACCATAAAGATAGAGCCTTTGATCAATTCTGTTTGAATGAAACCTTCGGCTAACTATTTTTTGAATTATGAAATGATTATGAATATAAAAGAAATACAATTGATTTAAATGACAAATTCGAAAAAATATTAGCGTGATGTGGAAAACAAATCGTGCCTTATTATGTTTTGTGCATTTAATCTCCCGTAATCGATAGTCTCCAAGCCGAAGAAAGAGAAGCAGGGAGTGAGCAGGGAATCCAACACACGGTACTCTGGCCATCTTCAAGATTTGGATGGATTTCATTTTTCTTATAAACCCATCCTTTCGAATGCGGTGAAATGCAATCGGGCCTTTCCGATCTCCGATTTCATTCTGCGATAAAATGGTCAGCGTATTGAACATACATGCAGAATAAAAGGGCATGGTCAGGATTTTATTCGAAAAAAATTTCCGATTTTATTGTGTACAATGCTTCAGTAAGGCAATTTTAGGAGGCAACCAAAATTATAGCGTCATTCGTTGAGTTATAAGCGAGAAACAAAGCTTGCAATTTTTTGCTATGTAAACAAAGCGTTTGTTTACATTTTAAATGTTGAAGTGAAAATTTCAGTTTTAGACCTAAAATAAATGTGTTTAACGTTAGAAATTGTTTATTTGTGCTTAAAATGAATTAGAAGTTAGACAAATCAGCTTGAAACAGATTTTTACTGGTATAATAAACCTACGTAAACAAAAGCAAGGCACGAGCCTTGTTTACATGACAGAGAATTGTGAGCCCTTTACTTTGCTTATAACTCTACCATTGACTCTCAAATTGTACTCAATCATTAGAAATTCATTCCTAAAGCATTGTAAATAATTAAAACAGTAAATAGAATTTGACTTAAATGGTGACCATGCCCCTTCAACGTATCAATATCATACCAGTATACACACCTGTGTGGTAATTCAGTCAACCAATTAAGTTAACGTGTCTCTAGTTGCATAGTACATATAAATAAGACGGAACTGAAGCATATTCAGTTGATCGTAAAGGGTTCTTATTAACATAATTAATAAATATATATTTCAAAATTTTGGTATTAAAAATATGAAATAGTTTGTTCCGTATTACAACTTTTCATTACATAACATTTACACCCACTTCCAATTAACTATACTATGTCCCGAGTTTTTGCTTCCACCACTTTTTGCTTGATATTTCAATAATAGTAAATACCTTTGTGCTCACACTATGTTCATCCACTATTAATATGAAAAATGTCCAGATTATCTGTTTTGAAACGCCCCCTCTACCGCTTCAGGTTTCAATACACATCCAAAAATTGAAAGTCTACGGAGAATTTGCATTGCATCAGCCATTAATAAGCCCGGATGATAACGTTAAAAAATTGCGCGATGTATTCCGAGTGTATTCCGAATGGAGAAAAGATGTAAACATTTCCCATTATAAAACTCCATAAGAAAATTGTTTTTGTTCCTGTGAAATTTTATGAGTGAAAAGGGATAAATGTTCAATGAAGATATCTTGGATATATTCCCTTTCATCGTTTTCAATTGTATTTCTTTCACAGGTATGTGTATTTTTATCAAAAATCATCAAAAATTGATGGAAGCAATAACTTGGGACAGACTTTAGGTCAGTTTTCATCATAATAACCTCTGAAAATATCTCGAAATCCTTTAGATTTGTCACAAAGATTTGCTTTTTATACAAATAGAAAATTCGAAGATTGCCTTTTAGACTTCATCTATTTTTTATTTTTAATATAGAGAATGGAGATGGGGGGGGGGGGGGGGGGTTGGATAGCATTGACTTGATCCCAACCAAACCTTTTTAAGAAAATTTGAAAGTCAAATCAAACCCTTTTGATACTATTTTTAAATTATATTGTTTTTTTATAATGTGAAATATTTGTTTATATCTGATGCACAAAAGTAAATTATATTGAAGAAAAAGGATAAGTAGAAATTTTTTATCATGTTTTTCTAATCTTATTGTATACTTTTCCAATGAAAACTGCTTTGAGTTACATTTTTTCTTTCATTACGCATGGGGAAAAGCAATGTTGTTTTTAATGATTAAAAAAAGAAAATGAACTTTTTTGGTTGAATCCTAGCTTATCATGTCCTGTTTTGATTGCATCTATTTTGAACTGTTTTGTTTAGGTTTAACCCTAGCTCGAACAGTTCTGTTTGGGTTGAATCCTATATCTTAACCTTTTTTGTTTGGGTTGAACCCTAGCTTGTTGTTTTTCGGTATAACATTAGCTTAAAATGCTCTGTTTGGGTTGAATTCTAGTTTGAACAATTCTGTTTGGGTTGAACCCTGGATTGAACTGTTTTGTTTGGGTTGAACCTAAGCTTGAACGGTTCTGTTTGGGTTATTTCCTATTTCTTAAAAAAAACCCAAACATTATTCAAGTCAAAACAGGCGATCTACGGGCATTTTTTTCTTTCAATATACGAAGGCACATTGTAGTGATATCAAATAAAGTCCCTCCTAGGTTGTAGAGATTTTGTAGGGCAAAATATTATTCAATTCTCACCAACCAATGATGAAAATAAACGCAGTCCTTTTTAACGTTAAAAAGGAGAAAGTGGCATTTTTTTTATCCAATGTACCTACAAATATAACCCCCTAAATGCTACTAGTTTCCCGTATGGTAGACTATAGCTTACAGCGCTAATATATACACTTCTAATGTCATAGCTTCGCTATATAATACGATTTTTTAAGACCTAAAAAATAAGTCTTTTTTATAATCGACCTATATACTCAGCCATAATACGGGGGATTTTATCTTGTAACATTTAATCAATGACGTCAACAACTATGTTCTTGATACCATTACAGGGGTGATATAGACGATGAAATACTAAATAAAATCCATTTCCCAAAGAAACGGGCTTTCCAACTTATTGTTTAAATATGTCTTCCTCCAAATAAGACAAATGCATTTCTAACATTAATTGTCAATAAATTGTTTTGCTAAATGTCAATTTCAATAAATCATGTTATGGAAGCATCTAAGCGAATAATCGTTAGATCACTCTTATGGATGACTAACAGGTTTCATAATAGTTTAAGTTTCACCACGGGAAACCAAGCGCCATCTTCAGTCCCGCGCGGAATTGTGGGTAATTTTCGGGGATTAAGTAATCACACAATGGATAAAGTACAGAATGACGTGGGATAACCTCAGATTAGAATACGAGTCGGGTCATTATGTGGCTGGCTACACATCTTTAAAATAATCAGTGGTTTACTGGCCCACTAATTCTCCATCACTGCCAGGATTCCCGGAAGTTGATAACGTTTCTTGACGGAAACCGCAGACACTGCGTGCCATGTTCGGTGTTTCAGCTTGGCACTCTATCCGATTTTCGACATTTGGACGGAGGAAGCGATAGTGCCTTGACATATATCGGACCAATATAGACTAAAAGGTCGAGGCTAATTGATAGTTTGAGTCGATGTTAAGGTTCAGCTTGCTTACAGTAACTGATTAAAGGCGAGATCGAGGCTTGTGATATGAGTACTAGATGGAGAAAAATCTATATTTAGTGGTTATGATTGAGAATGAAAGTTTACAAAATACAAATAAACTGTGTCTATATTACTAATGTAAGCAGTTTTTCGCTGTTAAATGTAGTACGAATAGTTGTGTTGTCACACGCAGCTGATTGCCAAATGTATTTTCTTGTTAAATAGTAAAAAAAAAGTCGGTGATAGATTTTTCTTTGATGTTGTGTTTCCAAGACAGATAACTTTACGATACCACCGAGGCAAAAAATTGAATAAATACAAAAAAAAGTGATGTGGTGATGTAAAAGGTGGTTTGCTTACAAATGTCAGCAATACATACATATATAATTACAAATAAACTTCGCTTTGAACAAAAATGATATCTGACCCCCCCAAAAAACCTCCCCAGATAGTATCCCCAGCTATGATGGACCGATATCAAATGACACTGGGTTCGATGGAGGTATACCGACATTAACGTAGTATTACTGCAGTCTATTGTTTGATGAACCAATAATAAAATGCTATCGTTGAATTCTAAGAGCAGATACATGTATCAACTTGTTGACGTTAGATTTCACACAAACTTTGCACTACATATATCAACTACTGTCGAACAAGTGTTTATCGACCAAAATTCTTTTTATGATCGGTGTCAGGTATATAGAACCATTATAACAGGAGCTTGGACTTTGGGTAGTTGTGTCAAACAGCAATGTCACGTATGCCTGCCTATTTCATTGCTGCCCACTCAGTGAAAGTTCACTGAAATCAACACGATTTGTCTGGCTTCTGAGCTAAGACTACGCAATCGGTGTATATTTCACTTGAATCCAGCATCATTTTAACATGTTTTGACGCAAGAAGTGATAGCTACGTCCTACGGAAAGTCCAAGGCCTTGTAATAATGGTTCTATATCCCAAACGGTTTACTGGCTTGAAGTCTTATTAGTACACAAATAATCACTTTATTTTTTACACTTTTGAATATGCGCGTTAGTATTGCAACTCATTCCGACCTTTCAGAGTTTGACATTCTATACGATTATATTATAGATCAAATAAGTATGACTCTCTAATCTCCCGTCAATAAGGCAGTATTATGTGGATTATGTACCCTTATTTCAGTTCATCCTTCAAATGGAGAATAATTGTCGTTTTTTGTGTAATTTGTTTTTCTCTCCATGTTCTGTGATCAAATTATCGAGTACACCCATAAATTGTGATGTAAGCATGACAGCACCTGGTAAAACTCCTTACACACAGCACTGCCTCGTTACCGTTACCCTGGGTTATTTCATTCACACCTAAACAGAATTATCAGTCTTATATGATAAGCATTTTTTCATTCGCCAGTTCATCAAATACGTAGTTGTAGATCTGTAGCTTCCGGTCGGACGAAATGGATGGTCATCTCAGGTCGTCCATCCGAATTTGTTCAGTCCGGGTGCTACAGACTTGCAGCTATCAAATACAAAGCCAAAATTTAGGAATTTAATGTTACATTCATTCTTACAGAAAAGGAAATATCGATGTACATGTAATAACTATGTGTTAGTTTTCTAGACACTGCAAAACATTAAAGCTCATGGAAAGATATCTCTTAAAATGATGAATGCTGTGTGTCTTATAGTAGGCAGACAGAATCATACTCTGTCCAAGATATTCTGGATTCACATTTGGATTAATTGCTTGATATTTATAAATACCTCAGGATTCAAACGATGTTCATTCAAAAGTATGAAAAATTTCCAAGATTTCTCAGTCGAAACGCCCCTGTGAGCTTATCAGGTTTCAATACAATGCTAAAAAATGTGATGTCTACGGAGATTTTGTATTGCAGCAAGCCCGGATGATAACGTTGAAAATCTGCGCGATGTATTCCGAGTGTATTCCGACTGGAGAAAAGATGTAAACATTCCCCGTCATAAATCTCCGTAAGGAATCTGTTTTTGTTCATGTGAATTTTTCCGAGTGAAAGATGATAAGTTGTCAGTGAAATTATCTTGGAAAATATCCCTTTCAACTATTTCAATTGCACTTCTTTCACTGGTATGTGTATTTTTAATAAAAATCGTCCAAATGTGCTCCATAAATATCTTGGGACAGACTAAAACTTGGATTTGCAGCAATTTGTACAATTTTAATAATTTAACTGCCTATGGATTAAGACCTGATATAGAGATAGTCCAATCAATGCCGTATAGATCAATCAACAAAATAATAAAAAAAAATGAAATAAATAAATTAATTTATAGATTAAAGTCATTTTTGTGTCGTCTACTGAATTGAAATGATCATATTAAATAATATAACTTAAGCTCCGCCTCGCCATCTATGAGATTGATCAACCCGATATTTTTCTGTAGCCAGTCAGTCACAAACCTAATAAGTGTTCTGTTTTTCCGAGGACTGCATATCAAGTGACATATTAATTCACAAAGGGCGATAATCTACCCAAACCATGGTATACAAGTTGCCTAACATCTCCTCTAATTTAACTCATTTAAACTCTTCAAAATTATCAATCTCACCAAATAACCTTTGAAAATCTTCACTTTACTAATGTTTACTTAAAATGATTTTTTGCTATTCAATTTTAAACCTACTGAAAAAAAAACAAAGATGTACGAGGCAGTCACGTAGAATGCTTTTATCAATGAATATGTGACTTTTCAGTCCAAGGAAAAACAATATCAAGTAATTTGCAAGATGTAAAGGCCACAGAAATTACCGAATTCGATGTGGTGCGCCATGTTTGGAAGGACAGGGTGGGGTGAGGGCGTCTGGGTTAAGACCTACCCCCTACCCCACCCCTTCCCGTTGGTGAGACAATCAGAGACCGGTGAGAGACAGATGCCGGGAGACACTCGCCGTGGTCACACACAACATTAGTCAGCGGTGATGAAGCGAGTATCAATACAGGGACTCCGCCGTTTCGCCAGTATTGCCTCTGATTAAATAGACATTTGGCTCGGCGCCACATTTATCACGGTCCCTGGAATTGTAACTGCCCATGTGAGTGATAACAAATCTCAGAAAATTGAAAAATTATACATTCCTGTCCAAAATATGGTGTTTGATATCCCCCTTGGTATGCTTCTATACAAATGTACAATGGAAATATTAATCCGCTGTCAACTTCCCTACCAAGGGGATCAATTCCTCGATATCCATTTCTCGGGTTAGAGTAAGTTCTCACATAAGTCAGGAGAACCGGGAACATTACACTTGATACAATTTAACAAAGTTAATAAAAGCCAATCAATTGATTTCAGGATTCAGATTTGATTAAAGCTTCTGTACCAAATACAACAAATCCAGCTTTCATCCAACATACATTTTACAGCACAATAATTATTTCATATATATTTTACTATATCATATACAGAATTATCCACACATCATCTTCAGAATCATCTACAAAGCTATCTACCTCAGAGTAATCTACATATTCTTTAATATAACCTACTCCATTATTGTCTACAATATCACCACGTGACCAACGTGAAACCCTCCATCAAGTTCATGTCGCGCAAAATAAAAGCATATTTTCAGTTTTATGATGATTTTTGACCCGATTCGTGGAACGAAAAAATTCAACTTCTTTTAATTTTGTTTTGCGATGTTTTAAACTACATCTCACGGTTTATTATTAAGGTTTAATTCTTATCTAATTAACTTGCATCTGATATACATGTAATGGAATGACAAAGCCGGTAGTTAATACACCATAAGACAAACTGCAGCATTCATTCAACCATTACAAACACAAAGGCTTATGATTTGAATAGTTTACTGCTACAAAACGAAACTCAGAAGAAAATTCTTTAAGTAAAAAAATTAGTAAAATATTAATATTAATGCAGAAATAGTATCGGATTCAAAAAATTACGCTCTGGAATGTACTAAATACTATCTTGTAATGTTTAGGAGTACATTTACTTCGTCATTCACTTAATTAACCATCCTCCACACCAAAAATCATAGAGTGACCATTAAATCATAGACAGACCATTAAATCATAGACTGACCATTAAATCATAGACTGACCATTAAATCATAGACTGACCATTAAATCATAGACAGACCACTAAATCATAGACCGATCATTAAATCATAGACTGACCATTAAATCATAGACTGACTGACCATTAAATCATAGACTGATCATTAAATCATAGACTACAATAAAATACAAACGCAACACCTGATAGAAGACGATGCCTGAATGACAAGGTTAGACTGATCCTTGTATACAAACGTAACACCCGTTAAAAAAAACTCCTATGAACTCACCCGCTGTATTTCGAATTGGTCAACGTTTATTTAACTATTCCATCAGTAGTTGTTTGATATACAAATATCTAACTGTATTCCGGTTGGATATTAAATATCCAACTGCCCAGTAGTTGAGTTGAATATTCAAATATCCAACAGGGACAAAAAAAAGAAATAACAAAATGCTGAGACGTGTATTTCTGAAATAAATCCAAATAATGAACACAGATCCATACATATATCCGATAGGCCACGAATAAAATGTAAACAGAAACACCTCCATTTCTTTATTAGAGCTCCGCTCTGCGGACGCTCTATAGTGATCAGTCTGTCCGTCAGTCTGCCCATCCGTCCGTCTTTCCGGCCGAGATCATTTGTCCCCTTGGTCCAATCACGCTCGTACTTTACTCAGAGAATGCCTTTTGGGTAAAGGATGTGCAGTGATCTTGAAACATGTTTCTTGGTCTAAGGTTAAGGTCATAGCAGAACGTACTATATATAAAGTCCCTGTCACGGGGCATATCTCTCTCCTTGCTGCAATCTGGCTGATACTTCACCTATAGAGTGTTTTTGGGCAAAGGATGTGCAGTGACCTTGATTGAAGAGTTTGTAGGTCAAGGGTCAATGTCATATCGGTCCAAGCAAACATCAATTCTCAAAGCATATATACTTTCCACTTAGCCCTATTTGGCACATACTTCACATAAACAGAGCTTTTCAGTAAAGTATGTACAAAGTCTTTGAACCAGTTTTCAAGGAGGAATGTAAAGGTCACAACAGACAATGACCTTGAACCATTTTTCTAGGTCTAAGGTTAAGATCATAGCAAAACTACATATTTAAAATTCTTGTCCGGGGCATATATTCTCTCTCATCTTGGTCCAATCTGGCTCAAACTTCACTCATAGAGTGTTTATGGGCAAAGGATGTGCAGTAACCATGAATGAAGTTTGTCGGTCAAGAGTCAATGTCATATCGGTCCAAGCAAACATCATTTGTAAAGCATATACATGTATATACTTTCCACTTAGCCCTATTTGGCTTATACTTCACATTAACAAGAGTTTTTAGTGAAGGGTGTGCAGTGACCTTAAACCAATTTTCAATGTGAAATGTGAAGGTCACAATAGACAGTGACCTTAAATGATGTTTGTGTGTCAAGGTAATAACAGATGACACAAAAATCTTTTTTAGAGTATGTATATGCTCCCCTCTTAGTCCTGTTTGGCTAATACTTACTTAAAACAGAACTTTTTGGTTAATGGCGTTTAATGACCTTGAAGCAAGTCAATGTGAAGGTCATCGCAGATCTCTTTAAAATTAGTTTTAGACTGTAGATTATTTTCCATTTGCTCAATCTAGCTCAGATTGATCAAAAATGCCTGTATCTAAAGGGTTATAATATTAAATAAAATGTTCTATGCCAGCTTGAACATTTCTACGTCATAGGTCAAGGTCAAACCAAAATTCTCCGAAAATCTTTTCATCCTTATAGGTATTATTTAAGCCGGCCCTTTGAAATAGTCATAATTTCAATTGTCTACTTTTGATAAATTTGGGATCACTTAAATCACTTCCATAAACACTTTTAGACTTCTTCTTTGAACCTTGAACCATATTACTTCTTTTCATTAGTTTTAACAATATAGGGAATATTGTCGCGCTAATACTCCATAAAAATCCCATCATTTCTTTAAACATATCATTATCTGATAATGTACGCTAAAATTTTGATTTTCCATTCACCTTGCAATTCTAAAATATCATTAAATGGCATCCGTGTCTTTCCCAGACCTGTGGACCTTTATATATTTACTTTTGGTTAAAAATTTCATCAACTGAATCCATGTCTGCTAGTTAAGTAGAACGAAAAGGTTTTCTATAAGATGGTCGTTCACTGGTCTATGAACAACAGGCGTGTTTGGTTAGGTTATTGGTTATGGTACTGTTGGATATATGAATGATTCAGAGATTCTTTGAGATTCAATGGGGATTTTTTTAAGTAAGATAAATAACTCGACAGTGTCGAATAGTTTAGAGGAAGCTTCCCGTTTCGGGCCTTCGGCCCTCGGTGGAAATGCTTTCTCTAATTAAACTTTTCAACTATACTGTTACTTAATCATTACACAGATTACATAGATCGACGATTGAAGACGATATAGGAACATTTTACACACAATTCCAGGAAATCCTGTAAATCTGTAAGACTGGTGGTTTTTCTGTTCTGTGGCTGTTAGTGTATCACTTCTTCCTTTGACATTGATTTCTGTCCTTGAAACAGTCGTGCACTTTAAGCCTTGTCCTATAGCGCACCTGTCGATATGAATTATCGCTTGAATACGTTTTAATATTTTTCGCCAGAAAAGGTAATTCTCTTGTAAGCGGTATTGAAAAGTCCCATGATTTGTACAGTGTTGGGTAACACAAGAATGATGTAACATTGTCCCATCAAAACAAAGAATTGTCAAACTCCATCGTTCTAGGCAAATATAAACTTTCCTTTATCATGTCGTAATCGAGATTCTCCGTGCCATTTACGACGAAGATATTATGGTGTTTGATTCTTGCAGGCAATGAAAACGCGTGTGAAATTGGGGCTTATTTTATGCAAATCCTACTTTTTATTGCATTTCAAATAAGAAAGTAAAAAAAGTCTGAAGAAAAGGGTTCTATGCATACAAAAATCTGAAGAAAGGTAATGTTTCAGGGATTTGATTGGGATTATTTTATCTCTATAAAGTGATTAAACGAGATCGAATTTCAATCAACATAGGCTTCGAACGATGGCCCATTAATTATAAGAAAGATGTCTGAAACAAAATTCTTAGAATTCGTGAAATAATCAGAAAAGTGTATACATTCGTGTACATAATGTAGCATTAATAAGATCCCAATACATTTAACTGAAACAATGGTAAGAGCTTTGAAGACTGAAGCTCGGAGTAAATAACCTAGCACCCCCCCCCCCCCCCCCCCCCCACACACACAAAACACAAGTATGTTATAAAAAACTAAATGTATCGCATGGAATGAGAAGTAAATCAAGACACTTGTAATTTGTTTGGTAATTATCATCACATATTTTTAAGAAATAGGCATTTGCTTCGTTTAGTTTACAGATTTTGTAATCCTCAGTCAACATGAACTCGCAACAATTTAGATAACTTATTACAATGTGCGATTTATGTTTCACGCCACAGCGAGAATCCCTCCCTTAAATTTGCCACACTCCTGTCGATCAAAAAATGAGCCTTTTTCATTTTGACGCCCGGTCAAGTGGTACATGTACATATAGTGGCCGTGTGCTTCGACGCCAGGCCATTGCATCAGCCACTCACAAAACCAGACATCATGTCCGAGGTCCTCTCCCAAAGATCTCTCCCAAAGATAATCAAGTCTTGTTTCCATTGGTGTGTGCTTGATGAAGAAACAGTCGCAATCTTTACTTCACACACGCAAGTCTCGTGTGACTAAGGATCACGTATTCAAAAACTTCAATTGTAGCAGAGAGAGAGAGAGAGAGAGAGAGAGAGAGAGAGAGAGAGAGAGAGAGAGAGAGAGAGAGTATATATATTAAGATAATATGTTTATGGAAGATCCACTGGTATAATACAAGGCACATGTAACTTAATTGGCCAAGTCCAAATGATCTCTGTGTAGATTTCTAATGTCATTGTGGTTGCTGTAAGGAATCCCCATTGATGCCTTACGATGTTAAATGTGCCGATCATTCATTTGACCGTCCAGAGAGCCCCAATCAGTTTAGAGGGTGATTCAATCTTCTGTCACAGCTTGGGACTTCCTGTCCCCTCGCTCGTTTCCTCTGGTTCACTGTATTGAGTCACTGATAAGAAGCACGGAGCCATTCCCAAAATTATGAATTATGGTTCTAATATACATATTATATGGGTTCAACGAAATAACTTGGTTTAGGAAGAGATGCAAGTTCTGTACATTGTAGTTGCATGAAATAATCGACAAATAACGTTAGAATTTTCCTGTTCCGTTAGCGAATACAAAACATCGCGACAAATTGTAATTTTTTTAAAGCAATATGAGCTGCATGTATTTTTTAGAATTTTATTTTGCCGTAGAAACCTGCTAGAATGATAAGGCTGCATGTTACTTAAAATGTTATGATAAATAAGATTTTAAAAAATCATTAATGTTTGACAGAAGAAAGATTTCTCTTCTAAGGAATATATAGCAGATCATTTTTGTAGAGGGCGACAATAATTCAATTTTGCTTCAATTAAGGCTTCTTTAACAGCTTTTCACACAAAAATATGTCCAACAGAAATTTAAAAACCATGATATATTTTGTAATTTTAGTAGAAAATAACATTTTCATGAAATAATTTACAGCATGAAAATTGCAGCTCATATTGCTTTAACTGCAACCAGGTATATTCAGGTTTATTATCATGACTGTAAAATCAGCATCGGTTTCAAACAAAATACTAAATACTGTAACTTAATCATCTAGATGTATTCTGTATTTTTTAAAAGAGAGGATTTAGCTGGAATACCTTGTCTGCAAATTTATGCGAACACTAAAAATGAGGTACAAAGCCAAAAAAAAAAAATGAGAACAACTCCCCTCCCTCTCATTTTGCCAAGAAATTAAATAAATGAAGCAATGAAAGAGATAATGATATATGTGTGCTATGATCCAATCAATCTGAATCTATAAGGACGTGCTTACCATGTAAAGATCCTATCTCCATGGTTCGTGTTGATTCCTATTCCTAAATGTCTATCAGAAACAGGTCCAGTACTGATGATTACAAAATCAGTTTTACGAATATGCCGAGGTTTAAAATCCAGGCGGGGAAAGTCGTCTCATCACAGTCCACAAGAAAATAGAAAACATGATACTAATGGAGTCTGTTCTATCGTCTGCTGCAGTATCCAGGAAGTTGATAGTCTCTGAGCGCTTGGTGTGGCCAGCAGTTACAGGAACGGAAGTGGTTGCCAATCACACCGAACCGCTAGACGTCCGCGCGAATTACACGGGGATATGCATGTAATGGAAAAGTGGAATAATCAGGCATCGATTGGCGGTATGCAAGTGTAATAATGGCATATTCACCGTTAAATGGACCTTTTTATATATATGATCAGTGGCTGCTGGTCACAGAAATGAAATAATTAGTACCGATGCTTGGTTGATCCTATTCCATAATTATCTCCCCTCTCCACACAGTATATGTACCGCTTTTCTCAGACTCTGCATCTGTCTTCAAATTCATGAAAACGTTGTTTACAAAGTTTTGTAGAAAGATCAGTTTACCAAGACACTCCCAACGCTCCGAAAGTTTAAAGAAATTGCTCCTTCAGAGCAGTTTCGCTGATGCGAGAGTGATTTTTATTTTTTTATGCAACCGTTGTACATGTATTTCAAGA